>NC_057355.1:116110133-116735133 GCF_016509475.1 Prionailurus bengalensis | reverse complement strand
GGGACCTAAGGAACAACATGGCAGGAATTTCTCTCCAATTTCTTTCTTTTCTTTTTTTTTAACTTTTTAAATTTTTAAAACCACTTTATTGACAAATGATTGACATACAAAAAGCTATACATATTAAATGTGCACAACTTGTCGAGTTTAAGATGTGGCTGTTTCTTTTTTTCTTTTTTCTTTTCTTTTATTTAAGTTACATCCAAGAGAGTTAGCATATAGTGCAACAATGATTTCAGGAGTAGATTCCTTAATGCCCCTTACCCATTTAGCCCATCCCCCCTCCCACAACCCCTCCAGCAATCCTCTGTTTATTCTCCATATTTAAGAGTCTCTTATGTTTTGTCCCCTCCCTGCTTTTATTATTTTTGCTTCCCTTCCCTTAGGTTCATCTGTTTTGTATCTTAAAGGCCTCATATGAGTGAAGTCATATGATATTTGTCTTTCTCTTGACTAATTTCACTTAGCATAATACCCTCCAGTTCCATCCGTGTAGTTGCAAATGGCAAGATTTCATTCTTTTTGATTGCTGAGTAATACTCCATTGTATATATATACCACATCTTCTTTATCCATTCATCCATCGATGGACATCTTCCCATACTTAAGCTATCGTTGATAGTGCTGCTGTAAACATTGGGGTGCGTGTTCCCCTTCAAAACAGCATCCCTGTATCCCTTGGATAAATACCTAATAGTGCAATTGCTGGATCGCAGGGTGGTTCTATTTTTAATTTTTTGAGGAACCTCCATACTGTTTTTCAGAGTGGCTTCACTAGTCTGCATTCCACTAGCAGTGCAAAAGGGACCTCTTTCTTCGCATCCTCCCTAACATCTGTTGTTGCCAGAGTTGTTAATGTTAGCCATTCTGACAGGTGTGAGGTGGTATCTCATTGTGGTTTTGATTTGTATTTCCATGATGATGAGTGATGTTGAGCATTTTTTCATGTGTCGGTTGGCCATCTGGATGTCTTCTTTGGAAAAGTGTCTGTTCATGTCTTTTGCCCATTTCTTCACTGGATTATTTATTTATTTATTTAATTTATTTTGGTGTTGAGTTTGATAAGTTCTCTATAGATTTTGGATACTAACCCTTTATCTGATATGTTGTTTGCAAATATCTTCTCCCATTCCGTCAGTTGCCTTTTAGTTTTGCTGATTGTTTCCTTCCCTGTGCAGAAGCTTCTTATTTTGATGAGGCCCCAACAGTTCATTTTTGCTTTTGTTTCCCTTGCCTCTGGAGATGTGTTGAGTAAGAAGTGGCTGTGGCCAAGATCAAAGAGGTTTTTGCCTGCTTTCTCCTCGAGAATTTTGATGGCTTCCTGTCTTACATTTAGGTCTTTCATCCATTTTGAGTTTATTTTTGTGTATGCTATACAAAAGTGGTCCAGGTTCATTTTTCTGCATGTCACTGTCCCGTTTTCCCAGCACCACTTGCTGAAGAGGCTGTCTTTATTCCACTGAATATTCTTTCCTGCTTTGTCAAAGATTAGTTGGCTGTATGTTTGTGGGTCCATTTCTGGGTTCTCTATTCTGTTCCACTGATCTGAGTGTCTGTTTTTGTGCCAGTACCATACTGTCTTGATGATAACAGCTTTGTAATACAGCTTGAAGTCTGGGATTGTGATGCCTCCTGCTTTGGTTTTGTTTTTTCAAGACTGCTTTGGCTATTCGAGGCCTTTTCTGGTTCCATACAAATTTTAGGACTGTTTGTTCTAGCTCTGTGAAGAATGCTGGTGTTATCTTGATAGGGATTGCATTGAATATGTAGATTGCTTTGGGTACTATCGACATTTTAACAATATTTGTTCTTCCTATCCGGGAGCATGGAATCTTTTTCCATTTGTGTGTGTGTGTGTGTTTTCTTCAATTTCTTTCATAAGCTTTCTATAGTTTTCAGTGTATAGATTTTTCACCTCTCTGGTTAGAGATTTATTCCTAGGTATTTTGTGTTTTCTTTGTGTCACTGAAAATGGGATTGATTCCATGATTTCTCTTTCTGTTGCTTCATTGTTGGTGTATTGGAATGCAACCAGTATCTGTGCATTGATTTTGTATCCTGCAACTTTGCTGAATTCATGAATCAGTTCTAGCAGTTTTTTGGTGGAATCTTTTGAGTTTTCCATATAGAGTATCATGTCACCTGCAAAGAGTGAAAGTTTGACCTCCTCCTGGCCGATTTGGATGCCTTTTGTTTCTTTGTGTTGTCTGATTGCTGAGGCTAAGACTTCCATACTGTGTTGAATAACAGTGTCAAGAGTGGACATCTCTGTCTTGTTCCTGACCTTAGGGGGAAAGTTCTAAGTTTCTCCCTCTTGAGGATGATATTAGCGTTGGGTCTTTCATATATGGCTTTTATGATCTCCAGGTATGATCCTTTTATCCCTACTTCCTTGAGGGTTTTTAATTAAGAAAGGATGCTTTTTTTTTGTCAAATGCTTTCTCTGCATCTATTGAGAGGATCATGTGGTTCTTGTCTTTTCTTTTATTGATGTGTCTCCGCATTTTCTCTTACCCCTTGCAGTCTGGAGAAGTCTACAACCTTGAAATGCAATAGACACAGACAAAAAAAAAAAAAGCCTCCAAGACAAGTTTGCTCTCTCTAACCAGAGGACCAGGAAAGGAGCAGCCTGGACAGAAACCTTTTACAAACTAACTGTCCTACACCAACCAAATGTCATGGGAAGTATTGTAACTCTATATGCATCCTCATTAGCATGAGCCACATGAGGGATTAAATATCCAATCACACCCACTTCTAATGAGTTGTCTCAGGCCCTGCACTGGGATGGTGTCAGAGAAGGTCAAATAGAGTTCTGGGACTTTCATTCTCGTCATGTAGTAATGGGGTCCTCATTTGGCAGTATTAGTGGATTGGGTAGCAGTAATGAGGCATCCTTCAACCTCATAGCAAGGGTAATATTAGAAGAGGTCAAAAGGGGTGAAAGTGAACTTCCACACCTTATCAGTATGAGGTTCTCCTTCCTCTTGGCATGTCATCTGAAACCTGGACATCTATCACCACTAGCAATAACAATGCAATGCTTCCACTGCTAGTGCAATATCAGAGGGGGGCCTGATATTTAAATAATATCTCAAGCCCCAAAATATAGCACCCAAAGTGCTCAGAATAAAATGAAAATTTACCTAACATAGAACAAACTAGGAAAGTTTCAACTTAAATGATGAAAGACAATCTGTATATGCCAACTCTAACAGATGTTGGAGGTATCTGATGAGGATTTTGAAGCAGCAATCATAAAATGTTTCAGTTGGCAACAACAAATATGATGGAAACAGTTGAAAAAACAAAAACTTGCAGAAATAGTTTCACCAAAGAAGTATAAGAGAGAGAAAACAAAGTAATGAAAATTTTGTAACAAATAAGTACAAAACCTAAAGCCAAAAACCCACTGGATGGGCTCAACAACAAAATAGAACAAAGGAAACAAATGGTGAACTTGAATGTGCAGAAAAGTTGTTACCAAATCTGGAAAGCAGAGAGAAAATAGACTGGAAAAAATATGAAGAGCCTCTGGGATCTGTAGGACTATAACAAAAGATCTAACATTCAGGTTTATCACAGTTGCAAAAAAAGAGAAAAATAGGGCTGGGCTAAAAATTACCTAAAGAATTCATGACTGAAGATTTCTCAAATTTTGCAAAATAGCCTACAGATTCAAGATGTGAGAGAGCCACAAACAGGATATACCCAAAGAAATCCATGCTATGACATATCATAATAAAAATTTGAAAACTAAAGACAAAGAAAAAATCTTGAAAATGCGCAGAGAGAAACATCTTGCCTAATATTACCTACAGAGGAAAAATGAATTGAAAAATAGTAGATTTCTCATTAGAAACCATGGAGGTGGGAAGGAAGTAGCAAAATATTCCACAAGAGTTAAAAGAAAATAATAATCCAGAATTTTATATACAGTAAAAATATCCATCAGGAATGAAGAGGAAATCAAGACATTTTCAAATTAAGGTAAACTAAGAGAAGTTGTCACAGACCGGCCAAAACAATGGCTAAAGCAAATTCTTGAGGCAGAAAATAAATTATAAAACAATGAATCTTACTGTTATGCCCAGAATTCGTGATCCCCAAAGACCACTAGGGAGCCGAGTCCGATGCAAAAGCAAAGAGCCTTTATTCGAGCTAGCTCGAGCTCAATCCCCTACCTGCACCGATGCAGCGGTGAGATACCAGGGAAAGAGAGCGAGTTTCAAAAGGACAAAGGTTTTATTGGGGCCTGGGGGCAGTTGGTGAGGTAATGGCTATGGCCTCAGCCGATTGGCTGGGGAAGGGTCCTGGGGAAGGGTCCAAGTCCTGTTAGGCAGGTGAGGGAGGGTTTACTCAAGGGGAGGAGGTGTGGTCAAGGTGAAGGACACAGAACAAGATGGAGTCGGCTGGCGTAGGCCTGCCCTTTCACTTACAACAGCCCTAAGGAAGGAGAATGGAAGTAAAAACATGAGTAAACACAATGGACTTTCCTTTTCTTGAATTTACTAAATTATGTTTGATTGCTGAAAAAAATATTGTCTAATGTAATTCTCAGTGTATATGGTGGAAATATACATGGAAATATTTAAGACAAATACACCAAAAAGGGAATGGCAAAAGGGCTTAATGAAACTGAAGTTTCTACACTTCATTTGAATGAGAAAAATTTTCATAATTAAAACCACAGAAGACAAAAAAAGTGAAAGACAAAGAACAAGCATAATGAACAGAAAATGTTTACAAATATGGTAGATATTAATCAACTATGTCAGTTATCACTTTTTTTATTTTAGAGAGAAATACCCAGGGTAATTGGACTAAATTTCAGCATTGACGTGGATACTCAGAGCCCCAAAGCTTATGATCGTTAGGCAATAAGTGGAATCCTAGCTGATATCCAGATTACTGTGAATTCAGTGGTCTATAGTCCAAGCCAGTGGTCACTTCCCCAAATCTCCATGTATATAATTGGGCCTGGTATCTTTAGCAGTTAGAATAACATCCCCACAGGGTGCTTGGCATGCAGAATAACCGCTATCATCATCACACTGCAGGTGGAAGACTCTTTGTTGTTGCTGTTGTTATTTTTAAAAGATTTATTGAAAAAAAGATTTATTGAGGTATAATTTGTAGATAGTAAAATTTGCCAAATATGCGTAGTCATGAAACCACTATCCCAGGCTAGATGTAGAACATTTTTTACCCCAAAAACTTTCACTGTGCCTCTTCGCAGTCAGCCCCCTCCCTCCAACCCCTGACACCACTGACTGGCTCCATAGGTTTGCCTTTTCCAAAATGTCATATAAAATAGTCATCCCGTATTGCAGTGTATTGGATCTGACTTCTTTAACTCAGCATTAGTTTGAGATCCTCCCATGTTGTTGCATGAATCAGGAATTGGTTCCTTTTTATTTCTGAGTGGCCGTCCATTGTATGGATAAACCACTGTTTGCTTATTCATTCACCATTGATTGACATTTGGATTGTTTCCAGTTTGGGGCTATTATGAACAAAGCTTCTATGAGTATTTGCATACAGATCTTTGTATGGACTTATGTTCTCAATGCACTAGGATAAATATTTAGAAGTAGGATTGCTGAGTGTATAGTCCAGTATATGTTTACCTTGATGAGAAACAGCCAAATGGTTTTTTCAAAGAACTCTATAGTTTTGCCTCCCACCAGCAATAGATGAGAGTTGCTTCATATCCTCATTAGCACTTGTTATTGTCAGTCTTAAAATGTTTTTACTATTCCAGTAGCTATGCAGTGGTATCTTAATGTGGGTTGTTTTTGTTTGTTTGTTTTGAGAGCGAAAAGTGTGAGGGAATGAAGGGCAGAGGGAGGGAGAGAGGGAATCTTAAACAAGTTCCATGCCCAGTCCAGCATGGAGCCCAATGCAAGGCTTGATCTTATGACAGACGTGAGCTTATGACGTGAGCTGAAATCAAGAGTCAGATGCTTAACCGACTGAACCACCCAGATGCCCCTTAATGTGGTGTAACACAGTTGATGAAGTTTAGGGGTGATGGGGGTTCATGGGTTCCAGAGCTGATGGCCAAGAAAGAATTCTTGAAGACGTCTTTGGTGCAAAAAGGTGATTTTGATTAAAGCATGGGAACAGGACCCATGGGCAGGGAGAGCTGTGCTGAAGTTGTGAAGAACTAGTTATATACTTATGGAATTGGGGGAGGTAAAGACTAAAGAGCGGCCTCCAGAGGGACTTTGATATGCTAAAGAGGACTTCTAAAATTCCTGAGGCCTTGCTATTGTCAAGCTAAAGATGTTTTTCCTCTAGTAAGGCATTAACATTAAGACAGTAGGGAGTTTCTGGAGAAACGTTTTACTCTGCCAGCCTCAAGTATTTGTCAGTGGGCTGCAGGTTATAAGAAAATTTAATTTTACCTGCCATTTCCTTCTTGCCTTTGTTCCCCACATCACTATGGAGGAGAGGGTGATGTTGGGGCTCCAGGAAACTGAGTCTATAGGTTTCTGGAGATTAGACTATTGATAATATTGTCTTTTTCTTGTAATTTACTAAGATATTTGTAAACTGATGGAGACTCATGTCCTGAAGAACTGTGATCTCTATCAGTTAACCATTTGTTTCCCCCCTCTCCTTTGTTCTTGGGCAGCCAGGAGTGCCCAAGGAATAACATACATATCCCCCTGGGGGTGGGGGTGGGGGTGGGGGTGTTTGCAGCCTGTCACTCATCACAGTGATTCTATTTGTCTGTACATCCTGATTTGCTCACCACAAGTGAAGCTACCATCTGTCACCATACAATCCATTACAATATCATTAACTATGTTCCCTATGCTGGGCCTTTTATTCCCATGATTTATTCATTAGTAGATAGTAGATACTGGTGCCAAGTGCAAATGCAGAAACACAAGTTTGACAAGGGCACAGTAAACAGGGACTCACGCCACCGAGACCAGGGAACCAGATCACTCTACCAGATAAGCTATCTGGACAAGAAGTGCTGAGTAAGAGCTCTATAATAAATGGACAGATTACAACGGTTTAGAGTGGCACTCTTGTTGATTCTCTACTGCTGTATCCTTCCTCTACCCTTTGGTGCTGTTCTCATCTGGACACCATATTTTTGGAAAGAAATTGGATCTGAGGCCTAAGGCATTTACATAGCACAAGTCTACCACACGTCACTTACGAGACCCCCTTCTCGAGCATGATTTCTGAAGTGATTGCTTCCTGTTTCCTTTAGTGTAAGTTTTTTCTCTGTACATGTATCAGACAGTTCCACCCTGTACTTTACAGACAGGCTATGTTCAGACACTTCCTAAGATTTGTATGTGAGTTACTACAACTTCAGTAACCAGAAGCCTTAAGCAGTGATACATCAGTCAGTAATAGACGGCTCGCAAAACCCAAGAGTAATAATGAGAAAATGGGAATAATGGCATGTATTACATGCTTAACATGTGCGAGACCCTTCTTAGGTGCTTTCTTTTGATCATTACAAAATCCTAGCAAAGTGCATTTCATTTCCCAGTGGAACGTGAACCTTGAAACTGTCACAGCCTAAGACTTTGTCCAAGGGCACATATTTTGCAGGTGGTAGATCTGTTGACACTCATGTCCCATGCCACAAAACTTCTTATGTTCACATTGTATCTCCCAACTGTTACTTTAAATGCTATTTGTTTGGGGTGCCTGGGTGGCACAGTCAGTTAAGGTCCAACTTTGTCTCCGGTCACGATCTCACAGTTTGTGGTTTTGAGCCCTGCATCGGGCCCTGGGCTGACAGCTCAGAGCCTGGAGTCTGCTTCGGATTCTGTGTCTCCCTCTCTCTATGCCCCTCCCCCACTCGCACTCTGTCTCTCTCCAAAATAAATAAACATTTAAAAAAAATTAAAAATAAATAAGTGCTATTTGTTTAACAGTATCAATAAAATGAACAAAGAACAATAGTCTAGGATATTGCCAATTGGGAAATGGTCCAATAACTCATTAAAACCAGTACATACCAGAGCAAACATGATTTGCTATGCAGGCATCTATAAAATGTTAGAATCCACACCTTAGAAGAGTACTGGTCTTCTTGTTAATGAATCTAAGAGTCTCTACTATCATCTCTAATAATAATAAGAATATGACTAGACAGGAAACGTTAAATAAATTTAAACACACAGAACTTTTTTAAATTGCCATTTTATTTTCAGATGACAATTTCAGAATGGCTATAAGATTATGTAATTATCACATTATTGATCATTTCTCCTTATATATGCCATTGTGACTTTCCCCATCTGGTGCATTCCAGTTAGTATTTACTTGCGTTTAGGGGGTTTTCTTTGTCTCTCCTCTTCTGGTATCTCTTCTAAATGATGAAACCTACCAATGATGATTGAAGTCACAAAAAGAATTAAGCGAAGAGTCAGTAGAAGTACTGCCTTGTTTACCTTCACAATTATTTTGGGGGTGAGACCGACTTCTCTGTAAGGTGGGGGGCCACTGTCTATACTACCACCCAATCCTCTCTCGTCACACGATGGCGGTTTCCAACCTTTCATACAGTGACAATGTTTCTTGTTGTTGCACACCCCTCTGAAGTTGCACGTCTTGACATCGCAGTCAAAACCCATGTCTTCGTAAAAAGTACAATTCTGTTTCAAACAGTATTTTCCTGGGCCACATGTTGCACCATCCACTACAAGCCCCATTTCTGGCGTATCTGTCCCATGGTGTGTGTCATATCCAAAGCATTTTTCTTTTGTAACACCTGGTATTATTATATGACGAAATGTAGTGTGCTCACCTCCACCAGGAATTTCATGGACATTACTACAGTGCAGCATTCCACAAAGAACATCATCTTCTTCACATTTGAAAGGTCTTGCTCCTCCTTGTGACACCCTCACTCCACAGTTGCCAAATCGGTCACCTAGTATATTCAAATGTTCATAACACTCTGGTGAAGCATCTTTAATTTGGAAGCCAAAAAGGGATTGACACTGCATGTCACGGTCACTACAGTTTCCTCTCACACAAACAGCTAATGCTGAACATGGGGTTCCATCTTGGGTATACATGTCATTTGGACAATTATGCGTTTTCCCATCACAGTATTCTGGCAGATCACAAATACCAAGTTGGTCTCTGCAAATCTTTCCAGGTTGAGCAAATTTGCAGTTAGCACAGCAGGGTCCTTCACTGCAATCACTGCCACGGAAAAGGACACAATTGGTCTTGCAACACTTATTCTTAGAACATTGTTTTAAGGAGCCACAATCACATTGTTCATTCCGATCTACAATTAGGTCACCACAACGAGCAGCTACATAAGGAAAATTTCTGTATGGGACATTAGGTATGCTCAAACAAGGATCCCAACCAGAAATCCGGTGATGCAAACTTGCATAAGAACAATTGCTCATCATATCCAATAAACCAGGTACTGGAGACATGACACAGTGTTCTCTTCGAAAGCAATGACAACCGGGTACATCATGTCGTATGCCCAAACTATGACCTACTATATGTGCTGAAATAGCTGCAGCTAAAAATATGTGATAATTTGTTACACATACATATGCTGCTCCCCAGTTGGGGTTGCACATTCCATTGTGGTGGGCATAATATAAAGCCCCAAAGAGTCTATGTCCTGTAAGAAGTATTGAGGTATCATGACGAATTGCATCATACAAAGCATAGAACTTCCACAAACCATATTCAGTTATAGCTGCTTGAATAGTCGAGAACTCATAAAAATTAATCCTGTCCATTCCATCCCATATGCACAAAGCACGTATGTTGACATCTAGGAGACTCGGTTTGTAAATGGTATGTAATATGTTGTTCAAAATCACTACATTTTCAATTATACGAGTGTAATTAGTATTCCGTACAGTTAACGTGTTAGAAACCGTGTAGTGAATTTTTAAATATTTCTTATGTGGCCACCACAAATAAACGGGGGCTGCCCTAGGAGCTCCGGAAAGTATTGCCTCTTCATATGCCTGATTTGTAGATTGTTCTTCAATCTTACACCTTTGAGACTCTGACGGTCTTCCTTCTGACACAAGTAGAGAAATCACATGCTCGAATCTGGAAGAAGCCTCCAATGGTTTTATTTCATAAGTGAAGTCATCCACCTGCAGCATGCCATGCAGACCCCCGTAGCAGGTGTCCAGTGTGCCCATGGACCCAGGAACCCCTTC
This sequence comes from Prionailurus bengalensis, assembly GCF_016509475.1. NCBI lineage: Eukaryota > Metazoa > Chordata > Mammalia > Carnivora > Felidae > Prionailurus > Prionailurus bengalensis. The sequence continues at coordinate 116,724,943 of NC_057355.1, read as the reverse complement.
CAGGTAGCTGTGGTAGTAACAGTCTCGAGGGACAAACGGGTAGTCCTCCTGCATGGCACCTTGATCATTGTCGGTGATAACAGGAAAATGTTTGGGCAGCAAGCTCTTCTTGACTTTCATGTGAACCACGTGTCTTTGGCCTCTGAAGTGGATCTTATAGGAAAGTTGGCCTTGTCTCTCAGCTCCACTCACCCTGTGGGACACCTTCCTGGGGATCACAACTTCAGAGGAAGTGAAGCGCCATCCCGGGAGGGCATGGGAGCAGCAGACCGGGGACAAGAGTAGCCAGAGCAGAGGCAGCCAGAGATCACCTGTCAAGTGGGCCTGGGCCCAGGCAGGCCCCATGAGTGAGGGAGCCTGTGACCACAGAAGATGCAGTCAGGTGGGGGGCAGGCAAGATGCTCCCTGAAACAGCAGCTTTCCTGGCAGTGGAGTCCTGAGGAGACCAGAGAGAGACTGGGGGCTGGGCAGAGGCCAGACAGGTGGAGGAGGGAGGGGAAGCTATTACATAATAATGGTGTGCTCATTAAGGAGAGGGGGGTGCTGTGCTCAGTGAGTTGGGTGTCCTAGCACAGGGGACCTAGAGAAGAGGACAAATGGGAGGAATTGGGAACAACAGTGTGTATACCTGAGCTGAAAGGTCCCATGGTCTCTTGGAGAAGTCACAGGGGAAGAATAAGGGCATTTGGTGGAATTTTAAGTGAGCGAAGGACTTTTCTTTCTCAAACCTAAATGACATCAGGGATCAACATGTAATTAAAACAAAGGATGGAGGCTCAGTTGGTTAAGTGTCTGACTTTGGCTCAGGCCATGATCTTGCGGTTCGTGAGTTTGAGCCCCACCTCAGGCTCTCTGCTGTCAGCACAGAGCCCGCTTTGGATCCTCTGTCCCCCTCTCTTTCTGTCCCTCCCCTGCTTGTTCTCTCTCTCTCTCTCTCTCTCTCTCTCTCTCTCAAAAATAAACAAACATTTAAAAAAATTAAGGAAAAGAGAAAACAAAGGATGGAGAGGAGAGTGGAAGCTTCTTAAAAGAATTTTGAGGAGAGAATTAGATTCTCTCATACTTCATAAGAACTGAATGCACTTGGGGTGATGGATGGAAAGAAGGAGTAAACAGAGGCCATAAGTAGAAAAATTAGCGTGTATGATAATAGTTTCTTATAAAGTTAAACTTCTATCCACCCTGTGTCCCAGCGATTCTGGCCCTAGGAAATTCCCCACAAAGACTTGTATGTGAATCTTCAGAGCAGTGTTATTCATGAAATTTATTCCACAAACTGGGAATAAACAACCAGTCCTTAATAGCTGAATGATTAAAGAAACTGGCATATTCATTCAGGGGAATAATCCCTCATAAGTCAGAACTAACTTTTGATCCATGTAAGAATATGGATTTATCTCACAGGTATGATGATGAAAAAGCTGTAATTATCAAGACAGTATGGTACTGGCACAAAAACAGACATATAGATCAATGGAACAGAATGAAAAACCCAGAAATGGACCTACAACTATATGGTCAACTAATCTTCAACAAAATAGCAAAGAGTATCCAATGGAATAAAGACAGTCTTTTCAGCAAATGGTGTTGGGAAAACTGGACAGCAACATGCTGAAAAATAAAACTGGACAACTTTCTTACACTATACACAAAAATAAATTCAAAATGGATGAAAGGGCTAAATATGAGACAGGAAATCATCAAAATCCTAGAGGAGAACACAGGCAGTAACCTCTTTGACATTGGCCATAGCAACTTATTAGATTCATCTTTGAGGCAAGGGAAATAAAAGCAAAAATATACTATTAGGACTTCATCAAGATAAGAATCTTCTACACAGCAAAGGAAACAATCAACAGAATTAAAAGGCAACCTTTGGAATGGGAGAAGGTATTTGCAAATGACATTTGCAAATGATAAAGGGTTAATATCCAAAATACATAAAGAACTTATCAAACTCAACACCCAAGAACAAATAATCCAGTTAAGAAATGGGCAGAAGACATGGATAGACACTTTTTCAAAGAAGACATCTAGATGACTAACAGATACATGAATGGATGCTCAACATCACTCATAATCAGGGAAATACAAATAAAACCACAATGAGATATCATCTCACACCTGTCAGAATGGCTAAAATCAACAACACAGGAAACAACAGATGTTGGTGAGGATGTGGAGAAATGGGAATCCTCTTACACTGTTGGTGGTAATGGAAACTGGTGCAGCTACTCTGGAAAACGGTATGGAGGTCCTCAAAAAGTTAGAAGTAGAACTACCCTATAACGCAGCAGTTGCAATACTAGATATTTACCCAAAGGATACAAAAATACAGATTTGAAAGGGTACATGCACCTCAATGTTTATACCAGCATTATCAACAATACCCAAATTATGGAAAGAGCCCAAATGTCCATTGACTCATGAATGGATAGAGAAAATGTGGTATATATGTATATACATATATACAATGGAATATTACTCAGCCATCAAAGAGAATGAAATCTTTCCATTTGCAACAAGGTGGATGGAACTAGAGGGTATTATGCTAAGTGAAATAAATCAGTCAGAGAAAGACAAGTATCATATGATTTCACTCATATGTGGAATTTAAGAAACAGATAAACAGCTGCAAAGGAGAAACAAAGAAAAAAGGGAGAGGGAAACAAACCATAGGAGACTCTTAAAGATAGAGAACAATCTGAGGGTTGATGGAGGGAGGAGGGTCAGGGATGGGCTAGGTGGGAGATGGGTATTAAGGACGGCAGTTGTTATGATGAGCACTGGGGTTGTATGTAAGTGATGAATCACTGACTTCTACTCCTGAAATCAGTATCGCACTGTGTGTTAACTAACTGGAATTTAAAAAATTTGAAAAGAAAAAAAAAATTACTAAAAAAATCTTTACAAAAATACTATGCAAATAAAATAACCTTTTTAAATGGAAAAAAATAAAATAAATTTCCTACTTTAAAGCAGCAAGGATATGGTAATTTTTACAATTGCAATGGAAAACTAATACATGCCCCAAGATAATTTAATAGGGAAAGCATAGTCTATAACAATAAGTGGTAGGAAAACTGGATGTTTATATAGGAAAAAAATTAGCCTCAACTCCTATCCTTACCGTACACAAAAATTAATGGGGGGAGGATCTTACAATTACATGTAATGGCTAAGATGCTTACCTTTCTAGAAATTTTAATAAGACAAATATTCTTAGTAACAGATTAAACAAAGATTTTTTAGGACATAATATGTATTAATGATAACAAAAATGATAAATTGGGATTCATAAAAATGAAAAGCATCAGCTCTTTAAAAGGCACCATTCACAAAATGAATAGGAAGCCTTAAACCAGAAGAGAATACTTGTGCACAACACATAAGAACAAAGAAATGTGTATCCAAAGTATTTGAAGAACGCTTATATTCAATAACACTAAGACAAATAGCCCAATACGAAAATGGGCAAGAAAGACTTGAACTGTCACTTCATAACAAAAAATATAGATGTGTCCAATAAACATAATAGTGACACATAACATCATTAGTTATCAGGGCAATGCACATTGCAATTGGAATGAGATACTATTTCTCATCCCCTGGCATGCGCAAGAGTCGTTGGTTTGGGTGAGGATGTGGGACTACTGAAACTCATGTATGTGTCTGGTGGGACTGTGGTGCAGCACAACCAGTGTGGAAGATACTTATTTTTTTTAATTAAAATTATGCCTACCCTATGAACCAGTTTAATGATTATGTATCTTACAGAAGAACATTTGCACTGAGATTTTGAGGCAACATATTAGTTTCATGAACTTGGACATCCAAATCTCTCCCCGAGTTTGAGAGGTTCTCAGTCATGATTACTTTAAATAAATTTCTACCCCTTCTCTCTCTGTTTTTCTTCTGGGACTCTAATGATGTGTACCTTGTCTTTTTTCCTTCCCTTCCCTCCCCTCCCCTCCCCTTTTCTTCCTTCCTTCCTTCTTTCTTTTTTTGATGATGTCCTGTAATTCCCGTAGGCCTTCTTTTTTCCCTTTCATTCATGTTTTTCTTCTCTGATTGGTTAGTTTGAATTGAACTGTCTTTGAGTTCACTGATTCCCTTTCTGCTTGTCCAGGTTTCCTGCTGAAGCTCTCTGTTCTGCAGGTCAGTGTTGTATTCTTCAGCTCCAATATTTCTGTTTTGTTCCTTTTTGTTTTCTCTCTTTGTTGAACTTCTTTTGTTTTCGCATTATTTTTTCTGATTTCGTGGAATGGTTTATCTGTATTCTCTTGTAATTCTCTGAGCACCTGTTTAACAATTATTTTGAATTCCTTGTCAGACAATTCCTAGATCTCCATTTCTTTGGAGCCAGTTACTGGAGGTTTACTGTATTTCTTTGGAGGAAACACATATTCCTGAATGTTCATGATCCATGTAGACTTTCATAGGTGTCAGTACATTTGAAGATGCAGTCACCTCTTCCAGACATCATGGACTGAGTTTAGTATGGGAAGCCTTTCACCTTCAGGTGGATGGCACACGAGATCATGCTGTGTGACCTGGGTGCCAAGTATGGGAATATGTGATGGCTCTCACTGGGTCTGGGGGCGGGGGGACCTGATGTCTCCTCAGCTTGGACCACTGAAGTTCACAGCATTGCCAACTATGCAGTCCTTGGCAAGTACAGGAGCTGCAAAGTTGTTGAGTTCCTTAGTGGTACCTCCAGGTCTGGTAGCTAGGGACCAGGGAAGGCAGTAAGGGTTACCAGAGCCAGTGATGTGCACACCCTCAGTTGTGGGGAAAGCTGTAGGTGCCAATGCAGTGGCAGATGCCTTTTGCAGACATGCTTTTAGTGATGAGGACCAGGGCAGGTAGCAAGGAGTGGGGTCAACTATGGACTGACTGGCAGCTCTGAGGCGTTTCTGTCTCCCCCAAGTATACACACCACACTGAGGCCAGTGATGGGTGTTGGGCTGGGGGTGTGTAGGTATACAGCTGGAGAGAATAGCTACTGGTGGGCATGGTGGTACCAGCCAATGAGAGAAGCAGGGCCTAGTCCAGACCTGCAAGCAGCTGTAGGGGGAAGGGCTAGATATTGTGCACTCACCTGTGGCTACCCACTCTCCCCCTAGGCGTGCACATTGCAGTGGAGGCCAATGATGGGCATCAGGCCTGTGGTATGCAGGTACAGCTAAAGAGGCTAAGCCCAAGTGCTGGAATGCTGATGGGACTCCACCACTTATACTTGTATGGTTAAAGAAGTGTGATTTGGCTGCAGGCATGGCTCTTGGTCCTCTTGGTCTCCACTGGGGACAGGGGGAGAGAACAAGGAGGCTGGTGTCAGTAAGTGCAAATATCTGGGGGGAGAAAGTTGGCAAGATCCACAGTGAGTCCATGGAGTCTGAGTAGGTGGCTGGCTTCATGAGTGGCCAAATCTGAGTTTGTTTGCAAAGCAGGTATTTGTAAACCACCATTGTTCCTACTGTGTGTCTGCTAATAACAGCCTCTTCTTTTCCTCCTTGCTTCTAGTCAGCTCATTATGTGTTAACTTTGCTGGTCTAGGTGGAATGAAACTAAGGTGGGACCTTTGTGCACTGCCCCATGAGGCTGGAGAAGCTGTTCACTCACTCTGTTCTTCTTTTGCTGGTAAGAGGAAAAGTTTCTAGTTTGGAAGTCCTTTCTTGGTGCTGAACAATGCTGGCGTGGGATGGGATGATGCAGGCAAAATGAAGACTTACTTCTCTTCTTGTATGATTATTCTGAGTTTTGTTTGTTGTTGTTGTTGTTGTTGCTGTTGTTGTTATTGTTCCCCAGTGTTGCTAAAACTTTCTACATGGACTCTAGGAGTCTCCCAAATCTGTTTTTATCCATGGATAGCAGTTTTCCCATTGATCTTTGGGGGGGCCTGGGAAGGCTGGATTCGCTGGAACCAATTCCTCTCCAGCTCTGAATTTGCCAGTGATTTAGAGGATCAGACCACATCAAGCTACTGGAGACCCTGACACAAGACCCTGTCCAGGGTGATCTGTTCCCACTGGAGTAAGGTAAGGGGATAGGGAGAGTTGCTCTGGGGCTCACTTGGCCTTTCAAGGAACACTGAGCTTTGCAAATTGTGATTTTTAAAATCACTGCAGCCCAGGTATGGTGAAAGATGGTAACTACACTTGTGGTGAGCATAGATGTTGTGTTGTATGTACTTGTCATCTCACTGTTGTACACCTGAAACCAATGTAACATTGTATGTCAACTATACTTTAATAAGATAAAATTAAATCCCTGCAGCCCAGCCTTGCAGAGCACTACCTGGAGGGGAAGGGCTCACCATGTTACAGGCTGGAGAGGGGGAGCCGCAAGTATAGAGGGTTTGGGCAGGTGTAGGTCTCCTGGCCACTGGGCTCTGGAGGCCGGTTCAGGCACCTGCCAGAGCCAAGGACGCATGTAACTTGTAAGCTGCAGGCCGGCAGACTCCTACTAGATCCAGAACATAGGTGAGAGGAGCCTTTGTCCTGGGCAAAGCTAAAAGCTGTAACTTAAACCTTGCCCCCAAATCCTGAGTAAGGACCCCTTGAAGTGGTATGCAGGCATGAGTCCTGCTGCTGCCCTTGTGACTTTTAGGCAGGTCCTTTGGTGCCCTCTGCCTGTCTCCACCACCTGGTCATGACACTCTGACATGTGGTGGCAGTCAGTAAGGGCAGCTGCCACAAAGAAGGTGATGATGATAGAGGCACTACCTCCAGGGGAATATTCCAGGCCCACTGCATTCCAAACCTGCCTAGCCCTGCCCAGTTAGGAGGTATAGCTATATCAGGATTGTTGACCCAAGAGGATGGTGGCCAAGATAGGACACCCAGGATCCTTTCAAGCACCCTAAGTTTGGGGACTCTCCTTGCTACCTCTGAGAGGCCCCATGTGTCCCTCACCAGATTCAGCCCACCACCCCATTCATTTTGCTACCACTGCACTGGGGGTTCCTGACATGCAGGCCTTTGTGCCCTTGGCCTAGGGCGCTGTCCCCCCTGCACTGCAGCTTCTTCTAGACCTCATGTCTTGCTGAAATGTCCTCCCCAACACCTGGCATCCTCTGTTGGCTGCTTTTCTCATTTGTCATCTGTCCTCTCCACTGGACTGAATTCTGTGAGGACCTTATCCACCATCCTGCCCCCTGCTGTACACCCAGGTCCAAGCCCAGGGCCAGTTTGCTCTCTGCCCAGTGGAGCACCTATCTTCATATTCTCCCAAGACCCTCTCACACCCCTTGGGCACCCTCTTTCCTCCACCTTGGCCCCACCCCTATGGGGAGAGCTGTGCCTCTCAATTCTGCAGGTAAGCCCAGAACTGTGTGTGGTCCTCCTGAAGAGGACTGTCTCCACGAGGAATAGCCATATTTGTGTGCCTCAAATTCTACCATTAGTACTCATACCTCTGGTTTATCCTGAACATTCACCAGATATCTATCTATTTGGGCTGGGACCCATGCTGGGTGCTAGGAGCAAAGAACTAACCTGAATTGGAAAACTCACAGTCTAAGAACAGAGGTGGACAAAGCAGGAAACATAGCCAATCACTGGTGAGGCTTGCTATGATGGACAGGGTGAAGAAAGAGAGATTTGGGGATATATGACCCCTGGCTCAGTGGCAACAGTCACACTCAGGTAGTGGAATTTGAGCAAGTGTTGATGGCCCAAAAGCCATAGCCATCTGCTCATCCCACCTCCACCCAGTAGCCCTGCCAGGCCATCTTCATGTCCCCTCTCCGGGCCATGGGGCAAGAGTCATTCCTACTCCTGGTATGGCTGTTCCCTCAGGCCCATCTTACACCTTTCCATTCCAGGCTGTGTGTATGAGGCAGTCAGAGCCCTCAGGGCATTTCCAAAATGTTCAGGTCTGCCACTGCCCCAGGTTGGGTATCTGTCTTGTCCTAGGTTCACTTCTCTGCCAGTTGGGGATAGAGGAGACCTATCTCTGAGCCCCAGGCCTCTCTGAACTGAGGGTCAGAGACCTGGGTTCTGCTTGCTGTGTGACCTTGGCCAGGTCACTGCCCTTGTCTAGACCTCAGTGCCCTCATCGTGGAGTACAGGTGGATTCACATTAGGAGTTTATACTTCCTGCATCCTGCACTTAAGTGAAGGAACTATATTGTACTTCAAGAACACAAGAAAACTTGCTTATTTGTTCATTCCACAAATTAATGGCTAATGCTTTTTAGGTGGCAGGCTAATGAATATGGTCATTTATAGTAGTCATATTTGAAAATAAAAACAAAGAATGATTCCAGAAGAAAGGTTTTCAGAAATGTAGGAAATATATAATTGATGGCTTCCTAAGTGGTTTGCAGCTTTGGATATTTATTTACTGCAAAAAAAAAAAAAAAAAACAAAAAACAAAAAAACAAAAAAACACACCTCACCGAAATCTCCAATTTAATCAATTTACAGCTCATAGTGAGTAAACATGTTTTCAGGTTATAAAACTTTTTTTTTCTGATCAGTAGATAAATCGTTCATGTTCTTTGAACAATTTCTGGTAAATGGGAATAAAGATGCCAATATCCAAATACTATTTGTTTTTTTACTTGGAAAAAAAAAGCATGGGGGTCCTTTAGGAGAGAGAGATTATCATTCCAGTAGTTTCCTAGGAATACTCAATATGTCTCATTACAATATCCTTTCATATATAAGGTGACAGTGACAGACTGTGAAGTTTGTCTAATAACATGGTAACTTCTCTCTTCTCCCTTGATTACCTTGAAAGTGGAAAGAGAAATATGTAATAATTATTTTATTTTATTTTATTTTATTTATTGTCAAATCACTCTGGTGTATGCCTGAAACGAATGTAATATTGTACATCAGTTACACCTCTATACTTAGCATACAATGAAATATACGTAGCATACAAGACGTATGCTTTTTTTTTTTTGAGGTATACTTAGCATACAATAAAATATATAGATTTCAAAGTGGATCTTGATGACTTTTGATTTATAACCACCACCCTACCTTAGCCTGTTTTGGCCACTATAACAAAATACCTTAGACTGTGTGTCTTACAAACAAGAGAACTTTATTTCTCACACTTGTGGAGATACAAAGTCCAAGATCAAGTCAACCACACATCTATTGTCTGGTGAGAACGGCTTCTTGCTTTATAGATGGCACCTCTTGCTGTGAAGCCACATGGCAGAAGGGGTGAGAGAGCTCTCCAGGGTCTCTGTTATAAAGACACTGATCCCATTCGTGAGGCCTCCACCTTCATGACCTAAAGATGTTCCAAAGGCCCCAGCTCCTAATACCGTCGCCTTTGGGCTTAGGATTTCAACCTATGAATTTTGCAGGGACACAAACATTGAATCCATAGCGCACCTCAATGAAGATACAGAAGTTTCCTATCACTCCAGAAAGTTCCTTCCGTTCCTCCATCGCCACATGAGCCACATCAGGAAACTACTGATTTAAATTCTATTTCCGTAAATTACAGCCTATTCTAGACTATTCTAGAATTCATTCAAATTAAATCATGTATTCAGTTCCTTTGGTCTGATTGTTTCTGTCATCATCATACCTGTGAGATAAATCCATGTTCTTACATGGATCGAAAGTTAGTTCTGACTTATGAGGGATTATTCCACTGGATGAATATGCCAGTTTCTTTAACCATTCAGCTATTAAGGACTGGTTGTTTATTCCCAGTTTGTGGAATAAATTTCATGAATAACACTGCTCTGAAGATTCACATACAAGTCTTTGTGGGGAATTTCCTAGGGCCAGAATCGCTGGGACACAGGGTGGATAGAAGTTTAACTTTATAAGAAACTATTATCATACACGCTAATTTTTCTACTTATGGCCTCTATTTACTCCTTCTTTCCATCCATCACCCCAAGTGCATTCAGTTCTTATGAAGTATGAGAGAATCTAATTCTCTCCTCAAAATTCTTTTAAGAAGCTTCCACTCTCCTCTCCATCCTTTGTTTTCTCTTTTCCTTAATTTTTTTAAATGTTTGTTTATTTTTGAGAGAGAGAGAGAGAGAGAGAGAGAGAGAACAAGCAGGGGAGGGACAGAAAGAGAGGGGGACAGAGGATCCAAAGCGGGCTCTGTGCTGACAGCAGAGAGCCTGAGGTGGGGCTCAAACTCACGAACCGCAAGATCATGGCCTGAGCCGAAGTCAGACACTTAACCAACTGAGCCTCCATCCTTTGTTTTAATTACATGTTGATCCCTGATGTCATTTAGGTTTGAGAAAGAAAAGTCCTTCGCTCACTTAAAATTCCACCAAATGCCCTTATTCTTCCCCTGTGACTTCTCCAAGAGACCATGGGACCTTTCAGCTCAGGTATACACACTGTTCCCAATTCCTCCCATTTGTCCTCTTCTCTAGGTCCCCTGTGCTAGGACACCCAACTCACTGAGCACAGCACCTCCCCTCCCCTCCTTAATGAGCACACCATTATTATGTAAGAGCTTCCCCTCCCTCCTCCACCTGTCTGGCCTCTGCCCAGCCCCCAGTCTCTCTCTGGTCTCCTCAGGACTCCACTGCCAGGAAAGCTGCTGTTTCAGGGAGCATCTTGCCTGCCCCCCACCTGACTGCATCTTCTGTGGTCACAGGCTCCCTCACTCATGGGGCCTGCCTGGGCCCAGGCCCACTTGACAGGTGATCTCTGGCTGCCTCTGCTCTGGCTACTCTTGTCCCCGGTCTGCTGCTCCCATGCCCTCCCGGGATGGCGCTTCACTTCCTCTGAAGTTGTGATCCCCAGGAAGGTGTCCCACAGGGTGAGTGGAGCTGAGAGACAAGGCCAACTTTCTTATAAGATCCACTTCAGAGGCCAAAGACACGTGGTTCACATGAAAGTCAAGAAGAGCTTGCTGCCCAAACATTTTCCTGTTATCACCGACAATGATCAAGGTGCCATGCAGGAGGACTACCCGTTTGTCCCTCGAGACTGTTACTACCACAGCTACCTGGAAGGGGTTCCTGGGTCCATGGGCACACTGGACACCTGCTACGGGGGTCTGCATGGCATGCTGCAGGTGGATGACTTCACTTATGAAATAAAACCATTGGAGGCTTCTTCCAGATTCGAGCATGTGATTTCTCTACTTGTGTCAGAAGGAAGACCGTCAGAGTCTCAAAGGTGTAAGATTGAAGAACAATCTACAAATCACGCATATGAAGAGGCAATACTTTCCGGAGCTCCTAGGGCAGCCCCCGTTTATTTGTGGTGGCCACATAAGAAATATTTAAAAATTCACTACACAGTTTCTCACTCATTATATTTAATGAGGCCTAATGTGACACAGGCAATAGAGGGTGTGGTGACGATAAACAATGTACTCCATACGATTTACAAACAGGGTCTTATAGACATCTACGTACGTCTTTTGTGCATATGGAATGGTCGGGATCCTACAGATGTAACAAAAAAAAGTAGTGTATTCAAAGCTATACAGAGCTTTGGGTTGTGGAAATTTTATAATATTCACAGATTTATTGAACATGATACTTCATTGCTTCTTACAGGACATAAAATCTCAGGACAGCATTTTTATGGTCACCTGGATGGAACATGCAACCCCAACTGGGGATCATTATTTGTATATGTAGCAAATTACCACATATTTTTGGCTGCAACCATTTCAGCACATGTATTAGGTCATAATATGGGGCTCCACCATGATGTACCTGGCTGCATATGTTTTCGAAGAAGCTACTGTGTTATGACTCCTGAGCCTGGTTTAATGGATATAATGAGCAATTGTTCTTATGCGAGACTGCATCACTGGATTTCTAGGTGGGATCCTTGTATGAGCATACCAAATGTCCTAAACAAAAATTTTCCTTATGTAGCACCTCGTTGTGGTGACAAGATCATAAATGAGGCAGAAGAATGTGACTGTGGCTCCTTAAAAGATTGTAAAGAGAATAAATGTTGTGAGACCAATTGTTACCTCTCCCTTGGCAGTGACTGCAGTGAAGGACCCTGCTGTGTTAACTGCACATTTGCTCAACCTGGAAAGATTTGCAGAGACCTACTTGGTATTTGTGATCTACCAGAATACTGTGATGGGAAAACGCATAATTGTCCAAATGACATGTATACCCAAGATGGAACCCCATGTTCAGCATTAGCTGTTTGTGTGAGAGGAAACTGTAGTGACCGTGACATGCAGTGTCAATCCCTTTTTGGCTTCCAAATTAAAGATGCTTCACCAGAATGCTATAAAAAATTGAATATACTAGGTGACCGATTTGGCAACTGTGGAGTGAGGGTGTCACAAGGAGGAGGAAGACCTTTTAAATGTGAAGAAGATGATGTTCTTTGTGGAATGCTGCACTGTAGTAATGTCCATGAAATTCCTGGTGGAGGTGAGCACACTACATTTCGTCATATAATAATACCAGGTGTTACAGAAAAAAAATGCTTTGGATATGACACACACCATGGGACAGATACACCAGAAATGGGGCTTGTAGTGGATGGTGCAACATGTGGCCCAGGAAAATACTGTTTGAAACAGAATTGTACTTTTTATGAAGACATGGGTTTTGACTGCGATGTCAAGACGTGCAACTTCAGAGGGGTGTGCAACAACAAGAAACATTGTCACTGTATGAAAGGTTGGAAACCGCCATCGTGTGACGAGAGAGGATTGGGTGGTAGTATAGACAGTGGCCCCCCACCTGACAGAGAAGTCGGTCTCACACCCAAAATAATTATTAATATACACCAGGCACTAGCTCTACTGTTTATTCGTATGTTTGTTTTTCTGCTTGCATTAATCATTGGTGGCCTTATCCAATTAAAAGAAGTTTTGATGAGAGCTGAAAAATAAACTGTGGAAGCACCAATATTCCTGTTAGTAAATAATACTGAAATGCACAAAATAGAGAAAATCATATTGACACCTACTGGGAGCAATGAAAAATAATTCCTCTGATAATTACACAATCTCATCCTGAGATTGCCACCTTGGAATAAAATGCCCTGGCAATACAAAGGGGTCTATGTGTTTAAATTATTTTACATTTCCTGTCTGGTCATATTCTTACTAATTCCATAGATGACATTAGGAGCTCTTAATTTCATTAAGACATGGATTCTAATGTTTTATACATGCCCGTATAGCAATCCTGTTTGCACTGGTATACACTTGTTATTGGACCATTTTCCAATTGGTTATATCCTGAATTTCTGTTATTTGTTCATTTTATTGGTGCTATTTTTTTTTAAAGTAGGTTTCATACCCAGTAAGGAGGCCAACACAGGGCTTGAATTCATGAACCTGAAATGAAGACTTGAGCCTAGATCAAGAGCCAGACTCTCAACCAACTGAGCCACCCAAGCACCCCTAAACAAATAGCATTTAAAGTAACAGTTGGGAGATATAGTGGAAACATAAGAAGTTTTGTGTCATGGCACATGAGTGTCAACAGATCTACCACCTGCAAAATATGTGCTCTTGGACAAAATCTTAGGCTGTGACAGTTTCAAGGTCCACATTCCATTGGGAGGTGAAATGCACTTTGCTAGGATTTTGTCATGATCAAAAGAAAGCACCCAAGAAAGGCCTGGAACATGTTAAGCACTTAATACGTGCCATTATTCTCATTATTTTCTTGGGTTATGCTAAACCTGAGGTATTCTAGTATAATGAGTTCAGCTTTGTATCGTTATTATAACATGAGGAGGCAGACTGTCAGGAAAAGGGCTATAGGCTTTGTGGGAGAAGGACTGGGAGAATCATTACATTATCCATGTGTCATGATATTGATAGGTCCTTCCTCCTGGGAACCCCGCAATCTCTTCAATCAACAGCTACTGCCTCTGAAAATCATCTTTGTTCCAGGAACTGCACAAGGATCATGACTTTTTACTGGGGCAACCGTTCTCAGCCTCCTGCCCCGCCAATTTTACCTTCTTCCCATCGTAGATGGGAGGCAGCACTCTCTTTGGTGACCACTCATCTGTTTGTCACCAGAGATGCTATGCTTCCTACCACCTCAAAAGTCCCTACAGGTGACTCCCCTTAGCTGCCTCTCCAACCTTGACAAACTGTATGGTAATTGTGGTTCCCTAGCTTTGGCCTGTGAAGAGCAGGCACCTGGCCTCTACTACTTACAGAGACTTCATTACCGCCATAGTTGTTACTAAACACCGATCTGGGCCAGTCTGTCTTATCATTAAACTGGACTGTGGAGGAGAGACACGACAGAACTTCCGAGAGGTGATGCTTCTCCTTGCACCAGCACAGTTCGTGTTTCTTCCTTTCATTGAGGTGTAATCGACATGTGGCATGATATCAGTTTCAAGTGTACATACAGTGTAATAGCTCGATATTTGTGTATATTGCAAAACGCTCGCTCACCACAGTTAAGTCCAGTTAGCATCTGTCACCATACATAGTTACAAAAGAGTTTTTTCTTGTGATGGGAACTTTTAAGATCTACTCAGCCACTTTCAAATCTACGATACAGTCTCATTCACTATAGTCACCACACTGTATGCTGCCTCCCCAGGTCTTGCTTATTATATGACTGGAAAATGCACCTTTTGAGCCCCTTCTCCCATTTTGCTCTCCCCTTTCCCCCGTCCTCTGGAAACCACTGATCTGTCTGTGTCTTTCCCAGTGCATTCTGCTGGGTCCTCTGGCCTCACATGATATATGCAGTGTAGCATGCCTACTTCTCTCAGCCTTGTTCTGCCTACTTCCATGGAAAATTAAGCATTTCCACTTTGCCCAGGATGGGCGATTGCTTTCTGTGTGCTTCTGAGAGTCCCCGTAGAAGTGCGTGAGCCCCATCCCCTGGGATGGTGTCCTTGCCAGGGTGATTCTTTGCCAGGGTGATTCTTGCAGCTACTTTGGTGGAATCTCATTCCTCTCACAGCGCAGCTTGTCCAGCCGGGTTATGCTTGGTGTGGCACAGCAGGCAGGAAGAGAAGTGGGGACAGTCTCTTGTGGCGGGACAAGCTCTGGGCATTCATATGGCTGTGCAGAGCCAATATTTTCAGGGCTATCCACCCAGATGTCACCATCTCATGTTTTGAACTCCTGAGTTTCCCCAGCATAACATACTTGTTCTGGATGACCATGTAAAAGTCCCTGTTGCTGTTGGAAGCCTATCTGATCCTGAGATTGCTCCTCAGCTGTGATCTCTCTTCCATGCCAGGACAGAAGGGCCCTTCGGTAAGCAACCCAAAAAGCCTTCTGGCATTCACACATGGCCTTTAACATTTAGTAAACTAGGGTAGTTCCTCTCATTCTCATTACCTTTTACAGTTCATCGACACAACTTAGTCATAACCTGTCAACTCTGCCATCCTTGTAGACATTGTGGCTTCCGTATGGTCCAAATGCCTAAATCGTTGCACATGAGGGAGGGTTGCCCTCCATCAGGACCTTTGCCTGGGCCACCGTTGGTAAATTCCTCAGTATTGGGCTACCTGCCACGTAGGGCAGTCTAGGGTTTATCTTTGTTTCTTCACATTCCTCTTAGGACAGAGTCCTCCTTGCCAAGAGTGTTAGAGTGTTGATTGAGCATGTCCCCAAGCCCATCCAGCTGTTTTGTCAGATCACAGCACCACTGTCTTTGGAGAAGCAGATGTCAAGACAGATGTCTTGACCTTCAGGAGATCTGTTGAAGGAAATGTCTCTAAGGACAAAGGGGGAGGAGTAAGAGTAGACCAAGAGAGACTTCAGGCCGCAATACTTCTTCTGTGAAAGGGGGGAGAAAAAGTCTGAATCACAGTGGAAGAGCCTCAGACATCAGAGTTGGTGTGAATCAGATTCATCCAGGAGCCCTTGAGCCAGGGTGACCCTTGACAGCCTCCTGTGTTGGGCAGCAGTGGCCCTGCTTAGTGCCAACACACTCAGACATTGGCTAGGGCTTCCCAGGGGAAACAGGGCCTGGGGTTAATTTCTCATGGCTGCTAAGGTAAGATACTTGGAGACTGCCACTCATCCATGCTCCCTGTAGTGGACTACTCCCCTGAACGGTGACCTGAGGGGGTCACAGAATAAGCAACTGCCACAACCAGGGAGGTTATTTTAGGGGCCACACAGGAATCTTGAATGGGAATAAATGTGGCCCACCATTCTTAAGTCTTTTAGGTAAACATGATCTCTGCTACTGTCTTAGCTGCATATTGCTCCTATGCTGGTAGAGGAGGCTGTCCGAGGGGCTTTCTCTTGGCTTTTGTTGCTATAGTGACCCTTACTCCCTCTATCATGGAACCAGTGAAAGCATTCTGCCAGCTGCTAAGTACATCTGTCAATTTTTCATGAAGGGCCAGGAGAATGACAACAGACACGGCATAGGTTATGACAAAAACCTGTGCCAGCTATCTGTTACCTTGCCTCCACATGCCCCCACACTCAGGGACAATCACCATAACATTTGTCTCTCTTGTTATTAATGGCAGCTCACACCCTGTAGCTGACAACGCTGCTAAGATGTGAACACTTCCCTTTCTCCAAGATCTGAGTATCGTCTGAGGAAGGAGTGAGGGCATGAGTTCTATAAATACATGCACTATTGCCTCCAGAGTCTTTGAAAGGACTTGCTTCCACTTCAGTCAAGCAGTCTGGGTCTGAGAACTGGTCCAGGTCTGGCAACTGGGTGAAAGCTCATCATTTTCCATTGTGGCTACTAACATCATTCTTTAGAGATTTTTGCTTGCATAAATCACACTATGCCCTGATTGATTC
This sequence comes from Prionailurus bengalensis, assembly GCF_016509475.1. Lineage (NCBI taxonomy): Eukaryota > Metazoa > Chordata > Mammalia > Carnivora > Felidae > Prionailurus > Prionailurus bengalensis. Next base: position 116,708,245 of record NC_057355.1, on the reverse strand, counting down.
CCATCTATTTTTCTCATAGGAATATCATGTTCTGTGAGACATCATCATAGACCCCTGTGTCTGAACGTTTACTGGTTTGACATTCCAATTTGATTAATGTTACATTAATTACAAATGCTTTGCCTTTGATGGTTAAATGCTTCCTTGTGGCCCCTGCCTCTCTGGAATCCTGTCTCGTTCAATGAGACTAGGAGTCCAGGTCCATGGCAGCATCAGCCCAGGTCTACCAGAAGATAGCCGCTACTGAGCTGCTCAGACGTGCCAGTATCGCCTTTCATTAGTCATTCTTTACCTATTCAGTGAAGAGATGCCTTCTGGGCCCTCCCCGGAAACATAACTAGCTGGTGGATTTTCTTGTCTTCCAATGCTTAGGTGGTGTCATTGATCATACTAGCTAAAACCTGGAATAAGTTTCTCAGCATTGTAAGGAAGCTGCCATTACCATGTGCAGAAATGATAAGTCGATTATCTGTCTGGCAGTCTTCCCCAAATGAATGAGAGTATCCTCATTTTGGAGAGAACTCTGTAGTCATTTGAGGGCTACATGGTCTACTGGTCATGTTTCCTTAAACACACTGAGACCCCTATGATCATTCCTAAGATGAAAGTGTTTTGGGAAGGGAGGCCAGTTAATTCCTGTTATACACAAAAATTATACCACAAAGGTACACCTAATGCCTAAAAAAATGTTGTTTAACATTTTGAGGTCCTTTCATACGGCATTTAAATCTGAGAGTATTAGGTTTACAGTACCTCCAGTATGATTTTCTAGTGGCCGGTAAGCCTTATGTTTCCCAGTTCCGTTCAAACTGGAAAACTGTCCTTGTGTTTCAGGGACTGAATACAGTTCTCTGATTTGTCATGTCTACTTCACCCGTCGGGGTGGTATCTGCCCACCTTCGGGACTGAGTGAAAGCTATTGCTTGGGGATGAAGGAGGCATCTGAAGGTGTTGTCTGGTGTTTTGCATGGTGCAGGAACTGGGGCCACTCCTGTTTTTTCCAATGGACTTCTCCATAAGGTTAGATAAGGTAGTCAAATCATGGCCAGAGCTGCCTGCTATGGGATGGCAGACTCAGTAGGTAGTTAAATTTTAGATTCCTGCAAGAGTTTGGGAGAGCTGCGTTAGGGCAATGTCCTTCATGAGGAAGGTTCAAATGGAAGTTCTGAAAGATAAAGATCATTAATATCCCTCTTTCCTCTTTACCTCCCTGGGACACAGGTATTCCCTCCTATAGTTCCAGGGTTGTTGTTCTGTTTCTGCTACGACAAAATTGGTTTTTGTCGTCCCTGTAGATAACAAAAAATTCCCCAATTAAAAAAAAAATTTTTTTTTTAACCAGGTAGGCTCTGTGCCTCACATGGGCCTTAAACTCGGGACCCTGAGATCAAAAGGAGCATGCTCTACTGCCTGAGCCATCCAGGTGCCCCTAAAATCTTTGTAAAATCTCCTACTGAGACCCAGACCTTCTCTCTGGAAGGGGCTGGTAGAAGTGGTACTAGGGCACTTTTATAATATTAGAAAAGAATTAGGTTTAAATTCTCTAAGCCTCCTTCTAGTCGGGCTGCACTGAGAGGAAGCACTGCCAGGGTGATATACCAGGGAAATGAAAGATGAATCATGCCTAGGAATGGTCACAGCAGAATGCAGAATTTTACAAATAGTGCTATATAAACATCCATCCCTTGTATCCTTATCATAATCTAGGAAGAAGTGGTTAAGATGTTGCTGGGCAGTGTGGGGAGACCCTGGCCCCTGAGGTCTCCGCCCAGCTAGTCCCCGGGATAGCGCCAGAGGCTCTTGGTCTCTTGGCAAGAAAGAATTCAAGGACAGACTAGACAAAATAGTTGGGTGACGCAAGTGAAGGGTTTATTAAAGTGGGAGTACACTCTGGAGATGTGAGACAGGTACGCTCAAGAGAGAGCTACATGCCCCTGGTGGTTTTCTATCTTTTCTTGACAGTTGTCAACTAGGGGGTAGAATATTTATTACTTGGGAAAGGGATTTTTTTCCTTGGAAGCAAGGTTTGTGCCTTTTCTCCCTTACTTGGTCAGGGTTTGTGGCCTCCTTTGTCTTGGACCTGCCTGGTTTGGTCCAACTTCCGGTGGCTTTGTTTTTAGAGTGCTGCCTGCACAGTCCTCCGACTCTCCTGATAGGGGGCCAGAACTCCCCCTTTGCTGGCCTCCAGGCATCCTGTGAAAGCCTAACTGCCTACTCTAATAAAGAGGCAATGATCCCTTTCTAGAGATAGCTTCATTAAGTGATTAAATCATCTTATAATGTGTGTGAACCAACAGTAGGTGAGAGAGGCAGAAGTGTAAATCTTCTTTTACGCTCCAAGTCAAGTTCTTGGAGGCTATTCCAACACTCACATAATACCTCATGTCTGGGAATGTTGATGGTTTGTTGAATAACTCTACTGTCCGTTCACTATGAGTGGCTTTAGGCATAAAATGTGTGCTTTGTGTAGGTCTCAGCCTACCTGTAGTGATGCTATTGGCTAAGAATGCCTGGGGGCATTCACCTGGGCTTGTACTACTCCTTGTGACTCTCCAAGGACATTTCCCCCACTGGAGCCAATGTTGTGGCCGGACTGCCCCTTGTGGTTCTTATTATGAATGCCTGACACACCTCAGGGACAACCATCAGGGAACTTTCAAAAAGTGAGGTTTATTACTCACAAGTCCTGCATGTGTACACAGTATACCTGGGAGCACATGGCCAGGTTAGGGTGGGGGGAGAGTGTATGGATCTGGGGTTCTATCTTTATTGGGGTGGAGGGCCTCACTGGTTTACTCTTTATTGGTAAATTTAAAACAAAAAAGGTGGGAGGTGGGGGGCGCACGCGCCTGGGTGGCTCAGTCAGTTAAGCCTCTGACTCTTGGTTTCAGCTCAGGTCATGATTTCACAGTTTGTGAGTTCCAGGCTCGAGTCAGGCTCTGTGCGACAGCGCAGGGACTGCTTGGGATTCTCTCTTCTTCTCTCTCTCTCTGCCCCTTCCTGGCTCTTTCTCTCTCTCAAAATAAATAAATAAACTTAAAATTTTTTTTAATTAAAGATGTTTATTTAGTGTTTATTTTTGAGAGAGAGACAGAGCATGAGTGGGAGGGGCAGAGAGAGAGAGAGGGAGACACAGAATCCAAAGCAGGCTCCAGGCTCTGAGTTGTCAGCACAGAGCCGGATGCAGGGCTCAAAGCCACGAACCATGAGATCATGACCAGAGCCAAAGTTGGACACTCAACTGACTGAGCTACCCAGGTGCCCAAATTTTTCAAAAATGTTTAAAAGAGTAGGAATTAAAGTGCGGGAAAGGAAAAGCACTGTCATTCAAGTGGTCAGTTATCTAGATTACCCAGAGCTTTGCAAAAGAGGAGCTTCATGGGTGGAGTGGCCTAGCTGTTTATCTATTTGTGTAGCTAACAATATATTTGAGACGGATATCTTTGAAATGGGTGCCTCGGCAATCAAAAGCTTAATGTCATGCATTCACACTACAATGTGTCCCATTGTCAGGCTGCAAATGGTTCAGAAAGCTGAAAATATGACCCACAGTAGTTTCAAAGGCCACAAATAGGTGGCCGAGGTCAGCTGATCTGATTGAAACAGGAGTACTGTAACTTCAAAAAGTGTCAACAGTGGCAAGGCACCACTGGTAGCCCCAAGAAGGGATCAAAGTCCTGATGTAGTCAGTCTGCCAGGAGCAGGCAGAGATAGCACGCATGCAACTTGGGCTCTCTTACCTTGAAACAAACATAAGCTTTTGACAAGAATCACAAGCCTAGCAGACAATGGTAGCCTCTGCATCAGAAACATAGTCTTTTATTTTCTGCCAGGTATAGTAGAAATTGATGTGTTCTATACTTGTAATTCCTGCCCAGGATATGATGGTAGATGTTCTGCCATATGTGGTATGATAGGTAATACAAAGCTTAATCACCAGTTTGATTCCTGCTGATCTCATCAGAGAATAGGTCTTTACCAGGAACAACTACATGAGTAACCCAGATGGTTCAGTGTCTACAATTTGTTTCCAGAGTTCATGGCCCCAAAGGGGTGGCATTAATGTGCCAGTCTGTTGTATTCTAAGTAGCAGACTAAAACACACAGGCCCTTGGCAATAGGGAAGAATCAATAGAAGTGTTAGCCAGGGGTGAAGCTGAAAACAAAGCACAAGCTAACACCCCACAACCACGCCCCAGGTGAGATATGTGTCACATTCTTCAGGCACTCCTGGATGCCCAACAAAAAAGGAGAGGAAAAAGCAAATGGTTAACTGACAGAGATCACAGTTATTCAGGGCCTGAGTCTCCATCAGTTTGCAACTGTCTTAATGATTTACAAGAAAAAAGCAATCTCCAGAACCCTACAGATTCAATTTCCTGGAGCTCTAACATCACCGTCCCCCCACAGGATAGAAAATCTTATATAAACAGTCTCTCTTCACAACCCCAGTGCAGCTCTTTCTGCCCACAGGTCCTGTCCCCATGCTATAATAAAAACACCCTTTTTGCACCAAAAACGTCTCAAGAATTGTTTCTTGGCCATTTGCTCCTGAACCCCACATCAGGGATTGCAGGGGTGCAAGAACACCTGGTTTCAGGGGGTCCCAAACAGACCAGGTTCAGCCACTAACCACTGACAAAATCCAAATGCAGAGAGATGGGGGCACCTGGGTGGCTCAGATAGTTAAGCCTCAGACTCTTGATTTCGACTCAGGCCATGATTTCATGGTTCATGAGATTGAGTCCCAAGTTGGGCTCCACACTGACAGCATGGACCCTGCTTGGGATTCTTTCTCTCCCTGTTGCTCTCTGCCCCTCTTCTGCTCCCATGAGCACACGCTCTCTCACGCTCTCTTTCAAAATAAATAAACTTATTTAAAAAATGCAGAGAGATGAGTGGAGATGAAATAAGAAAGGAATTTATTTCAGTGAGCCCAACACTGGAAGACAAAGACGGCAGACTAACATTTCAAAGACTTTCTCCAAAGTGCCAAAAATACTTCTAGGTTTATACCAGGAAAATGTGGGACAAAGGTAAGTAGGTACTTGCAGGTGGGCAGTAAAGGTCAGGTCTTCATTGTCATGGGTGGGGTCTTGCTGGTTCAGTGCAGCCCTTACTGCTTGAAGGGGTAGTATCAGTTCCCTTCAGGGGATGCTTGGCTCACAGGGTCTTTTGCCTGAGTTAAGAGATAAGCCAGAAAGAAGAACTTGATCAATTAGAAAGTTTGAGGTCAAAATGGAGGTAGTTGAAATCCTCTTTCGAAAGTGTAACAGAGGATAGAGGCGCCTGCACTAAACCCTGACCCACTCTACTTAAGGCTCAATTAAATTAGCTTCTAATGTTTTTGGTCCACTCAATTTCTACCTCTTTATTGTGGACATGATTTGTTACTGCTTTGAGGAGGCTTTGACTCAGCAGCTACAGCCACGTTGCATTTTGGCTAGGGCTGCAGGGATTTCTGCCTCTATTGTCATAATGACAACCCTTTCCCATCCCACTTTGGAGGAGAATGAACAACAATCAAAGGAGCATTTGATTGACTTGTTTTAATCCTAACTCACTGCTCAGCCTCTAAGCATCTATTGAAGGTAGGGCAGAGAGGAAACCTTAGTCCCTTCCTGTCCACCACTTGATCAAGAGCATTCGCTAGTGGATCCTGGGGAGTCCTCTTTAATCCTCTACTCTGGCCTGTAGAGGACTTTGTTCTTTTTGTTCCAGAAAAGCATGTTTCTGTTAGCGTCCCATCTTAGTCACCAAAAACTGTCAAGAAATGTGATAGGTCTAAGATTTTACCCTATCTTCAAGGTAACAAGTTAGCCTGCCACAGTTTTGTGGGGCACTCTGATCAGATTGGGGGCCACTAAATATGGGGTGTCCCAATTGGGTAGGGTCCAGCAGCATGGGTGGTGAAAGAATTCACCCAAGGCAGGACAAGAGACAGAAGTTTACTGAATATACCACAAGGGAGCAGCAGGCAGGATAGCAAAGGAGAGACGGTCTGTGAGAAGTGATGGTGAAGGACCTCAATTATAGGGCAGAGTGAGGAGGTATGGGAATGTATGGAATTTTCCTTTTGGTAACCTTAGGAACTGTGCCTGGTTGGTCAGAGTCTATGGCTACTTCGAGGTGGACCACTTAATGAGCCTGTTTGCATTCTGCTTGGTGGTCACCATGGGCCCTTTTACCTTACTCGGGTTTCTATTGCTCAAGCTTGTTGCCTAAAAGCGGCCTCTACAAATATCATGGATGGTAGCAGAAGATAACGAGATGCCCAGTTCAGAGACAAAGGACTTTCTTTCTCATGGCACAGCAAGGAGCAGGAATTTCATGCTCTTGTCAGTTTAACTTATTCCAAAGTCTCATGGGGGCAATGCAGAGGGCTCCTGAGGATACTGCACATATAATGATTTTACATTGGAGCTAAGGAACTCTGAGCTTTAGGAAATGTCTTTTATGATAGGCTGCTTGCAAATCTGCCCAATTTCTGCTCTGGAGGAAGACATTATCTTTATTATAATAGGCAGTAGGCAAACCTGCCTTCTGCGCTGAAGGGTGACATTTTTTAAAAAAGTTTTATTTTAGACAGACAGATTGAGGGGGAGTGGCAGAGGGAAAGAGAGATTCTTCAGCAGGCTCCACGCTCAGCATGGAGGACGACATAAGGCTCGATCCCACGACCTTGGGATTATGACCGAAGCCGAAATCAAGAGTCGGATGAGCAAATGACTGAGTCACCCAGGCGCTCCTGAAGAATGACCTTTTACCTTCCAAACTGGTCCACTACACAAAGATCTTTGAAAAGATAATCTGGAATAATATCTGTCATCTGCATGTAAGATGTATACAAATATAAGAGATACATGGAGAATTGTCTCCCAATAGATAAGGATATAGTAATTTCAATAGAGACAAATGTATTATCTAATTCAGTCTTCTGAGAGGGACTAGAAGCAAGTATGCCCCAGTAATAATGAGCAGACTTAGTCCCCAGATCTTGTTTTATAAATACCATTGTCTGCTCAAAGGAAACAGAGATCCTTTGAGAAAATGATAATTCCAGGACTGGAGCAGGTGAAATACAAGATGAGCCTAAAACACTGTGTGCCAAAAAGTAATGAAATGCTCAAAGAATGATGGAGATATGTTGAAAGGACAAAGATGCCAGTTTAAAGGTGCTCCCATGGGTCAAATCTAACACAATTTAGTTTTAAAATAAATAAGAGTAATGGATTATAAGCCATTCAATTATACAGAAATTCATGAGTCCATACTGATGATGATAAATAAATGAAATAAGGGAAAGGGGAAAGTTGTTTCTTATAGTAGAATGCCAAATAATAGATGTAGGTGGAATTATGGATAAAAAAGTCATCATTTGACAATCTTCCCAGTTAACAACTGCTTCAATTGAGGGTAATCATTGAATGCTAAAATAACTGGGTGAAAATTTGATGAAAAAAAGAATAATTACTTAAAGTAATTCTCCATAAACTTCCTATTCATTGTAAAAGGAAATATAGTCACTTTTCAGTGGAGCCATCTAGTGGACAACACTGTAATTAAGTGTTCAAAGTTAACCAATAATGGGACCAACATCTTGTGCCTACTGATAACGTGGACTGAGATGGACATAACATTACTTTTGTGGTACTGCTTCTAAAAATAAAGCAGTACCTAAACAACAATCGACGGGCTCTCTACAAAATGATTGTTCTGTATTCTTGTCATGACAGACAATGAAAGACTAAGGAACTATTCCAGGTTAAAGGAGATTAAAGAGACATGGCAACTGAATGGAGTGTGCGATCCTTGGACTTTGGGCAGGGGAAAAAAAAAGATGTAAAGGGCATTTAGGGAACAGTTGATGAACATATACAAAATAGATAATAGTATTGTATCAATATTAAAAATCTTGATTTTGATAACTATATTGTAACTTATATACTAGAATGCCTTTTCATGTATATATGTCCCTATCCATCTGTCTTTTTCCTTGCTTTCCTTTCTTTTCTCCCACTATCTTCTTTCTTTCTATTAATCTATGTCTAGGATACATATGTATGTACATGAATATGTACATGTATGTGTACATATGTATGTTTGTGTATATATATATTCACATACTAAGAAAGCACATGCACGAGAGTGAGCAAGAGAGAGAATAAAGTGAAGAGAGGTCAATTGTAAGAAACTGGAGAAATGGGTAAAAGGTATCTGGAAGTTCTATGTCATCTTCTTGTAACTTCTCTGTAAGACTGAGTATTTCCTATATGAAAAAAGAAAAACATTCCAACAGAAAAGTGGACAAAGGGCAAGATTTTTCAGAGAAACAAAAAAGGATAAAAAATAAAGAGCCATAAAAATGTTTAAAATAATCTCAACAGCATTCATAAGTGAAAATTTCAAATTAAAATATTATTTTCCACTTAGCATTTTGGCAAGGATGTGAGATGTGATGATAATTCCAGTATGGAAAACAGCATCCTCATATAATGTTCATAGAGGGATAACTGCACAAGATCTTTGATGTAAAATTTGGTAATATTTTCCACAAGTTAGTATATACCTACCCTCTGACCCAGAAGATCCCCTTCTAGAATTTTACTCTCCTGACACTCACACTGATTCTAAATTTTCACTTAGAATTGCTTGTTGTAGGAATAAAATTTTAAATAACCAAAATACCTATAAGTAGAAATTAAAATCTTATGAAACATCTGCAATATGAACTATATTATACTATGGACAGTATGTGAATCAGACAGCCTAATTACACTGTTAAACAAATCAACCCCACAACCACCTGCTTAATGAACGTTAACAGTTTATCTGATGGGTCAGGGTTTGACCCTCTTAGAATCAACTTTATAGGCCAATTCATTGTATGCCAAGGCTCCCTAGCTGTTCTCTAACCCTCTTTGTGCATCCTCCCAGAGGCAGGTGGAAGTCCCCATTGATGCAGCAACAGCATTAGCCATACCTCTTCAGGAAAACCTGCAGGCTACTAAAGTGTATACTGCACACTAGCCTCATATATAAGCTGTATTTTCTGACACAGTTTCATGAGAAGCACTAATATTGGGGGGTTGGGGTACTTCCCAAATTAATAAAATTGGTACCAATTTGTGATATACCTAGTGATCATTTTGTTTTTTCCACTAGAAAGAATCCAGAGAGAAAGAGGTGTGCTAATATTATTTGGTTCACCTAATTAATTAATTAATTTTAAATGTTTTATTTATTCTTGAGAGAGAGAGAGAGACAGAGCATGAGCGAGGGAGGGGCAGAGAGAGTGGGACACAGAATCGGAAGCAGGCTCCAGGCTCTGAGCTGTCAGCACAGAGCCCGATGTGGGGCTGGAACCCACAAGTGGTGAGATCATGACCTGAGCTGAAGTCGGATGCTCAGCCGACTGAGCCACCCAGGCGCCCCAGTTCACCTATTTATAATGTGACACTTTTTTTAAAAAAGTGTGTTTGGGTGTGTGTGTGTGTGTGTGTGTGTTTTGCTACTTACTCATTTGTATCACAGCAGCAGGTCTACCCTTCTCTAGTACTCTTTAATGCTGATGCTGGGACTCTCTACAAACTACATTTCCCATATTCCCTTGACAGCTACCTTCTGGCTAGGTTTTGCCAACTTGGAAACATTGGCAAGAGTTTGCAATCTGGGAAAAGAGACTTCTTTCCTGTTTGTAATCTCTGTCAGCATTTCTCTAGCAGCAAAACACAGCTCTGGCTCCAACCTCCACCTTGTTTTGGTGATTTCATTACCAGCAATGCTATCCCACCTGAAGTACCACCATTAGCTACCTGTGAGCCCTGGGTAGCACACCTTTAGAGATGCTACGGGTTGGGTTTCAGACCACTGCAATAAAGTGAATATTGAAAAAAATTAATTATTGCAAAAAAAATTTTTTTTGTTTCCCAGTGCACATAAGTTATATTTACATTACAGTGTAGTCTTAATGTGCAATAGCATTATGTCTAAAAGAAAACAATGTACATACCTTAACTTAAAAATACTTTATTACCAAGAAAAAAAAAAGCACTTAATTGCTAAAAAGTACTAATGATCATCTGAGGTTTCAGTGAGCTCTAATCTTTTTTGCTGGCAGAGGGTCTTGCCTTGATGTTGATGGCTGCTGACTGATCAGGGAGGTGGCTGCTAGAGGTTGGGGTGGCTGTGGCAATTTCTTAAAACAAGACAACAATGAATTTATCTTATAGTTTTCATGTTTTATTATGCATATTTCAATTTCACTATTAATATTGAGCCTAAATATATGCTGGCTTTATGTCAAGATTTTTGAAATGTAAAAAGTAAACAGATAGCTCTTAGGCTATATATAGAATGTATTAAATAATTAGAGAATCTATGGGGTGGTAAATTCTGTCTATACAACATTTAAACATTTAGTGGCACAAATATAAATAAACAATAGGGACAGGAAGACATGTAAAACTTTGGGTTGCAATTGGAGGAAAAACCTGCTCAGAACTAAAGGGAGAGGTTCTTGGTTGCTGATGAGAATCTCTCCTTGATTTCAGACTTTAGACAAACTAAGGAGTCAGTGTACAAAAACCAGTGACTTGTACAAAATCCCCATTAGTCAGGAGAAATAGTAGCAATATGATAGATGAAAGAACTGGCTCGCACCAGTCTGCAGTAAGCAAGGATGGCTGGGCTGGAAGTTGGAAAGCTAGTTGGAGGCTGCAGCTCGAGATCGGGGTCTACACTAGAGTAGAACAGCAGGCTGGAAACAGTCTATAGAGGCAGATTGGTTGGTTAGTGCATTTTTCAATAGTTCTTATTTTCCAAACAAGGTCTTAGGATGCTTTCCTCAAACAGGGAAGACAACAATGAAGTTTGCTGCATCAATGAGCTCTTCCTCTAACAAACAATTTCCTGTAGTCATTTGATAGCACAGTAGAATCACTGTAGAGACCACAGAACTTCTTTCTAAAGTGGAGTCATCCTCTCAAATCCTGCTGATCAACTAAGTTTATGTAATAAGATTCTAAATACTTTGCTGTAATTTCAACAATCTTCACAGCATCTTCACCAGGAGTAGATGCCATCTCCAGAAACCACTTTCTTTGCTCAGTCATAAGAAGCAATTCCTCCTCAGTTAAAGTTTTATGCTGAGATCGCAGCAATTCAGTCCTATCTTCAGGCTCCACTTCTAATTCTAGTTCTCTTGCTATTTCTACCACAGCTGCAGTTACTTCTTCCACTGAAGTCTCGAACCCCTCGAAGTCATCCATGAAGGTTGGAATTAACTTCCAACATCTGGCTAATGATATTTTGACCTCTTCCCATGAATTGCAAATGTTCTCACTGCCATCTAGAATGGTGAATCTTTTCTGAAAGTTCTTAAATTTATTTTGCCCAGATCCATCAGAGGAGTTACTATCTGGGCAACTATAGCCTTATGAAATCCATTTCTTAAATAATAAGACTTGAAAGTTGAAATTACTTCTTGACCCATGTGCTGTACCTTGTGTTAGCAGGCATGAAACCAACATTAATCTCACTGTACATCTTCATCAGAGCACTTGGGTATATTATCAATGAGCTGTACTATTTTGATAGGAATCCTTTTTTTTTTTTTTTTTTTGAGCAGTTTCTCCCAACAGTAGGCTTAAAATATTCAGTAAACCATGTTGTAAACAGACGTGCCATCATCCAGGCTTTGTTTTATTTATAAAGCACAGGCAGAGTAGATTTAGCCTAATTCTTAAAGGCCCTAGGACTTTTGAAAAGGTCAGTGAGCACTGGCTTCAACTGAAAGTCACCAGCTGCATTAGCCTCTAACAAGAAAGTCAGGCTGGCCTTTGAAGCTTTGTAGCCAGGCACTGACTTCTCTCTAGCTATAAAAGTCCCAGATGACATCTTCTTCCAATAGATGTTTCATCCACATTGAAAATCTATTGTTTAGTGTAGCCACCTTCATTAATTATCTTAGGTCTTCTGGAAAACTTGCAACTTCTACAACAGAACTTGCTGCTTCACCTTGCACTTTTATTATGGAGATGGCTTCTTTCCTTAAACCTCATGAACCCACTCCTGCTAGCTTCAAGCTTTTCTGAAACTTCTTCACCTCTCTCAGCCTTCATAGAATTGGAGAGTTAGGGCCTTGCTCTGGATTAGGCTTTGGCTTAAGATAATGTTGTGGCTGGTTTGATCTTCTATCCAGACCACTAACCTTTCTCCATATTAGCAATAAGGCTGTATCACTTTCTTACATTCACACCACTTTTTCATTTCCTTCAAGAACTTTTTTTTTGAATTCACAACTTGGATAACGGGCACAACAGATCTAGCTTTTGGCCTGTCTCAGCTTTCCACATGCCTTCCTTGCTAAGCTTAATTTCCTAGCTTTTGATTTAAAGTGAGAGACACATGGGGTGCCTGGGTGGCTCAGTCAGTTAAGCATCCAACTCTTGGTCATGATCTCATGATTTCGTGGGTTCAAGCCCCTCATCCGTCTCTGCACTGACAATGCAGAACCTGCTTGGGATTCTTGCTCTCTCTCAAAATAAACTTTAAGAGAACTATGTTTACATTAAGGTATAAAGGCAATTTACATGCCTAATCTGTCACTCCCACTTATTACCAGCATTTTGTAAATTTATTTGGTGACCTGTTTTCTTTTAGTGCCCTATGTGTTCCTTTTGAAGTTGTGTGCTCATGTGAGAAGGGCAATCTTCCAGGTACAGGGTAGTGATCTCCCCTTCCGTAGTCTAGAAGAAGCTTTGAAGCTTTGTTTTTTTTCTTCCAAACTAACTAATTAGTTTTTAAGTAAAGCATGACTGACATACAATATCCTTTTAGTTTCAGGTGTACATCATATTATATCTTTATTTATTTACATTATGAAATGATTCCCATGATAAATCTAGTTACCAGTCACTATACAAAGTTACTAGAATATTGGCTATCTTCCCTATACTGTACATTATATCCCCAAGACTTATTTTATAACTGGAATTTTGTACCTCTTTATCCCCTTCACCTATTTTGCTCACCCTCCAATCCCTCCCTACTTGAGTAATCAATAGTTGGGTTTTTTTCCCCCTTTATCTACCAGTCTATTTCTCTTTTGTTTGTTCATTTGTTGCATATTTCTCCACTGGTGATTTTCTTTTCCCATTTCTATTTTCTCTCTTCTCTCTTGATATTTCAATCTCACTTATACTTTTTTCACTTATCATATTCTGCTTTTTATTATGATCATTTTATTCATTCAATCAATCAACATGTTAAGGAGGCTTGGAAGTGAGGGTGGAATGAATCTGAGTTTGAAGGTGAGAAGTGATGTTTAAAGTTTCATCTCATTTAATCCTTTCCACAACATTTTAAAGATCTATTACCATGCCTTTTTTTGGATGGAGAATCATAGTTAGGAATTGTTAGGTTACTTGCTTAAAGCCAGACAACTCTTAAGAAGATGGAACTGGGGGCGCCTGGGTGGCTCAGTCGGCTAAGCATCCGACTTCGGCTCAGGTCACGGTCTCACGGTCCGTGGGTTCGAGCCCCGCGTCGGGCTCTGGGCTGATGGCTCAGAGCCTGGAGCCTGCTTCCGATTCTGTGTCTCCTTCTCTCTCTGCCCCTCCCCCATTCATGCTCTGTCTCTCTCTGTCTCAAAAATAAATAAAAATGTTTAAAAAAAAAGTAAAAAAAAAAAAAAAAGAAGATGGAACTGAAACTTGAGGCCAGGTCTGCCATCATCTCCTGTGTTCTTTCTATTATTCCATATTAACTTCTCAAAGGATTAGCAAATAAGAGGCTTGTCTGCTGAATCTGCTTCTTTCTTGTTTTGTTTCGTAAACACAGTAGGTTCCGGTGTGATTATTTAATGTGAACTCAAATGCCTTAATTGGAACTGTGCTTTTCAACCCTCCAAGGTCCCCACAAATCCCTGTGGTCTAATTCCAGGTTGTTTCCCACATTTAGGTCCTCTTCCTGCCCTTTAAGGCTTTTATGTTTTTGATCTGTGAGGGTTCCTTAGAGCCATGTTTTGGAAGTGTACTTCAAAAGTCAGGAAGACTGGGCTGAAGTCACAGTAAGTCCATCCACTAGTCTTACTGTAAGAATTAAACAAACAACCAAATAAAAACTTGAATTTTCCCTGTTACCAAAAAGAAGAAACCTTTACCTTCTCTCCCTTTTTTTAGATTTTTTTTTTTAATTTTTAAAGTTTATTTATGTATTTTGGAGAGACAGAATGAGCGGGGGAGGGGCACAGAGAAAGGGAGAGAGAGAATCCCAAGCAGGCTCTGCACGGTCAGCATAGAGCCGGATGCAGGGCTTGAACTCACAAACCACGAGATCATGACCTGAGCCAAAACCAAGAGTTGGATGCTTAAACGACTGAGCCACCCAGGTGCCCTTAGATTCTTTTCGAGCAAGCTTGTGATTATAAATCTTTCCTTCTCTCTTTTATATGTATATAAAATTTTGTAAAAGCCAAAAAGCCTCTTGTCAGGTACAACTCTCTTTGAAATGTAAATATCGAGGAAAATCGTGCCCCCTCTCCCCCATAGCAGTTAGGCTAGGGGCCTTGCTCCAGGTTTAAGCACCTGCCTGTCAGAGTTTTATTTTTCCTTTGAATGACAATTAACTATCACAGATGATCACTTATGGGGTGACTTACCAAAGAATGTATACAGCAAACTGTGTTAAGTCCTCTTGCCAGAGACCATGTATGAAATGGATTGTATTTGCCTGGATATATAAAAGGCTGTGAGATTTCATTCTCTGAAATCTTATTAGCGGATTGCTTGATATGCCCGTCCCAGTCTGGAATCCTGAATACTGAATAAGAGAACTCCCGCCCCCCCCCCCCCCCCCCCATTTGTAACGATTTTCTGAGGCGTGAGGATTTTACATTTAACTTCTTCACAAAATCGATGTATTCATGTCTCCTACCTCTACGGCCCCCACCCACCCACGGTAAAGTGGAATGGTAACCGGGTCATCGCTCACCGAGCGGTTCGGGGCGGCGACGGGGAGACAGACCCTCACGCCGGCCGCCGGAACCACGACTCCCAGCATCCCCTGCGCGCCCAGCGCTCCCAACTTCCTCTTCCGGTCCGCGGGCCGCTGAAACCGAAAGTGTAGTGCTTGGAGCACCGCGCGGAGATTGGCTCACCTTCACCTGCGCGAGCCCCAGCCGATTCAGTGGGGAACCCCGACGAGCAGTAAGACATGAACGGAAGAGTGGATTATTTGGTCACCGAGGAGGAAATCAATCTTACTAGAGGACCCTCGGGTATGTGCGGCACAGGTTGCCTCCGGGAGCAGGGTGCTTGAGGTTGTCATTGCAGAGTAGCCCCGTCTCCTGCTGAGCCGATTCCTTTGGCCTTGGAGCAGGCAGGCCCCAGCCTAGAGGTTTCCTGCACCTCTTTGAGCACGTAGAAGACTGTGTTGGCATCCACCGTTAGCCAGAGCGGGATCTGAGGAACCCACGTCATTTTTCAGTCGGATTATCCCATGTGTTTATAGTCAGGAAGGGTTTTTTCGGGTGCTAATAGTACCAGAAAATCCTGTCCCAAAGCCTGCTTTTTAACACCCCCCCCCCCTTCCATTGCCTACTTTATTCCTGTGCCTGTGACAGACTGTTGAGTAAAAAGGGGAGCATCAGCGGCGTCGACTGTAAAGGCACAGCCGTTTTCTTGGTGCTAGAATCCCTCTCTCCTTCCTTCCATTTTTGGGAAATTCATTTAGTGTGTCAGCTGGAATGCTAAAGCGGAAAGAAACCTCAGAGATCTGCTACCACACTTCTTAAACCTGCTTGTGCCTTAAAATTACCCGAGGTTTTTCGGTTTTGCTTTAAAAAAAAAAAAGTTAGTTCCTAGATCCCATCTCTAGGAATTTGGATTCAAAGCAGAGTTTTGCTTGCTGGCTTGGGTTTTTCTTTTCTTTTCTTTCTTTCTTTTTTTTAAACAAGCAAGTTGGGTGATTCTGATACAGCTAAATCCTCACTTGGCCCTCAGTCGTATTTCTGCCTCCAACACCCTTTTACCCCACGCTCTTCCCTGGGCTCTTAACACTACTACATGCCTTGGGTTTTGTTGACTCCCCTTTACAGCTGTCTAGTGGATCGATTAAGAGCTTTAGCTTTGGGACTACGTAGATCCATCTGGTATCTAACCTCTTACTGGATCTTCGATATTGGTTGGCTGACTAACTTTACCGATGTAAGCTAAGCCTTAGTTTCTCATAAAACGTGCAGGATAATAGAATATACTTCATTTCATTTTTAAAAAAATATTTATTTATTTTTTGATAGACAGAGACAGAGCATGAGTGGGGAAAGGGCAGAGAGAGAGGGAGTCACAGATCTGAAGCAGGCTCCAGGCTCTGAGCTGTCATCACAGAGCCCGGTGCAGGGCTTGAACTCACGAACTGCGAGATCATGACCTGAGCCCAAGTCGACGCTTAACCAACTGAGCCACCCAGACGCCCCATAACAGAATATACTTCATAGGGTTATGAGAATGAAATGAGTTAATCTGTGTAAAACTTTCAGAACATTGCCTGACACCTCTTAAGCACTGTGTGTTTGCTACTGTCGTTGTTATTATTAACAAATGAGTAGCTAGACTAGCACAGTAAAACCTGCTAAATATTGTTATTCCAGGAGCCTCCAATAAGTTATCAAGTACTGTGAGCTCTGTCTCTGAAATGTTGCTGTAAATCTGTCACTCCTTTCCATTCACCACTATCTAGAACAGTCCATCATCATTACTCATGTGGAATTTTGCGATATCTTGACCACCACTTATAGGTTATTCTTCATAAAATGTGGTTTTCACAATCATCCATACTTTCTTTTTTTTTTTTTTTTTTTTTTGCTATGGAAGATTGGAAGTCAACTTCTGGAAATGTAATTCATTCTAATCTGCATGTGTTAGTGTCATGCTTTACGTGAGCTCCTAAACTTTTGTTGAATGCACGTTCTGTATGCCCAGTCCTTTTAGATGCACTTTTCCTACTTTATGTAAATTTCTCCTTCTCTCACTCTTAATATTTATTGACCTTTGAGGCTTACTATTTATTGACTTTTGAGGCTATGTGGGAAAGTGTTTTTAAGCCAAAATCTGGCTTCCCTGTAACTTTTCATCCATTGGTACTTGTTCTTGGAGCCAGTTAAAATAATACTAGTTCTTTTCCTGATTGTCCTGCAAGTATTTAAAGATATCTAGTTGTTCTCCTGTTTTGTCTCTTTCCTCTATAGCCTAAATATCCGTAGTTATTATATGAACTGTTTTGATGTGATTTTGGATTTAATTCTTGTCTCTTGCTTAAGAATTTACCGTACTTTGACATAGTCCTTTTGCTGTGGCATCCACTGTACTTCCAGGGTCTCCTGACTATAGCAGAGCAGAACTCACTAAATATTTTTAAAGTTCAGTGTAATATCACTTCAGCTTTTTTGGTGTTTGCATAGCAGGGTTGACTAATGCTCACCTCACCATTCGCTACAATTTCTGATCCTGTTAATTTTGCAGACCTATAGTTCCTAGTATTGCCTTTTTTCTCAATCACTGGTGTTAGGACAAACTTCAAAGGACTAATTTAGAAGAATAATTATATCTAGCTAATATATTTCCCTCAGAAGTGGTTTAATTACTATAGTATATGTGCCTTTATTCACAATGGATATTTGTTCACCAGGTGACTTCTTTAATTTTCCTAAGCATTTTCGTGTCTTGCTCATGTAAGTTGATAAACGTATGTTTTTAGGAGAATAGAGCCACAGATTTAGGATGGAACTGGCCTAAAAACAGTCATTTGAAGTTTGGTTGCCTCGGTTATCAAGAGAATGTTTCAAGTTTCTGTTTATCACCTCTCAGAGCTAATTACCTGGTATGTTGTACAGCCTAATTCAGCTTTTCTTTATTGTGCGGTCATGAAGATACACGGGGACGTCCCTTATCACCGCTAGAAACTTCCAGTAACTTTGGCAGTCACGTAGAGCTCTTCCCTTCTGTAGAAGAAATAGGAAAAGCCTCTAGTTCGAAATATGCATTTCTGTTTGTAGGCAACATTGTCACTCTTCATGTACAGCTTCCTATGCAGAGACCTGATAGTTTAAATCAGGTAGCAGCAAAAATGCGTATTCTGCATTTTTGTGCCAGTGTTCCGTCAAGGGCGAGAGTCTTGGATATTTTCAGTGTTTGGGCCCATTTTGGAAGGCAAATGAACCTATTCTGTTTGATCTTGTTTACTGCAAGGGAAAGAATGAAGTCTTGGGGAAATTATGACCAAGAAACTCAGTCTTTGGGAGTTCAGCTCAGTAACAGTCTCTAAGTCTCCTATATTTTCCTTTATCAAATTAAGAGTTTTTAATTTTGAAAAGCTGTGGTTACTCTAAGAAGTATCACAGGGATCGAATGTCGCTTTTCCCCCCGCTACTGTAACAGGTAGAGATTGGCCATAAAGACAGCTCTGTTGCCCACCATGTGTTAGGATTGGGATTCCTAGTTCAAGACTGAGGCCTCAATAGGTTTCAGCAAGTTGCTCTTGATATATTATCTTTAAAGAAGGAAGAGAATCTCTATGTGTCTACTTTTCTTTTTTTTTTTTTTGCAGAGGATGATGGGTTGGTATAATGTTTTAATAATGAATAGTTACAGAGGGATTATATTTCTGGCACTGTTAGTTACTTTATATATTAATTCATTTAATCTTCACAGCAACCCTGAGTGCTAAGTGATTAATCCACATTATTAGATGAGGAAATTATCTCTCGGAGAGGTTAAAGATTTGCCCAAGTTCTAAAGCCAGTAAGTTTAACCTAGAGCTTTTGATTCTGCTATTCCATCAGCTACCTTCCAATATAGTAGCCATGTCTAAGGAGTTGACTGCCAGTCTTTCTCCTGACCTTTATTTGGTTATATCATGCGTTAAGGATTTGAGGCATCTTAAATGACTAACACAATCCACAGTGGAAAGTTTTTATAGTTTGCTGTTGATAGAGCTGAGGGCATATCAAGGTAAGAACCTAAAAACAAGAAACCCTGTTAAATCCAGGCACGTGAGTCTCTACAGACTGGTCATGTGCTTTAGGTTTGACGCTGAGACTGTTGCTGATCTGTTGTTGATTTGTTCATTCATGTGCCAAGTAGATCTGAGACTAAAGTGCTATATCTCTGCCCTGTTTTCTCTTGCTTACGTGAAGTCTTACCCTCATGGAATATATGTCCCCATGGAGACATTACAGTCACAGGTGAAAAGTTAAATCTCAGTGTAAAGGATGGTTAAGAACTATGATGAACATGCATGTCATCAGAGGGCAAAGGAAGTGTGGTGGGGACCTTGTCCTGGAAAAGTTCAAAGAATGGAGCCATTGATAAGGTCCAGACTGATCAATTACAAGAAGATGGAACTTATGTTGGTCTTATAGACAGTCTATAGGCTAGTGCCAGGCATAGGGAAGGTGTGGCCTAAACAGTAATAGAAAAAAGAAAATTAGTTAAGCATATTCTGAGGTCAGTGAGTTATACTGGCCTGGATAGAAAGAAAGGTTCATTTAGGAGAGTTAAGGAGATGAGGTTACTGAGGTAGAGACTGGATTATGACAAGTTCTTAATGCTAGTGTAGAAACTTAACCTTTCTCTAAGGTTCCATCTTGACTCCTTCCCCTTCCTGTTCATTGGTTAAGACTGAATTCAAGAATCACCTCCTCCAGGAAGCTTTATATAGGCTAGTTGCCCCCTTGTTATGAGTATCATATACCATTTATTGAGTGCTTGTCATGTATTGCCAAACTAAACACTTTGTCTCATGTACTCCCAACTAGGAATGGATGAAATGGTTATTACCCCATTTTATAAATGAGAAAACCTTGACTCTTATGTCACACAGTTCTTTAAGGGGTCGAGTTAAGAATTGGATTCAGGTCTGTGTGACTTAAAAATCCAGGCTCTGGGGTGGTGCCCTGGTAGCTCAGTCACTTGAGCATACAACTCTTGATTTTGGTTTAGGTCACGATCCCAGGATTGTGGGATCAAGCCCCACGTCAGGCTTCATGCTGAGTGTGGAGCCTACTTAAGATTCTGTCTCTCCCTTTCCCTCCTCCCCCACATGCGTTCACTCCAGTCCACTCTCCCTCCTCCACTCACATGTGTTCTCTCTCTCTCTTTCTGTCTAAAATAAAAATAATTTTTAAAAAACCCAGGCTCTCAACCATCATACAAAATTCTTTTTTCTCTTTATGCTCCAACTGGATTCTGTGCATATCCCTATCTTAGTGTTTATTTCTATATTTGCTTCCTTATTTGTGTCTCCTCCTCCCTCTACTTCACTCTGAGCTCTTCCGATTCAAAGGATATACACTTCTTTTGTTTTCCTGTTGCCTTGCCAGGCATGACACAGGGTGGTCAGTAAGTGTCATGAAATGACTAGGAAAACTGATAAATCTCAGAAAAATATAATAGAATATTGTTAAGTAAAGAGAACCAGTAACATGGTCTATTTCAGATTTCAAAAAGTCAAACAGGGTTCTCCACTAACTCCAAGAAAGAAGGAAAGAATGTGGATGTAATGTGTTACAATGGATATGAAACTAAGATGTAAGAAACAAGGAGATACAAGAGCTAGAAAACCTTATAGAGTGAGAAGAGCATATTATATGAGTATCTAAGGTTGCTTCAAGGATCATTCTTACTAATATTTTTTCAAGACAATCCTTATGAATAATATAAAGGAAAACATGTAGTAATTACCTTGGAGAAGTAGAAAGGCAAGCTGTTAGAGGCCGAACCATAGAAACATTTTTTAGGGGCCCAGTTGGTTAAGCATCCAGTTCTTGGTTTCAGCTGAGGTCATGATCTCACAGTTGGTGAGTTCAAGCCCCGTGTTAGGCTCTATACTGACAGTGCAGAGCCTGCTTGGGATTCTTTCTCTCTCCCACTCTCTGCCCCTCCTGGGCATGCTTTCTCTCTCTCTCAAAATAAATAAGCTTAAAAAAAAAAAAAAAAAAAAAAGCATTTTTTAAATCCACATGACTAGGCAGAAAAGTAGCCACTGAGTGTATTTGCATAAGTACAAAATTACTTACTGAGGAAAAAGATCCAAGATGATAGAATCAGAACAAACTGTTGGTTTCA
This sequence comes from Prionailurus bengalensis, assembly GCF_016509475.1. NCBI lineage: Eukaryota > Metazoa > Chordata > Mammalia > Carnivora > Felidae > Prionailurus > Prionailurus bengalensis. The sequence goes on along the minus strand of NC_057355.1, from coordinate 116,687,120 downwards.
GGAGACTCGGAAATAAAGGTAGCTGTTTTTAAAAGCATTCATTTAGTGTTTGCTATGTGCCTACACTGTGATTAAGAATTACAGATATTAGGGGGCGCCTGGGTGGCTCAGTTGGTTGAGCATCTGACTTTGGCTCAGGTCACGATCTCACGGTTTGTGGGTTCGAGCCCCGCGTTGGGCTCTGTGCTGACAGCTCAGAGCCTGAGCCTGCTTCAGATTCTGTGTCTCCCTTTTCTCTCTCTCTGCCCCTCCCCTGCTTATGCTTTGTCTCTCTTCCTCAAAAATAAAAAAACTATTTAAAAAACTTTAAAAAAAGAATTATAGATCCTAGAATAAAGAATAAAAGATCCCAATTTTTAAGAATTCTGCAGTTCAGTAGTTGTAATAGGCATATACCAAGTTCCCCTGAGGTAGAATAACCAAAATAGCTATGGACCTTCATAAGATAGTTCTGTTCCTTGTAGAGTCACAGAATAAGACTCAAGACCATACTAAATGTGCTAGGAAATGTTTTGGAAACAAAGTAGATAATATTCTCCCCCTTGTACAAAACTGTGGTGTATTCATACCTGCTACAGCATACAGATTACCATATTTTGGGCAAGAAGCAGTAGAGTAGGAGCAAGTTGAAAAGAGGGTAGTGGGGGAGTGTACAGATTGTAGTGTAAGGCAAAAAATGAAGAGATTGAAACATTTTGAAAGCAAGGAGGCAAATGGAGACATGATCCAGTGGAGACCTGGCATATACATTGGTTTAGTGTTTGAGCAAAAGCTTATCCTGGAATGAGAGACTAAAGGTGCCTACATAGGTATTTCAGAGAGAACTTAAGGAGCTGTCATTCAAGAAGAGGAGGCTATAAAATAACCAAAATGTTGATTTGGGGTTTCACTGGGAGACAGTCAACTGAAATGGAAACTGTGCCCTAAATTGTGAGCCAGGAGTACAGGCTTTTAAAGGTAAAAACCACAAGGTGACATAACTTGGTTTGAGACAATCATAACGGTGCTGGCAGAGTTTAAACTGGTTATCTAGTGCAGGATTGGCTGTTTAACTAACAGGTGTTACAGTATCTCTGTTTCAGTCCAAAGTGGAAGAATGTGTCCATTTGGGAAAAGTCAGAAAAGTTCGTTGTGTTCTGCAAATTGAAACAGGAGTGGTGCATGGGACCTACTCCAAGCTCCAGGCTCCGAGCTGTCAGTGCAGAGCCCAACATGGGGCTCAGAATCACAGAATCATGACCTGAGCTGAAGTCAGACACTCAACCAGCTGAGCCACCCAGGTGCCCCATGTGTTGAGTAGGACCTCCAGTACAATGCTAAATACTAGTGGAGAGAGTGGACATCCTTTCCTTGTACCTAGTTTTAGGGATGTTAGCTGTTTGTAGATGCTTTTAATCAGACTTGACATTTCCTTGTATTTTCAGTTTGCCAAGAATTTTTATCATGAAAAGGTGTTGAGTTTTGCCACCTGCTATTTCTGCATGTGCTGAAATAATCATGATTTTTTTCTTTATTAACTGGTGGATTTGTTCATTTGATTGACCAATGTAAAAACCACTTTACTTACATTCCTTAGGTAAACCCTACATTCTTCCTTTATATATTGCTGGATTCATTTTGCTAATATTTTCTTGAGGATTTTTGAGTCCACATACAGCATATTTTTCTGTAGTTATGTTATAACCTGTGTTTCATGTTTTGGTATCAAGATTACCTTGTCCTCATAAAGTGGATTGAGAAACATTTTGTGAAATTACTGAATGTATTGTGGAATTTTTTACATAAGGGAATTATTTCTTCCTTAAATGTTTGCTATAACATACTTAGGTAACACTTGAGGCCTGAAGTTGTCTCTGTGGGAATACTTTTTTATTATGAATTCAATATATTTAATACACTTGAAGATATTTTTTTTGAGAGAGAGAGGGTGCAAGTGAGCAATGGGCAGAGAGAGAGTCCCAGGAAGGGTGGGGGTGGGGGAGGGAGAAGTGGGGCAAAAGCTCACCCAGTGTGGGACTCGAACTCACCAACTGTAAGATCATGACCTGAACCAAAGTCAGATGCTTAATGACTGAGCCACCCAGGTGCCCCTTGAAGATATTTCTAATAGATGGGATATTCAGATATTCTGTTTCTTCTTGAGTCATTTTATCTAACATACCATAATTATTCACAATATTCCCTTATCCCTTTAATGTCTTTAGGATATGTATAGTGATAATCCATTTTGTATTCTGGAAATTGGTAATTTGTAAAATTACATTTTCTAGATTAGTCTTGCTAGCAGTTCATCAACTTTATTAATCCTTTCAAAGAACTTTCTTTTGGCTCTGTTAAATAAAAAAAATGTTTTTAATGTTTTATTTATATTAGAGACAGAGCATGAGTGGGGGAGGGGCAGAGAGATGGAGACAGAATCCCAAGCAGGCTCCAGGCTCCGGCTGCAAGCTGTCAGCACAGAGCCTGATGCAGGGCTCGAACCCACGAGCAGTGAGATCATGACCTGAGCCGAAGTCGGACTCTGATTGAGCTACCCAGGCTCCCCTCTGTTATTGAGTCTGCTTTTATTTTATTATTTTCTTCTTTTCTTCCTTTAGGTTTAACTTAGTGGGTTTTTGGGTTTTTTTTTAGCTTCTTAAGATAGAATTTAAGGTCATTGATTTTATACCTTTTAATTATTTCTTTTCTATTGTGAGCATGTAAAGCCGTAAATTTCTCTCTAAATGTTGTTTTAGCTCCATCCCACAATTTTTAATATATGGTGATATCATTGTCATTCAGTTAAAATGTTTTCTGTTTTCCTTTATAGTTTCTTTTTTTTTTTTAATTTTTTTTTCAACGTTTATTTATTTTTGGGACAGAGAGAGACAGAGCATGAACGGGGGAGGGGCAGAGAGAGAGGGAGACACAGAATCGGAAACAGGCTCCAGGCTCTGAGCCATCAGTCCAGAGCCCGACGCGGGGCTCGAACTCACGGACCGCGAGATCGTGACCTGGCTGAAGTCGGACGCCTAACCGACTGTGCCACCCAGGCACCCCTATAGTTTCATTTTTAACTCATAGGTTGTTTTCCAAACATTGAGGGATTTTTTTCAATATCTTATTGTTATGGACTGAATGTTTGTCCCCATGTGCCCACCCCCCTGGGAAATTCAGATGTTGAGTTGAAACCTTAACCCTCAATATGACTGTATTTGGAGATAAGGTCTTTACAGAAGTAATTAAAGTTAAATGAAGTTAAGGATGGAGCCTTGATCCTATAGAATCAGTGTCCTTATAGAGACCCAGAGAGTGCACGCTTGTGCATGTGCGCACAATCTCTCTCTCAGAACTCACGAAGAAGTCATGTGAGCACACAATGAGATGGTGGCCACTTACACGTCAAGAGAAGAGGCCTCAGCATGAAATTTGTCTTGCTGGTACTTTGACATTGGACTTGCCAAGCCTCCAGAACAGAATTTCAGCCATACGGTCTGTAGTATTTTGTTTTGGCAGTCCAAGAAAACTAATACAATTATTTTTGCTGATTTCTTTTTTTTTTTTTAATTTTTTAACGTTTATTTTCGAGAGAGAGAGAGAGAGAGAAAGAGAGCAAGTGGGGGAGGGGCAGAGAGAGAGAGGGAGACATAGAATCTGAAGCAGGCTCCAGGCACTGAGCTGTCGGCTCAGAGCCCGATGTGGAGGTTGAACCCATGAACGGAGATCATGACCTGAGCTGAAGTTAGATGTTTAACCGACTGAGCCACCCAGGTGCCCCAATTTTGCTGATTTCTAATTTAAGTCTGTTTTTTGAAATTTATTGAGATTTACTTATGGAGCAGCCTTTGGTCAATCTTTGTGAACATTACCTGTGCATTAGAAAGGAATGTTTATTCCATAGTTGTTGTGTGTGCTGTTCTGTAAAGATAAATTACATGAATTTGGTTCTTAGTTTTGCTCAAGTGTTCTGTATTTTTACTGATTTTTTTTTTTGTTCTACCAGTTGCTAAGAAGTGTTGAAATCTGCAACTGTCGTTTTTTATTTGCCTTTTTCTCATTTCAGTTTTTGCTCCATTAATATTTAAGTTCTCTTATCTGGTGTGTTCATATTTAATGTTTTAACCTTTATTTTATTTTAGAGAGGGAGATAGAGCATGAGTGGGGGAGGAACAGAGGGAGAGAGAGAGAATCTTAAGGAGGCTCCATGCTCAGCACAGAGCCTGACACCGGGCTCTGTTCCATGACCCTGAGATCATGACCAGAGCCAAAATCAAGAGTTGGATGCTCCGCTGACTGTGAGCCACCAAGGCACCCAGGTCATATTTTGTGTTTTAATGGCATCTTGGTGAATGGACTTTTTTCATTAGGAAAGGTCCTTTTTTATTCTCTGTAATATTCTTTATTCTGAAGTCTACTTTTTATAATATTCATAGGGCCAGTTCACCTGCGTAGTGTGTGTCCATCCCTTTCCTTTTCACTAGTGTTTATCCATGTATTTATGATTTCTGGTGGTATTCATTCCTGCGTATAGATCCAGTTTCTGTTCAGTATTATTCCTCTTTTGTCTGAAGGATTTCCTTTAACATTTATCATAGTGCAGATCTGCTTGTGACAAATTCTCCCTGCTTTTGTTTTTCTGAAAAAAAATATTTATTTTGCCTTTCTTTTGAAGGCTGTATTCACTGGACATGAAATTCTAAATTATATTTTTATTTTAGAATTTTATTTATTTAAAAAATATTTTTAATGTTTATTTATTTTTGAGAGAGAGAGACAGAGCGTGAGCAGGGGAGGGGCAGAGAGGGAGACACAGAACCTGAAGCAGGCTCTAGGCTCCCGACTTGTCAGCACAGAGCCCGACACGGGGCTCAAACTCAGGAAGCGCAAGATCATGACCTGAGCTGAAGTTGGACACTTAACTGACTGAGCCACCCAGGCACCCACCGCTCTTTCAGCATTTTAAAGATGATGTTGCATTGACTTAAGGTTTGTATAGTTTCTGAGGAGAAGTCTGGTGTCATTCTCATCTTTGCTCCTTAGCATATACTTGTCCTTTTCCCCTGTGACTGCTTTCAAGATTCTCTTTATATCTGGTGTTGAGCAGTGTGGTTATGATATACTTTGCTGTTTGTTTTTTTTTCTTTTCTGTTTATTCTGATTGGAGTTTGTTGAGCTTCTTGGATCTGCTTGTGTATATTTTTCACAAATTTGAGTCAGTAGATTCTTCAAACGTTTTTTGTTTCCCTTTTCCTCTCCTTCTGGAACTCCAGTTACATATCGCTTTTATCCTGCATGTTACTGTGGGTCCCTTCTATGTCTTCAGGCTCATTGATCTTTTGTCTTGTGGTATCACATTGGTTGTTAATCACATCTAGTGTGTTTTTCCTTTCAGATATTGTAGTTTTCAAAATCTGTGAGTTTTCTTTTTTTTTTTTTCTTTCAACTTTCATTTTCATATATACATCAGTGGAACAAAATAGCCCAGAAATAAACCCATGCATGTATAGTCAATTAATTTGTAACAAAGAGACTAAGAATATATAATAGGGAAAAGATAGTCTCTTCAAAAATGGTGTTGGAAAAACTGGACAGGACGCAAAAGACATGCAAACATGCACAAGGATGAAACTGAACCACTCCCTTATACCATATACAAAAATCAACTCAAAATGGATTAAAGACTTGAAAAAAAATCTTCCATTTTTTCATTATGTTTAACTTCCTTTAATTATTTCCACATAGTTACAATAACCTTTTAAACATCCTTGTCTGCCTGTTTCATCCTTTATTGTTTCTGGTTTTGTTTCTCATGATTGATTTTTCTCTTGATTATGGGTCGTGTTTTCTTCTTAGCATGTTAATTTTTAGATTCTGGATATTGTGACTATTACGTTGTTGCCTGTCTGCATTTTGTTTTATTACATGAACATTGTTAATGTTACAGTGCTGAACTTTGTGTTAGCAGGCAGTTAAGTAACTTGTAGATCAGTTTGACCTCCTGAAGGCCTGTTTGTAACCTTTTCTAGGATGATTCTAAAGTCGTATTTACTTCAGGGATAGTTCAACTCTACAAATGAGTTATGTTCTAAGTGAGTATCCACAGAATTTTCAAGTGAATCACGGAGGATTTCCATTCTGGCTGGACAGAACTTGAAAATCTCCCTGCCCTTTTTGAACTCTGAGAATTATCCAGCATACAACTTCCTAGTTTTTGTTTGTCCAGTCTTCTGGAGTTTGACTCAGCATCTGCTTGGGCTAGTACTTTGTAAAGACTCATGAAGATACCTGGATCTCTTTTTTTTTCTGCCTCCCTTCCTCCTTTCCAGAACTTTGCCCTGCAGCTTCCAGCGACCTCACCCTCTCCAGACCATAATCCCCATTTCATCAACTCAGTTGATTGATTTTGATAGAGAGTCCAGAAATAAACTTGGTTCCGCTTGGGTCCTGCTCCCTGTGGTTGTGATCAGAAATTGCATTCACGTAGGTCGCTAGGGTGATTATAGAGCTACATTGTTTTAATTTAGGAACATATTAAGAGGAATATAGGCCATGACAAAATGGGATTTATTCCATGAATGCAAAGATGATTCAATAAAAGAAAAACCCTTCAAAGTAATACAACATATTAATAGAATGAAGGAAAAAACCCACATGATCATCTCAGCAGATACAGAAAAAGCATTTAAGGATATTCAACACTTTTCCATGTTAAAAGCAAACTAGGAATTGAAGGAAACTTCCTCAGCATGATGATGGCAATGTATGAAGAATCCACAGCTGACAACATACTCACTTATGTAAGCATGAAAGCTAAGATTAAGAACAAAGACAAGGATGTGTGCTTTCACCACTTTTGTTCAATATGGTATTAAAAGTCCTAACCAGAATGGCTAGACAAGAAAAAGAAAGAAAAGGCATACAAATTGGAAAGAAAGAAGTAAAATTGTCTCTAGTCACAGATGAAATGATCTTACATGTAGTAAACTCTAAATGTTCTACAAACAAACAATACCTGTTAGGGTTTATAACAAATTCAGTAAAGTTGCAGGATACACACTCAACACACAAAATCAGTTTAGTTTCTATACATTAACAATGAACAATCTGCAAAGGAAATTAAGTAAATAATTCCATTTACAGTAGCATCAAAAAGAATAAAACACTTGTGAGTTTAACCAAGGGGGCAATAATTTGTACATTGAAAACTACAAATTTTGGCTGAAAAAAAATGAAGACATGAATAAGTAGAAATACATTCCACATTCATGGACTGGAAGACTTAATATGGTTAAGATGACAGACAATACTATCAAAGCATTCTGTATAGTAATGCAATCTTTGTCAAAATCTAATCAGCCTTTTTGTAGAAATAGAAAACCACACTCTACAATTCATATGAAATGTCAAAGGACCCCTAATAGCCAGAGCAATCTTGAAAAGAAAAAGTGAAGTTGGGGAACTCAAAACTTCCTGATTTCAAGCCTTACTACAAAGCTACAGTGTTCCAAATAGTGTGGCCCTGACATAAGGACAGATATATAGAGCACTGGCATAAAACAGGGGGGCCAGAAACAAACCCTCTCCTATACGGTTAAATGATTTTGGAAAGGGTGCCAGGACCATTCGTTGTGTGGAAGGACAGTTTCCAATAAATGGTGTTGGGAAAACTGCATCTGCAAATGCAAAGCACTGAAGTTGGATTCTTGCCTTACATCTCAGTGCATAACAAAAATTAAAAGTGCATCAGATACCGAAATGTAAGAGCTAACTCTGTCCATTGATTGATGAGTGGATAAAGAAGGTTTGGAATATATGTTACACAATAGAGTATTACTCAGCCATAAAAAAAGAATGGAATCTTGCCATTTACAACATGGATGGAGCTGGAGACTATTATGCTAAGTGAAATAAGTCAGAGAAAGACAAATACATGATTTCACTCCTATGTGAAATTTAAGAAACAGAACAAATGGGCAAAGGGAAAAGAGAGAGAGGCAAACCAAGAAGCAGACTCTTAACTATACAGAACAAACTGAGGGTTACCATAAAGGAGGTGGGCCAGGGGATGGGTTAAGTAGGTGATGGGGATTAAGAAGTACATTTGTTGTGATGAGCACTGGGTATTGTATGGAAGTGTTGAACAACTATACTGCACACCTGAAACTAATATTACACTGTATGTTTACTAACAGGAATTTAAATAAAAACTTATAAATAAGTAAAGCAAGTGAGCAGACTATCTGTCCCCCTACACCCTTCTCCCCCCCCCCCCCCCCCCCAAAGCGAATACTATAAAACTCTTAAAAGAAAAGATAGGGAAAGTATTTACATTTTTGAGTTTGGTGATTTTTTTTTTTTTTTTTTTTTTTGGCTATGACACAAAACGTACAGGCAGCGAAAAAAATAATTGGGTTTTGCCAAAATTAAAAATTTTGTGCATCAAAAGACACAGAGTTAGAGATAACACAGAATGAGAGAAGATATTTGCAAGTCATATATCTGATAATGGATTAATATCCAGTATATAAAGAACTCTTATAACTCAACAACAACAAAACCAATTCAGAATAAGCAAAGGACTTGAAAGATATTTCTCCAGAGAAGATATGCATATGGGCCAATAAACTCATGAAAAGATATTCAACATCACAGCCTTAGGAAAGTGCAAATCAAAATCACAATGATATACCACTTCACATCCACTAGAATGACTATTATCTAAAAGACAAGTAAAAATAAGTATTGGCAAGGATATGGAGAAATTTGAACCCTGCGCATTGCTTGTTGGAATCTTAAATGATGTACCCACTGTGGGAAACATTTGAGCAGTTCCTCAAATTGTTAAAAAATTGCTATGTGATCCAGCAATTCAGTTCCTAGATAATTGCCCAAAGGAATTGAAAGCAGGGACTCAAATAGATACTTGTACACCAATGTTCATAGCATTATTCACAGTAGCCAAAATGTGGAAATAACCAAATGTCCCCTGAGAGATGAGTAGATACACAAAATATGGTATGTACACACAATGGAATATTATTCAGCCTTTAAAAAGAATGAAATTCTGATACATGTTACAACATGGATGAACCTGGAAGATACTATGCTAAATGAAAAAGAAGCAAGTCGCAAAAGAACAAATATTGTATGATTCCACTTACATGAGGTATACAGAATATGCAAACTCCTAGAGACCTAAAGTATAATAGAGGTTACCAAGGTGAAGGGGAGGAATTACTGTTTAATGGGTACAGAATTTTTGTTTGGTATGATGAGAAAGTTCTGGATATGGATAGTGGTGATGGTTGCACAACATTGTGCATGTACTTAATGCCATTTAATTATACATTCAAAAATGGCTAGTGGTAGGTCGCGTGGGTGGCTCAGTTGGTTAAGTGTCGGACTTCGTCTCAGTTTATGATCTCATGGTTTGTGAGTTCAAGCCATGCATTGGGCTTTGTGCTGAAGCTTACAGCCTGGAGCCTGCTTCAGATTCTGTGTCTCCCTGTCTCTGCCCCTCCCCCAGTCGTGCTGTGTCTTTCTCTCAAAAATAAATAAACATTAAAAAAATTTTTTAGGGGTGCCTGGGTGGCTCAGCCAGTTAAGTGTCCGACTTTGGCTAAGGTCATGATCTTGCAGTTTGTGGGCTCAAGCCCCGCATCAGGCTCTGTGCTGACAGCTCAGAGCCTGGAGCCTGCTTCAGATTCTGTCTCCCTCTCTCTCTGCCCCTCCCCTGTTCACACTCTGTCTCTCTCAAATATAAATAAACATTAAAATATTATTTTAAAAAAATTTTTTAATGGCTAGAGGCACTGGGTGGCTCAGTTGGTTAAGCATCCATTCAATTTCAGCTCAGGTTGTGATTTCATGGTTTGTGAGTTCGAACCCTGGGTCCGGCTCTGTGCTCACAGTGGGGAGCCTGCTTGGGATTCTGTCTCTCTGCTTCTTTCTCTCTCTCTCTTCCTCTCAAAAACAAATAAACATTTTTAAAAAGTGGCTAAAAAGTTAAATTTTATGTTACATATATTTTACCACTAAACAAACAGTGAGTTTGATTGACATCTAGGGAAAATTAGTGAGATTATCTTGGGATAAAAAAAAAAAAACCTGCATGCTGATAGTGAGGGAAATAAGGGTGTTTTGTTAATCTGGTATTCCTAATTCAAGAAGTGGCTACCATCATTGGTGTTAATGGACTGTTTTGTTTCATTTTCATTATGTCCAGAATTATTATTTCTAGAGCAATATGGTTAAACATTGTTTTTTACCTTATAACTTACAAATTTTAAAGACAAGAATCTAAAATAAATGAAGGGCTTTTCTTTCTTTGGCCTGAAAGTAAGCACTAGGGACCGTGATTCAAGTGACAGAACTCCAGAATGACCAGTTCTTCCTCTGGAATATATTACTGTTGGGAACTGTTCTACAAGCATTATTCCAACATTGCTTGTCCGGCCAGCTCAAAGGCAAGTTGCCTCCCAAGATAGCCAGCCTTGCTGAGCAGATTTTTTTTCCTAAAGCAGTTGTTTCTATTTTCTACAACAATAGAGTATGGCAAAATGATTTAAAACTCACACTTTGGAATCAAACATCCAGATTAACCTTTTGTAAAATTACTTAATCTCTTCATGCCTCATCTTCAAATTCATCTATAAAATGTAATAATCACTTCACCTGTTTGTTGAGAAGATTAAATGAGATAATGTATGCAAAGTGCATAGCATGGTAGCTGGTACATATTAAATGCTCCGTAAATATTATCTGTTGCTTCTACTATTACTGCTCTTATACATAAATGAGCCCAAGGTCCAGACTTGGAGACAGGTTGGGGGGTGTCCACAAGAAGGCATTTCTTGTTTGACTTTGCAAAGCTCCTATACAAGACGTACTTTCTTTCTCTCCTAGTGCGACGGTGGTGTAATTCTTATGCCATCTTTACTTTCTTGCATTTAGAGTTCTTTTCCAAATTAGAGACCAAGCAGTGCATTTTAATCTTATCACGTTTAAAAAAAATTATTGGCACATTATAACCCGAGTTCACTATGTAATACTTCTTCATTCACTCACTTTTTAAAAAGCCATTGAGTCCTAGTCTTTTTCTTTTTTCCTCTCCCTCAGCCCCTTTTGGATCATAGATGCTGAGAGCTGAATTAATTGTATCCTTTAGGTCCATAAAACATTGTCATCATCAGTAAATGCAAGGTCCCCCTCTGGTTTGATTTTTGTCCTTTATCCCTAAACTTCATCTTGTACCCTTTCCCCCATAGGTACCCATTCTAATGTGTCTTTACATGTCTTTAACAATACATGTACTTTTGTCTTTTGTGTTTTTTAAAAAATATTTATTTATTTTGAGAGAGAGAGAGAGAGAAGGAAAGAGAGAATCCCAAGAAGGCTTTGCATTGTCAGGGCAGAGTCCGACTTGAGGCTCAATCTCATGAACCGTGAAATCATGACCTGAGCTGAAATCGAGAGTCAGATGCTTAACCAACTGAGCCACCCAGGTGCCCCTATACATACATACATTTTTGTAAGTAGGTAATACTGTTTTGTGTGCATGGGTTTCTAATTTATAAGAAGATATTGGGCTATTAATAACCAACATTACATTTTAAAACCCTGTTACCTTAGATATGATTACTTAGTGCTTCTGACTTTTAACTATATTTTAGTTATCAGTTCCCTAAAGTATAGACATCTAAATTACCATCAGTTTTACCCTACCACAAAACATGCTGCAGTTAACATTTTTACATTATCCTTTATAGATAGGATGATCACAGTGGTCCAAAATGAGATGCTTTTTAAGTTGAAGGGGACTATTTTAATTATAACAGGTATTCATCAAGACTCCCAGACAAACTAGGATCGGTGGTCTACCCTATTTATGGAAGATTTTCCTGAGACACAGTTGGTAATCAGCAGATACATACTGGGAGAGCCCTTCTCCTCCTGGTTGTTTCTAGCTGACATCTGTTGCAATTGATTGGTACGTGTGCTGGACTGACTGTTGTGTATTTTAAATACCACCCTTGCTAGAAACTCTTCATGATGGGGATGTCTGGGTCACCATAGATATACTTAATTTCAATAAGTTTGAGTTCCAAACCAGTCTTGTTCTAATAGTTGGATGGACTTTTTATCTGTCTTCTTATATTTTAGGACTTTCCACATTTGTACTGTGTCTTTTTTAATCTTTTTTCCATCAAACTGTCCAGTTTGGGCTGTAGCAGGCACCACTGTTTATTGACAACTGCTCTTACAGTAACTACTTTGTAGATTATGAAGGATTTTTTCAGATTTGATGTTATTAGACCCTAGCATTTACCTTTTGAGGTAGAGAGGGCAGAACTTGTAATCCTTAACGTTACAGAAAAGGAAACCGAGGATTAGAGGTACACTGACTTAGTAAGTCCACACATGTGGTAAGTTATGGAGTTGAATTTATGACCAGGTGTTCTGCCTCTGATTAGCCTCTGCACAATCTAAAAGGGACAGGCAAGAGGGTAAATTTCTGTTTGTGGTTAAAGCAGGGACTATCCAGTTTAGCTTTATGTCTTCCTCAGAACATAACACAGTGCCTGACGCATAGTAAATGATCGGGAATTTTTAATGAACAGATGACTTGGGGATTAATGTAGGGCCCAGGTTTGAATTGGTAGTACTGCTGCCCAGTGCTTTGGTGACTCCCATTTTATTTCAGCAATGCTTCGAATTATGGGTGAGTTCAGTTCTCTAAATGCTCTTAATGAGGAAAGAGACTTCCTGCCAGCCTCAGAGTTTTCATGTTAAATGGCGTAGTGCATTTACAACTGACATAGCGATCGCTTATAAACATGCCATTGAAGCGTGACTTCTGGGTGAGAGTAGACTGTACTTATGTGTTCATAGAAAATTTCGATTAGATTTCTCCCACTCTCCTTTTTTTAGGCACTCTTCTGTAGCTTTGAATAACAGTAGCAAATTCCTTCCTCTTTCTAACAGTTATATTGCATTAGGCTGCTTAACACATGCTTCCTATTCCCCAAATCCCCAGTCATCTATAGTGTTTAGTAAAGATGTTAGATTTGAAAGATTTGCTCCAAATAGTTTGTGCTAGTATTGTGAGAGGCTGGTTGTCCTCAGCCACCTTGCTCAAACCACAGTTTTGAAGTGGTTTCAAAGCCTTCAACAATCAGGCTTCACCTACCTTTCTGTCTTCTCTCATAACTACCCACCATCCCCTTTCTCATAGTTATAACTACCCACCATCCCCTTTCCAGTACCTCCCACCCACTATGAAACAAATTAAGAGTGTTCTAAGAAAACCCATTTAATAACTTAAGTTTTCATACCCTACCCTTCAAGGAAGTTGAAATAGTCATCTTCTAGAAGTAGCTTTCTATCATGTATCTTAAATCCTTTTCATTCTCTACCTGCAGAGACTCTGTGCACAAGGTATGCTATGTAAATGAGATGTTTCCTGCTGCTTCTCTCCTTTTGGCCATGTGTTTCTTTCACTCACAGATTGATTTGCTAGTACTTGTGTTAACACTGTGAGCTTTACATGGAAGCTTTCATCCTATCAATGGGGAGAATTTTTAAGAAAGCCCACGTATGTCTCCTTAAGTATCTTTTCTGTTGAAACCAATAGTAAGCTAGTGATTACGGCCATTCCTTCTAATCGTGCCACCAGACTTTTGTTTTTTCATTGTTTCCAAACCCTTTTCTCTTTTTGCTGTGGCTATGAATTCTACAGTATCTGACATAAAGAAAACCCCAGGAGGTTCTTTCCTTTTCTTTTATATTCTTTCTTTTCCTTTTCTTTCCTTTATAAAAGTGGTTTTTGTAAAGTGAAATTCTTCCAACAGCTGAGTGGTGGGTCCATGGAAATGATACTTTGGTGGTCAGATGAGACCTACTCTCTTAACTGATTTTTAAGAGTACGGTAACACTGTTATTATCTGTAGGCACCATGTTGTACCTCAGATCTCTAGAACTTACTCATCTTGCATAACTGAAATTTTATACCTATTTAAATGACTCACAGAAGCAAAGAATCGAAGGGTAGTTGCCAGGGGTGAGGGTGAGGGGCAAGATGGAGAGTTGCTAATCAGTGGGTAGTCCGTTCTCTACAGTGGATAAAACTTGGCAAACTACTTGAATATGTAGTTGTTTGCACTGAAAGTAGAAAAGGAAACAAGAGTGAATTTGGTGATTTGGTCCCATCATGAAGCTTCAGTTACCTCCCTAGTTCCCTTCATGCTAAGTAGAAGAAAAAATGAAACTCCTAAGACCATTTCCTCCAAAACACCTCCATACACAAATTGTCCTCAAGGTTGGGAGAAGAGAAGTATGAAGGGGAAGGTTTGGTTAGGAATCTCTCCTCCACTAAATTGAAAATAGTTCAGGGGCACCTGGCTGGCTCAGTCAGAACAACATGCACAATGCTTTATCTCTGGGTTGTGAGTTCAGGCCCCACTTTGTGTGTAGAGATTACTTAAATAAGTATTAAAAAAGCTCATTTGCTAATTAGTTAAATGCATGGCTTCTTCTCATGAACACTGCTTACCCTGTTACATTAATATCGAGAAAGTCGAGAATTGGGTCCTCTGAAAGCCACCAGCAGAATCAAAATCAGATGTGAACAGAAGCACATCTTACGAGAATCACCATTATTCTTTAACTGAGTTTAGTATAGATTTTTATTTTCATACTCAACAAACTATGTTGATTACCCTGTTTGTATTTTTAGTCTAGCTTGGTCTAAGTGGGCAACTCTGGGTACTGTTGACCTCTGTTGATGATACTTTTCATTGACCTTGCCTGGGTCTATTGACTAGTTACGTCACAGTTGACTCGCCAGCCTCCCCTCCCCAGTAGGCCTTTCCTCTTTCTTTTTCCTCTTCTTCTCTAATCCCTTTCTTCTTCGCTACTCTCTCCTTCACAACTCCTCCATGATTTTCTCAGGGCTGGGCTTCAACATCGTCGGTGGGACAGATCAGCAGTATGTCTCCAACGACAGTGGCATCTACGTCAGCCGCATCAAAGAGAATGGGGCTGCGGCCCTGGATGGGCGGCTCCAGGAGGGTGATAAGATCCTCTCGGTGAGAACTGGCTTCGGCCTCCTTCGCTGTTCCTTGCTCCCTAGACCCCAGTTCTTACCCTTGGCCCCTTCTTTGGGAAGATTTCTGCCTGCCTTTTTGGATCTGGAAATTTCTGGATTCTAGAATTCTGTGGGAGGGACCTTGATCAATCACCTTTTCCAGCCCTGCCATGGAGCAAGGAGGATAATACCTCACTTGATAGCAAGGCCTGTAAGTCCAGAATATGAAGCTACTTACCCAAATTGAAAAAACAGGGAACAGGGAGGGTGAGGGACCGATATGGGGGAAAAGGACTTAAAACCCACAATTGTTGTCTTTCTTCAGTTATACGTTATCACCTCCCTTTTGTTAATTGAAACACTAATGTGTGTCTTCCTTTACTCCAAAGAGACAAAAAAGGAAGGTAGGAATTAAAGTGTCCTTTTTAGACTCAGATCCTTTCTCACCTGTTATTAAGAATTGGAAATTGGAATGCATTCTCATTTGGATATGTGTCCACTGTGCTCCCATTTCACTCTGCTATGTATTTTGTAATAAGACACTACATGGTAAGCATTAGGTTTTTGTTTTTGTTTTTTTAATGTTCTAGAAGTTCCTCAAGGGCAGGGACTGGATCTTTTTAAATTTTTTGTATCCTTGCACAATGTTCAATATATATTTAACAGATGAACAGGTTGAGAAATCCAGGCAAGCCCAGAAAGGTTGGCTGATCCAAAATATAAATACAGTGTCATGGATGGTAACATCCTATTTTCGTCCTTCTCACCAACTGTTTTGCCTCTTTTCAGTCCATTGAGCTGCTAGATCCTGTTTATTAATTTGAGAGGTACAGTGATAAATACCTTTATCCCAAAACGATCCTGAGAAGCTTACAAGCAGATTATTTCCTATGGCTCCCTGGAGAAAGATATCCTAAAAACATGAAATCAGCTTGAATGGTACATTAAGGAAAATTTGAGAGTGAGTTGTTAAAGGTATAGCATGTAGTTAGAAACTGTGCATTTTAAAGTGCCATTTACCACATTGTCTCCAGGAAACTGGGGCCTGGGTTACATTTGAAAAGTATAGGGGTTAAGAGAACAACCATGTTATTCAAAAAAGTTTGGTAAAAGATAGATTATTGAAGAATGAGAATGGTTAGTTTTTGAGCACCATATGCTGAGCAATATGCTGAGAACTTTAAATTTGTTTAATATTGTGGTAATCCTACGAGGTGGATACGTTTATTATGACTATTTTGCAGCTAAAGAAGCTGAGTTCTTAGTGAAGTCAAGCCGCTCGCCCAAGGTCACACAGCTAGTAGGTGGCAGAGGGCTAAAACTGGTCTGTCTGAATTTGGAGCCTTTACTCTTAATCAGTATACTGTATTGCTTCCTAAGAGGTAAATGAGGAGCTCAGACTAGTTCTCCTAAACAGAAAGTTGCATGTGAATTAATAGATTTTATGTATGGTTTCATATAAAAACTGAATATAAGGGATAGAATTAGGGGAAAAAAGGACATAAAGCTCACTATGAGAGAATTTATTAGACATAAGCTGAGATGAGGGGCCTTACTTATGTGGGTCATTGCCTCACGGAGAAAAGAAATTACTGGAAGGTCCGCTCGAGTTTTTTAAAAGGGTATGGTAGGAGATAAATGTCCATGAAAAGAAAAAGTAGATGTCGAAAAAAACTCAACTCGCTTCTTTTTAAAATTCATAGCAAGGAGGATTTTACTTTATCAAAGTAAAAGAAATATGAGAAATATTACAAAGATCTATAAAAGATATTAAGTATTAAACAAATATCTGTAAGACACATAACAAAGAATGATTCAAGTTTATGTTTTGGCCAGTTAAGACATGGCAAAGAAAAGAGGGAGGAAATGCCCAGCAAAGAAAAGGCAAAATTTTAAGACAGATATGGAGAGAAATAAAGGAAAGCTGAGAAAGAGAAAAAGCATGTACAGGAGGACAAGGCCAGTATATTCTCTCCATTCTTTTTTCTTTTTTTAAATTTCTTTATGTTAATTTTTGAGAGAAAGGGAGACAGAACGTGAGCGGGAGAGGGGCAGAGAGAGGGAGACATAGACTCCGAAGCAGGCTCCAGGCTCTGAGCTGTCAGCATAGAGCCTGACACAGGGCTTGATCTCACGAACTCATGACCTGAGCTGAAGTTGGACACTTAGCCGACTGAGCCACCCAGGCACCCTTCTCTGTTCTTTCTGGGGCTATCTTATTTGACTCCAGTTTCCCTTCCAGGAGTTTGCTCCAAAATTCTTCTTTCTAGACCCTGTTCCTTAAGAAATAAGCTTCTGTTGCCTCACCATCTTATCCCCTTTCTGTCCTTAGGTTAACTTGTTAGACATTAACCACTAAATGGTTATGTCTCCTCTGTAAACTCACTTTATCCCTTTGATGTACTTAAGTACCCGATTACTGGCTTTGGAGTCACTTCCTTAGCACATTCATTTTGGATAACTAATAGAAGTATCATTAAGGGATCTAGGTTTCCTGTGAATTATTATTGACAGTTCAGTCTTTCCATTTCTCCCCAGATTATGCCCATGTTTTTCAAGGAATATTAAATAATTGCATGACTTACCATGCAATTTAAGGCCCTATTGCATCTGACCACCATGAAACAAAAACATATTACCGATGGAATAGAGCTGAGGTTGACATGAGGGCTGGAGATGGAGATTCCTCACCAAAGTTTATTTTGTGCATGTGATAGTGAGGGTGATTTAATATTTGTATAGGTTACCAGGGAACCTGGGGAAATTTTATTTTTCTGAAAAAAATTAAACTGCCTAGGTTTATTTTCCTTGTGTGTCTGCCTCAATGAAGGGAGGTGGATGGATAGTCAAGAATAGTCAGTCCTTGGCCAACTCTACATTTTTATGAAGCTCAGGAGCTCAAGGTGATGTGGCTGAGTTTTGCATTGAATAAATGAATATTCCATTTTGACCAAACCCCTTGTATAACAAAATGGTACACACAGATTGGGCCACTAGTCAGCTCCATTTCTTGTTCTTGTCAAATATAATTCTTAATTTGGTGACTGAAAGAGTTCATTTCAGGATCTTGGCAAGAAATTAAAATATCCAGAGTATAATCAGAAGTCAATGCTTATTAAATTGAGTCCATTTCTTCTCTACATTTTATACATTTATATTGATATTATTCTATAGTTAGAGCTCTTGAGGCAATTCAAAAAATTTTTTCAGGCTATTCAAAATTGTTAATCATCAAAGAAAACTAAATTTAACTCAGTTTATTAATTTCCTAAGACAGAAAATAGGAAACTCCATTTTGAAGACTGCTAACAACTATAGTTAAAGGGAAAAAACATGTATGTTTCCCTATATGTTAACTAGAACACCACCATTACAGTTCTCCGAACATTCAGTCAGCAAAATTTTCTAGCATGTTGCAAATCTGCCATATCTCAAGTTCAATAAAACTATGCCATGAGTTAAGGAAGCTGAAGTAGCAAGTTTAGCAATGTTCTAGGTTTCTTGGTTGAGTAGCTTGGTACTAAAAGTGAGATCCACGGATCATCTGGCCATTACTTGCGATCTTATTAGAAATGCAGTCTCAGAAACCCTCCCAGACTTACTGGAATCAAAATCTTCATTATAACACGATCCCTGGGGTATGAATAAAAAATGTGAATAAATTTTGAGAGGCATTACTGTAGGCAAGTGTTATTGAAACGTTTCACATTATGACCTATATAGTAGGTAATACACATGCACATGCATACAGACATAATTGAAGCAAAGTTTAAGAAAATAATATCTCTTCTATATGTGATACATTCTGTTATGTTTTCTTCTAATTTCACTTTTTTAAAGTTAAATACTGCTCTTGACCCACTGGATTGACCTCACTATCTTCTGTGATGGGTCAATAGACTCATATTTGAAAATCACTACTTTGGTAAATGGAAAATCACTGATGAAATCTGTGTATGCACAGCATATGTATTAAATAGGGTAAGTAGGCTGGATGTAGAGACCACTAAAGTTTGTTTCAGTTAGTTTAGATTAGAATTAACTCAAACTCAGAATCACGTGGATGGCTTGTGAAAACATGGATTGCTTTTAACTTTTAAGATCCCAAGTGAATGCTAATGCTGCTGGTTCTGGGATCACGTATCGAGAACCTCCATTTATTAGTATGGGTGGTGACAAAGAGTGAGCTCCACATACATTTAGGGGTAAAATCTACGGAACTTGGTGGTTAGTCAGTATGAGGTAGAATCTAAAAATGCTTAGAGGAGGCAAATTTTGGAAAGCCAGTTTGGCTTTGGATTAGAGGTGGCCTTGTCATGAGACAAAGAATCATAATTTGTTTTATGGGGTTGTTTTACTTTGAGGATAAGAAATGGTTTAAAAAAGAAATTCCCTTGGAATGTCTAAAAGCCTCTTGTTTGGGTTTTGTTTTTTGTTTTTTGGGTTTTTTTAGTTTATTTATTTATTTTGAGAGAGGCAGAGAGAGTACAAGCAGAGGAGGGGTGGAGAGAGGAGAATCCTAAGCAGGCTCCATATGCAGTCAGTGCACAGAGTGGGCCTCGAAACCAGGAAACCATGAGACCATGACCTGAGCCAAAATCAAGAGTCAGACGCTTAACTGAGCCACCCAGGTGCGCCCGTGGGTTTTGTTTTGGTTTTTTAAGCAATTAGAGTAAGTGTCCTTTTATATTAGAATAGCTTTAGGCTTAACTAGGAGAGTTGAAAGGCATAATTGGTATAATTGGCATGTGCCCTGTCTAGCATCTTCTTTTGCCTGATATTACCAATGTCTTTCTTCCCCATTGGCAGAAGGAGGCTCAGGTGAGGACCAAGGTTACACACTGAGTCACTGGCAGATAAAGCTGCTGTCAGAGTCCAGGCCTTTCAGCATTGTATAATACTGATAATAGGTCAGTCGGGCTCTTACAGGGTGCAGTCTATGAGCAAACCTCAGGAGATCACGTAACATTTATTCTACTCAAGTGTTGTTCAAAGTACTCTTTAGATATAACAGGAGTTATAATGATGAGTTTTGCAATACAGCCTTTCCAAGTTATTTACAGTACAATGTAAAGTGATGTAATATAGGACAGAGTTCGCTTTGAGCTTTAAGATCACTAAATGGTATGGAGATACAGAAAAGTAAATCACTCACACTAGAATTCTTTAGAAAGGTCTTGTCAATGCAGTGGCACTTGACTAAATTTTAGCTTCTTAAATTTTAATGCTGCTTCAATATATGCACATGAATGAAAATATATAAACAACTTATATTTTATACAACTAAAATTTTAAATGTATAACATTTGAAACAAATGAAACTGTAAAACCAGTAAAAATTCAGTGAACAACATCAATATGATGGATAGTGATATGTTCCTGAAATCAAATCCTTACTTACAATGTAAACTTCTATGGTTTCGTGTTGTTGTTTTTTTATTTTTGAGAGAGCAGGAGTGGGGGAGGGGCAGAGAAAGAGAGAGAGGGAGACACAGAATCCAAAGCAGGCTCCAGACTCTGAGCTGTCAGCACAGAGCCCAAAGCGGGGCTCGAACCCACGAACCTGCGAGATCATGACCTGAGCCGAAGTGGGCTGCTTAACCAACTGAGCCATCCAGGCACCCGTATGGTTTTGCATTTTAAAGTGAAGGTTTTGCGGCCAGGCTATTTGAGTCCTGGCTTTGCTGCTTCCATTCTTTATGCCTGTGGACAAGCTGCATAGCCTTTCAAGTTTTTCATCTATAACATGGGGGGTTCCTAACTCATGGGATCATCGCGAAGACTAAATAGGTTAGTACCTGTAAAATGAAGAGACCTCTCCAGACATGATGATAAATATGGAGTGATTCCTAGCAATTAGTATTGGCTGTGATTGCAAAGATGACTTTGACCTCAGTACTCCTGCCATCGCATGTCATGTAGTGACTCAGTTCTCCCACTTGCATTCATGTCATTATGAAACTTGGCTCTCATACTGAGCTCTGGTATCTTTGGCATTTGTTGACATGACTGCTTCATTATTTGTCTCTAAGAGAAAACACTTATTTCCTTACAATGAAAAATACAGTTATCACATGGGGTAGATTAGGTACAGGAGCCTTCTCAGTATAATCAGCAGTCTCACACCTATTCTCTCCCCCAGGAATTAACTGGAAAGTTGAGTTGTTGAGAATTCATTGTGATGGTTCTAGGGCTCCTGAAGTTCTTTCCCTGTGGCATGGCTACCAAAAAAAAAAAAAAAAAAAAAAAAAAAAAAAAAAAAAAAAAACACTAATCAGAAGGTGGCTTTGTAGCATGAAATTAAAGTCCATCAACTAGAAAACTATATTCACTTCTACATTATAGATAGCAAGACTGATCTTGTTAGATACATAGAATTTTTAAAAAGGGAAGTGTATTCAGATGGTGGAAATAGCTAGGGCACAGGTATGAAGGTAAGAATATATGTTTTATGTCCTAGGGACAGTGAGTTATATGACTTAGAGCACAGTTATGAAAAGGAATCACGTGAGATTAAACTGGGAATGTGGGTTGGAGCCATTTCCTGGAGGACTTTGCATACCAGAATGAAAAATCAGTCATTCTCCCTGCCTCAGTTTTGTTTTTGTTTTTAAGCAGTAAAGTGGTATACATAGGATTGTACTTTAGGAGGATTGATCTGGAGACATAGTGTTTGAATAGGTTAGAGTGGGGGAGGGCCTAGAGGAAAATGAATCAGAGAGAAGGTGATCATGATAGTTCATCTGAAAGCATCCACAGCCTAAAGAGAGAGGCAATTCAAAGAAAATCATGTACGAGGAATTATACTATGTTAGGCTATAGGATTTGATAGTCTGTTGTATGTGAAGATTGACAAAGAGTGGAGTTTAAAAATATTATCAGAGTTTTAGTCTGAAGGAATGGTAGTAGCACGAAGAGGGAAGTTGGGATAGTCTGGTTTTGTGGGAAGTAAAAAAGGAGGCGTTGGATATATTGATTGGGATCTAACAGAATATTTGGGTTCAGGCACCCAACAAGAAACTGGCAAATCCAGAAGTAGGAATAAGGATAAACATTTGGGAGTTGTGTTGCAGATTACAGGTGAAATTGTGAAAGGTCATCATGGCAGAGAAGTTCAGAAGACAGAGGACTACTGACATGGAGGAATATTTACTCGCCTTAAAGAGGAAGGAAGGGAAGAGGCATCAGGAAAGGAATCATTCAAGAACTAGGAGAGCTACGTATGCATAAGCTGAGATTGGAGAGAACTGCAAAAGGGAGGAGGTCTGAAGACAGGAAGGGCTGTAGGATTTGGTAATGGGAAGTCACTGCTGAGCTGCAGGACAGCATATGCTTTCCTCCCACCTTATATTACGACAGTACCAGGGAATAAAGAGTGAATGGCTGCTGAAGAAGTGGAGGATAGTGCTTTCAAACGAAGTTTGCAATGAAAGGAAGAGGAGAAAAGATGGGAAGAGGGTGATAGTGGGTTCAAGAAATATTTATATTGTTTTCTGTGTAAATGAGGATAATTTTAGTTGAGAAGGAGCCAAGAGCAATAATAAAGGAATCAAGAGGAGCAAGGGACCACTTAAGTTCTGTAAGAAGGCTAGAAGGGATATGACCAAGAGCACTAGGGAATAGCTTAGCCTTGGTAAAGGAAACATCTAATTCAGAAAGAAGGGCAAAGCAGCAGTGGGAGGCTGTCATGAAACTTGGAACGAGGTGGAAAGAAAATGGAGAGTGTGTAGAAAGTTATCCATATTCTCAAGAAAGATAAGGCAAAGGAATCTGCAGAGAGAAGAGATGGGGTTGGAGTTGGGGTTTGATGGTAGGAATGGTCTGGAACAGCTGCCGCTGGGAATTCATTAGGGGTTTCACCAGGTTAGTAGAGAGGTCATGAGGATATAGCAAATGTCAGCCAGCATGGATCTGTGCTGGAAAGTGTGTGTGTGTATTTTTCCCCAGGAACATTAAACTTAGGACAAGGAAAGTAAATGCAGTGTGCTGTACAGGTCTGGAAAGATGGCAGAAGATCATAGGGGCTAGGGATTCGAATAGTTTACCAAGTCCTTTGTTGAAATAACAGCAAGAACTCCTAGATGGGTAAGGATGCAAGTAAAGCCTAAAAAGGTTAAAAGATTTTGATGAGGATAATGAGCACATTGAGTAGAGGAATATGAAGTGTGAAAGGAGTATAAATTGTGGTCCGGGAGTTTGAGATATTGGAGCTGAAGCATGACCATTGCTGAAGTCAAAGGCATACGCCAGTTGGTGGCTAAAGTGGAATAGAGCAGGAAACTGTTAATATGGAAAGGTAGACAGTCTGTAACACCAAAGTGTTGTTAGTTAGATTAATTCACCAAGGGCATTGGCAGGGGATTGTATGGAGAACCTCTTGGAGAAGGAAGATAGTAACAAGTTGAGAGGCTTGAATAAGTCAATGGCTTGAGCTTCAGCTGACAATAGTTGGTTAAGTGTCCAACTCTTAACCAACAGCAAGTGCTGTTATTTCAACAAAGCACTTGATTTCAGCTCAGGTCATGATCTCATGGTTAATGGGATCAAGGCTCACATCAGGCTCCTTGCTGACAGCAAGAACTCCTAGATGGGTAAGGATGCAGTAAAGCTTGGGATTCTTTCTCTCCCTCTCTGTCTCTCTGCCCCTCCCCTACTAGTGCTATCTCTCTGTCTCTCTCTCTCAAAATAAATGAACAAAAAAAGAATAGTCAAGGTGGAATAGAATAGTCAAGGTGGAAGAATAATAGCACAGAAGGAACAGTAAATTGCAAGAGCACTTTAACCTTCCAGTATTTAAAAACACTAGCCCTAGCTCCTATACCTACTATGACTTAGGGTAGAGTTTCTTCATTGTGAAGACAAGATAAAAACGGTGTCTACCTCATAGGATTATTGTGAGAAGTACATTACGTAGTATATGTGAAGCATACAGCACAGAACCTACCAAGTAAATACATTAAGCGTTCTTGGTGCTGTTGCTGTTGCAGACACCAACATGTACCAAAGATGTGTAAATCTTGCGTAGAGTGGGCTATGCTGTGTCACTGAGTACAGCATAGGATAGATGTCACTTGTGGACACTGTCACTCCTGACGCTAAAAAGTATTACTACCACCGGTCACCTCTCACCTCTAAATGGTAGGACTGACTTACACTGAAACATTTTTTAGGACTTTATATCATCAAAGAAATAGTGTAAAATTAGTAAATTGGAGAAGGATGGGAGTATTCATGGAATCAAGGGAAATTGTTCACAATTGAACAAGACCAATAAAATGGGCTAGTAGGTTTGTTTCGTAGAGTTACATTTGTGGAGTTTCATCAAGTTATATTTCTGGAGTTGACACTGGCAATGCCAAGGATTAGGAATATAAAGGATAGAGGATAACTCGGAAGACCATGTCGGCTGTAGGGAAGCAGGCTGATGCTCATGGAAGACACACAAATACTGTAACAGAAACCCAAGTGTCAAAATGAGACAGGCAGTAAGAGCTAAGGTGAAGGAGAGACTTTTTTTTTTTTTTTTAACCTTGGTGCTCTTCACATGGCCCATGGAACCTCAGTTCTAGGAAAACATAGCTTTAAAAATGACAAAAGTTACTCTGAGTTCTACGTAACATTCCCATTCTCCTAGCCCTTGGAATTTGCTCTGTAGTTTTTTAAATGTCCAGTCACATGAATGTAAATCTTTGACTTAGGAAAATTCACATTCTCCCTCTCTTACTACTTTTCTTGCTGTTTTTGACAGGTAAATGGCCAAGACCTAAAGAACTTGCTGCACCAGGATGCTGTAGACCTCTTTCGTAACGCAGGCTATGCTGTGTCCCTAAGAGTACAGCACAGGGTAGGTGTTATTTGCAGCCAGCGAGCTGGCACCAGGCTTTTGTGGGAATAAAGCCTCTTCGGTAGTGCGTTTGGCTTTTTTTCTCCCTCCCATTCTCACTTTTTTAAAGAGCTTCTCTGGCACAGGCAGGGGTCTGCAGGGACTTCTGCTTATCATGATAGGAAATTCAAACAGTATGCTTGCAGCCTAGGTCCTGGCTTCAAGGTGACGTGCCTTAAATATAAAGCGTGACAACAAAATTTAAATAAATGGGGAAAAATACAACCAGCATCAGTTTTATTTTTAGTAGGGAGGGAAGCCTATGTCTGCCCTTGAACATACTTATTAAGGAAACTCAAAGTGTAAACGAAAGATGGTGGATTTTTTGATACCCACTATGTGCTTTTCCCTATCACCACCATGAACCCCATTTCTTACCATCTTGATGACACTGTTGACCAAAGCTATAATGCTCAAAGGGGAACTCCAGGAAAAAAGAAATGGATTTCAGAGTTTCATCAAAGCAGCACCTGTCCCTGCATCCACGTCTTAGTTTCTAGTGTTTTATAATTTGGATGATGGGTGGAGAAGCCAGGTAGACCTAATTCTTTCCATAGCACCAAGGACTTCAGAGTGCGTTTACAGCATAGGTTCAGTGTGCCTTTAAAGTTACTCCCTCTTAAATTAATGATGTCCTGCCTCACTCAGCTCTTGAGTGAGGCTTCAGAGGCTGAAGAAGGGCCTAACAGGAGATAGTACAAAATTGGAAGGGGCTAGGCATGAAAGACACTTGAGAAAACAGCCATGGTTGCAAGCAGAATCTGCATGTGATGGATTTGAAAACAGATCCATAAGTGACAATATTGGTAATCAGCTGTTTCTGCCTTGGCTCTTCTGTTTCTAAAGCATGGAAGGCTTTGTGCAATAGATAAAGGCAAGTAACGAACACAGGTATACACTTCAGGTATGATTAGTGCTTTTTGAAGGCATGTGGGAAATGATTTTCAAAGTTCACATTTTAGGAAACATCCATAAATAACTCCTGATAAAATTTCTGGTCAGAGAATTGGCCTAGCCCTAAAAACCATATCTTACTATTGGCATGCCTTCTCAGGAAATCTCAACAGGAAATGAGTGAAAGATGTAGAGGTAGGTGGGAGAGAGGATAGAAAAGGTAGTTTGTGCTGTGTTGCCTTTCAGATGGAATGGTCAGACTTTTCACTGGTTGCAATGAGGAGGTCGATACCATTGAACTGAAACAAGATGGTATTATGACTCATAATTGCAAGTTAGCTATTAAAAGTTAATATTAAGAAAGGCCACCAGCCTCAAAAGGGAATGCCTAGGCAGTGGAAGGTTATTACCACTTGGATATGATTTTTTCTTTTTCCTTATTTCCCTCCGAGTCTTTTACTTCTGTTTCATATAAATTTCATCTTTACTGTGCCCAGTGCTAGAAAGCAGAGATGAAGGACATGACCGTATATTAGGAGGGAGTGGGTGCCTTTTGGGAATTGCAAAGTATTTCCCAAAATGGCACCGTACCTGTGTTAACATTGCTCAGATCTGCTCTTACTGTTTTCTGATGACTGGCAATCTTTCTAAGTAAACATTTCTAGGAAGGTCGACACTCCCTGCCCCCGCCCAATAATTTCTAGCTTCCCCACAGGATCAATAGGCTTCAGCTCATGTCTTCATTGTCCTAATATGATAGACACAGAGCTTGGTGGAGGCAGTACAGAAACAGAAAGAGGTTATCTGCTTACCTTTGGATCCTTTTAGGCCAGTAGCACAGCAAGGTTAAACACCTCCCCATCAGACTTATTTCCAGAGAATTGATGACGCTGATGTGTCAATCTGGAACAAACAGAGAGGGCTCCCGCTAGATAGTTCTTGGAGGTTACAGCTTTGGGTGGTCTGGACCCGGGTCATGTGTCAGCGTGGACATTTCAGTTGGGGTAAACACACATTGGTCACTAGAGTAATGTTTTTCTTTTCCTTCCAGTTACAGGTGCAGAATGGGCCTATAGGACATCGAAGTGAAGGGGAGCCGAGTGGTATCCCCATAGCTCTGGTGCTGGTGCCAGTGTTTGCCCTCGCCATGGTAGCAGCATGGGCCTTCATGAGATACCGGCAACGACTTTGAAAAGCTTGCTGTCTTCCAGTGCTCCCAATAGAAGATACATTTCTCTCTCCCTCTCACCCTCCTCCCCTGCCATTCTCCCATATCCTTCCCTCTCTGCGTAGCCAACACATCATTTTAAGAGACTGCTACCTAGCCAGGACCTCGCCACCCAAATCTCCAAGTCCTTATATTCTAAGGGGAGAGTGAAGGCATTGTTTGAAGACAAGACTTGGCTTGGAACAAATGGGGAGTTAATCTGTTTTGCTAGGACCACCAATAGAAGTTCAGCTACAACCCAAAGAGGGAAAGGTCCAGTCTTCCCATCAGCACGGGTGATGCCTGTTCCTTAGCTGGCATGCCTCAAAGGCCAGCTGTGTGCTGCAAGAGAAGAGAGGATTTTTCTCCTTAATGATCTTCCTTGGGAAGTTTTTGTGGCCTTTATTTAATTTCTAACTACATACTTGGGTGCCTATATCAAACACAGGATGGTGAGGAGAGCATTTTTGCTTTTTCAAAAAAGCAAATGCACACACACACACACGCACACACACATACACATCCATATATGACAGTACAATAGTGATGCCTCGTGGAGAATTAAAGAAGTGGAAAGCGGCTCTGTGGTTTCAGGTTTCTGTTATAAGGGATGTTCTAAATGGAAGAATGCGATGCGTAGCAGAAGTTGAGGGAGTGAGCCTTACAAAGATGCCCAAAAAGAAAAAGAAAAGACCAAACCAACTAATCAGAAATCTTAGAACAATATTTCTTCTTACAATAGCTGTGGTGGAGTGGAGGTAAAATGCCATAATCCAGCTTCATGTAAGTCAGTCTGTTCCCCAACCTTTGAAATGCAAAGATAAATCTGACTGGTCTCTGGGCTGCCCTAGGGACCTTTTTGGTACCTCACAGTCCTGTTAAAGGATCAGCTGGCATGATTGTGGTCAGGGCTATAGTGATGGGGCCAAACCAAACCAGTGAGAAAACTCTAAAAGGCAAAAGGACGGTGCCTCCCAGGTGGCACCTGAACCCTCTCAGGCCATCTAACAGACTTTTGGTCTCTAGAAATAGGCAAATTCTGAGTGATGGAGCCGCTCTCTGTCAGGACAGGCATGAAGCAGCTCTGCTTACAACTCAGTTGAGAGGGTTCGGATCACAGGTAGTTTTGAGAGGATCTGAACACCGGCTGTGGCTTTTAATGAACAAACCATTTTGCAGGGAAGGGGAAGAAAAGAGTTTTATCTTAGTGGATAGGGAAGTTTGGTGGATGTTTCATGGGGAGACCTTGAGAGAAGGAGATGGATGAATGGATGCTCAGGAATACCAAAGACATTAATGAGATAGGAACCAGTCCATTCATGTGCTACTGAATGTTGGTTTTAAGGCCCTAACTAAGGAGAGCTGAACCAAGACAGATTCTCTAGCTTAAAAAGAAATCATTTCCGCCCTCCAGATATACTGGCTATCAGCTACAGGCCTTACATGATCCCGACAGCAATAGTGTGAACACCTGCCCTGAGGCAACCAGCCGTGTCGACTTTTAGCGTGGATAATCTAGTCAATATTTTACACTTGTTGGTTGGATACCAGCTTTGTTAAGACACTTGTACAAAGAATGTCAAATTTATACTGCAGACAGCAAAAGGGAACAGTTCCTGAGACTCAAAACACTTGGGAAAGTTCCCTGGAGAAAGGGGACAAATTGAGGACCCTTGAGGAGCTCACAGTCTAATTAAGGCAATTCATAAATAGATGAGAAGTTAAAAGTATATCATCAGGTTAAGTAACAGTTGAAAACAATAAATGGAAAAAGAAACTCAGAACATGATGTAGCAACAGAGATGTGCAGGCAGCCATCACCTTTTTTTTTTTTTTTTTCAGGAATTCCAAAAAAGAAAGCTGTCACATAATGACATCAGGCCAGAGTGTAAAGGGAAGGCTTTTAAAAATAAAAACCTTAGTAAGACCTTTCCTCTGGGCCAACCATTGCTCTAAGGAGAAACTTGCTTTAAACAATCGCAGTAGGACTTAGTCTCTTACACCTGAACTGTTCAGTACCTTTGAGACTCACTTAGACGACTGTACCTGTAGGGCCCACAGAGAGCACGGACGGTATTCCAGTTCTCACCTCAACCAGTCCTGCTGTGGAGGCACCACGCTGGGTGCCCGCCCTGTGTTTGGAGGCTGGTGCAGAAGCTTCCGCAAAGGGCCTGCTTACCTCCCGGGACTCATCTCAGGGTTTGGACATCAACTCTTGAGAGGACCTTGAGACATTCAAAATAAATAGGACACTTATCCCCTTGTTGGTAGAAGTTTTGCTTTGTCTAATAATAGGGATTCTTATGCACTTTAATAATTTAGTTTTTTTCTGGAATTAAACAGCATTAAAAGATCCAAGTTTTAGGCATGATTCAAGTTTTAGGCAAGTATGCCATTCAACTTTCCTGATTCTCTAGAAAACTTTTATTCTGGATGAAGTATTGAAGTCCATTGTAGGTCATTTAAAAAATTCATGATCTATATAGATCTTTCACTTTATAGATTGTGTCTAATATTCCTGCTACCTAAATTACTATGTACAAGTTTTAAAAATTGAATGAAAGTATTTTAA
Source organism: Prionailurus bengalensis (assembly GCF_016509475.1). Lineage (NCBI taxonomy): Eukaryota > Metazoa > Chordata > Mammalia > Carnivora > Felidae > Prionailurus > Prionailurus bengalensis. Next base: position 116,657,500 of record NC_057355.1, on the reverse strand, counting down.
GACAATATACTTAAAACTCTTCTGTATTTATCATCTTATATGAATAATTTTAATAAGACATCATTTGCTTCCATTGTCTCTGTTTTCTTTTCCTGCCAAGTTTTAATCTGCTATTGATTTAACTTAATTATTCACACCATCTAGCCATGTACAATAGAAAAGGAAATTAATACTTGTTACCATATTTTGTGCTAGACAGTGTACTAAATCCTGATTGGTACACTGTATGTTTATGACTCACAACTCTGAGATCTAAGTATTGTTTAAAAAGACACCAAAGGAAAGATAATAAATTACTTTTCTAAGATTACATAGGTGGTAGTGGTAGAATCAGGATTTAACTCAGGACATTGGATGCCACTGTCAGTGATATTTCTTATTCGCAGTGGTTATCAAAGTGTCAAAACATCAGCATCACTGGGGACCTTGTTAGAAAAGTAAATTCTTGGGCTTCATCCCAGACCTGCTGAATCAGAAGCAGTACAGCACTGAGTAATCTGTGTTGTAACAATCCCTCCAGGTGACTGGTTGACCGTGAACTTTGAGAATCGCTGCTCTATGCCAATAGTTGTCCTCTTTTTCTTAGGCTAGAATCATCTGGAGAGCTTTTAAAATTCTGGTTCCCGGATGCACCTAGACCAACTCAATAGAATCTCTGGGGGTGGGACTCAGGCAGCAGTAAAATAAAGTTCATCAGGTCATTCCAGTATGCAGTGTCAGTAAACAATGCTCTGTGGCATTTAAATTCTTAAATAACTTGAATTGTCAAATCACATGCAGGCATTGCTCCAGTCTAAAATGAGAATTTCACTTGGGCCTTTTTTTTTTTTTAATGTTTTTATTTATTTTTGAGACAGAGACAGCACATGAGCAGGTGAGGGGCAGAGAGAGAGGGAGACACAGAATCTGAAGCAGGCTCCAGGCCCCGAGCTGTCAGCACAGAGCCCGGCGCGGGGCTCAAACTCACGGACTGTGAGATCATGACCTGAGCTGAAGTCGGATGTTTAACCGACTGAGCCACCCAGGCGCCCCTCACTTGGGCCTTTTAGAGCCGAACTGTGAGCTTCTGCCCAAGTGTGGATGTGGAATGAGAAGTGGAGCATTCTGTGGCTTCTGATTTGCTAAGGACTGGCCAGCAAAATGTTATTCGTGATTCAGTGTGTGCAGCTAGTAAATAAATTAGAGCCAAATCATAGAACATTAGAGCTAAAAGGGGACCAGAAAGATTCTAGGATTAATCTATTTTAGAGATGAGAAAATCCAAGCTCAGAGAGGAAACTGACAGATCTGAGATCTAAGTCAGATCAAAGACTTCGTCTATTGTAGAAGTGCCCTTTCCATCTCATGTTTGTGACTTGAATGTATCCACTACATGAACATAGACAATGTCCTTTCTATCTCCGTCCACTTGTATCTTCTGTCTTTGGGCCTTGAACAGAGACGGGAAGAACTGACAGCTGAAGGGTATTGCAGGCCATTGGGCAAAACTGGGAGATCCCACAGAATCATCTGTGAAAGCTCTAATATCAAATTCAATCACACAAGCTCTTCTGAAACAAATTCCAGTAGTTTTAAACTAGAGAAGTGTGTGTGTGTTTTGATGTTGGACATTGTTTTTATTGTGTAAATAGCAATTTAAACGAATATGTAAAGAAACGGAACATAACCATTAGGCTGTCAAGTATGGAGGGGGAGTGGTATTCATGTAATCTCACGTGGAGCCAATAAAGTTTTACTCTAGTCAATTTTAGTCAGAATTTATCTTTAGACGGATGAGAGTTGTTTCTCTCAACAAGTGAGCGTCTAGTATGCACTAGGTGGTGGATACAAAGATAAATAAGATACAGTCACTCTAAGCTGAAATGGCTCATTATCTGATCGTGGGGGGAGTATTTGTTGGGGATCTTGATGTTAAAGTATTTTGTTAACATCATCTAGAAGTAGGTGATTAAGTTACGAAGCTCTCAACCTCTTACCTATAATGGGTTTAGACTTGGTTACTGTCCTGGAATAGGCCCCTTTTGCTGTTCCTCTTTTGTCTGCAGATCTTGAGACCAGCATTCACATCCAAAAGGACAACTGTGATCAGAAGGAGGACAGTATTTGAAGGAATTCTGTTCTGATCGGAACCAGGTTCTTAACTGCCATAGACTCTTGCCTGATGTTGATGTGTATATATACACACACATACTATAAAGCACTTGGTCTGCTTACCTGATGCACTTGGGACCATATCAGCCTATATTATAAAGAAAGTATTGCTGTGTCTAAAGAAGTTATACAAACATTAGGTCTTGTTCCTAAACGTTTTCCATACTGTTCATGTTCTTTTTTCAGGGGGAGAGGGCTGAAGTGTGTTTTCAAATGCAAGACAATCATTAACAGAGTCATTTACAAAAGAACTTTGTATTTACTGTAATCATTAAATTTATTAACCAATCACAGGCAAATGGGATGACCCTTCTTACTAGTTTATAGATTTCTGAATTGAATTCCAATTTAATTCTGTATTTGCAATGCTGATTTGAATACGAGTTTCTTATTCCTGAATATATGTGCATTTTACCCACAGGCTAAAATGTTAGTTCTTATAAGATTATTTTCCTTATGAACCTTATTTTGCTTCCTTTCTACTTTGATCTTATGATGCCTGGATCTGAACAGCTGTCGGTTTCTCAGATCAAATAGATGCCCTGTTGCAACTTGGAATGGAAGACACATGGACATGAAACCCTAGTCCTTAGGGAATATCACCAGAGATTAAATGTGTAAAGGAAGCCATTAAAATAGCTGATAATCTCTCCTAAGCTTTGCTATTGATACCAGGTATAGCAAATGAAGTAAAAGTAGATCTAACTGCCTAGCCCTATTGGCATTCAACAAAAACTTGTTGCATTTGTCAGTGAACCTTTACAATATTTTTTCCACATTATTCTGGAGGCTATTGAATAAATACGTCCTTATTTTTCTAACAGCATAGCATCTCTGACAGAATAATGGAAAGAGGAAAGGAAGAAATCTAAATGACCAGTTTGGGCTTAGCTTTGATACAGGAGATAAGGATAAGGGCACATACAGTTACCAACATTTACTATCTTATTTGCACCCTCTCTACTCCCCCAAAGCCTGACAAGATACGTAGAAGGCAGAAATAGGTTTGTGCCACAGAATGAGAACGGACTTGTCAAAACTGAATATTGACCTTTGGTCCAAGTTACTTTGCATGTAGCTGACCTTGGTATGAAGAGAAAAGGCAGTTTATCTTGGTCATCATTGCTCTGTCACATGGCTTAAACAAAGTTCAGACCTGAAGTCCAAGGACTAGTCTATCGTTGTTGTGTGTACAGAATGGCTTTTCTCCCTTGAGGAGCTAAGAAGATATGTCAGTTGTCAATTACGTAATACACCACTGCAAAACCTAGTGGGCTAACACAATATTTTAGTGATATTCTGTGGGTTTCAGAGTGTTTCTTCTGTTAACACCTGGGTCACATGCAGCTTCATCCATCTGATGGTGGAACAGAAGTAGGTAGTCCAGAATGGCCTTATTTTGGTGTTTAGTGCTGGCTATTGGCTAGGGTGCCTTGATTCTTCACATGGCCTCTCATCTTCCAATAGGCTAGATTGAGCTCTTCACAGTATGGGGGATAGGGGTCAAGATTTGAAGCCAGACCAGAACTTTGTCTGTGCTCCTTATACTCCATCACATTGCTCTTGCCTTGTGTGTTAAAGAGGAAAAATATATATAATAAGTAATATATAAGAATGAGTAATAATGAAGAATGTAGAAGAATGAATAATAACTTTTTCATGGAAAATGTGTTTGCTAGAAGCCTATTTGGGTGCAGATAGAAGATAGGGAATCAGAAAGGGTTGGTAGTTTTAATAGAGTAATTGAGGTATAGTAAGACCAGAAGATCAGGAGACCGCTGACATTGAAAAGATAGTTCGTTACGCACAGTTCCCAAGAGAAGGGGACACACCATGCCATGGGGACCATACAGGGAAGTACTAGCATTGGGCATAAGGCAGAGGGAAAGGGAGGAAGTATGGACAAGAACCTTCACAACGGTGGCATGGGAAGGAACGGGCAAGACCAGATATATAGGGTTAGGATTGGCTACTTTGAACAACTGCAGTGGCCTGTGTGGCAGAGGAGCTCTCCCTAGTTTTCTGGTACCTGGCCTTGGGGTGTTTAGGGCATGTGTATAAATGACCCTGAGTGTGAGAGCTCCACAAAGGAGCGTAGGCTCCAGGTTGGTTGGTTTGTATTTGAAAAGTAGGCTCATGAGAGAGTCAGCTGTTTACTCTCTCTAAAAACCGGCTAACCCTGGGAGGAGCAGTCCCTTCTGGGTCAGCAAGGCCCCAGATGTCAAAACATCAAAATACAGAAAATAAATTACATAGTGAATACACTACCATTACTACTATAGTGGGCTCTCTGTCCCTCTAATTTCTACCTTTACTCCCAAACCTACAGACGTGACTGAGATATCCAAAGGTAATCTGAACTATCTAGAAAATAACCAAGAAGGACAGAAGCAGCAACAAGATTTTTTTTTTAAACCCAAAGAACTACATATCACCAAATCCATGTGCAAAAAGTCCTCAGTTTTATTTTATATAATTTTCTAACAAGTTCGGTTAGCTGGTTTCCTAATCCATAATAAATTACTAGTTAAAATTATGGCTAGTTCCACTGCCTGCGGGGTCTGGCAATATATACCCTCCAGGGCCCCAAGTAGTTAATGGGGAGTGATTCTCTCATATCACAACTTTAATCCACCCTCAACCACAGTGCGATGGTGTTTCAAACTTTGTATCTGAGGTCAATGGTTAATTAGAAACCACTTTATGGAAAAGGAAGTTTTAAGTTCGCTTTTCTGGGCAACTATTATCTAAGGCAAAGGAAAATGGTCCATCTCCAGCCATGTCAAATGACCCTGGGTACCCTATAGTCCTTGTGCCCATTTATTTCAGTGGCATGTCGCTTTACACATTTTATATTCCATCTCGTACTAACCATTCCCAGCCTGTCACACTGTTCCTTGAGTCGTAGTCTAAACCACCATCCAGTTTTGCTTGGACCACTGCATTAGCTTTCTAACTGCCCTCATCATTAGTCGTTTGCTTGTCTTAGACAAAGATTCTGGTAAAAACAAATCTCAAACATGTCTCTCCTCTGCTTAAAAACCCCTAGAAGTTTCCCATTGCACTTAGGATTCCGTCCAAAATACTCGAAGGCCAGCACAATCTAGTTCCCGCTTGCTTCTTCAAACCCTTTTCACCCCACACTCCACCCTCTCTCTCTGATCCCTCCCCTCCCCAACTTTTTGGTTACTCAGAAATGTCAGGCTCTTCCCCTCAGGGCCTTCCTATAAACTTTAAAGTTTGTGTGTTTTCTCCTCCACTTCTTTTCTAGATTGTTAACTCCGTGTCATTTCCTCTGTGTCAATTCTCAGCCTCTGTTTTCAAGCTTGTCTGGTCCTGGGGGCACCAGCTACATCCTGCACAGCTCCTCTCCATCTGGCACCTGCTCCCTGTAACCCAATCTGCCTGGCCACAGAAGCCTCCACAAATTAGCCCTTTAACATCAGCTTCTCCATCCCTTGGCCCACCCTAATGCCAACTTCTGCATTTACGTTCTGTTTTCAAATTTGGTTCTTTTTCTCCTCAGTGCTCTAGTCTCCAATCCTTCCCCTTGTCCTTCTAATATTTTCTCTGGGTATCAATTCTGGGTTTGCACAGAAAATAGTATTTTTTGTTTGTTTGTTTGACGGACACCAATATACAGAGACAGTAAAAAAGCTTTCCTCCCATGGAGGACACAAAGGACCGGCCGTAAGAACTCAGATGCTTTCAGAAACTTTTAAACAACTGTCAGAGGAAGTTGATATAAGCCCTATGATCATACATTCAGAAGGAAAAGGCCCTTGAATTCACGAAATGGCAAATTCCTTTAAAGTACCAGTAAAACTACCTATCCAACAGTCCCCAAGAAGAACTGACTAGAGGAGGAATACAACGTTTCAGAGCGCTGGGGATACAGGAAACAAGTGTATTTTAATCTGGCTCTGGCTGCAGGTGGGGGTGGGGGGTGTGGAGTACAAGTATAGGGAAATTTAACAGCATCACTACAGGGCTCGTTTAAAGCTGGTCTTGCCTAGAACAAAGTGAATGACAGACTGCTGATGTGGGGAAAGTATTAAAAGCTTTTCTCTATCTCAGTATTACTTTAGGGGGTCAGGAAATTTATTTCAGACTTTAAATCTGGCTTTTCTGTGGATGTGCTAAGTAGAGGTTAATTCTTTTAGATAATGAGTATAAGACCATAAAGTATCTTTTCTTTTTTTTAAAAAAAATTTTTTTTCAATGTTTATTTATTTTTGGGACAGAGAGAGACAGAGCATGAACGGGGGAGGGGCAGAGAGAGAGGGAGACACAGAATCGGAAACAAGCTCCAGGCTCTGAGCCATCAGCCCAGAGCCCGACGCGGGGCTCGAACTCACGGACCGCGAGATCGTGACCTGGCTGAAGTCGGACGCTTAACCGACTGCGCCACCCAGGCGCCCCTAAAGTATCTTTTCAAGGGAGATGTTATCCTCTCTCCTAGTCTCCTATTTCCTACCTTGTCCTTTTTCCTACTATCCTTTTTTTAAAAAGAATTATTCTTTTTATTACAAAATTTAATAATTTAATGGTTTCTGTACTTTTCCTTATAAGAATAAAAATGACAGCTGATGTTCAAAATTGGAAACAAGATAATCAGACAAAAAAAATCACATTTATTTCAATAGTTCAAAGTGCAAATACAGCAAGTCGGTTCACAATGTTTCAAGATACAGTTTTAGGTATAATGAAAACTTAACCTACAAAAATGAAAGGGTAAACGGCAGAAATAAAGCTCAATTAAAAAAAAAAATTCAAGTAACCCGAAAACCTTCAGACTAAAATATTCCACTTACAACAATTCAGAAAGGCCTTCGTTTATGGAAACCAGTAGTACTTTGCAATCCAAAAGGACTTCTCAAAGAAAGAGAATTCCCTCAAACTGGTCAGCTGAGGACAAGAGTGGAGGTTCTTGGTGCTGGCTCTGCCTGGTTCGGCAGCCTCACTCACACTGTCATTTGATGTGATTCAACCCGTGATACTTTGATGTTTAGGCAAATTCTAAAAGATGCTTAAAGTTCAATATGAGACCAACACCCTGCTAAGAGTTTTTGAAATGACCACTATATATTTAAAAGATTTTAAAGACCAATTTCAACTTCAGGAATATGGTGTTATTGGGGGAAAGACATAGATGAATACTTCTTCCATTACTTCAAACCTTTCTGTAAGGTTAGCAACGTGGCCTTTGAAACTTCCTTGTGAAAATCGTACTTCGATGTCTATTTACTTATTTCTACACACACAGAACTTTTATGTAGAGTAGAAAAAGTTCCCACTAGGAAGATAGTTCAAGGTTGTTAATGTCCTTTGTATCCGTTGTTCATTTCTGCTTGTTCATTTCTGCTCCGCAGAAGCAATGTTAGCTACTCGCTTCAATTCAGGAAAAGTACCTTCAGGAAGGTTTAGAAGAGATATTTACTCAGTCTTTTTTTACAACCTTCTTCACCTTTTCATTGTGGGCAATAAACTGAGAGTCTCTTCCAAAAATTCTATCCCACCATGTAAATGCTGAAGCGTAATTTCCAATGAACTTCATGTGGTGGAAATCATGATGTTGAGAACCAGCAATGAAAGGGATCAGATTTAAAGGGTTGAGAGGAATGTCACCACCACTATGGACATCAATAGTGTCTATCGAACGAATGGTCACCCATGCCCAAAGAAGAATGACACGATCACCCAGAAGCATGATTCCAATGGAAAATCCAGTTCCAAAAATCAGAGTTTCCAACGGATATGCATAGTCAGCTTCCATCCCAAATGGCGCCTGAAATTCATGATGAATTTTATGAATATATTTTATGTGTTCTTTTGTGATGTAAGAGCCTATGCAGAAAATGGTGCCAGGTGTCCTCAATCACCGCACAGCCTACGCATCTTCCCAACAGCATATACCGTCTTGGCATTCTTTCCCAATCATAAGGAATATTTAAATACTCTGTAAAATAATAAGTTCCACAGATCAAAGGAAGCTGGATACAAAACTGATTAAAGAGAAGTACTTTAAAACATTTCTATTGGCTTTCTCATGTTTCTGATTTATTTTTCTGAATTTTGTACTTTTCCATGTGAAGTATAAATTGAAACAAAAATCTAGGTAAACAGAACAAGAAATAAAGGGCCTCATGAACTATCAAGGTTCCCATGTTGCAAGCTGGAACTATGTGTAATTACTCACTATATAGTTCCAAGCAATTTTAAATGGTTCTTGTAGAGGGTTCTCAGGTAAAAGTGACTCTATCTACTCCACAGCCAAGGATGCTGAACTAAAGATGCTGATACTTTCATTTGTTGCCGTTTTTCAAATCTCTGCAGAAAGCCTTAGAATTCTGGATGACAGTAGGGGACCTGCAGGCCGCTGTCACCCAGACCCCAGCTATCCTTTTTAAAAAGAACTGGTGCTGTGATGGATGTTGAGGAGTAAGTAAAATATATTTTATTTCCACTGTTGTTAAACCTCGCCCAATCTACTCACACTGCTGTTTGCCAGAAAGACCAGTTTTTCACTGGACTTTTGAAAGATAGTTATGGCTAGACTCAGTTAAGATGAATGTTTTTTCCTGTATCACAGCCAAGGGTCTAGTCCTTCTTAATGGTAAGTTTCCAATTTCCTCAGTAATTGGTATGTTTGACTTTTATGTTTTATCACAAAACCATCAATTTCTCTTGCTGTTCAATGTATGGTAATAGAACTTGAAATTCTTATGCAATCTTTTTTACTTTCTTATAGATCTCTGTTTTTGTTTTCTGTTAAATTCCTAACAGATTTAAATATTTTTTCTTTAATCTTTGAATTGATTCTTTCTAATAACCAGCTTTTGGATTTATATTAATCCATTTTTCTGGTTTTGTTTGTTTTCCATTTCTTTTATTTTAGCTTTTATTTTCACTAATTTCTATACTTTTTTTTTTGGTTCTTCTTCATTACAAGTCAAAAGTTTATTTTCTGTCATCTGTCATATGATGTTTTTTCCTTTTTATTAATTGCCGTGTGAATTATAATTGTTATTTTGATATCCTTCATGATTTAGGGATTATTCAAAATAGTGTTACTAATAGTCTCATTAATAGTGTTGTAGGAGATCTTAAAAATTCTTATTACAAGGAAAAAAATTTTGTAACTATGTGAGGTGATAGATCTTAACTAAATTTACTTTGGTGATCATTTCACAATATGTACCTTAATCAAATCATTATGGTATATGCATTAATCTTATACAATGTTCTATCTCCGTTATATATCAGTAAAGCTGGGAAAATTTAAATTTGAAAAACAGTGTTACTTGACTGCAGTGGTTACTTTAGGAAGTAGGTTCACTTTTGAGTGTCAAGTTTTAGTTTTATTGGATGCACACTATGTTTTGATTTATAGGAAACTTTATATGTACAATGATTTTTAACTGTTGTGTTTTTTTATTTTTTATTTATTTTTTTAATTAAAAAAAATTTTTTAAATGTTTATTTATTTCTGAGGCAGAGAGAGATAGAGAGCATGAGTGGGGGAGGGTCAGAGAGAGAGGGAGACACAGAATCAGAAGCAGGCTCCAGGCTCTGAGCTGGCAGCACAGAGCCCGACGCGGGGCTCAAACTCACAAACCATGAGATCATGACCCGACCCGAAGTGGGTTGCTCAACTGACTGAGCCACCCAGGAGCCCCTACATTATTTTTTTTTAATGTTTATTTATTTTTGAGACAGAGAGAGACAGAGCATGAATGGGGGAGGGTCAGAGAGAGAGGGAGACACAGAATCTGAAGCAGGCTCCAGGCTCTGAGCTGTCAGCACAGAGCCTGATGCAGGGCTCGAACTCACAGACCTGAGCTGAAGTCAGACGCTTAACCGACTGAGCCACCCAGGCGCCCCATGGTTTTTTTTTTATTATTTTTCTTAATTATTATTTTTTTTTAACGTTTATTTATTCTTGAGACAGAGAGAGACAGAGCATGAACGGGGGAGGGGCAGAGAGAGAGGGAGACACAGAATCGGAAGCAGGCTCCAGGCTCTGAGCCATCAGCCCAGAGCCTGACGCGGGGCTCAAACTCACAGACCGCGAGATTGTGACCCGGGCTGAAATCAGGCGCTCAACCGACTGAGCCACCCAGGCGCCCCAACCCCATGTTTTTTTTAAAACCGGTGGTGGACAAAGACGTTACTCAAACACTTAAAAGACACAAATAGACAGGCCATTTTTAAATGGTCTCCTTTTCAAAAAATGTATCTTGAGATAAAAGTACACTTTACTTGCTCTTTATTCAAACATTTGTCTTTACAATTCTCAATAGACGTTTTTCTACAAAGCTTTTTTGAACATAAATTTCAATAGATAAAATCCCATTTCACCGTTGACTTATATCACAAAAGCACCTAATCGTCTACCCAGAAAGGAAGCCTTAGTTTAATAGACAATATTTAGAAAGCTTTCAGATAGGCTTTAGTCCCATGGCAATTGGAAGGTTAGAGTTTTCCTGATTTGCTCTACATGATGAAATTTGCTGTAATCTAGCTAATACTGCATTTTGAGACAATGTAATTAACTTTGGATTTTGTTAATATTTTGGTTTCATTAATCTATACAGAAGAGATTTCCAACACTTTTTTTTTTTTTTTTTTTTTTTGGTACAGGAGACTTACCTTGGATTCTCTCCACAGTGTTGTAGAGCAGATTTGTGTTTGGTTTAGGAATCACTACTCGGGGAGTCTTCGCTATAAAGCATGGTATGGGAAGTTCTTGTCACCTTTGCTGCGGCCATTTTATTTGTTTTCCCAAAAGTCATGGACCGTGGTTTAGGGCTACAAAGGAAGTCAGGGAAGACAGAAGTGTATTAGACATGGTCACATTCATCCCATAGTTCATATTCTGTAAAAAGTAATAAGACAAATACAGGAATAATTCTAAAACTATAATGTTAATGATCACTATCACAAGAGAGATGTGCATTAAGGGAGAAACAATTTCTTTCCTAGCTGAATAATGTCAAAGGTTTCCTTTTAACTGATTTCACATTTGACTGGATTGGAAACTGAGCAGCCAACTATCAGCCACTGTGGTTATAGCCAGAGAAATTAGATGGAATGGAGGGAAGGACAAAAAAAGAAGGAAAGAAAGAAAGAAAGAAAGAAAGAAAGAAAGAAAGAAAGAAAGAAAGAAAGAAAAAAGGAAAAGAAAGAAAAAAAAAGGAAAATCTTTGTGGCATGTTGACTTTGAAGTGTTAGAAAACCATTTATGCTGCTGGAAATATGCCAGAATTCATCCACAGTGCAATAAAATTTGAAGCCAATGTGATAATTGACTTTACCTAGGGAAAGAGGATAGAGCGTGGGAACAAGGACAGAGCAGTGTTTCTCACAGAGTAGTCCCCAGACCAGCAGAAGGATCACACGAATGAAAGCTTGTTAGAGAAGCCAGTTTTCAAGTCCCATCCCAGACCCACTGAATCAGACACTTGGGATGTAGCCCAGCAATCTGTGTTTTGATCAGCTCTCGCAAGGATTCTGTGCACACTAGACTTGGAGAGTCACTGAGATAGAGAAGAAAACTGGAATAGGCTGACAACTCCAGCTAAGATTTCTAAGGCTGAAGTTTTTATTTATAAGGCTCGAAGTTGGCGAGGATCCACGAGAGCCAAACATCCACAGAAGCCACAGGCGGAGGAAATTTCAAGAATCAGATAGTCAGTATTGTCAAATGCTATAGATGTTTAGTTCTAGTCGGGTCATTTGTGCTACTTCACACAGTTTTGACCTTGTACAAGCCTCTTAACTTTTCTGAGCCCCAATGTGCTCATCTGTAAAATGGATCTGGAATCGTGCTCTTCCAAACTTCGTAAGGTTTTTGAGGGAATCAACTTAGATATTAGGTGTCAATTAGGAAAGCAAACAAAGATTCGTGAAGTAACTAATCTTTTGGTACCCATAGCCATTACGTTTGGCCACAGTTCTAAAACTTAACCTTAGTGCTAAAGCTCTCAAGATTGGTCATTTTGATACGAATGCTCCTATATACTGGCACGAGTTAAGTGAAGGTAGAGCAGATACTGGAGGAACACATAACTTGCCTACATATCAAAAACATATGAGTCCTAAAAGACTGGCATGGGTGGTGGAGATGCCTTGTTTCCTGGATGTGCGTTTTCATATCCTCCCCCTTGGAAGTATGACAGTTGGGATGGCTGAATCAACACTGTGACTGTTGATGAACACTGAAAGCACAGATGGGATTTGAGTCGTGTTTCTGAGAAGGCAACAGAGCCCGTACTGATGAAGAATTTTGTGGGCTTTGTAAGAATTATGAAAAGGGTGACAAATACCACTTATTTGGATTTAACAGAGAAACTGAGGTATACCGTAGTCATGCTTAAGGTGAGCACTAAACACAGACAATGGAGTTTACCACCTATATAATATTCTTTGTTAGGCATTTAAATTTCCCATTGCTCCAAATTTTGCTCCCTGACAATCTTCCAGCATACTTGTAATTTTGACTATTTAGTTGCTCCTTCAGAGCCATCTCATAAATGCTTACTTAAATAATGGAACAAATGAGAGGCTGAAGACCTATATTTACCTAAATTGAATATATGCTTTACCTAAAAAGGGTAGCAGATTATTAGCTACAGCATTACCTAGAATATATGTGTATGACTTAATCCATTATTAACTACTAGCTTAATGCAGTAAGCATTTACTGATGTCTGATCCAGTAGGGAGAGGTTTTATATAGTGAGAAGGTAAGAAAAGGCCTGGACTTTAGAGGAGTGCCCTTCACATCTAGGATATGAGGGAAAGTGGGAGAAATAATAATACGGAACTAACCTGGATGCTCTATGAGTTCTGAAATATTGAAAGGAAGTGAATGAGGAAAGAAGGAAAGCTATATGCAAAATTTGCATACTTCACAATACATCCTGTAAGAAATCTCATGGCCCTATCTGGTTCCTTCTCTGCAGAGAGATGAATTATATGAACAAATATACAACAAACAGCAAAAGTCAAACAATTCAAAATAAAGGACAACAAAATCACATTGAAGGAGACCCCATTCATAAAACATAGTAACTATCAGGCCATCCCTTCAATCCTAAATTCTCCTGCATTCTATAACTGTTCAGACTCTTTCCCATGAATCTACATAGTTTTTCCCCAGCACTCCCCACTGGGTAGTTTGAATTTTTTTTTCAACGTTTTTTTATTTATTTTGGGACAAGGAGAGACAGAGCATGAACGGGGGAGGGGCAGAGAGAGAGGGAGACACAGAATTGGAAACAGAATCCAGGCTCGAACTCACAGACCGCGAGATCGTGACCTGGCTGAAGTCGGACGCCTAACCGACTGCGCCACCCAGGCGCCCCGAAGTTCCCACTGGGTAGTTTGACTTAACCTCTCAGGCTAAATGCTCCCCAGTTTGCAAGAAGTTTCTTCCTTGGACAGATTGGGGTGATAGAAGATTGGAGAAATAGGGGTGAGGAATTTTCAGTCTCCCTTTAATAAAGCTTGTCCTGATCACTTCAAACTCTCCCTTGGATCAGTTCATGTGATGCTTCTTTAGGGAAGCATGTGATAGTGCTGTGTGATATGTATTAGTCAAAGGCTACTCCAGCTCTGAGGAGGGAAGAATTTATATCGCCTGTGGAGTAAGGGAGGCTTACTGGTGTCCCTGAAACTGCATTTTGAAGATGTGGAAGTTCATGCAATACTCATGGAATAATATCTCTTCCAAGATGGAGTATGGAGTGAGTGCAGAAGAGCGGTAGAAAATGCAGGCCAAAGTCATACTATATTACAAAGGGCCTGAAGTTCCTTGCTAAGAAAACTGGAGTCACTACTGTAGGCAAAGAACAAAGCCAACCGAGAGAATCTCATTGTTTATGCTTTCTGAATAACTTTTCAGCAGTGTGGAAGCCAGACTTGAGAACCACCATTCGGGTTCTGTTTGTTTTATCATATTTGACCCCATGGGCCTATTATTAGAGCGGCTGAAAGGCAGAGCTGGTATTTCTCTTCTGAAGACCACTCAGGGGTGACTTCAGCGTGTGGAAAGATAACAAAGGATTCAACTACGAACGTTTCGGTGGCACTAGAGGCAGGGGCAGATGGAAAGATTTCAGGGCTAGCCTGGGAAATGTTACTCCGTGTCACCTGTATTTTATACTATTATGGCATCTCAAAGAGTGCTCGGTAGGTGAGGCTTTTTCTCTGACTCACCTGGCAAATGGCACGTGGGAGCTGTTTCCTAAGCAACCGTCGTACTTAAGGCACGTTCATTTGCCCATTAAACTGCCAGCTTCTTTCTTTAAGACGGGGATTGTTATTTTTTTCATCGCTGTTGTCTTCGAACCTTCGAATGACCTGCAAAAATGTGTGCCGGAGGGTTGCGGAGTGATTGGAAAATGGACATTCATAAACGGCTGAAGATTACAGGCTATCTGGCAGTAAAAGTACCAGCATTAAATGTTCAGTGATAGCAAGGTACTACACTGATTGCCACTCAACCTACCCTTTCGTGGCGGTTTATTTATTTCTAAAAGTCTCTATCAAGTCGGTAAACTCCCCATCCTACAAACAGCCAGAGTACAAGAAACTGTAGTACTAGCTTCAAATTTTTTTTTTTTTCTTTTTGGTTAGCTGACTTTATAGAGCGGCTATATGCTTGGGAAGGTAAGAAGACGTTGGCCAAGACCCCAAACGTGGGAGGTACGGGGATCATTTGCTGAAGACTACAGACAGGGTTACGCGCCGGAGTCCCGATTGCAAACCAGAGTGCCGGAACCAAACCGCCGACACTCGAATTTCCGCCCGGACGCGCTAGCGTGTTACGACGCATCGACTGCTTTTGCCTGGAGGAGGCCTATCAAGGGAGGACCGAGTATCGGGAGGCCAAGGAAAGGAGGCGAGTGAAGGTCTTCCTCGTGGGGAGGGAGCTGGAGCTGCCGAGATTCGGGAGGCCGCGCTGGGCCTGTTGAGCTAGACGTCCAAGCGCGTCGGAGAGTTCAGTCATGTCTACACAAGCGGTGATGCGCGCCCTGCGCAAGAACAAGACCCTTCGCTACGGAGTCCCCATGCTGGTGAGCGCAGGGAGGAAAACGTGTGGGGCGGCATTCCGGAAGGGGTGGGTCCGGATTCCGAAAGGGGTGGAGCCTCGAGGTGGGCAGGATCCTGGCTGCGAGGGTCTGTGATGCGGCCGTCGGGGAGCAGCAACCTGGGCTAGGAAGAGGCTTCTAGGGAGTCTTAGACTTCTGCCCCCGCCGGTAGTGGGATCTTTTACCCTCCCTAAGAGTTACCAGGATGTGCTTCAGAGAGCGAGGTCAGAACCAGCTTTTATTCCAGCACTGGGTGATTACTAAACTTACCTTTTTAACCTGTTGCTACCCTTTGACGATGCTGTGGATCGTCGAAATAGATGTATTTACTTTAACTGTACAATTTCGGGCATCTCTATATTTCAGCTTCCTGGTTTGTGAACTAACTGGTTTAATTCTTCCCGGGTTGTTGTTAGGAGTTCAGTAAAACCTTGTGAATTGAGTGGTTAGCACCGTACCTGCCACACTGTAACAGCTTTGAAAAGGTCGCTAAATTATAATTGATAATTTTAAGGCACATTGAAAGTAGTTGTGGTGTTTATATGTTTGTCTACAGCCCTCACTGAGTTCCCTGAAGATCTCATTCATCTTTGAAGATACAGGTTGAGGTTGACATAACACCAACCAGAGTTGGAATCCAGCCCAACAACCCTTCTTACTTGCTGATCCACCTTGGCAAGTTATTTTGCTTCAGCAAGTCTTGATGTCATAGTAAATGAAACAATTTCAGTACAGCATGTGGACAAAAGCCACTTTGTTGTAAATACATAATAGTTTATTACTTTGGAATGAATAGGTGTTGGTGTAGGTGAAGATACCAGCTTTGTGCATTTTAGCAGAACAAAAGGAGAGAAGTGACCTTAAAAAAAGTTTAAAGAAAACTGTCTTAAAAGGTAGTGTAGTAATTATATTTGTGTAGATCACAGGGCATGTGTAAAAACCATCCTCTCTATAGATTCCTCTGCCCCAAAAAGGAGATCCATTCAGAAGCATTGTGATTGTGGCCACTAACCTGAGGTCACCTGCATGTGCCATTTGTGCCAGTATGATTTTGTTTCTTATTTTTCAAAATCACCAAAGCCGGATCTTAAAACCACTAGTGTTGAAGTACCTTCTAGATACTTAGTTAGAGGTTTCCTGTTTTGTTTTATTTCTTGGAATGGAAAGTACCATAGTAGCCTTTCCCCCAAACATGTTACTCTATATTTGTCTCTATGTCTATACTGGACCTAGAGGACCATGTTTCAAAATATGAATCCTAAACATATAAATAATACTGAAGAGGAAGATGTTGAATTCAGTGCTGTGAAACCCAGCACTACTGGAAAGACCTCAAAAGATACGTCCTTTTCATCGAGTATCAGTCAAATATGCCGTAATTACTGTACTACATTTATCTTCAAGCTGAAATTATTTCCTTTCTTGGATAAGTATTAATGCTTCCCTAGGATCTTTATTCAAGAACATACGGAAGAGGACTTGGAATACCAGGTGTATGTTAATGCTACTTTCCTTCCCTTCTTGTCCAAACCAGGTCGAGTGAAGGTATGGGGTACTGATTCTGGTATTTGGTAACGGGCTAAAATGTTTTCTTGTAATGGTATATACTGCACTTACTCTGAACAGATGAATGGCAACTCACCAGGAAAAATAATCTATAGGATTCCATATAAGCGGTCACTGTTGGCATTTAGATAAATAATCTACAGCTAGACTGAATTTTGCGCTTCTATTTTGTTTCATTGTTTCCTTTCTTTGTTTTAGGTGCTGATTGTTGGAGGTTCTTTTGGTCTTCGTGAGTTTTCACAAATCCGCTACGATGCCGTGAAAATTAAAGTAAGGACTGTAATTGGTGTTCAGCATGTGTCTGTGTATATGTATGTTCTGGTTTACATGTGTATATGCGGTGTTAAACAGTCTGAGTTTTGTCTTGCTTTTCAAGGTGGCCATATAATCTTTGGACTTTTCCTTATTCTGTAAAACAACATGAGTGATGATCTGGAAATGAATCATGAAATGTAAAGAATTTAGTAATCTTCTTCATCATTGGAAAATTTACAATACTGTATTCTCCAATAAAATGAACTCTGGTGTAGTTGTTTTTAGGATTTAGGAGGGACTGAAGAATGTGGGACAGTTTCACTCCCATTTTATTACTCCATTTCATATTAATACCAGTAATTTTATAAATTATATGGATATATAAACTGATATACTAACAGTAAAAGAAAATTATTTTCATTATAAATAATAAATTATATGTGTGTGTGTGTATATATATATGTATATATATATATGTGTATATATATATATGAAATTTACAGGTGAGGAAGCTGAGGTTCAGAGAACTTAAGTAACTTGCCTAAGGTTACATGACTATTTCGAGGCAGTGTTAGGATTCTCACCTTCTGTGATTACACGGTTACTTAAAAATTCAAGCCAAGTGTTACATAAGAACCCTGGTTAATTCTTTCAGAAGTATGTAGTTTTTGTTTGTGGCCATTTGTGATATTTGAGTTTTTTCCAAGTTATTTATATATGATAAATATATATAACATTTAATATTCATATTATATAAAAATATAAATATATATGTGTGATGAAATATATATATGATTTACTACCAATATTACTGAGGTCTGCTAATGAAATATATATAATATATAATATTAATTAATAATTATCGATAGGAAAATAAAGAGTAAAGGCCTATTTAGTTTTCTCGGTTAATTTTATGATTTAAGAGAAACGCCAATTCCAACTAGTCTTAAAGATATTAGATATTAGAGTAAATATTAAATGTAAAAAGAATGTGTGATTTCTGTGGGGTAATAGAGCAATTATCAACTGTATTAAAAAGTGTCTGTTAGCATCCTACTTATTTTATTAAGGAATTTTTTTCCCTTTCCTTGTAAGATGAAAGTTATAATAATCTGACTTTTGAAAGTGGGATGACTATACATATTTGAAAAATAATTGAATATTTGTCATATGTATTTATCATGTGGCAGATCCTATAGATAAAGATTCAAGAAATTAGTTCTTACAAAGCTTGTGGCATAATTTAGGCTGGAAGACATCCAGTATAAAAATGTAGTCGGGGCGCCTGGGTGGCTTAGTTGGTTAAGTGGCCGACTTCGGCTTGGGTCACGATCTCGCGGTGTGTGACTTCGAGCCCCGCGTCGGGCTCCGTGCTGACAGCTTAGAGCCTGGAGCCTGTTTCGGATTCTGTGTCTCCCTCTCTCTGACCCTCCCCCATTCATGCTCTGTCTCTCTCTGTCTCAAAAATAAATAAACGTTAAAAAAAAATTAAAAAAAAAATATAGTCAAACAAATTACATCATTGCCCAGTAAAATGCTATATTAGAGTTTTGCATAAAACATTACTAGAGACATACAATTTAGACTTGGGAAAGGGGTATCACAGAAGGTTTGCTAGAGGCATTAACCTTTGAATTACGACCCTACGAATGAGTAAGTGTTGGGTCACCTGGGCAGCTCAGTCTGACTCTTGATTTCAGCCCAGGCCATGATCTCACAGTTTCTCACAGATCTCATAGATCTCAGTGTTTGTGGGTTGGAGCCCCATGTGGGGCTCCACATGCTGACAGAATAGAGCCTGTTTGGGATTCTCTCTTTCCCTCTCTTTCTTCCCCTCCCTTGAGCACGTGTGCATGCTCTCTCTCTCTCAAAATAAACTTAAAAAAAATTGGATGAGTGTTAGCTAAATGCTTAAAATGATATTCTATAACACAGGAGGAGTATTGGGCATATCGTCAGATGTTCATTTTAGAAATCCCTCTGGCCATGGATGGGACAAGATGGATGGGGATTGAGCAAGGTGGAAGGGGAGAGATGAGACCTGTTAGGGTGCTTTGGCAGTAGTACACAGGGACAGTAATGAAACTTGAAATAAAATATTTGCAATGAAGTTAGAAATAAATGGGTTCCAGAAAAAAAATTTTTAGCAGCTAATTGATAGTATTTGATGACTAATGTGATGTATATAATATAAAAAATGAATAAGTCTTGCACAGCTTGAGGTTTTGGTTTTGTGGACTGGATAAATGGTGACGCCATTCACCGAGTTAAGGAGAGAGAATGAGGGAGATTGGATTAATAGGAGAAGTTTAGAAGATGGGCTTAAAGTAAAGAGAAGAAAGGTGAAATAGAATGAGGTTCATTGCAACTGAGAGGACAAGGTTGGTTGACGAGAACAAGGTTGAGAGGATGCGGTTGGTCAAGGTCTATGGGAGGAGGCTGAGTGGACAGAGTTCAAGTGAGAAGGATCAGAGGACAAGACCTGAGATTGAGAAGTCCAGGTTGGTTGATGTTCAGAAGTCAAACTCAGATGAAGTCAAGAGTCAGTGTTTGGGTGAGATTGAGTTCAGACAAGATAAAGAGGATAAGGTGGACTGAATGTGAGAGGGATTAACAGGATGATTCATTGAGGTTAACTGGGGTTATTAGGGTTGAGAGACCAAGAGCAAGGGGGAGTCAAAAGGACAGAATTGCTGAGATTAAGGGGGGGGTCAAGTCTGAGGTTGAGAGTACAAATGCCGTTGAGAAAGACTAGGATAAGTTCAGCTGAGAAGTGTTGAGAAGGGTGGAGAAAGATAGTATTGATTTGGAGTGACTGGCCATCTTAGTTTGCCTGGAAATGTCCTGATTTTAGTGCTGAAAGTCTGGCATCCCAGAACACAGAAACTCCTGCTTTTCAGTCATTGGTAAGGAAAGTGGAAAGGAAAGTACAGAATCCAAGAGGTGGGCTAAAAAAATGAACTGAAAGCACTAGCTTTCAATTCTAGAGTGAAATACATAGGGCATAGTTTATCTATGCCATTCTTTTGGTTTTTTTTTAAGGTTATTTATTTATTTTGAGAGAGATCGAGCACAAATGGGGGAGGGGCAGAGAGAAAGGGGGATAGAGGATCTGAAGTGGGATCTGAAATGGGCTCTGTGCTGACACCAGAGAGCTCAACGTAGAGAACTGGATGCAGAGAGCCAGACGCAGAGAACCCAGACTCACGAACTGTGAGATTTTGACCTGAGCCACCCAGACACCCCTTATCTACGCCATTCTTAGTGGTGGTGGTTCTTTTTTGTTCTCCTGACTCTTAATACTAACAACCATGGAACTACAATAATGGACCATCCATTGTTGCATCGCTCCAAGTAGTATGACCTAAGTGTGCATATAAGTGCATTATAATCCTGAGTATTAAGTCTTTCTTTTTCCTTTGAAATAGAGCTAGTTTAATTCTTAACATTGTTAATGTTGTGATCATGTTTTCTAAGATTTAGATAATGAGAATGAGAACAATTACAATACCAATGCCAGCATGGTCCAAACATCACTGAAAGAGAAAGCCAAATGACTGTTATTTTTTTTTAATGTTTATTTATTTTTGAGAGAGAGAGCACAAGTTGGGGAGGGGCAGAGAGAGAAGGAGACACAGAATCCGAAGCAGGCTCCAGGCTCTGAGCTGTCAGCACAAAGCCTGACATAGGGCTTGAACTCCACTGAACGCGAGATCATGACCTGAGCTGAAGTCAGACACTCAGTCAGACTGAGCCACCCACACGCCCCTATTCTTAATATTCTAACACTTTACTATTCCTCAATTAAGAATAGCTGTTTTTGTTTTGTTGTGGTTATTTTTTCTTGTGTTGTTTCAGGCTGAGGACTCATGCTTTTCTAAATATTACTCAGTTAATTACTGGTCAATTATTTAATTATATCCCTTCCTCCATTCTCTCTGTTCTCTAATTCTGAAATCCCTAACAGAACTATATTGGGGTTTTTAGATGTAGCTTTCATCATAGGCCTTTTCTTTCCTTCATCCCAATTCTTGTGCATTATTCTAATGGTATTTCTAGTGTATTAATGGTCTTTTTTTTTTTTTTTAATTAAGTTTATTTATTTTGAGAAAGAGAGAGCATGAGTGGGGGAAAAGGCAGAGAGACAGGGAGACAGAGAATCCCAAGCAGGCTCCACCGTCAATGTGGAGCCTGACACAGGGCTCGATCTCATGACCTTGGGATCATGACCTGAGCTGAAGTCGGACACTCAATCAACTGAGCCACCCAGGCACCCTAGTGTATTAATGGTCTTAAGCTGTGTTCAGTTACTATTCTGCTATTCCATTTATTTTAATTTGGGTTCTGTTGTTTGTTTATCAATTTCAGTGATCACATTCTTCTTTCCTCAACACTGCCACGCATAGGTAACATGCCATCAGCTCCTGTTTACTACTGTGGACTCCTGTTGAATTTTTTCTTCGATGCTTCTTTTTTTCAGGTGTATTGAAGGTCTTATTTTTTGTTTTCAAGAGCAGCACTATATTTATTAGTATTTTTATGTTATTTTGTTTGTATTTTATGTTATTTATCATTTAGGGTGGTTGTTAACAGCATGGACTCTGGAGGCAGAGGGCCAAGTTTCAAAGCCAGTTTCTTCCTCTTCAACAAGTGATTCGAACTCCTTATGTCCCATTATCTTCACTTGTGATCATCATCATAATAGTTATCTCATAAGTTTCGGTGAGGATTACAAGAGATAATGTATGTCAGAATGCCTGGCATATGAAGAGTGCTGGCGAATACAGGCTGCTGATAATTATAGTAGTGGTGGTAGTACGTTAGCTGTCATTACGCGATCGGGTGGGAGAGATTTTGTCGCGTGTTTGTCATCTGCCACACCACCCCAGCCATCCCTTATATAACTTTTTACATTCACAGTTGAATGTAAGAGACTTGAACAACTTACGGCTCCTCTTTCTTTTCTACAGATTGATCCTGAATTAGAAAAAAAGCTGAAAATGAATAAAGTGTCATTGGAATCAGAGTATGAGGTACATACGTTAATATGTATTGTATGTTAATACAGCCTCTCTTTTGTAACCGTCTTCCCAGTCAGTGAATGATTCGCTCTCTCTTAAGGTTAACGGAAATGATTACCAGTGCAGAAGAAAATTATTTACCTTAAACAGTATGGTATCGGGGCAACTAACTATGTAGTCATTTGGAAAGAAAATAAGGATGGATCTATATTTCATATACTATAAATGGATGAATTCTAGACGGAACAAGAATTTAAAAGTAAAAAAGCAATGCTAAAAATACTAGGAGAAAAAAAAAACGGAGATTCTTTTCTGTGGTCTTGAGTCAGAAAAGCCGATTCAAATGTGATACAAAATTCCAAAGCTTTACAGGGAAAGATTGATGAGTTTATATATAAAAATTCAAAAGTTCAGGCTTAAAAAATGTATATAAAGTCACTGGTTAAATGAGACATCCTAAAACTGTTGTTTATCTTATCATGATGAATTAATTTAAATATGTAGAGCGTCTGCAGATCAATACGGAAAAGTTTAACAATTTAGGTGGGCAGTAGGAACATGGGCAAAGCGTGTAAAGACTACAGAGAAAAGGAAATAAATATCATTCTTAGACATATAAAGAGGTACTAAACTTACAGGAATGTTAGTTAAAGTTATAATGAGGTGTCATTTTCCACCCATCTGATCAGAAACCAAAGTGTTTAATATAGGATGTGGTGAGGAGGGTGTGCTCCATTTCTTGGAGTCCGTTCGTTTTTGTGACTGTGGGTCATATTTTCCCATATTTCTGTGTATGTTTGATCATTGTTGCTTGAAAGGTGAACATTATAAATAATACATTGAAGAACGTTGACTCTCATTTTAGCAGGCCCTTCAATTATTGGCTGATCATTTTGAGCTCGGTTTTGTCTTTTTGAGGGAGGATCTGTGGAAAGACTTTGGCGTTCCCTAAACTGCTGTAACCCTATGAGACTCATTCTCCAAATTGCCTCCCCAGGGGATCTTGTCAGAGCTTGGCCTTAAGCTCTGTTGGACTGAGTCTAACGCGGGTCTTCTTCTTGGCATGATCCTTATTCCTAAAGACTAGCTTTTGGTGCCTCAGCTGTA
Organism: Prionailurus bengalensis; assembly: GCF_016509475.1. NCBI lineage: Eukaryota > Metazoa > Chordata > Mammalia > Carnivora > Felidae > Prionailurus > Prionailurus bengalensis. Next base: position 116,634,303 of record NC_057355.1, on the reverse strand, counting down.
TGCCAAAGGAGCAACTCGGTGTTAAAGAGAGGTCCCACACCAGCAGGGCTGAAAATCAGTATTGACACTGCTTTCTTCTTGGTTCCGTTCCGTACTCAGTTCTGTAGCAGTTGGTTAGGTGGTAAGCCGTAAGCGGTCTTGCCCACCACGTGTACGGTGTAGTCTTCAGTGACCGTACATGTTTTGCAGAATTCCACAGAGACTCTTTCATTCACCAAAGATCTTTGAAGACTTGGAACCCTCTCGCATGAAGTTGTTCTACCAATTTGCATCCCATCGAAGAATTATTCTTCAGTTCTCTTGAGCATATATCTTACGTTACCTGGGTAGAGGCCATTATTCTTTCTTCAGACCCTTTTGTAACTGAATCATTTCATAACTAAACTTTAAAATAATTTACTCTCCTGCACCTTAAATTAGTACAATCTTGTTCATCCACATATATTTAATACAGACATCCTATAAGTGGAATTTAGAGAGTGGTTCAGTTCTCTGCTTCCCCACTAGTTTTTCAAAGCCTGTAACTTGCTCCTTCTCGGTCTATAAGCACTATGTCAGTAGTGATGGCTCTGGAGGGTTTGTCTGGGGATAAATTTTCCTCTACTTATTTTGGAAATCATAGAATTTGAGAACTGAAGAAACCATGTAGACCATTTGGTCAAGCCTTTTTATTATTACTTAGGAGGGAATAGTGCCCAGACAGCTTAAATCACTTGCCCAAGGTTATACAGCTTCTTCTTTTTTTTTTTTTTTTTTAATATATATATATTTTTTAACGTTTATTTATTTTTGAGACAGAGAGAGACAGAGCATGAACGGGGGAGGAGCAGAGAGAGAGGGAGACACAGAATCGGAAACAGGCTCCAGGCTCTGGGCCATCAGCACAGAGCCCGACGCGGGGCTCGAACTCACGGACCGTGAGATCGTGACCTGAGCCGAAGTCGGACGCTTAACCGACTGAGCCACGCAGGCGCCCCACTTCTTTTTTTTTTTTTAATGTTTATTTTTGACAGAGAGAGAGAGAGAGAGAGGGAGAGAGAGACAGTGTGAGTGGGGGACGGGCAGAGAGAAGGAGGGAAACGCAGAATCCAAAGCAGACTCCAGGCTCTGAGCTGTCAGCACAGAGCCTGATGAGGGGCTCGAAATCGTGAACTGCAAGATCGTGACCTGAGCCAAAGTCGGATGCTTGACTGACTGAGCCACCCAGGTGCCCCAAGGTTATACAGCTTCTTAGTAAAAGAGAAATGCTCCTTTTTATTTTTGTTACAAGGGTCCATGTAAATTTACGTCATTTTCCTTATCTTTGGATATAAGCTATTCTGTGTTCTGTGAGTCTCTTTTTCTATATTATTTCAGCAGTAATTCGAGAACAGATAAAGCAGTTGTAGAAAACTTGTTGTCAGAGTGGTGTTGAAGAGTGAAGAAACCTTTATATTCTTCCCTTTATCCTACCTCTGTGCTGAGAGATACTTCACACTCACTGAAGGTACAGTGATCCAGACTGGTTGAAACTAGGTTTTACTGACTGAAAGGGATTGGCTCATGGCAGCTCTGGGGAATGTCTTTTCATTCTCTGGCTCAGGCTCATTTCTCATGTGCAGGACAAATCATCTTGGCCTCTTTTCTTCCTTCTAGCAGCCATTAGGGTCTCTACCTTTGTTTTTCCCCTCTTACTTACTACCGTTACCCACGTTAACCCTTGCTAGTCATTATTATGTTCGTTTAACCTTCAGAGTTGGATTTTTGTTTTCCAAGCTTCTTCCCTTTCTTTGTATTCTCAGAAATAAAGCATGTAGGCCCTCTATAATTTGATAATTTTATTCTGATGGGGGGGGAAAGATAGTCTAATTAACATGACTAGCAAGCAAGAAAACTTCCAAACCCTAAGAGATATGCCATTTCTTCAATTATTATGCGTGGTATGCAGTTGATTTATTTGCTAAAATTGGATTTTTCCACTCATTTATTCATTGATGAATCAGTAATGTCCTAATCAAAGCTACATGCCTCCTACACTAATATATATGCTTTAATTTTTGTGGCTGTATAGAAAATAAAGGATTCCACTTTTGATGACTGGAAGAATATTCGAGGACCCAGGCCTTGGGAAGATCCTGACCTCCTCCAAGGACGAAATCCAGAAATCCTTAAGACTAAGACTAAAACAACCTAAGTGGATTCTTTCTTTCTTTCTTTTTTTCTTTTTGACAAAAATGCCATCCACTGGAATTCTTGCTACATATTCAGTGGGAAGAAAATCTCAGACCTGCAGAAGCCTGGATGCGAGCAATGTGATGACAGATACTTTTGATAAAAGTCAAAGTAACATCACACAGTGATTTTATGTCAAACCTATGTAGAAAAATAATACTGATCACAGGCTGATAAGAGTTTTGGTTTTGCTTATAATACTACTAATCAGTCTCCAAAGTCTTAACCTGATGATTGCATTGATACCATTAGAACATGTTAAGAAAATACCTCTCCAGACTGAGAGAAAATATTTGTCGACCACATATCTGCTAAAAGACTCATATCTAGAATATATAAAGAGCTCCAAAAACTCAATTGTAAAAAAGCAAACAATCCAATCAGAAAATGGTCAAAAGATATAAAGTGGCATTTCACTGAAGAGGGTATATGAATGGCAAACAGACACCTGAAAAGAATGATTGACATCACTAGTCATTAGGGAAATACAAATTTAGACTACACTGAGAAATCACTACACATTTATTAGAACAGCTAAAATAAAAAAGGGACAATTCCAAATGCTGGCAAAGATGTGGAGAAACTAGATCTCAAACACATTGCTGGTATAATGTAAAATGGTACAAGTGGTCTGGAAAATTCTTTGGCAGTTTCTTTAAAAACTGCATAGGGGACTTCAGTTTCCGGTCCAACAGATAGCAACCTTGGAAGTCACACCTCCCATCCTCACACAAAGGATAAGCTGAAAAAACTGAAAATCAACAACTATTCTTTGATCCATGAGAGAATTGAGGACACAGAACAAAACCACCACTGGAAAATTTGAGACACGCAAATACAGAGGATCACAGGTTACCTGGAGGAGAAACCACCTGGAAGCCACATCAGGTAGGAATGCTTAAAGGGCAATTGCCTAATTACTGGAGACTGAGCATGGACTAATTTGAGTTAAAAACTCCTAGAGACCAGGCCAGGGGCACACTTTTATGAGGTTTACTTCCTGGGGCCCCACCAGGTTCTTGCAGTGAATAGTAGAGGAAAATCTTGTGGTTTCAGTAGGGGGAGGAAAAATTAACTATTCTGAAATATGTCCCCTAAATTTTGTTCTCTTTAACAAAAGCCTGGCCTCAAAGGAGACTTTTGCTAGACACTAATCACACTGGATTTTACCAGAGTCTAACCAACCCTGGGGTAAGGGAAATACCCGACATCAGCCCCTTCTAGCCTTCCTGTTCACCTAAATGGGGTGAGGATGTGGGGAGGAAGACTGAAAAGTAGTCGTGAAGGTCATGTGGGACCACGATGACTAGAAGACTGAGACCTAATCATAAGATTATAGAATGTTCCCCTCCCCCTTCACATTACCACCACATCCCTAAAGGCTCTTCACTGGAGTTTCTTTTACCCAGTCCAACTGGATATCATGTCCAACTTTGAACAAAGAAACTACAAGGCATACGAAAATACAAAAGGCACAGTTTGAAAAGGCCAAGCATTATAATCAGATTCATATATGGTAGGAATATTGGATTTATCATGTTGATACTTTAAAATAACTATAATTAAGATGTTTAGAGTTCTGATGGAAAAAATACACAACATGCAAGAACAGATGGGTAATGTAAGCAGTGAGATGGAAGTTTTAAGAATTAAAGGGAAGGGGCGCCTGGGTGGCTCGGTTGGTTAAGCGTCCGACTTCGGCTCAGGTCATGATCTCGCGGTCCGTGAGTTTGAGCCCCGCGTCGGGCTCTGTGCTGACAGCTCAGAGCCTGGAGCCTGTTTCAGATTCTGTGTCTCCCTCTCTCTCTGACCCTCCCCCGTTCATGCTTTGTCTCTCTCTGTCTCAAAAATAAATAGGGGCGCCTGGGTGGCGCAGTCGGTTAAGCGTCCGACTTCAGCCAGGTCACGATCTCGCGATCCGTGAGTTCGAGCCCCGCGTCAGGCTCTGGGCTGATGGCTCAGAGCCTGGAGCCTGTTTCTGATTCTGTGTCTCCCTCTCTCTCTGCCCCTCCCCCGTTCATGCTCTGTCTCTCTCTGTCCCAAAAATAAATAAATAAAAAAAAATTGAAAAAAAAATAAATAAATAAATAAATAAATAAATAAACGTTAAAAAAAAAAAAAGAATTAAAGGGAAATTCTAGAAATCAAAAACTGTGTAACAGAAATGCCTTTGATGGGGTCATCAATAGAATAGACATGACTAAAGAAAAAAAAAAAAGAAGACATGACTGAGGAAAGAGAGAGGGAAATGATACCAGAAAGTAATTAAATCCATAAGAAATGACAAAAGAGCACTGATAAAGGTAATTGGGTAATTATTTTTTACGAAGTACAACTACAGGGGCACCTGGGTGGCTCAGTTGCTTAAGTATCCGACTGTTGATTTTGGCTCAGGTCATGATCTCACAGTTTGTGAGTCCGAGCCCCACCTCAGACTCTGTACTGACAGCATGGAGCCTCCTTGGGATTCTCTTTCTTTCTTTCTTTCTCTCTGCCCCTCCCACCTCTCAAAATAAATAAATAAACTTAAAAAAAAGTACAATTACAATTTTTCCCCTTCTTAATTTGTTTAAGAACAAGTAGAACCCTTTCTATAAAATGTATTTTGAGGTCTGCATATAGAAATGTAATATATTAGACAATAATACAGTAAAAGAATGGAGTGGGAATGAAGCTTTATTGGGGCAAGGAAATGATACCAGATAACTGAATCCACAGGAAGCAAAGAAGAGAACCAAACATGATAAATAAGAAGGCTAGTATTTAAGTTTATAATTTTTTAAAACTTCTTCCAAATACATAGAAGAGCATAAATCAATAATTATAATGTTTGTTGGGTTTGTGAAATGCATAGCTATAATATGTATAAAAATAATAGCACCAAGAAAGTAGGGAAAGATCAGGGTAAATAGGAAGAAAGTTTTTATATCTTACTGGAATTAAGTTAGTATAAATCTGAAGTAGATTCTGGTAAGTAATATGTATATTGTAAGCCCTAGAGTAAGCTTTAAGAAAATCCCTCAAAAATGTAGTTAAAAATCATAAAAGGTATTAAATGTTACACTAGAAAATATCTTCCTAATACAAAAGAAAGCAAAAGAAACAAATACAAAAGACAGGTAGAAAATAGTAAAAATAGACGAAAGGGTACTTATCAATTTACATTAATGAAATTTTTTTTTAATGTTTATTTTTGAGAGAGAGAGAGCATGAGCGGGGGGGGGGGGGGGGGCAGATAGAGAGGGAGACACAAAATCCGAAGCAGGTTCCAGGCTCTGAGTTGTCAGCACAGAGCCTGATGTGGGGCTCGAACCCACAAACCGTGAGATCATGACCTGAGCTGAAGTTGGATGCTTAACCGACTGAGCCATCCAGGTGCCCCTATCAATTTACATTAAGTATAAAAGAATTATATTCACAAATTTAAAAGCAGAGATTGACAGAATGGATAAAAAAACATGATCCAGTTGTATGCTGTCTACAAGAGGCTCACTTTAGATTCAGAGAAACTGTAAGTTCAGAGTATAAGGATGGAAAAATGTATACCATGCAAATAGTAACCAAAGAGAGTTGCTTTGGCTGTCTAATATCAGAAAAAGTATACTTTGAGGCAAAAATTATTCCAAGAGACAAAGAAGAACATTTTATAATGATAAATGGTCAATAGTCAAGATATAACGATTATAAAACATATATACAACTAACAACACATTCCAATAATATAAGAAGCAAAAATGTAGAAAAAGACAATTTTATAATTACAGTGGGAGACCTAAGTACTCCACCTTTAATAATGGATAGAACAACTAGGCAGAAGACCATCTATCTACGTTAATAGAAAACTTGAACAACACTGTAAACCAACTTGACCTGACATCTATGGATTACCCAACGAGAGAAGAAGACATTCTTTTCAGGTGCGCATGAAACATTCTCCAGGATAAACATTTTGCCATAAAACAAGCCTCAATAAATTTAAAAGGATTTCAATCATACTAATTTCAAACATGTTCTAGGACTGTAAGAAATCAACTATAGAGAAAATTTTGGAAATTTACATGTATATGAAAATGAAGTGTAATTGAATGTCCCGACTGGTTGGAGAAGAAATCAAAACAGAAATAATAAATACTTTGAGGTGAATCCAAATGAAGATACAACATACCAAAACTATGGGATGCTTCAAAACAGCACTTAGATTGAAATGTGTAGCTATAGACACCTATGTCAAGAAAAGATCTCAAATTAGTGACTTAACCTTTCACCTTAACACACTTGAAAAAGAAGAGTGAACAAAACCTAAAGCAAACAAAGTAAATAAAGATTAGAAAGAAGTAAACGGAAGAGAACAGAAACACAATAGAGAAATCCATGGAACCAAAGGTTCTTTTTTTTTTTTTAAGAGCAACAAAATTGACAAGCCTTTAGATTGATTAAAATAAAAAAAGAGGGGCGCCTGGGTGGCGCAGTCGGTTAAGCGTCCGACTTCAGCCAGGTCACGATCTCGCGGTCCGGGAGTTCGAGCCCCGCGTCAGGCTCTGGGCTGGTGGCTCAGAGCCTGGAGCCAGTTTCCGATTCTGTGTCTCCCTCTCTCTCTGCCCCTCCCCCGTTCATGCTCTGTCTCTCTCTGTCCCAAAAATAAATAAACGTTGAAAAAAAAATTTTTTTAAATAAATAAATAAAGAAAGAAAGAAAGAAAGAAACAAGACTCAAATTATTAAAGTCAGGAATGTAAGGGGGACATTACTAGCAACCTTACAGAAATTAAAAGTTAAAAAAACTTTAAGGGAATGCTATAAGCAATTCTATGCCAATGAGTTAGGTAATTTAGGTTAAATAAACAAATTCCTAGAAAGACACAAACTACCAAAACTGATTCAAGAAGGAATATAAATCTGAATAGACCTATAACAAGGTACTGAATTGGTTTTTTAAAAAAATACCCACAAAGAAAAACCCAGACCCGGATGGCTTTGTTGTGAATTCTACCAAATATTCAAAAGAAGAACAAATGCCAATTCTTTACAAACGTTTCCAAAAAAGTAGAAGAGAATGGAACATTTCCTAACTCATTTTATGAAACTAGTATCCTGATAAAAATACCAGGCAAAGACATAACGAGAAAGTTAACTGACCAGTACCTCCTGTGAATGTAGATGTAAAAACTCTCAACAAAATATGAGCACGCGAATCCAATAACAGAGTTATACATCATGATCAAGTGAGGTTTATCTCAGGAATGCAAGATTGACAACATTAAAAAATTAGTACGTAATACCACATCAATAGAATTAAGAGTAAAAACCACATAATCCTATCAAGATGCAGAAAACCACTTGACAGAAAATAAGCTCTTTTCTGCCACAGGGAACTAGTGAGGAACCATAGTGAGGAACATTACATTCTATAATTTAAATATACATGTATAGTCTTGGGAAAAATATTTAACTACTTGGTGGCCCTGTTTCCTCATGTGGAAAATGGGAATAACAGTAGCAACATCATAGAGTTGATGTGAGTTAGTTATGTAAAGCTTAGAACAATGGCATAGAGAAAGTACTCGACAGATGTTAGCTATTAAATAGGTAACAATTATTAGTAATAACGAAGTTCTTCACAAAATGTCACATCTAAAACAGTATTTTAATAACATTGCACAGACATCGATCAGTAACAGTCCTGTGTGGAAAGATCTGCATGATCTATGTCCCTTCTGCACACAGCAAAGTTCAGTGGGAAAATACACAAACTGATAGACTTGAACTGGAATCTTGTCAGTTTATCAGATTACAAACATGACAAACAGATTACAAATCTTACACAGATTACATAACCCACTTCAGTCTCCGTTAACTTGCCTGTGAATTGGGAGTTTTGTAGTTGTCTCAGCCAGTTAACCTAGTGAAGTATGCGAGGCACTCAGTAGAGAAACAGGCAGAGAAGATAGGTGATAAAGGAGTGGTTGGTACTATCATTGGCCAGTAGATGAAAAATGGTTTGCTTACAGATGATAGACATTCTGTCTGAAGTCATGGCTTCAAATACTTCATTAAAAACTTTTTTTTTTAAACTGGTTTTCTGCCTTTTGACCCTTAAACAATGTTTAAACCTTCTAGATGCCTCAGCAAATGATAGGGGGAAAGTGGACGACGGATTTCTGCAGTGGGATTTTTTAGACTGTGAGAGTGGAGACTAGATTCGAGGATGACAGGGTTGAGAGGCATGAGACGTCTGTGATGCTCCCATCCAGCATCCCAGTGTGAGAAAGCCTTAGAGTCACTGCCTAACGCCAGCAGAGGGCGTGCTAAGACCACACAAGACTGAATTTGGCGGCTCTGACTCAGTGAAGCCCAGCCCCGGCGTAGGGCTGCTCTCTCTACAGGGGTCCCATAATCCTGAATCCTGACTGTTCTCCCTCTGCATTCTCCCTTTAGATCCCGTGAGGCCAGGAGATTCCAGGCTGGGCGAATCGCCTTGGCCGCCTCAGCTACTTGTGTCCTCTGTGTGCAGAGTTGGCTCCCCAAGGACCTGCAGACACCTTCAGCGCATCAGAACCACGTAAACCCTGCACTCCACAACCAGGAGTCCTAACAAAGCACAGATGAGAAAATCTTCCACATCTGGTGTTCTGAGGAGCTGCCAACCAGCTGGGCTCTACTCCCTTTCTACAGCTGTTCCCTCTGCCTTCATGCTTTGTGCTCCGCTTTCTCCTATTTTTTTCTCACCTCCCTTTTCTTGCCAACATAAACCTTGACACCAGAAACCAGGGCTCCTGAGCATCAGATGCCTGCAGGCAGTAATAATCAAAGCTTCCTGCTGGGCCGTTGCACCTGCTGCTTCACAAACATCCTGCTCCCCACAGACACATGTACACATACCCAGACGCACATGGTGGGCACCTGAGTGGGGAGGGACCATCTGGGACAGTGGCCCTGGCAGGTTGCTCTGAGGTCTGCCCTCAGCAGCATGAGTCACCAGTCCATGTCATCGCCGGGGGGCATGTTTAGTCCTGTGCCATAAAGGGATGATGTCCTTGCACATCACCTTTTCCTTGATCTAGAGAATTTCTTCTGGGCAAATCAAGTTTTCCTCAGGCATTGAGGAACAAGAAAAGAAACTCCCAAATCCTACACTGGACACCGTGTGTGAGAAAACACCCCACTTTTGGAAATCCCAGCTCTTCACCAACAAAGACCCAGCAGGGAGGTTCTTCAGGCTTGTTTGGTGATTTTTGTGGGAAGGGCCTGGGCGAGCAGACTAAGAATATTGGGAAGCACACAGGGAAAACATCTTGAAAAAGTGGTGTAAAGGTGTCCACTCCTAAGCAGGTCCTTGGACTTTACAATATTGTGAAGGCCCCAAGGGCAGCCTTCTGTCCACTATCTGCTTCCTTCCTTTCCCATTAAGGAAATCAAGAAGCACCACAGTTGTCTTGTTCCCTCTTTCCCCCTTTTCCTTTGCTAATTGCTTTTACCATGATCTTTCTCTTAAGTTCTGGTATGTAAAGATCAGAGAAGCCCATAGATAGCCAAGTGCCAATCCATGCACTCAGGCCACAGTTGGCCCCAGAAAATAACATCTCCTACTCTTTGCTAGAAAAAAATCTAGACGCTTCATCAGTTTATGCCAGCTAAAAGCCTCCGTTTCTCCTACAATTGATGTAGGGCCTGCATTTATTAAGGTGTCAGAATAAGAGAATGTGAAATTTTCTCAAAAGATCACCCATCTTTGAATAAGATCCTTATTTTACAGAAGAGGAATATGAAGCCAGAGGAAAAGAGACGAGTTGCCCAAGGTCACCCAGGTGATTTAGTAGATGATTCTGGGCTGAACTTTAGTTATCCTGACTACCAATTGAACAAACCCTCCTGTTCACTCGCAGTTCAAAGGGTCGGGTAGGGACCATTTTTTTTTTCTAAAGGTCATAAAGCCTGCATATCTCCATTTGTGACTATGTGTGAGGATACAAGCTCCTGAGAGCAGGGACACTGTTTTTGACATTTGTAACAGTGCTAGGTGAACACATGCTAAAAAATGTTTATTCAATGAAGAATGTTAAAACAGGCTCCACTTGGTATAGTTCAGGCTCCTCTAGTGGGCAGCACAGAGCCAGAAGCTTTAAAACAGCTCAGTTCTTTGGCTCACTCCAGCTGCTTTTTCTTCCAAACCAAGGGAGAAAGTGTTTTTGAGCGAACGAAGTGTGCCACAGAACTCCTTCACAGCACCAACTTGATAAAGGGACCGGCAGAGAAGACTTTCATTAAAATCATTTACATCATCATTCGTTCATTGAACACTTATTAAGCACTTGCCATACACTAGAGACTTGTATAGATGTTGGAGATTCAAACAGTAGTACTCTCCTCTTTTCATGTTCCTTATATCCCTACATGTGTTGATCCTTGAACAATAGGGGTTTGAACTGTGTGGGTCCACTTCTATGCTGGTTTTTTACAGTACAGTACTGTAAATATTTTCTCATGATTTTCTTAACATTTTCTTTATTGTAAGAATGCAGTATATAATACACATAAAATATGCGTTAATTGACTTTATGTTATTGGTAAGGCTTCCAGTCAACAGTAGGCTATTGATAGTTCAGTTTTTTTGTGGGGGAGGGGTGGCAAAAGTTACATGCAGATTTTCAACTACATGGGGTCAGCACCCCTAGCCCCCGTGTTGTTCAAAGGTCAGCTGTATAGTGAAGGCACTCTTTATACATTAAAAATAATAGACTGTGATGAGTACTTTGTGATATATAGGAGTCCCAGGTGCTGAGGAGGGATTAATTCAACACTGCCTGTGGCGTCTAGAGGCTTCCTGAACCTGGTTTCCCTGGAGGTGCACTTAGTAGTTGTGGAAGTTCACAGAATACTCAGGGAATGCTGTCTCCTCTAGATGGAGTATGGAGTAAATAGGAGATACAGGCAGGAAGGCAGCCTTTGACCTCAAAGTTGTAGTACAAAAGGCTTGATTGATATTCTTTGCTAAAAAAATCAGAATGAACACTGCAGGCAAGGGCAGAAGAATCCCACCATCTTTTGTATCTTAAATAACGTTCAGCATTGTCAAAGATGGACTTGAAAATCACAATGAAGTTTCTTTCCTCTCCCCCACCCCATATTTGACCCTGTAGTCCTGTGAACATGAGTGTTACTGGAGCAGCCCTAAAAGCAGGAGTTCAGGACTTTCTCCTCTGGTGACCACTTAAGGGCTACTTTAATAGGTGGGAAGATAAAGGGTTAAACCAGGGACATTTCAGTGGCAAAACAGAAGCAAGGACAGATGGGAAGATTTCAGGGATAGCGTGGGAAATGTTATTCCGTGCCACTTGCGCTCTGTCATCTCAAATAGTACTTGATAGGTGAGGCTTTCTCTGACCCACCCTGGCAAATGGTACATGTGGGGGCTGCTTCCGAAGCTAGGAAAGCACGTGTTCGTGTGCCCGTTGGACTGCCAGCCTTGGTATCTTCTCATCTCTGTTCCGTTGGCCTTCCGATGACCCACAGAAGGGTGTGCTGGAGGGTTACTGAAGGAGAAAACAGACACTCATAGGTGACTGGATTACAGGCCATCTGGCAGTAAAAGCACTACCACCGAAAGCTGAATGATAGCGAGATACTACACGGATTACCATTCGATCTAACCTTTCATAGCACTTAAAAATTTTTACTTTTGGGGCGCCTGGGTGGGGTCCGACTTCAGCCAGGTCACGATCTCGCGGTCCGGGAGTTCGAGCCCCGCGTCAGGCTCTGGGCTGATGGCTCAGAGCCTGGAGCTTGTTTCCGATTCTGTGTCTCCCTCTCTCTCTGCCCCTCCCCCGTTCATGCTCTGTCTCTCTCTGTCCCAAAAATAAAAAATAAAAAAAAAAATTTTTTTACTTTTTAAATGAAGCCGGCAAGCTCTCCATCCCACAAGTATCTACGGAGGCTATGTGCAAGGGAGTGTTCTAAGAATTAGCCTGGGGTATGTTAAGTATCCTTTCCAGATCAGTTTGAACGCGACAGCGAACCCAATTCCGGTCTCTAAATCCCAATTGCGGGCCAAGGCGCCGGAACCAAAGCGTTGCCGCCTCATTTCCGGGAGGAGGCGCCAGTTTGTGGCGAGGGATCGATTGCTTTTGCCTGGCGGGGGTCGGTCCGGAGAGGACGGCGAGCTCGGCGACTGCGGGCCAGCCTGGCGGTGTACGGCGTCCTCGTAGCGGGGGAGCCCGCGCTGCTGAGATCCGGGAGGCGCGCTGGGCCGGCGTCGGACGGCTCGGTCGTGTTTGCACACGCGCTGGTGCGAGGCCCCTGGTTGGTGATGGAGGTGGCGAGGTGAGAGCAGAGAGACGTGAGGAAGAGGTGGGCGGGCGGATGCAGGGAACGGGTGTCGCAGCGGGCGGAAGAGCCGGACCCTGGCGCTCGAGGGATGGTCCGGGGAGTGGGAGTTTTAAGGCAGCCCGCGTCGAGGGCGACCCTTGCCGGAGGTAACAAAATTAACGTACGTCAGAGCCGGATTTTAACCCCGGTGTGGGTACTTCCAAGCCAGCGGACTGCGGTCACGGGGGACTCGATGCGGTTGCTTAATAATTGTGCGATTTTCGGCCTCTCCCTGCGTCAGTCTCCTGGTTTGTGAAATGGACTTGATTCGTATTTCACGTAGCTGACCAAACGATGTATGAAGCGTTCAGCCCAACCTGGCAAATGGTAGGGATTCCCAAAGCGATGGCTGTGTTGTTCTTTGTGTCAGTACTGCTCACATGATACTCTTTTGTGTTCTGTGTTCCCTTCTACACCGAGTGCCCTGAGAATGAGGACTTTGTTCCATTGCTCCAGGGAGTGCAAGTTGACATTGGTATAACGATGGAACGATTAGGCCTTGGAACCAGTTAGACCTCAGTTGGAATCCACACCACTCCTTTGATTTGCTGCGTGACCTTGTGCAGGTTGTTTTCCGTGGCCACCTTGTCCATAAACACAATAATTTGGATAAAGCTGTGGGCGGCGAGGTAGGCCTTCCAATCGGAGTTAAGTCCAATTACACTAATTAGGCCGTGGACAAAGGCCATTTAATTGTAAACACAACATGGTGTGCGTTTGGGAAGGATTATAAAATTATAAAATCTTTGGTCGTGTGTCAAATATACTAATTAACCTGTTGGCATAGCTGGAGTCAGGCAGACAGAAAATATTAGATTGAGTGCTCATAAACGTAGCAAAATTACTGGAATGAACTCAAGTCATGCATCCACTTTTCCTTGTAGCAATGTTATGTAAAGAGCGGCATGTTATTACGTAAAGCCCATAATTACTATAACATCTTCAAGGTAGATTATATCCTCTGATAAATGTTGCTAATCTTTATGGAACAACATTCAGAAGAGGGTTTTAAAGTACCAGGGACACACTAATAATTTTCTCCTTTCCTTCTCAGATAATGCTCTTGAAAACATACGGATTTTGGTGCTTCAGCTTCTTCTCTGTTCCTCAGTTTCCCTTGCTGAGATCATCAGTGACCTGCTACTTTCTAAATCTAGTATTTTCTCATCTGTAGCCAACCTGTTAGCTGCATTAGTTCAGTCTGCAACCTTAATTCCTTTTTGCTGTGTAGGAAAATATATGCACAATTTCCAGTGATTAGAATGTGGATATCTTTGGGAGTGGTGGGGGATCATCCTTCTTACCACAAGAATATTTTTATTGTTTTGGGGAAGTCCTATCTAAGTGTGACAGGAAAAAAGGTGGAAATATCTCACAAATAAGGATCAACATTATCATCATAATCTTCCATTAAAAAAATAAGACATCTTAAATATGTTTGAAAAGCAAATGATAAGCTTTTACATATATATCATCATATACATCATCTCACTAAAATAGTTAAGGAGCACCCGGGTGGCTCAGTCAGTTGAGCGTCTGACTTCGGCTCAGGTCATGAACTAGCAGTTAATGGGTTCGAGTCCCATGTTGGGCTCTGTGCTGACAGCTCAGAGCCTGGAGCCTACTTCCGATTCTGTGTCTCCCCCTCTCTCTCTCTCTCTGCCCCTCCCCTGCTCGCACTCTCTCTCTCTCAAAAATAAATAAACATTTAAAAAAACCTTTTTAAATTGTTAAATAATGAGATAAAACTTATCCACAAGGTACCACTGGACACTTAAATTCTCTTCAAACTTAATGAAATATGAGTCAGTGAGAATTTAAATAGTATTTTCTATGTGTTGGATTGTCAAAGATTAAAACATTTGATAATGTATAATTAGTGAAATGATTAGTGAAGATGTCTACAAATATGCGCATTCACTGTTGGTATTAATAAATTTGAGATGAATTTGATACATTTATCAAAATTTAAAATGGGTATGCCTTTTGACCTCACATTTCCGCCTCTGCAAAGTAAATATTTATCAGATGTTCTTTACCCTGTTATTTGTAATTTTGAAGAAACGAAAAAAGGAGGTAGTTTATTTATCTAAAAGAAAGCTTTGGCCTTTGTTTATTTATATCTATGTGTTAGGATGATATCACTTTAAAAATATATGGGGAGAGGGCTTCTAGTTCTGACCAAGACGGAGCGTGAGTGTCCCCTAGTACTCCCTCTGAACAACTAAAATCCCTGGACATAATATAGCAGACAATTATAGAAGGACTTTAAACGGGAAAAGAAGATGCCAGACTGCCTAGGAACCTCCTAAAACTCAGTTAAGCAATGAGATGAAGTGGTCTCCTGGCTTTGGGATAACGGATATTTCCCTCATATCTTATTGCTCACAGATCTTTTGGCAAATAGCGAAGTGTATTAAAAAAAAAAAAAAAGTCCTTGGGGTGCCTGGGTGGCTCAGTCGGTTGAGTGTCTTACTCTTGATTTTGGCTCAGGCCATGATCTCAGGGTCAAGCCCCATGTCGGGCCTCCCTAAGCATGGAGCCTACGACTCCATGAGATTCATATTCTCTCTCTCTCTCTTTGTCTCTCAGCAACAACAACAAAAAGGAGTTCTTTATGGCGAAGTCAGACCATCCTAGGCCTCTTGAGAGTTACTCCTTCCTTTTTGGAATGAATGCCCTGTGGGCAGGATGGCTGAAAACCAGAGGATAGTCCCTGCAGAGTCCTGTGCTTCTGAAGAAACACTCTTATTATGAAAGCTGTATCGAAGCAGGTGAGAAATATAATAATTTTTATTAACAAGTCTAATCTACCTGAAAGGCACTGACATAGAGGTTGTTGGGACCCTTGGCTCACATAGCAGTTTCTGAAGAAATCCTTTTGTTATTATTTATTTTTATTTTTATTTTTTGAAGAAATCCTTTTGAAAAGCAGTGGAATTTAAATTGCTCAGACCATAGTAAGGGGTATGGGGACTTTGGAAAAGAAGAATATGTGAAACAGATCATGGTCTTCTCAAGCAGGGCATTACAGGGCAAGGAAGAGGAGGGCTGGGGTGGTCACAGTGGAATCTCTCTTTCTGGGTCCTTTTATTCATTTGTATCATCTGCTCAGTCTTTGGAAATGGTATAATTCACTTTGGCATCAGTAAACCTCTACTTTCCAGTTCTACAGGATTTCTAGCTCAGTGTTTGAAAAGAGATCGAATTCCTTGTCAATTCCTTGACAAAGCCAGGTTTCTCCAAAACGTCATGCCCTTGTCTTGCCTTCCCTTCCTCAGCTTTCCCCACTCTCTATTTCCATCCATTTCCCTGTGGGTCTTCCTGTTTAGCAGCAGCAACACTGTAATACCAGTGCCCAGAATCCAGTGTTGGTGAGTGAGATCTGTGATACAGTCTGCAGTGCCTGGGCCTGTCAGCAGCAACGCCCATATCTGCCCTGGACCATCTGTGGAGCCAGGTTTGTTCTGGCCTCAGAGTGACTGTGGTTGGCTCTCTGACCTTCCCAGGTTGTGCGAGCAGCTTAGATCACTAAGAATCTGTTTCACACTTGAAAACAGTAACCTAGACTGATATAAACGTTTATAAAGCATCTGCTAGCTGATTTTACAGGAATTTACAGTGGAGTGGGGGAAAACCAACAGCTAAAGAAATAACTACAGGGCTTCCACAGTCAATAGTGATAGACCAGGTAATTCAGATCAAACTCTGAGAAAACCAGAAAATCTAGGTCGATTTTACAATAGAAAATCTACTTGAGGCATACAAGATATAATAAGATAAAGGATTATCAGGCTGTGAATGGAGAGAAGAAAGGAATCCAGAGAGCTGAGTATGGAATTTGGTGTTGTTTTTCCCCTGGGAGTATTTCTGCCATAGGCTGAATATTCGTATCTCCCCCCCAAATTCACGTTGAAACCTAATCCTCACGTGATCATGGTCTTTGGAGGTGGGCCCTTTGGGAGGTGGTTAGGTCATGAGGGTGGAGCCCTCATGAATGGGATCAGTGCCCTTATAAAAGCCCCACAGGGGCGCCTGGGTGGCTCAGTCGGTTAAGCGTCCGACTTTGGCTCAGGTCATGATCTCGCAGTTGGTGGGTTCGAGCCCTGGGTTGGGTTCTGTATGGACAGTTCAGAGCCTGGAGCCTGCTTCAGATTCTGTGTGTGTGTCTCTCTCTCTCTTTCTGTCTCTCTCTGCCCCTCTCCCGCTCATACTCTGACTCTCTCTCTCTCATAAATAATAAATATATGTTAAAAAAATTAAATAAAAAATTTAAAAAACATTATTTCAGGGTGCCTGTGTGGCTCAGTCAGCTAAGCATCTGACTCTACGCTGACAGCACAGAGCCTGCTTGGGATTCTCTGTCTCCCTCTTTCTCTGCCCCTCGCTCACGCTTTCTCTTTCAAAAATAAATAAACTTACACACACACACACACACACACACACACACACACACGCACACACATATTATCTCAGTCCCTGAATTTGGATCAAGGTATTTTGGATTACTGTTGCCTCTAGCCACTGGCGGGAAAAGAAAAAGTGAAATTCTTTCTGGAGAATGTTAACACTGTTAGGTCACAGATTAATTCTAATTTTGGAAATGTAATGTTAGATAAAATCTGAAAAGAAATAACTAGGCACACAAAGAGACAAGGTAACATGTAACATAAACAAGAACCAGCAGAAACAACAAATATTAGGTTCATGAGGACTCTAGCTGTTGGAGTTACCAGCCAGAGACTTAGAAAACTGTGTGAATAGATTTAAGATGATAAAAGTCAAGATTTTTAATTTTGGCAGAGAACTGGAACTATCAAAGACGTAGTAGATTTGAAAAAGAGCCAAAAGATACCGTAATACGAAAAAATAATAACAAATACTTAAAACTTAGTGGGCAAAATAATGAGAAGCAAAGCACAACTGAACAGAGATTTACCGAACTGAAAGAAAGTTCTGAAAAAAATATCCTGAATAAAACATGGAGACCCAAAATGATGAAAAATAGTGGTGAGAAGGTAAAATACAAAGAGGATGCCACGAGAATGTCTAATCTACATATAACTGTTAAAGGCGAGTGGAAGGAGCGGAAGAATGAGTCTCGCAGACAACAGAGAGTGAACAAAGCGATGGAGTTTATCGAGGGAAAGTATAAAGCTCTCGAGAGTGAGAGAGGTCCTGACTGGGTAGCCGTCAAGGATTTTTGTCCCTGACCTTATCAGAGAGTTTGTGAGGCTCCACTCATGGCGCCTAGCCCAGGCAGGTCTGGAATATGCCGCTTCTTCAGCCTCCCACTTTGCACCTGCAGTCTGCCTCCCCGAGGCTCCCTTATCTCTCCTCGCTTAATGTTAACCCTTTCCCTGTTAATAACCGAAGTTCTGGAAAGCAAGTCCAAAATGAGTGGGGCAGAAGCTGCGTTTGAAAAAACTAATGGTTAAGAATTTGCCAAATCTCATGAAAGACATCAAGCGGCAAATTCAAGAATTGTTACAAACTACATACAGGATAGTAATAGCAGTAATAGTCGTAAGTGCGTATCACAAACAATTTGCTGAAAACCAATGATAAGGAAAATAACTATAAAAACAGTGAGGGAATATCTTTAGGTTGTCTAGCTACCAATAGTACTAAAAATGGAGGGGAAAATTTTTCTTCTGATGCCAGATTATAAGAAAACCTACAACAAATGTCAGGCTTAATGGCGAAATGTTGCAGCCATTCCCTTTGAGGTTAGATCAAGGATTCCCACACTATCCCTACCGCTTATATTCAACAATGTACTGGAAGTCCTAGCCAATCCAGGAAAGCAAGAAAATGAAAATAATCGTTAAAAGATCGGAAAGGAAATTTTAAATGTCATTATTTGAATGTGATTGTGTGAAAAAATCCCAAAAGCTCCACAAATGAGTTTTGAGAATTAACGAGTTTAACAAGTTTGCATTTCAAGATCAAAAGACAAAAATCAATTGTATTTCTATATACCAGGGTAACAAAATGAAAGTTAGTTTTAGAAACAATACCATATATATTAGCATAAAAATACCCAGTATTTTGCATCAAATAAAAGGCATTCAAGAACTAAAATAGAAAATA
Source organism: Prionailurus bengalensis (assembly GCF_016509475.1). Classification (NCBI taxonomy): domain Eukaryota; kingdom Metazoa; phylum Chordata; class Mammalia; order Carnivora; family Felidae; genus Prionailurus; species Prionailurus bengalensis. The sequence continues at coordinate 116,615,638 of NC_057355.1, read as the reverse complement.
TTATTGAGGCTAAAAAGTGACCTAAAATAAATGTATGATGTACCTACCATTTCATGGATTATAGGATTCGAAATCATACAGATATCTCAATCCAGCATGATCTATAAATTCAATGTACACTGGTGACATTCCCAGCAACTATTTTGTGAAATTTGAGAAGATGATTCTAAAGTTTATGATGGAAATTCAAAGGGCTGAGATTTGCCCAAGACGGTAATTAAGGTATATGTGCAAGGATAGACAAATAGCCAAGGTCAAAAAATAATGCAGATTATAGGGAGAAGACCCATACATATCAATACCTGATTTATGAAAACAATTAAAAACATAGAGCACAAGGTAAAGGAAGAACTTCTAGGTATATACTGCTAGGACAAAGAAATGTGCACGTGCCAAAAAAAAAAAAAAAAAAGATTCCTATCCTATTACCACATAAAATCAGTATTTCATTAGCTATACATCTCCATGTAAGGGATTATTAAAATTTAGGTAATATTAGATAATATATTAGTTAAGAGCAGAAAAATAATGTTTTAAGTGTATTTATTTTTGAGAGAGAGAGAGCACATATGTGAGGTGGAGAGAGGCAGAGAGAGAGAGAGAATCCCAAGCAAGCTTTGCACTGTCAGCACAGAGCCCTACATGGGGCTTGAACCCACAAACCGTGAGATTGAGACCTGAGCTGAAATCAAGAGTCCGGTGCTTAACTGGCTGAAACACCTAGGTGCCCCCAGAAAAACAATTATTAAATAGGATACAAAACAGTTTACTATAAAGGAAAATATTGATAAATTGGGTAATACCAAAATGAAGAACTTGGGTTTATCAAAAGATAACTTTAAGAAAGAGAAAAGACAAGCTTTAAACTGGGAGAAGATATTTGCTATACATAAAGTCAATAAAGGGCTTGTGTCCATAATATAAAATGGACTTATGAATTATGAATCAAAAGTAGAAGGACAAAGCTTTCACAAAGGAGGATATCCAAATTGCCAATACAAATGTGAAAAGGGCTCAGCCTCATTAATCAGAGAAAGAAATGCAAATTAAAACCACAATGAGATACCACTACACATGTAGCAGAATCGCTAAAATATTTTTTTAAAAGAGGAAAATGGTAGGAATTGGCAAGGATGTGGAATAACTAAAAATCTCACACACTGCTGATGGGGTATAAATTGGCACAATCAATTTGGAAACAGAAACGTGTGCCTGTGCATCAAGATACGTGAATGAGGTTGTTCATCACCGCATACTTCATAGCAGTAAAAAACTGGCATCAGCCAAAAACTCTATTATCAGTAGAATGAAAAACACATGAGGAAGGGTGAGGATGCTGAGGCATATAGAGCTGGAGTAGAACATGAAACTAACCAGATAGGATGACAGATTAGAAGTGGCATTGACAAAGAACGTGAAACTTCAGTGAGTGAGGTTCCAAGATTTCTGAGTTGTGCTGGTCACCAGTATGGGGGAAATAGAAGACAGAACAGGTTGATCTCATTTTGTTGGTTTAACAAACATTACTGAGCACCATTTATATCCTAGGTACTCTGCTAACTGTGAGTAAGAGTGCACAGTCAGCTGAGTCTTCATTTGAGCTTTACAATGGCCTTTTGAATCCAGACAGTCATTTACATCTGACAGATGGGCTTTTGTGGCTCTGAAATGTCCTCCTAGTTGATGGTGAATCTGAGACTCAACTCAAGCCTTTTTGCCTCAGCGCTTTTTCTTCTCCTCAGCCAAATGAGGAGAGGATGTGGATGGGAACAGTGTGTGAGGCCTCTGAGGAGCACATTTCCCCACCCCAGAGGTGCTTGTAACAGCCAGATACTCAAAGCTCATGAACAAGCTTATGTTCACTGGAGGCAAGCCAGGGCAGGGTGACCAGCCAGCTCTCCTGTTTCTCAGACTTCTGTAGCAACCATCAACTTCTCTTATTGCTCCTCCTGGCCTGGTTCATTTCATCCAAGTGTTTTCCATCAATTATTTGGATGGCTATTGAGTCGTGGGCACTGAGCAAATTATCAGAAACACACACACACACACACACACACACACACCCAGACACATTGTATGCCTTCAAGGAACTCTCAAATTCTAATCTGTGGATAAAGGCAGATCTATAGGCCAGTGAGTGAAACGGAGGGTTTGGGGGCTTTGAGAGTCATAAGGGCATGACATAGGCAGCACAGAGGAGGAAGTGATCAGTTCTGGGAATTTAACCTTGAAAAGGGGTAGTGTTACTTTCAGGACAACTGAGCAGATACTCAGGAAAGATAACAGGTCTAACTAAGCCACAGAGCCACCACAGTCTGTTGTGTTAGAGGAAACTTTCTGAGGTCTTGGTATTTGCATGTTTGTATTAGTAAGCAGCCGATTATGTTGAAATATAAGGCAAGATCAATATTCTTAAGAAGGTGGAAGTATGAAGAGGATAGAAGACAAATGAGTATATGCTTCAAAGGAGGCTTGGTAAAAAAATCAGAGTAAAACCAAAACCCATACAGGTTTTATCCCGAAATGGCATCATACATAGAACGCAAGGGAAGAAAATTTTTCAAGAAGACAGTATCCACCTGTGCCAGATGCTTGGGACTTTATGTGAGAAGAGAATAGAGAACTGATTATCGAGTTTGGCCATGTGAAGGTTGTCAGGGTTTACGAAAGTCATTTCCGAGGAGGAATAGAGATAAGGGTGAGTTAGAGTGGATTGAAGAGAGAATGGGAAGTAAGGAAGTGAAACAGCTAATGTGGAAAACTTCTGAGAAGTATTTTGCAGTTAAGGGAGGTAGAAAATGGAGTGGTAATTAGAGAAGACTAAGTTGGTTAAGGTCATAAACCTTTTTCACATTGGCAGTGGAAACCCTTGAAGATTTCAGAATCAGAAAATTCACTAAACGTGTAGGGCAAAAGGGGCAGTAATAACTTGGAGAAGGTGAAGTTGAGAGACTGGTGAGCAGATGGTCCAGGAATAAGGGGATAAGGATATGAACCTGGGTGGTGGCCACCAGGATAGAAATTAACAAACAGGAATGAAAGCTGTCTTAGAAAAATGGTGATCTTTGCTGAAAGATTTTCAGCAAAATACCCAAGTCACTTGCTTGGAGACAAAAGTGTGGACATGAAAGGAATCTAAAAGGAAACTAACACCCAAGAAAGGAGTTAAGGCATATGTCTTACGTGGAAAGAAATGATATTAAATGTACGCACGTATATTTATACATTTATGCACCGGGAGCATACAGTGTACTGGAGGACACCGTGGTTAAGGGTCCTGGGTAGAGATCGTCTGAGAAATTTGTTCGGTTTGCTTCTTGGTCTTCAACAGCCCCATCTGGTAAATGGTAGGACCTTAGGCTTTCCTCAGTCATGTCCCTCAGGTGTTCCCAAAAGGACAGGGCCATGGTACACATTGTCAGAACTGGCCCTCTGTTCTGGGGGACATCAGTGTAGACTGCTGGGCTCATGGGGCCTTTGCTCTGCACTTCTGTCCGGTGGTCATCTTGAGTCTGTCTCCTCTCACCTTCCTCTGCACATCTGTGGTCCTCAGTCGGCCAACTCTTCCAACATTCCTGTTGCGGGGGAGCTGGCTTGTTACGCTCCAACTCTGGTTAGGATTTGGATACCTGCTCTCCATATTGCTGCCACCCAGAGCCAGTTTTGTTAGCTGCTGCTACAACCTTGGGCAAATTACTTAACTTCTCTGTGCTTTTGATGTCTCACTTAGGAAATGGTAAAAATATTACTGCTTACCTTATAGGTTTGCCTTGAGCATTATTAAATAAGTTACTATAGAACTCTTAAATATATTAGTGTATGTAGAGAGCTTAGGATACCACTTGGCCCATAAGTATTTTTACAATATTATAATTGTGCTCACCTGATACTGTAGATGAAACCAGATGTTTGGCCCTTCTTTCTTTCTGCCCAACAGAGCCCTACTCAAAAGTTTTATGGGTGTGTGTGGGTGTGTAGAACGCTGTACTAAAGATGGGGGAAATGGAGGGATTTGCATTTCATTTGTGCCCACAGCTTACAATTTCAGGGTATACAATTCTGTTCCTGAAAGCTTCTCAAACATTTCCTGTTTAAATTTACTCTCCTCTTGTTCTCTGCCCATCCCACATTTTTCATGGTTATAAATGCAGAGAAATTTAGCTATCTGTTCCTTCACCTTTAGCTCCACTGACCTGTGTTCTCAGGGTCTTATCATTCACTCCCAACCTGTTTATTAAGAATTTTCTTAAGCATGTATATTTCCTTCTGCGAGCATTCTTCATGCAGTAGATATAATTTGTAATGGTTCTCGTGTATTCCTTAGTATTGAAGTACGTTGAAAGCAATCTGATGAATTATTTTATCATTTGAGCCATCAATCTGGCCGTAGGTTTTCTGTAAGTCTACATTTTCACACCTTAGGGTACAAAAGTAATACAAGAAACTGTGAGCCCCTAAAGAGCATAGATTACTTCTTTTTCATCTTTATGTCTGCAGCTGTACCCAGTAGGTGTCTCAAAAATTGACGTACTTATAATTCATTGTCTATATCTTTTCAGTAGGAAGGAAATACTTTACTTGGGGAGAAGGCTTCAGGCTTGGTACTCCTTTGCAATTAGCGGGTTAAGAGTTGCAGAATTTCTTCACTACCATGGTGGTAAAGCAAATGATTCCTTTTGGGCTCAGCTCAGGTACCAGAGAGGCCCAGCTGATACTTATAATACTGCATAATCTCAAGAACTTTTAAACATCGTGAGCAATTCTCATTCTTTTCACTCCACAAGACTTGATATCTAAGTTTATGTTATAATAATTCCTCTTGCTACTGAGTTTCTTCTGTGGAATAGTAAAGAATTTAAATTTTCTTTTTTTTTTTTTATTTATTTTTGGGAGAGAGAGAGACAGAGCATGAACGGGGGAGGGGCAGAGAGAGAGGGAGACACAGAATCAGAAACAGGCTCCAGGCTCCGAGCCATCAGCCCAGAGCCCGACGCGGGGCTCGAACTCACGGACCGTGAGATCGTGACCTGGCTGAAGTCGGACGCTCAACCGACTGCGCCACCCAGGCGCCCCAAGAATTTAAATTTTCTACAAAGTTTGTTTGACCATAGTTATTCCTCTAGTGGGATATTCCTGGGAGAAGAATGGGAGAAGTGGTTTCTGGGAGAGGTAATATTCCTTCCAACACAGATCTATTACTTCCAAAATGGCAAATATCCCTTTTGTTTCCTTTGTTACAGTTGCAAATATCCCTTTTGTTTCCTTTGGTTACAGTTTTGTTTAAAATATTTTTGTTATAAAGAGTGTAACTCCATTTTTTAATGTTTAACTGACATCTTTTAAACCTCCCCTCTCCTTCTTCACCACCTGTCCCACACATGGACAAACCGATAAGAAAGCCAAAGTGATCTTTCCTTTGTGCCTGTGGAACGTCACAGCAGGCATGGGAACCCTTGTTCTAGTCACCTTTCCTAGTCACCATAAAAGCCTTACACCGATCTTTTCCTGCTCTCTCAAGCCATTTTTGGGCCTGCTTGGGAACCACCCTGTTCTCCCCAGAAAGCCTTATTATATGATTAATAAATCTTTTCATACCTTCTTGGTGTCTGTGTCCACGTTTCAATCAGATTTGAATTGGGGTCCATCCTGACCCTATAATGTGTATGCAACAATTTTATTAAATATTGAATTTAATGCATGTGAAGGAATGTTAATATGTTTAAAGTATAGAGGCAACAATTTAAAAAAGTTCTAGACCTACCACCCAACCAAGAAACAGAATAGCACCACTGTATTTGAAGTGCTTTACCTGATTTCATGACTTACCCTGCATAAACCAGTCCCCTACCTCCACTCATCACGGCATTTGAGATATTTGATGATTTATCACTCCCCTTATTTTTATATTTTAAGCACAGATGTAAGTTTTCCTAAAGTATATATTGTTTTATGTGTTTATTAACTCAATATAGATGAAATCATGTTGTATAAACTATTTGGGTACTTTTTCTGGTTAATGTTTAGAAGTTTTGATTCATAGAGCTGCATGCATTAATTTTCTCTAGTGTATGTCTATAGTGTGAATATATTACAAGTGACTTGTGGATTCTCTTCTTAGTGGACATTTGGATTTTCCCCCTTATCTTTTCCTTATGTATAAAATGCTGTGAACATTCTTCTACATAAACTCTGGTGAAAATGTGCAAATCTTTTCAGCAGGTGTACCTAGGAGTGGAATTTCTGCATCATACAATATCCACAGTTTTAGCTGTGGCTGATGAAGACAAATTGATTTCCAATTTCATATCTATTTGGTTTTTTAAAAAATGTATTTTATTTTTAAGTAATCTCTATACCCAATGTCGAGCTCGAACTCACAGCCTCAAGATTAAGAGTTGAATGCTATACAGGGGCGCCTGGGTGGCTCAGCCAGTTAAGCATCCGACTTCAGCTAAGGTCATGATCTCACGGTTCGTGGGTTCAAGCCCCGCATCAGGCTATGTGCTGATAGCTCAGAGCCTGGAGCCTGCTTCGGATTCTGTGTCTCCCTCTCTCTCTGCCCCTCCCCTGCTTGCTCTCTGTCTCTGTCTCTCTCTCAAAAATAAATAAACATTAAAAAAAATTGCATGCTATACAGACTGCGCCAGCCAGGCTCCATATCTAACTATTTGGATGAACAGTTTTTTCAGCACCATTTATCAAAAGGCTCTTAACCCACTGATCCATTTTTATCACTTCTGACATAAATCAAGCTTGCATATATATGTGGTCTGTTTCTAAGTTCTCTGTTCCCATTTGTCAGTCTGTTTTTGTCTGTTTCTGTACAGGTACCATTTGGGCTCATGAATATAGCTTAGTTATAAGCCTTGATATTTAATACAAGATTCCTACTTTATTCTTTTTCTTCATGAATGTCCTAACTATTCTTGGCCCTTTGTTTTTTCATAGGAATTTTAGAAACAGTTTATTGAGCCACCAACCAAGAAAACAAAATAAACAAAAACCAAAACTAGATTGAATTGAATCTATAAGTCAATTTGAAAACTGACTTGTTTGCAATATTGGGTGTGTATATATATATATATATATATATATATATATACATACATATATATATATACACACATAAACATAGCACATCTTCCTACCGGGTGAAGCCTTTTTCAATGTCCTTCAAGAAGGTAGTACAGTTTTCCTCTGGAAGGGCACACAACTTTTTGGTTAGATTTATTCCTAGCTACCTCATTTTTATATACTATTGTAGATGTAATCTTCTCTCTAAATTAGGCTTTATCTTTTAAAAGCTGGGTTTTGATGGCATATATAAAAGAACTTGAGTTGTATGTTTTGGTTTTGATTCCAAATACAGTCACCTCTCATTCCAGTTATTTATCTGTAAATTATTTTGATTTTTCCCCGCATCTCTGAATAACACTCCTGATTCTTCCTTTCCAGTTCTTGTAATTTTTAACTCTTTTTCTTGCCTTTAACTGGCTAGAACCTCCAGCGCAATGTTATATAGAAATGTCTTGTTCCTGATTGTAAAAAGGAAGGTGTCACCATTAAGGAAGTATGTAGGCTGTTTGTAGATGCCCTGCCTTGACTGATGATGGTGATCCTGGGAGTGTTCCTTAGTTGCCTAAAAATGAAATAACTGGGACTTGGGGATACGGCCTCTTCAGCTCAGCAGCAGGGGACAAACCTAAGCCTAACTTCACATAGGACTGGAGGCTTTCCTTCCTCAAGGTGCCTGAATCCAGTTTCCTTAAGATCATCAGTAGAAATGAAAACATATAACCTTGATACAAAGACTTGAACGTGAATATTCATAGCAGCATTTCTCACAGTAGCTGAAGAGTGGAAGGAATCTAAATATCCCTCAACTGGTAAATGGATAAACAAAATATGGTAGAGTCATACGATGGAATATAATTTGGCAATAAAAAGGAATGACGTACTGATGCATACTACAACGTGGATGAGCTACAAAATCATACTCAGTGAAAAAAGCCGGTCACAAAAGAACACATATTGTATGAATCCATTTATGTTAAATATCCAAAAAAGGCAAATCTAAAGAGAGAGAAAATAAATTGGTGGCTCTCTAGTGCTAGGAATGATAATTGGAGAATGGGTATAAATGGACCATGAGGGTTTTTTTTAGGGTAATGAAAATGTTCTAAAATGAGGTTGTGATGATGGTTTTGCAACTGGAAATATAATAAATTTAATTATACGTTGAAAATGAGTGACTTTTATGGATGTGAATTACATCTCAGTGAGGCTGCTTAAGAAAACAAACAATAAAGCAGCTGACAGTAATCTGACTGACTGGCATCTAAACCTAGACCACTTGGTGTCTAGGTCCTGACCGATTATTCCCTGCATACGAGGTTGCTCTGATTCTTGCCTGGAAAGAGGATAGTAAAGGGGCAGGAGATCATTGCAAACAGATCACTGAACAGCTGCCATCTACCCAGATTGCAGTGCAGATATCAGTCTGCCCTGGTCTTGGGCCACCACAGTGCCGATGTGATGGATTCATGAATGGAGTAGCCATGGCGGACAGATGAAGGCTCCGCCTGGGCACAGAAGCATGGCGTCCCTCATCAAAGCTGACCTTGCTACTGCTCCCACCCTCCCTGTCAACCACGGAGACGGATGCCGGACCCTTCTAGTGTGCGAATCTTTGAGGAGTCACTTAGTGATTACGTGAGACCCTTTCCACCCTGGAGAGGGCAGCAATTCATTTTGACTAAGATTGACATGTTTTCTAAGTGTGCGTTTACGTTTCCTGCCTGTTACCAACTTGGTCAGCGCCTCTATTCAAGGACTCACAGAGTATCTGATTTACTGACATGGGATCTCCCACATACTGGCACTTCAGATCAAAGGGCTCGATTTATGAAAAAAATGCGGTTCTGCAGTGGGTACATGTCTCTGTGATTCACTGATCCCACTACATCCCACATCATTGCTAAGCTGCTAGCCTGAAAAACCAATGGAATGGCCTCAAAGAAACACAGCCGAAGTAACAGTTTGAAGGTGATGTCTTACAAAGGTATTCCTTCAGGATACAGTATATGTATGTATTAAAGCAGAGGTTGGCGAACTGGTTCAGAGGCCAAATCGGGCTTGCTACTGTTTTACAAACATGATGTCATTGGAACACAACCACACTCATCATTTATATATTGTCTGTGGCTTCTGTTAGGCTACGTCGGCAGAGTTAAGTAGTCATGTCAGAGACTGTATGGTCCACAAAGTCTAAAATATGTACCGACTGGCACTTTAAAGAAAAGGTTTGCCATTTTCCCCTTAAATCAGTGATGGCTGTATGGTTCTGTGTTACTGCTGGGAACCAAGGACTGGGAAGGATGGCTCTGTTCCAGCAACCCACTTGGGAAACTTTTGCTTCCAGTTTCTGAAACTTTAGGGCTCTTCAGTTGAAGAACTAGAGGTCCTGGTTTCTAGAAAGGGAACACTTCCAATAAGGGAAACATTAATAGTTCCACTAAACTTAAGGTGTTGGCTGCCACTGGTCATTTTATGCTCATTGTGCCAGTAGACCAGCAAGAGGAGAAAAGAGTTACCATACTTGAAGGGGTAATTGAATTTGATATTCATGGGAAGGCAAGGTTACTGCTACATACTGGTAGCAGGGAAGATTTCTATGTAGCACTCATGTGAGCCACTGGGGTATCTCTTGGTAATCCAGACCTTGTAAATTGGCAAGCAGAGCTTAACTGTGGCCAGACAACAGCATGGTAACCAAAGTCTCAGACCCCTCAGGTAACAGTACCACACAGGAAGCCACCTAGACCAGCAGAAATGCAAGCACAGGGTGAGGGGAATGTAGACTGGCTAGTAAAGAAAGGAAATCATCCTTGTCAGTTCTGACCTCAGGACTGACGGCAGCTGGGGAGGCTATAGTTTATCCCACTAACTTCTCTTTTAAGTTTTCATAGAAATTGTAATCAACCAGAATCCTGGAGAAGTTGCCAAAGAATGGAGTGAACCTAATGTGTAAAGCAAGTGGACCTGAGTGGTTCAAGGGGTGGAGCACAGCAGACAGTGTTGGTGCTGTGTCCAGACGTCCTGAGTTTGCTTTCGTTGGCTTGGTGTACGCATTCTCCTCCAGCTGCTCCACGCGACGCTACTAATGCACTTGCAACATTTTCAAGAGGCTTGCCTTTGGTAGATTGGAACAACATCACCAGGAGGTGTCTGGAAGTTATGCATTACTTATCCCAGTTACAGCCTGCAAACAGTGACTGCCTAATGCCTGTTATGGAGATACAGAAACCTCACTCCCCTGCTAAGTTGGGAAAGACTGTGGTGTGCTGTGTGCATCAGAGCTCCTGGAGATGTGGGGCTGAGGCTAGACCCAGCTGAAACCACAGTCTTGCTTTGCTTCCGTTCGCTTCTGCTGCTGCCCCTCCTTCCTTACAGGTTTTCCCTTTTTCTTCTCTTACACGGTTATAAGTTTGGACCTTAAAAGATACTGTTGATATGCTGATTGGTCTAAAACAGGCATCCAGGGGCATGTGTTTGGCCCCAAATTTCTTATGTAATTATGTAATTTCTCTCTTAATAAAAAACTTGATTATATCTTTTGTGCCTTGTAAAGTTCTGTATTTTTCCCATAATGTCTAAGGTTGGAATGCTTATTAGTTCGTTACTTTTGAGCCTTTTGTGTTTCCTTAGGAACATACAATTATCCATTTTTCCCAAACTAAGACTTTAGCAGCATCTCGCAAATATTGACTACTCGCAAATATTGAATATGACATTCTTCATTATTTGGTTCTGAGAATTTTCTGATTTCTATTACCACATTTTTTGACCCACAAATGAATGTTAACATTTCTAAACACGTGCGAATAGTTTTACTCATCTGTTATTGGTTTGTGACTTAATTTCATTGTTGTTAAGTAAGTGTTCTGTGTGATACTAATTTTTGAAAATTTACTGACATTTGTATGCATGATCATGAATATTTTGTGCTTGGAAAGAATATATTCTACAGCTGTTGAGTGCAGTATTTTCTCTCTCTCTCTCTCTCTCTCTCTCTCTCTCTCTCTGCTTTCCATTTAACTTGTTAATTGTGTTGCTCAGATTCTTTATATCCGTATTTTTTGCTCTATTTAATTTATTATAAGAAATTAGTTAAAATCCTCCTCTATGATAGTGAAATTGTCTACATATTTTGAGACTATGTTATTAAGCCATAAAGTTTAGAATTGTTACATTTTTCTGATGAGACCTTTATCATTATGTGGTGATCATCTTTATCTCTAGAAATGCTTTTTGCTTTAAAGTCTATTTTGTATGGCATTAGTATAGCTACCCCAAGTTTCTTTAATATTTTCCTAGTCTCTTTTTCCCATGCTTTGACTTTCACACTTTTTCTGTCCTTGTGTTTTGTGAGGCACTTAGAAAGAGCAGAGGGTTGGATTATTTTTAATCCAGTGTGATAATCACTGACTTCAAATTGGATAGTCTAGACAATTTCCATTTATTGGGATAAGTTTTATATTTGGTATAGTAGATTATTATCAAAATTGTCCCTGACCCTTCCTAACAGCCCCTCCTTACAATCCCTGTCTCTTCTTAGCCTGTCCCTACTAAAGTATTATAACCCCATTGACATCTAAGTCTATTAAGATGCTTGGCCTTAATGATTTCTTTTGTGTTTTTGTTTTGTTTTTGTTTTTTACTAATTAGAAGTGAGTAGAAATAAATGTACTACTTCTCAGTAGAAGCTTGTATATACTGAGTCATTGTTGTTCTAACGAGTTGTTTTCTGCCACCATACCTGTGGCAGACTGAAGCCATTCCTTCAGTCTAGGTTCCAGATTGAATAGCTAAGGCCAACCAAAGACTGGCATGCAATGTGTGTGAAAAAGAAACAGATTCCGTAAGTCACTGAGATTTGGAGATTATTAATGCAGAAACCTTCCAAGATACGATTAATGCAGTTGACCCTTGAACAACACGGGTTGGGGGTGCTGACCCCCACGTGGTCAAAAATCCACATGTAACCTTGACTCCTCCAGAATTTAACTACTAATAGTCTACTGTTGATTGGAAGCCTTACCGATAACATCAAACAGTCAATTAATACATATTTTGTGTGTTATATATATTACATACTATAGTCTTACAATAAAGTAAGTTGAAGAATAAAACGTTACTAAAATCATAAGGAAGAGAAAATACATTTACAGCACTGTACTGTAAGAAATATAAGTGGACACATGCAGTTCAGGCCCATGTTGTTTAAAGTTCAACTGTACATCTAAATTGATTTCTACCATATTATTTGCTGCCCTCTGTTGCTCTCTCTCTGTTTTCCTTTTTTTTATTCTAATGTACTTTCTTCTTGATTGATTGTTATTGACAGTTTCTCATGGTCTATTGCGAAGTAAGAGAAGGGCCATGTAGCAAGCTTTTCCTAAGATTTTATTTCTTCAGTGTAGAGGACTGTTCTTTATTCTGAGACTTCTTGACTTATTTTTAATTTTCCATTCCTGTTCTCCCCTAACAGTTTGGAGTTATATTCTATATTCTTTTATTTCTCTTTACATTTTAACTTGTACACCAGTATCCACTAGGATAGACTGTATTATGCACTGGGAATAAACCGCCCCAAGTTCTTAGTGGCTTACAACTGTAAAGGTTTCCATGCCCCCTCTGCCCCGTAGGCTGATGGAAGATTGACCATTTGGGAGCATCAGTTGTAGGAGGAGGATCAGAGAATGAACAGTTTGTAGCGGTGCTTAAATACGTCTCCTTGGATCACTTCTCATATTTCACTGGACACAAGTCACGGGACCACACCCAAATTAGCGGGAGCAGGGAAATGCACTCCTCTCGTGTGAGTAGAAGGAAAGGAAAACTTGAAATGCTGGTGAAGAGATGTAATGTCTACCACAGTTTGCCCTTTTGCTCACCAAATGTAGGTTAAGCTTACTCCCATGTCACAGGAGAGCCACCCGAAATTCCCATCTAGGAGAAAGGTTAGCTCAGGATCAGGTTTCCTCTGTATTGTAGGGTAGGATGGATACATAGCAATCTCTACAACAGATCTTGATATACTTGCTCTTGATGCAAGGCCTTTGAGCCAAAAAGAAAAATTGGGGGGCCCCTGGGTGGCTCAGTAGGTTAAGCATCTGACTTTGGCTCAGGTCATGATCTCACAGCTCGTGAGTTCGAGCCCCACGTTGGGCCCGGTGCTGGCAGCTCAGAGCCTGGAGCCTGCTTCGGATTCTGTGTCTCCCTCTCTCTCTACCCCTCCTCTGCTCATGCTCTGCCTCTCTCTGTCTCAAAAATAAACTTTTTTTTTTAATTTGAAAAGAAAAATTGGGTTTGTTACATGCTCCCAGTATACAATGATGAAATAAGCACAGCATAAAGAGAAAAGTACCCCCATTTGGAAAAGAAAAATTCCGTGAAACATAGCAATCACTGGTCCGTAGCAGTTTTGAAATTCTGGTGGGCACATATGGTTAAGGCCCTCCCTCTTTGGGGTGGGAAATATCTCCTGATTAAGTCTACCCTAGAGAGTGAAAGGACTTCTTTTTCCATTGTTCGCTGTGGCCCTGACTCTACCTTCTGGAAAGTTCTTCCTTTTGTATCATTCTTCTTGGTCTCATCGGAAAACGAGGGCAATAGAACCTCCTTGTGGGCCATGCAGTTTTCTCCACCTTTTGTTGCCCTGCTTCCTCTGGCAGTAAAACTCCCCCAAACTTAATAGACTTGCTCTCTATTTGATTTCAATCAGCTGTATGCACCAGTATCCATATCTGCAGTTCTTTATAATAAATATGCTTTTTTAGAGTGTTCTATTTCTCTTCTCTAACACATATATCCCTACATCCCTATTCCCTTTAATATCAGGTAACTTGAGTCTACTCGATGTCACTGGGAAGAACACATACTTTTAGCTATTTACTTTGAGTTATTTTATCTAAATGAACAATTTGCTGGATACGACACCCTTATTTGGCTTTTTCCCAATTTGAAGTTCTTCATCCATCCAGTAGTTTTCATAAAGTTACAATGAGCACTCCTTTATTTTGACTTTTGCCTCAAGGCTGAGTTATAATTAGCCTTTGTTGCTCAAATATTTTTTACATTTAGCTTTGACATTTGGGGTGGTGAGGAAGTTTTCTTTTCCATTTCTGAAAGTCCCTGAATTTCCATATTCTCTCTACTCCCTTTGATTCCTGTTTGTAAACATGCAAATTCTTTCCTGAACTAAGGAAATGGTCAAATGCAGACAGTTATCAACACTCACTAGTAAAGTTGTTTTCCAGCTTCTTCCCTTAGAGCCACACATAACTTTATTAGGTACATGATATGTCTCCCAACATAGGGCAGATGACTTTTTACTAAACATTTTGGCATTACATGTTCTTACCTCCATATGCATTTCACCCACTGCTCTCAGTACCAATGCTTGTTTCTGTTGGGATAAAGTAATTTATATTGTTGTATGAACAATCTGAAAATTACAGAAAGAACCAAGATTTCATCCTCACTGTGGGTTACAGGCTGTTGAGGAGGGTTCAACAGGAATAGTACTAGTCACTGGTCACAGCAGCAAAGGGAAGAGAGAATGGATACTCAAACCAACTCTTAAATACTTCTTGGAAGTGACACTTCTGTTCATATTTCATTGATCAAAGCTAGTTTCATGGCCAATGCTAACTTCCAGTAGGCAAGGAGGTACAGGCCCCCAACGTTTCCCAAAGGAGAGTAGAATCATAAATACTGAAGAGTAGCATTACTGTCTGTAACAAAATACAAAGTTATTATCTTTAGCCTTTTCTAAAATAATATAAGGACAAGAAAACTTTAATTTCCCGAACTTATATATTTCCCAGGATATTATTTTTTTGAAAATGGTTCTCCCAAATTAGATACTATTTTAATACCATTTCTGCAGTCAGTATTTATTTTGATTCATTCATACATTTACCACTTTGTTTTCCTGCATTGCATTTTCTTACTAAATTCAGTTTCTTTTTGTGCGTGACATAAAGACTTTAGAGTCCTTCAACTGAGTCTTTAATAGCAAATTATTTTTGTTTGAAAAGACTCACTTCATCCCTTTTCTCCTGAGTGAGAATTTACTTTCTTGGGTATTCGATACTATGTTTTCTTCTCAGATTTTGAAGGTGTGATTCTGCTGTCTTATGGCCAGTACCATTGTTGTTGAGAATTCAGCTGTTTGTAAAAACTGCCTTTACTTCGTATCTCATCTGCCTTTCTTTCTAGCTTCTTTTACAGTCTTCTTTTCTTTGCTCTTCTGTAAATGCAGTGTGATGTGTCTAGGTGTGGAAGTCTAATTTATCCATCTTGGGGTTTGGAAATCTTAATCTGAATGTTCTTATCTTTCATCAGTCTGGAAAACTTCCAGCCTCCATCTTTAGGACTGTTGTCTTACCAAGTCCATCTTGAAACTCTGATTAGATAGAAGATAGGTCTTCTTACTCTAATGTCCAGGGATTTTTCACCTATCTTACAGTATTTATCTTTTTGCCTTTTACTCCATTTTGGTCTTGGATAATTTCCCTTACTTTCTTGTTAGGATACCTATATGCATATAAAAAGTTGGGAGGATTAAAAAAACTATCCAGATGTTTAAATTATTTTGCAGTGTGAGCTTGGAACTGGACATATAGTTTACCATACTGTCAATTATGGAGTTGAATTTTCCAATTTTTTTTTTTTTGCTTGCTTATTCTGTTACATTTATTTATTTATATTCTTTTTTTTTTAATTCTGTTACTTTTTTTTTTTTTGGTTTGTTTTATTTTTGAGACAGAGAGCAAGAGCCGAGGGGAGGACAGAGACAGAGGAGGACAGAGAATCCCAAGCAGGCTCCACGCTGACAGCAGTGAGCCTGATGCAGGGCTCGAACTCATGAACCATGAGATCATGACCTGACCAAAGCTAGACACTCAACCAGCTGAGCCAACCAGGCACCCCATTCTGTTACTTTTAAACAGGTACACTAGAAAGACCATTAGAGAGCTGGTGTTTATTTATGATCCTTTCAACTACAATGACTTATCACTGACTTCCATCCCATATGTGGAATCTCCAACATTTATTTTGTGGAATTTCCAATATTTTCTCTTCTTTCTTTTAAATTTTTAAATTTTGTAAATGTTTATTTGTTTATTTTGAGAGAGAGAGAGAGAGAGAGCAAGCAGGGGAGGGTCAGAAAGAGGGAGACAGAGAATCCCAAGCAGGCTCTGCACTGTCAGCATGGAGCCCAGTGTGGGGCTTGAACTCACAAACTGTGAGATCATGACCCAAGCCGAAATCAAGAGTCAGACACTCAATAGACTGAGCCACCCAGATGCCCCTCCAGTATTTTATATTCCAGGAAATTACCTTGACCCTTTGCTACTTTGTCCATTTCCTTGTTTTTACTTCTTCCTTGGAACCAGAGTATAGGCAGATTCTGACCTTTCTCTTTGTATCTCATTTCAAACCCAAAGTTGACCTCTTAGACTTGAACACACATTTAGCCTTCTGAATTTTTGTATCTTGATACTCCCTAGAATTTTCCTCTGTTCACATCATTGCCCTTTCTGCATTTTTACTGTCGTAACTGAATTACTACATTTTACCAGATCCTACACTCTTGTTATTAGCCACTCAACTTGTGCCTTGGAAAAGTATGTCCCCACTCAACAAAACAAAACAAAACAAAACAAAACCCAAAAAACAGTCAAGAAGGAAAAGATAACCTCAGTTCATTTGTGACCACTCTTCTGACAGTGATCAAATTTTGGTATGTAAGCTAAATATACTCTTAAGATTTTGTGTTTTACTACTGGCTGTGTTGGTATTAATATTATGGCATATCTTATTATGTACAAGGTATTGATTTGCTGACATCACATTTAGCAAATGTTCTCTCCTTCTCCTGGATGACTTCTTCACTTTTATTCACACAGATTTTCCAGGCTTTAGAGTTGCAGTTCATTTCAGTGCTCCAAACATGTCATCTAGTTCCGAGGAAACATCTTCCCTTTTTGTGCACTTATTCATCTCCAAATAAAATACCATGGACAGAGAGATGCATTGTTCTCAGCCAGGATAGTGCCATGTTAAAACTCCCAAAGCCAGGAAAGGGTTCAGCTTTATGCAGGTTAAAAACCTTGGTGGAAGAAATGATGGTGCTCTTATCAGAATAAGAAAAACAGGACAAATAAAAACAGATGTTTGCTACCGTTTCTTACTGTGATTTGGACAAAGTCTGGCTACAAAAGGATTTGGTAGAAGGGGCCTCTACCCCTTGAGCTTTCTTTTCCTATGCCTTTGAATAACCGATTGTGTCTTTTAATCCCCTCCCTTGCTTTGTGGTTTACACAGGCAGCCTGGACGTTGAGTACCCTGAAGGATAGCCGTAGCACCTATTCCCTATCAGCCTAGCAGAGTTTCCACTTCTTCCCAAACCCGATTCCATTTCTTGCGATCTTCCATTCTCTAGATCACCACAAGGTACAGGAGGCTAAGCAATGATGAGTATAAAGAGACACTAGGTGAACTTGCAAGTTGGTTAGTCCAAGTGGATCTTCGTTCAATTTACCAATCCTACCACATGGGGGCAGTAGGAAGCAAGAGAGAGGGAGCTACACATAGGACCTTTTAATACACAATGGCTCCCAGTCAATAACTGGACCAAACAGAATCCCGGAATTTGCCCAAACGCTAGCAACTCCCTCTCAGGATTGGGATGAATTAGGGAAGAGCAAGTAGGGAGAGTGAAGTGAAAGAAGGGAATAAAGATTCTTTTTTCTACTTCAATATATATTTTCCAGTTACATTTCTAAGCATAGGGAATAATGTTTAGTAATTTGTTTTTTTTTTACTTAAGAGTATATTTTGCATGTCCTTAGATATCTGATAGCACATAATTTTTAGTCACTGGATAAATTTCCAGTCAAAAGATATAATCTAACCAACCACTATTTTTGGATAGTTGAGGTATTTCCAGATTTTCTATATTATAAATAATAATTGTGTAATTAATTTATGTAGGGTTAAATCATTATCAGAATTTATAGTTATTTCCTCTGTACAAATTAAAGGGGTACGTTACAATGAATATAGATTTTTGAGGATAAATATTGCTAAATTCTCCAGGACACCAATTTATACTCCACAAATAATGTATTAGCTTTCTATTTCTCTGTCTTACCATGCCAGCACTTGGTGACTTTTTAAATCTTTGGCAAGTTGATTCTCTATTTATTCATATTTCTTAAATTGTAGTGAGGTGACTATTTCATTTTATTAGCATTATAACATTCATTGTTTTATTTACATATTTATTGCTTTTTAAATTTCTTTTTTGAATTTTCCATGAGTATTTTTAACCCAGACCTACTGATTTTTTCTGTCATTTTGGTATTGTTTGGATATATGGCACCCCCACCAACTCTCAGGACAAGAAAGCATTGGTGGAAAAAAAAAAAGGAATTTTATCATTGTGGTTTTGAAAAAGCATTTCTTTCTTGTGGTGCCTTTTGTTTAGGTTCTCTTTTCCTCCCCATATCATTGGCCTCCCCCACCACATCACTTTCCCCATCACAGGACTGCTCCTTTAAACAGTTTGTGGAGACATCTAGATGCTCCCCATTCAGAGTCCTCACAACAGGAAATTGAGCCCAGTACTCTGCTACCTAATAAAGCATCCTTTTCTGACCTTTCTTGGTCTTCTGGTTTGTGATACACAGGCTTTCATTCAGTTTCCTGTGCAGCCTGTTCTCTGATGAATTCACCACAGAGCCAGTTCCACTATCACTGGGTCCATCATATTAAAACAGCACTTCAGAGCTGGGTGAGGCAATGAAGAGAAAGAGAAGAGAGAGAAGAATGAACAGAAAAGAGACAGGAAGGTGAGGTGGGAACCCTGATGCTTGACAGGGAAAAATGTAACTGGACTGCTCTGGAAGTAGACTCCGCCTATTTTTGGATTAAACCCAGTGTTCTATCTAGGGTATTTGACAGCTGGCGTAGATTAATTCTTTTTTTTAACATTTCTTCCTCTTGATGACAAAGTTATTTTTAGGGATAATCATGAGATGAAGTAAATAATAATAATGGCCAGAAAACATGTAAACAGTGAACATTTCTTTTTTTGAACCTTACAGTATGTCGTGTCAGTAAAAATAAATAAAAGTGAAAATTCCATTTCAAAAGCTTTGAAAAAAAGTGGAAATTTTCTTTTATTGAACTTCCCTTTGTAATCATATAATTGAAAAAGTTTCAAAAAGTAAAATATATAGAGAGCAGAAAAAGGAGAGAAAGAATAGGTTAACACTTGTTACATATGTGTGTGTGTGTGTGTGTGTGTGTAGTAAAACTTGTGCCTTCATATTAGTTTATCATAGTAAAGAATAACAACATTACAGTTTCTGTTTGGGCCTTGACTTCTGCAGATTTGTCAATGGCTTTATGAGAATGCATTTTCACATACTGTTGTTTAATGGACAGTATAGCAAGACTTGTTATTAATTTCTTATTAATTTTCACTTCAAAAGTTTTCACATGAAGCAAGATAAACTAGTAAGATAAGTTTAATTTTTTTATTTTTTATTTTTATTTATCATTTTTAAAAATTTTAATGTTTATTTTTGAGAGAGAGAGAGAGCGCGAGAGCATGAACGCGGGAGGGGCAGAGAGAGAGAGCGAGACACAGAATCCGAAGCAGGCTCCAGGCTCTGAGCTGTCAGCACAGAGCCTGGTGTGGGGCTTGAACCCACAAACCATGAGATCATGACCTGAGCCAGAGTCAGACGCTTAACTGACTGAGCCACTCAGGTGCCCCTAAGAGAAGTTTTAAATTGAAAAAGAGAGCCAGTGGGCGTGGGGGAGGAGGGCAGAAGGAGAGAGAGAATCTTAAGCAGGCTCCAGGCCCAGCACAGAGCCTGACATACGGCTACATCCCGCAACCCTGGGATCATGACCTGAGCTGAAATCAAGAGTTGGACGCTCAACCGCCAGAACCATCCAGGCGTCCCAAGAGAAGTTTTAAACAAAAGGATAAGCAGAGATTCATGAAAATCCAATTTCACAACAAAATTCAAAAATTGGCAAACTGCCATGTCTTTATTTCTTCAGGATCAATTCTAGCAACTTTTAAATTTTTTTTTTTTTTCAACGTTTATTTATTTTTGGGACAGAGAGAGACAGAGCATGAACGGGGAAGGGGCAGAGAGAGAGGGAGACACAGAATCGGAAACAGGCTCCAGGCTCTGAGCCATCAGCCCAGAGCCTGACGCGGGGCTCGAACTCACGGACCGCAAGATCGTGACCTGGCTGAAGTCGGACGCTTAACCGACTGCGCCACCCAGGCGCCCCTCTAGCAACTTTTAAATATCTCTATAATCTAAAATTTTAAGTACAAATAAATTTTTATTTATTTTTGACAGAGAGAGACAGAGAGACAGAGCATGAGCGGGGGAGGGGCAGAGAGAGAGGGAGACAGAATCTGAAGCAGGCTCCAGGCTCTGAGCTGTCAGCATGGAGCCCGATGCGGGGCTCGAACTCACAGACCGCGAGATCATGACCTGAGCCAAAGTCTGACACTCAACTGACTGAGCCACCCAAGCACCCCTTAAGTACAAATAAAAACCTCACGATCACATACAATGACAGAGTTGAAGTAATGTATCTTTGTCTTTACAATCACTGTGCTATCATTATTTGAATTTTTTGTTTGAACACCAGAATGTGTGGTATCATATGAATTGGAGAAACAAACTACACCCAAAGTTAGTTTGAATGATTATGAACCCTTACAAACTTACTCTCAAAATGAATGCATGGATGGCACAAAAACAGACACTCAGATCAGTGGAACAGAATAGAGATCCTAGAAATAGACCCACAAACGTATGGCCAACTAATCTTTGACAAAGCAGGAAAGAATATCCAATGGAATACAGACAGTCTCTTCAGCAAATGGTGCTGGGAAAACTGGACAGCAACATGCAGAAAAATGAAATTTGACCACTTTCTTACACCATCCACAAAAACAAACTCAAAATAGATGAAAGACCTAAATGTAAGACAGGAAGCCATCGAAATCCTCGAGGAGAAAGCAGGCGAAAACCTCTTTGGCCTCAGCCGCAGCAACATCTTACTCAACACGTCTCCAGAGGCAAGGGAAACAAAAGCAAAAATGAGCTATTGGGACCTCATCAAAATAAAAAGCTTCTGCACAGCAAAGGAAACAATCAGCAAAACTAAAAGGCAACCAATGGAATGGGAAAAGATATTTGCAAATGACATACCAGATAAAGGGTTAGTATCCAAAATCTATAAAGAACTTATCAAACTCAAAAACAAATGATCTTGTAAAGAAATGGGCAAAAGACATGAATAGACACTTCTCCAAAGAAGACATCCAGATGACCAGCCGACACATAAAAAAAATGCTCAACATCACTCATCATCAGGGAAATACAAATCAAAACCACAATGAGATACCACCTCACACCTGTCAAAATGGCTAACATTAACAATTCAGGCAACAACAGATGTTGGTGAGAATGCGGAGAAAGAGGATCTCTTTTGCACTGCTGGTGGGAATGCAAACTTGTGCAGCCACTCTGGAAAACAGTATGGAGGTTCCTCAAAAAATTAAAACTAGAACTACCCTACGACCCAGCAGATGCAAGGGATACAGGTGTGCTGTTTTGAAGGGACTCATGCACCCCAATGTTTATAGCAGCACTACCAACAATAGCCAAAGTATGGAAAGAGCCCGAATGTCCATCAGTGGATGAATGGATAAAGAATATGTGGTGTATACACACACACACACACACACACACACACACACAATGGAGTATTACTCAGCAATCAAAAAGAATGAAATCTTGCAATTTACAACTACGTGGATGGAACTAGAGGGCATTAGGCTAAGCGAAATTAGTCAGAGAAAGACAAATATCATATGACTTCACTCATATGAAGACTTTAAGATACAAAACAGATGAACATAAGGGAAGAGAAGCAAAAACAATATAAAAACAGGGAGGGGGACAAAACATAAAAGACTCTTAAATATAGAGAATAAACAGGGTTGTGGGAGAGGGGATGTTTAAATGGGTAAGGGGCATTAAGCAATCTCCTGAAATCATTGTTGCACTATATGCTAACTAACTTGGATGTAAATGAATGAATGAATGAATGAATGAATGAATGAATGAAGCTAGTCTGAATGGCAAGGGCCAGAGCTCTCATCGTTAACCTCCATGTAGAATGCAATGTTTACTGAAGAATAAGCAACAAAATTGCTACCTTGAAGGTCACGTATAATAAAAACTTAACAGTAGCCATGGCAATTATTTAGAACCTAGTCCAACAACAACAAAAAAATATTCGGGGAATAGTACTTTGTTTAGAATTCCAGATTTATATAGTAACGATAAAAAGCTGGCAGACTTTGGGACGCCTGGGTGGCTCAGTCAGTTGACTGTCCAACTCTTGGACTCTTGGCGCCTGCTTAAGATTCTCTCTCTCTCCCCCTCTGCCCCTCTTCCCTACTCGTGTGTTCTCTTTCTAAAATTAAAAAAAAAAAAAAGAAATAATTAATTTTTTTAAAAAGCAGGCAGACTTTTACTCAGTTGGTTTTTAATTCTTTCCAGATAATATATTTCTTTATTACCTGCATCTGAGGCAGAACTGTAGCCCTGACCTTGGTACAAAAATTAGAGCAAATTCTCATAAGCTCAGCAAAAAAATAGTAACACAGAAGTGCTACTATTTGTGATCGGTCACTTACTATGCTTCGAAGCCTCTGCTTTTCAAATACTATTCCATTAATCGCTATTCTGACTGTGAGTTTAAGTGTCTTGATTATTTACATGTTACCAATGAGACAACTGAGGCATAAAGAGATTAAGTAACCTCATGTAATCATGGCTAAGATCACACAGC
Organism: Prionailurus bengalensis; assembly: GCF_016509475.1. Taxonomy (NCBI): domain Eukaryota; kingdom Metazoa; phylum Chordata; class Mammalia; order Carnivora; family Felidae; genus Prionailurus; species Prionailurus bengalensis. Next base: position 116,592,661 of record NC_057355.1, on the reverse strand, counting down.
AGCTGAAAAATAATCCTGTGAGCCAGGACTTGAACCCAGATCTGTCTGGTGTTAAGGTCTGCAGTCTTTTTTTTTTTTTTTATAATTTTTTTTAATGTTTATTCATTTTTGAGAGATAGAGACAAAGCATGAGTGGGGAAGGGGCAGAGAGAGGGAGACACAGAATCCGAAGCAGGCTCCAGGCTCCGAGCTGTCAGCACAGAGCCCGATGTGGGGCTCGAACTCATGAACTGCAAGATCATGACCTGAGCCGAAGTCGGATGCTCAACCGACTAAGCCACCCAGGCGCCCCAAGGTCTGCAGTTTTAATGACTTCATGTCTACTAGAAAAGCAGCTTATACTTCTCTTATCTGCCACAGGATTTTCATGTTTGTAGTAATGGGTAGTGTCTTGTGAAAATTGGTTGGAGAAAGAAGGAAGCAAGAACCAAAATGGGGTCAGAAAGGTGTAACTGGTATAGTGTGAAGAATAGCAGACTTGGAGTCACGGTACCTTTTTTTTTTTGATTTATCTAATGATCTATGAAACTAATAGTATCTATTAGTATTTTTGCAGGATATGGTTCACAGTAACAGCTGAGTATTTCTTTAAAATACATATTCTTAGGGGCGCCTGGGTGGCTCAGTCGGTTGGGCGACCGACTTCGGCTCAGGTCATGATCTCGCAGTCGTGAGTTCGAGCCCCGCATCGGGCTCTGTGCTGACAGCTCGGAGCCTGGAGCCTGTTTCAGATTCTGTGTCTCCCTCTCTCTCTGACCCTCCCCTGTTCATGCTCTGTCTCTCTCTGTCTCAAAAATAAATAAACGTAAAAAAAAAAAATTAAAAAAAAAAAAGATACATATTCTTAGAGCTTACTTCAAACCTGGTGAATTAGAATTTTTGAGTTGGAACTTAGGAATAGGAAATACATCAAATTTAAGGTAAAAAAAAAAAAAAACCACAGGAAACTGAGTACCTGGGGAAAAGATACAATAGATAAGATATGGCAAACGAGGTTTATAATAATAAACTCTTACAAATCAATAAAATGTTAGTAACGATAGGCATTTAGATAAAGATGAGACACAGCGAAGTAGGTAATATAGGTAAAGATGTTCAGACTATGTTCAAGGTATGCCTAGGTCAGCGTGAGGAGAAACAAGAACTCTCAAAGTGATAGTTGCAGTATAAAGTGGATAGTTGCGATATAAATTGCCAAATTAGAAAGCTAACAATTCTGATTCAAAAGAAAATAATAAGGATTTCCATTTTGGATACTTTGGCCAACTAGATACCTGGAATAACCCTTTTAGACTGAAGTAATTAAAACTGTAAATAAGATATTTTTAAAAATTGTTGACCGTAGATGAGGGGAGACCACTGAGAAACCATAAAAAAGAAAAGTAAAACCCTGGTTTCTGGTCTCCCATGTGAGGAAGCTTGGAAGTTGCATTCTGTCTCAACAACAAGGGAAACGCTAAATAAACTGAAAAATTAACCACTTTAGTGAGATCCATCAGAGAAGTGAGAGGTTGTGGCACGGGAGGGAAGCAGAGGGTATGTGGGAACTCTCTGTACTGTATGCTCAATTTTGCCGTGAACCTAAAATTTAAAAAAAGAAAAGTCTATTTTAAAAAATTTGTTTAAAGATTTTCTGAGTTGAGACAAATGAAAGGATTCACAGAGGCCAAAAGTAATACTAGGAGGAACTCCCAAGAAGTAAAAGAGAGCACCCAGGTCTGCTTTTTCCCTAATGGGAAATTTCTCCTAATCCCTGATTTCTCCTAAAGGGATTTCTCCTAATCCCTGGAGATTTTGATCTTTGGGGGTTTCAGTGCCTGTGTTATGCCAGGGAACAGGAGTGAAGTCGGACCTCAGAAGTCTAACAGGAGATCTCTTCATAAAGCTAGAACCCAAAAGGAAAATGAGAAACAAACCTTCTACAAAAAAAGGAGGAGAGGGGTGAAAATTACTTGTCTCAAACTTGTAACAAAGGAGAGGTAGGTAATCTCCCATGAGAATTTATAATAACAGGCATGCCCAAAGTAGGTTTGAGGCCAAATGCATACAATCTATGTGACTCCTAGAAATCTCTAAAAACTTTCAGTAGATAATTTAATTTATCCAGGTTGATATAGTGGCCTTAAGCAAAAGCAAATCATCTTTTCAGGAATGCAACTTCAACGAAATCCCAAAGCATTCCCAAAGATTCCAAAATGAATGAATGAATGAACGAATGAATACATGAATGAACGAATGAACAAATAAACAGCTCTAGGAAAAACATAATAGGGCAGAAATAAGGTCCCATAAGTGACAGCCAAAGAAACAACAGTTGTATTAGGCCCCAAAAGACTTAACATATTCAAATTATCATGCATAGATTATAAAATAAACATACTTAATATATTTAAAGAAAAATTTAAAAGCTCACAATGTGCTCAAACAATAAAAAATTTGAAGGGAGACCACTAAGATTTGGAAAACAGCCAGCAAGAATTTCTAGAAATGAAAAATAAAATAATTAGACTGATAAAACTCAGTGGAGCACGTTAGAACAGTTTAGAGAAAATTGGTGTACTGAAAGGTACATTGGAAGAAATTACCCAGAATTCAAATTATCCAGAAAATGGAAAAATGAAAGAAATATTAGATAAGGAGGCTAGAGCACCAAGTTCCAAGAAGTATCTATTCAAAGTCTAAAACAGAAATAACAGAAAAGGAGGAAGAGGCAATCTTCAAAGAGATAGTGACAGAGAATTTTCCACATTTTATGAGAAACACACACAAAGCCTTCATGTATCACAAATAGAATAAATAAAAGAAAATAAATAAAAGAAAACTTTGACAAGTCATGGTGAAATCGTAGACAGCAAAGAAAAGGATAATTTTTAAAACAAGCGGAGAAAAGTAACTCAAACATTACATTCTAAATTTGAGAATTAAAATTCCTTTAAAATTCTTGTGAAACATATCAAAATTAACATACTACCACATTCTCCAATCACAATGCGGTTTAGTTAGAAATTTTTATTTTTATTTTTTAAAGTTTATTTATTTTGAGAGAGAGTGAGAGAGACAGCACAAGCCAGGGAGGGGCAGAGAGAGGGGAAGAGAGAGAATCCCAAGCAGGCTCCACACTGTCAGCGTGGTGCCTGATGTGGGGCTCAAAGCCACAAATGACTAGATTATGATCTGAGCCGAAGTCGGCCGCTTACCGACTGAGCCACTCAGGCACCTCTAGTTAGAAGTTTTTAAATACAGCGAAAACACCATGTAGTTAGATACTTTAGAATATACACACATACTTCTAAACAACTCTCAGTCAAAGAAGAAGTCATGATGGCACTAACAATATTCAGAAATAAATTATAGTGGTAATATTCTTTGCCATAAAGAGTCTGACTCCATTGGTGATGTTTGCTGATAATTTTCAGGCTCCACCACTCCTTCACCTTCGTCTCACTGCTGGGCAAGGAGATAAGAAAGTTTGGATGTTCCTTCCTTCCTCTGGTACTAGTAAGACATTCAAGCCACACAAGCTCTAGTCACCCTGTGGGAACTCTCACCTCAAACCCACCCCTTAACCACCATAAAATCCCAAGCCAGTTGCCCCTTCCTGCTCTCTCAAGCCATCTTTGGAGCTGCTTTCAAGCTTACCTTACTCCCCAGAAAACCTTATTATGTCAGGAATAAACTTTTTCATACTCTCAGTGTATGTGTGATGTCATCAGTCTCCACATCAAAACTTTGGGTGAAGCTGGCATCCCTCCTCTATAGGAGACCACATGTTATATATCAAAACTTTCTGTGTAAGTACTGCTGGGTTTATAGGGATATTTATAGTCTTAAACGATACATATATTGGAAAAGAAGAAAGGCTGAAAATTAATAAGCTAAGTCTCCAATTTAAGAAATTTGGAAAAGAATTGAGAACAAACCCAAAGAAAAGCAGAGTGGAGGAGATTAATAAATTAACATAAAGTTGAAAGACTCATCCAAGGTATAAACTAGCAATTCAAAAAGACTTATGGGGCACCTGAGTGGCTCCGTTGTTTAAGCTTCTGACTTCAGCTCAGGTCATGATCTCATGGTTGGTAGATTCGAGCCTGGCGTTGGGCTCTGTGCTGACAGCTCAGAGCCTGGAGCCTGCTTCAGATTCTGTGTCTCCCTTTTTCTCTGCCCTTCCCCAATTTGCACTGTCTCTCTCTCTCAGAAATAAATAGGGGCGCCTGGGTGACTCAGTCGGTTAAGCTACTGACTTGGGCTTGGGTCATGATCTCATGGTTTGTGAGTACGAGCCCCACATCAGGCTCTGAGCCTGCTTCAAATTCTGTGTCTCCCTTTCTCTCTGCCCCTCCACTGCTCATGCTCTCTCTCTCAAAAATAAATTAACATTAAAAAATTAAGTAAATAAACATTTAAAAAAAAAGGGCTTATAAAATAGATAACTCTTGGCTCAGTTGATAGAGCATGTGACTCTTGATTTTAGGGCTGTGAGTTCAAGCCCCACGTTGGGTTTTGGAGATTACTTAAAAATAAAATCTTAAAAAAAATAGGTAATTCTTTAGCAAAGATTACCAGGGGGGGAACAAAAGAGAATAAATAAACACAATAAGAAATTTAAAAAAAAATAATAAAACTATAACTATAGAGATTTAAAGATAATAAAATGAAAGCTTTTTGACAGCATATTTGAAAACTTAGATGAAATTAATAAAGTCCTAGAAAACTTAACTTACCAAAGCTGATTTTCGAATGAATAGAAAACCTGAATAGTCTACAAATGGTAAGAGAACTGAATAAGTAAATAATTTCCAGTTCACATAAGATGGTGAAAGAGATTTGTTTCTCTCTGCTCCTTCCCACTAAATACACCTATAGACCCTGGAAGTAACACAAAAGGTAGCCAAAGGAGAACTCTAATAAAAGGTTGTAAAAAGATGGCAAACTGGTTTGGAATCTCAATACCCAGCAGCAGCGTATTTTACAAACACCTCACCCAACGGCACCTCGGACCCAGTGTTTCCGAACACCCATCTTAGCAACAGCAAGTAGCCCAGGTTGGTTCATTCACCACTTCCCATTCCCCTTCCCCCTGCCGTCTCCCCACCAGTATCAAACAGGAAAACACCACCCAGCGAGCCTGGCATCGCTGGCAAGGAGCCCTGCTAATGATTAGTGGTTAGGGATAGCACTTTTCTGGGCCTGAGATTCACTTCCCCCATCAAGAGATACTGGGACAGCTGAGCAGCACTGCACCGCTGGCCCCCATCAACAATTTGCATCCCAAGCAGGAAAGTCTGCTTTGTCCTTGTGGGCCTGAGACTGCCCTCTCCTAGTCAGAGACACTAGAGAGGCCACATAACATGAACAGGAGAGGTGCTATCACAACAGTAGCAAGGCATGGCACATCTTTTTGTCTTCATGGGCCTGAGATTTCCCTTCTCCATTCAGAGACACTGGAGTGGGAGGACAGGTGATCAGCAAGAGGGACCCCACCACAACAGGCTGCCCAGCCAGGAAGCTTCTTTGTCCCTGTAGAACTAAGGCTCCCTTCTCCTTGCTGGAGGACACTAGATGGCCCAGTCTGCACAAATCCTTCTGTTTTCTTAGGCAGCAACAGCAGGAACAAGTGGGAATCCCAGTGTCACCTGATAAAAAGCAAGTAGACCAAAATAATACCACAAAGGCCCTGAAAATTAAACTGTCACTGAAACTAGAGCTCACAAAAGTTGGATAGAACTTGCATGCTAAACCTAAACAAGGTAAATGCCTGTTAAAATCAAGTGTTTAAATAGGGACCAGAGTTGGTTTGTTGTTGTTGTTGTTTTTAACATAATGGGCAAAATGTCCAGGGTATAATTGAAAATCACTCATCATACCAAGAACCAAGAAAATCACAACTTCAATGAGAAAAAACGATCAGCTAATACCAATATGGAAATGAATCAGATGTTGGAATTATCTGACAAGGATTTTTAAAGAGGCCATTGTAAAGTGCTTTAACAATCATTACACATTCTTTTCAAACAAGAAAAAAACAGAAAATGTGAGCAAAGAAACAGAAGTTATATAAAAAAGAAACATCAAAATTATAGAACTGAAAAATACAATTAAAAATTTCTTTTATATTGCTGGGTTAAATAGTAGAATGAAGATGACCGGGGATAGACGCAGTGAACTTTAGCACAAATCGATAGAACTTACCCAGTATGAACAAGAGGTAAGATAGGCTGAGGGAAAAAGAAGAATAGAGCTTCAGGGGATCAGGGACCTGTGAGACAATGCAAACATTCGTATCAGAGTCCCAGAAAAAGAGAGTGAGACCGAGAGAGTATTCAAAGAAATAATAGCTGAAAACGTCCCACATTTGGCAAAAGACACAAACCTATATATTCAAGATGAACAAATCCCAAACAGAACAAATCCGAAGAGGTCTACGCCAACACACAGCATAATTAAACTTATGGAAACTTCAGAAAAAGAAAAAAAATCTTGAAAATAGAAATTGTTACCAAAACCCAAGTTTGACTGCCCATTACTCAAAAAGCCAATACTCAAGAGTTTTGTTTGAAAAAGAGTATGAGCTTTTTTCAGGCGTCTGGCAATCTGGGGAAAAGGCAGAATCTTGTCCAAAGGCCAGCTTTAAGGTTTCTGCCTGGTGCAGGGGTTTTTAAAGGAGTTTAGGGCAGTTAATCAGTAAAGAGAGTGCATTGATCTGTAACATTACTCTTTTTATTTATTATTTATTATTTATTTATTATTTATTATTAGAGAGAGTGAGGGAGGTGGGGGGAGAGAGAGAGAGAGAGAGAGAGAGAGAGAGAGAGAGAACCTTAAGCAGGCTTACGACCATGAGATCATGACTTGAGCCAAAATCAAGAGTTGGATGCTTAACTGAATGAGCCACCCAGGTGCCCCAATCCATAGCATTTTTTGATTGCATGGAGACTTGATGGTGCCAGCTACAGATGTTATCTCAGCTTGGAGGTTGTGCAAGGGGGTCTAGTTCCTTGGTGCCCAGAGGGGAGGGAGGTTTGTGCAAGAGAATTCGGTGATGTGTAGATGGGCTTTGTTTTCGAAAAGAATGCCTGATCTATAGATATACGAAGAAAGATTTAATCACCCAGGCTGCGGGTACTTGCTGAGGCTTGAGAACTACCAGGTTGGCCAGAAGGGCCAAGGCAGCTTCCAGATGATGCATTCCCTATAAAGAACACTAATTCCAATGACAGAAGATGTCTCATAAAAAATATGCAGGCCCAGAAGGAAGTGGTGCATTTTTCAAGTGGTGAAAGAACAGAACTGTCAACCATGAATTCTCTTTCCTGTGAAACTATCCTTCAGGAATGAAGAGGAAATAAAGACACTTTTGAAGGAAAGAAAATGCCAAGAATTGGTCTCTAGCAGACCTACCCTTATTAGCTAAAGGAACGTCTTCAAAGAGACAAGATATGATAAAAGAAGGAATCTTGGATCATCAGGAAGGAAGAACAATGGGAAGATTAGAAATATGGGTACATACAGTAGACTGTCCTTCTCCTCCTGAGTTCTAGAAGTCATATTTGATGACTGAAACAAAAACTGTAACACCACCTGATACTCAACACAATGATATTTGAAACTGGAGAAGGCAAAGGGACCTAAATAGAAGTAAGGTTACTAAACTTCACTATAAATGCTCAAATGTTGATGCCAGTAGAACATAATAAGTCATATATTTATATTGTAATATTTAGAGCAACCACTATGAAAAGTATACAAAGAGACACACTCAGACACACTACAAATAAGATAAGATCCTAAAAAAAATGTTCAAATAACCCACAGAAAGGCAAGAAAAAGAAACAAAGGAATGAGAACTAGTGGAAACAAAAACAAATAATAAAATTGCAGACTTAAGCATTAACAACATCACCTTGAGTGTGGTCTAAATACACCAGTTAAAAGGCAAAGATAAGTGGGATGGATAAATAAACATCACTTAAAAATATGCTGTGTACAAGAAATTCACTTCAAATTCAATGAAATAGGTAGGTTGAAAAAAATGATTGAAAAAGATTTACGATGCAAACATTGATCTAAAAAACCAGGAGTGGCATATTCATATCTGATAAAGTAGATTTCAAAGCAAAGGATTATTACTAGAGACAAAGAGGAATATTACACAATGATAAAGGATCAGTCCACTAGGAAGATACATTAGTTTCCTAAGTACCACAAACTGGGTGGCTTAAAACAATATAAATTTATTATCTCACAGTTTTGGAGGGTAAAATCCGGAAATGAAGGTGTTGGCAAGGCCATGCTCCCTCTGAAACGTGTAGGGGAGAATCCTTCTTTTTGCCTTCTAGCTTCTGGTGTTTTCTGGCAACCTTTGGCATTCCTTGGCTTGTAGATGCATCACTTCAATTTCTGCCTCTTTCATCACATAGCTACCTTCTCCCTGTGTCTGTGTCCAATTTTTTTTCTTCTTATAAAGCTGACCCTAATCCAACGTGGCCTCACTATAACCTGATTGCATCTATTTCCAAGTGAGGTCAAATTCACAGATACCAGGAGTTATGACTTCAACATATCTTTTTGGATGACACAATTCAACTCTTAACAGAAGATATAATTATCCTAAATGTGTATGCACTCAACTTCAGAGCTTCAAATTACATGAAGCAAAAACTGATCTAGCTGAAAGGAGAAATAGACAAACCACAATTACAGCTGGGGACTTAAACAGCCCATCTCAGAAACTGATAGAACTACCAGCCAGAAAATCAACAGGATCCTATTGAATGATTGTGTTGAATTCTACCTGACAGTCAAGAAATAGATAATTCCAATCTTAAACCAGCTCTTCCAGAAACTTATAAAAGAGAGAATACTCTATAATTTATTTTAAGAGAATAGTATAATCATGATAATTAAAATCCAAGAAAGAGAAAATAAGAAAGAAAATTATAGGTAATGCTCAATAATGAACATGGATTTAAAATTTTTAAATAAAATATTAGCAAACTGAATTTAGCAACATATAAAAGACATACTACCTTATGACTAAGTTTAATTTATTCTGGTAATGCAACATTGGTTCAACATTTGAAAGTCAATTGATATAATTTCCAACATTAACAGATTGAAGAAGACCATATAACCAGTTCAAGTTATACAACTACTTAGTTAAATTTCAACACTCTTTCATGACTTTTATTTAAAAAAAATTTTTTTTTCAACGTTTTTTATTTTTATTTTTGGGACAGAGCGAGACAGAGCATGAACGGGGGAGGGGCAGAGAGAGAGGGAGACACAGAATCGGAAACAGGCTCCAGGCTCCAGGCTCAGAGCCATCAGCCCAGAGCCCAACGCAGGGCTCGAACTCACAGACCGCGAGATAGTGACCTGGCTGAAGTCAGATGCTTAACCGACTGCACCACCCAGGCGCCCCTCTTTCATGACTTTTAAAAAACATTGTTAGCAAATTAAAAATAAAAGGAAACTTCCTGCTGGAACAAAATTAAGCCTACAACAAATATCATATTTACCTCTGAAAAAAATGAAACATTCTCCTTAAGATTTATTAGAAGACACAGGTTATCTATTACTACTTCCATTAATCATTGTTCTGGAGTCCCAGGCCAACACAGTAAGGCAAGGAAATAAATAAATTTATAAGTATTGCAAAGAAGTAAATAAAATGGTCATAATTCATAAATGACATGATTTTCTTTGTAGACAATCCAAAATAATCTAAAGGCAAATTTTTAAAGAGTATCTAGCAAGTCTGTTAGGTAAAATGTAATTACACAAATTATTACATTTTTATTTAGCAACAAGAAACAGTAAAAATAATATTTATGGAAACTTCAAAAATATAAATACCTAGGAAAAGCTAACAGAAGATGCACAACACTTTCACTGAAAAAAAAAAAAGATAAACCTTTAATGAATTAAAGTTGCCCAAATAAAACAAGAGATACACCATGTTCATGGATTGGAAAACATTATCATAAAGCTGTCAGTTCTCTCTCAAATACTTGTATTTTTTCAATACAATTCCAGTCAAAATCCAATAAATGTTTTTCTGATCTTAAAAGTTAATTCTTTTTCGGGGATCCTGAGTGGCACAGTTGGTTAAGAATCCAACTCTTGATCTCAGCTCAAGTCATGATCTCACGGTTCATGAGTTCGAGCCCCACATTAGGCTGTGCACTGATGGTGTGGAGCCTGCTTGGGATTCAGTCTATCCTTCTCTCTGCTCCTCCCCTGCTTGTGCTTACTCTCTCTCAAAGTAAATAAATAAACTTAAATAAGTAAAAAAAATTTTTTAAGTTAATTCTATTTTTTTAAATTTATTTTTATTTTTATTTTTTTGAGAGAGAGTGAGTGCATGTGCAAGTGGGAGAGGGGCAGAAGGAGAGAATCCTAAGCAGGCTCCACATTGAGCGTGGAGTCCAACGCCAGCTCTGTCTCACGACTGAGATTGTGACCTGAGCCGGAATCAAGAGTTGGACACTTAACTGACTGAGCCATCCAGGCACCCCTTAAAAGCTAATTCTAAAATGTTTAGGGTCGGGGAGAGGTAGTGATTACAGATATTTGGATTAACCTTGGATAGAAGACTTTACATTTTCTAAGACTGTTTAATAAGTTACAAGTAAACTTCTGGGTTTGGTAGCTTATGCTATAGTCAGGCCTGGGGAAGTAGAAGTGGAGAAGACTGGTCCCAGAAGAAAGCACAGAGGTATGTCTACCAGAGAATTATAAAGCACAGCCCTGTTGGGGAATAATGGATGAAGGGAAGAAAGCCAGTGTTGGTATGTGAAGGAACCTTGAGTCCAAGCTGTTGAAGGTCCCTTTGTGCTTCCAGAAAATTACCATATTTAAAAGGACTAATTTTAAAACCAGACTCTCAATCAATTCATATTTTATTTTTGGAACCTGAATACTATCCCCCAAGCAGAAATTCATTAGTTTGGAACTGGAGGATTCCTTTGCATCACATACTAAGATAAAAGAGTCACCGATAGTTGGTGAATTTGACAAAGCAGTGGCACCACAACTGAGGCGGCTTGATGAAATGAAGACAGAAGCTGACAGTGCTCGGGAGTGTTGTGAAGCCCAGCAGCCCCAAACTTAGGAGAATGAACTGAAAATAAACACGACGTTTTCAGACACTCTACAGTTGGCTACAGGCATTCATTCAGCTTTCTCTGACATCATCTGGTAGGAAGAAAATACTTCCTTCGGTTTCAACCACAGCTATTCAGGTTTCCTGTTCTGGTTGTAAAAAAAATCTTCAGAGGAGGGGGTCTACTCAGCTTTTCTGCTCCACATTGTGCATCACTGCATACATTTCATCTGCCAATTCACCAGTTCTTCCCAAGAGAACTTCTTCAAACTGCTCCAAGTATATAATTCTAAATTATGCCCCATTACTTCCCTGCATAGATCTTGATCAGAGTCTTGGCTGTAATTGTCTACATTTTCATTTTTTCTGAAGACGTGTCCCCTTGGTTGAGTGAAAAGAAGCTCTTTCTGCTTTTAGTTGGTCTGTTAGACTCTTCAGAAATAGTTTTTTTGTTGTTGAGAGATTTGCAGAAATTAAAATGTAAGGGGTTTTCTCTTCAGCTTTAAATAATATGGCTTCTGAAACTTTCCTCTTCATTTGAAATTCTCTGTAAGTGGAATTATTATATGCCCATTCTGTTTTAGCATTTAACTGTATAGTGTGCAAACCACTAACACATTAATCATACCACAGTTAATTTAGATCTTCCAAGGTATAAAATTACCTAATGTTTCTCTTGTAATGGTAAATGAGGTTATTTGATTCTTTTGCAAAACTGAATAGCCATAGGTAAACGTGGATAGATGGCTGAAGTCTTCAAGATTTCTGTGAGCTACTGTTGGGGTCTGTGTTGCCTTTTTTCTTTCTTTTTTTTTTTTCACATTTGTAGGGCAATTGAGATGCAGAGAAAGGAAGTAGTAGTAATTTCATAATGAACTAGTGAAAAACATCCACAGCTTTAAACTATAACCTGAGATGTATAAAGGATCAACGTGCTTTGAGACTCCTATCACAGTATAATTCTGGTTTGTTATTACTCATTACATGCTAATGCCAAACTTTGAATATTTTTGTTTCAGAACAAAGAAAACATAGGCCACCAGTTTTGCTTGTAAATATAATACATTTCCTTCCAAATGTCTTTAAAAATAAAACAAAGTAAAATAAAATAAAATGTTTATGGAAAGGCCAAGAATAACTAAGACACTCTTGTAGAAAAACTTAGAGATGAATAGACCTACCTACAAGATATGAAGAGTCTTTATACAGCTATAGTAATTAAGGATGGTGTGACATTGGTGGAGATGTAAAGAGTCTAGTTGAATAAAATGAAAGCCTGGAAAGAGACACAAATACTGAAACGTGGTATATGATAGAGTTAGCATAGATCAGTAGAAAAGGATTATTTGTTACCAAACAGGGCTGGCATAATTGGTTATCTATATGACGGAAAATAAAATTATACCCATACCTCACATTATATGCAAAAATTAATATCAGATGGTTTAAGAATCTAAATGTCAAAGGCAACTCTATAAAAGTTCTAAAAGACCATATAGATGAATGCCTCTACAAGACACTTTACAATACAGGGCCTTCATACATGCTGGCCCTTCTATCCAGAATGGTCTGCCTTGCCTTCTGCCTGTTTAACAGCATCTTGCACTTCAAATTCTAGCTCATATGTTACTTGCCCAGCAAAGTCTTCTTAATTATCCAGGCTTAATCAGATCCCCTGGTTATAAATGCTCAAAGGTCATTCTACTTTTTTCTTTTTAAAATATCTTTCTTTGAGGTATAATTTACATAAAATAAACTTGACAGATCTTAAATGTACAGCCTGATGGATTTTTACATGGGTAACTACCTGTGTAACCACTACCCAAAGACATTGAACATGCTTCACCCAAGTATAAGCGGGTGGCTTCTTCCTATTGTTGAATAAAAGGGCAGTAAGGTCTGGATGGAGGTGTTGGCTAGCAGATAATGAAAAACATCAACAATTCATTGAGGCCAAAGTCAGTGCAAACCCCAGGTAGGACCCTTTAAAGGGAATGCATGTCATATATTGGCTTTGGAAGCAAAGTCCATTTATTCTACTCAAAGCAATTTCTAATTCATACTTAAGTCACTTTCCGAACTCTATTCTGTGTGTGTGTGTGTGTGTGTGTGTGTGTGTGTCTATTTTTGATACGAGTTTCATTGTGATTTCAATATTGTAAACTTTTAATATTATATATGATACTGAAAATACCCCCTCCATGCACTTATTTGTCATCATCACTTTTGAAATTTTTAAACGTTTATTTATTTTTGAGAGAGAGAGAGAGAGAGACAGAGCATGAGCGGGGGAGGGGCAGAGAGAAAGGGAGACACAGAATCTGAAGCCGACTCCAGGCTCTGAGCTGTCAGCACAGAGCCCAATGCAGGGCTCGAACTCATGAACCGAACCGTGAGATCATGACCTGAGCTGAGGTCGGACTCAGCTTAACCGACTGAGCCACCCAGGCGCCCCCATCATCATCATTTTTATTTTGAGAAGTTTTTGACTGTTTTCGCCCTTATTTTTCCTTCTAGATAACTTTCAGAATAATTTTATCAAGGGGCCATAAAAACATGAAACATTCTAGGAACATGTAACTCTTTCAGTTCAAGTTTTTCATTCATGTCTCTGGTGGCATAAACTACTAAATTCTGGTCGGTGGAATGTGGGTTAAATTGATGATGGAACTTCCAACCTGGGCTCATAAAAATCTTCCCACTCAAAATTCTTTCACTTAAAATCCTTCATGCTCATTTTCCCATTTGATCTGGCAGGAATGGAGGTAGAAACAACGCCATGACAACTTTGGATTAAAGATGAAGGCCATACAATATGGAAGTAACCTGGGTCCCTGAATCCCATTTGGAAGAGAGCTGCCTGAACTGGAAGGTACTATGCTGAGTGAAGTAAGTCAGTCAGAGAAGGACAGATATCTTATGTTTTCATTCATATGTGTATCTTGAGAAACTTAACAGAAGACCATGGGGGAAGGGGAGGGGAAAAAGTAGTTACAAAAAGAGAGGGAGGGAGGCAAACCATAAGAGACTCTTAAATACAGAAAACAAATTGAGGGTGGATGGGGGGGCAGGAGAGGGGAAGATGGGTGATGGGCATTGAGGGTGAGGGGACTTGTTGGGTTGAGCACAGGGTGTTGTATGTAAGCGATGAACCGTGGGAATCTACCCCAAAACCAAGAGCATACTTTACACACTGTATGTTAGCCAACTTGACAATTAATTATATTTAAAAATAAAAAATAATAAAAATAAACATTTAAGTAATAAAAAAATGTAAATTCACATTGATAGGTATGTCAAAGGGGCACCAGGAGTCAACGGAAAGAACTACCAATGGCCAAAGCTGAAATATTTGAGCAGCTTAGTAAATAATGTACTATAAGATTGTAGCTCAAAGTATAAAATTAATATCCATGAGTCCATTAAATAAATAAATAAATAAATAAATAAATAAATAAATAAAACACCCATTTTGACTTTTATGTGAGGAAGGAGTTTTCATTGGGTTTCGCTACTGAAGTTGGGGATTGTATATTACAACGGCTAGCTAGTTCTGAGTAATGCATCCTTTAGGTGCTTCTCTAGATCTCCCCAACACAAGCACTATACTATTTGAATTATACATTAATATAAAAATATTTAGAAAAAGTAGAATTTAGGAAAAGTACATTAAAATCACTATAATACTGCTATTCAGTTATAACCATTTTTAACCTTTAGTTTCTAACTTTTCAGTTGTCTGTCAATTGATCACTCTATCTCTGGGCTTTCCCATATTGTGATAAAAAAATCAGTTACATTTCATAAAGTCCCACTTGCCCAATGCAATAGAGTTATCCGATTTAGCAAGTAAAAATACAGTATCCCCAGTTAAGTTTTAATTTCAAATGAAATGAATAATTGCTTAGTTTATTTCCCATATAATATTTGAGAAGTACTTATATTTAAAAAGTGCTGTTTGTCTGAAATTCATATTTCACAGGGTGTCCTGAATTTTTTTTGGCGGTTCTACCGTGCAAGGACTTAATACACTCATAGTGTACCCCAGGTTTTTCTAAGTTTCATTTGTTAAGGAACAGCTCCAGCGTGGTCTTTCTCTGGCATCTAGCCGCCCCACTGCTGTCTCCCTTGCCGATGGGCCTCATAAAAAAACCTAGCTAAAGCTTTATATGCAGCTTGATGGAGAATCATAAACAACAAATAAAATAAAGCTACCAACCTAGACCCTTCTCAGAGTCCTTATTGGGCACCTCTTTCCCAGTCTCTTCCTTGCCTCCATATAGCAGGACCAGTTCGTTCCCATCATTGGGAAACCTCGGAGCATCTCTGTGCCCTAACTCCAGATTCAACTTCCTTGAGGCCCTAATGAACACTTCTGTCCTTGGCATCGTGCTAAGTGCTTTATGTGTAGTATCTTATGTAATTGGCTAGAGTGACCAACCCTCTCGGTTTGTCAGGAGTTCAATTTTAGTATTGTAAGTCCTGGTCTCAGTAGACCCTCTCCCTGAGAAAAAAGGCCTGATTTTCAGTGATGAGTACAGAAGGTTGAAGGAAAAGTACAAACTTCATAGAGTGGCCCAAAGAATAGAGGCTGAAAGCAACATTGCTTTTTAGTGTCAAAGAGATATAGCATAGACTACCCATCTTTTGTAGCCACTGTTGATTTCCCGTTGTCCACCGACGTGGGCAACCATGACTTGCACTCCACAGTAATGGATCACCCATTTTGGTCACTCCCAGTGATGCAGCTGAAGTGTGCATCTCAAGTGCATTGTAACCATGACTGTTAGCAGTTTGCGCTCAATTGCCTCCGGACTGTTTGCTTTTTATGAAGGTAGCACTAGTTTGTTGTTTCACAGTGTGAATATTGTGACCATGTTTTCTAAGAGTTCAGATAATGAGTATGATTATAGTGCCAAAGCCAGCATGTCCCAAACTTCACTAAAAAATAAAGCAAAATGTGTTACTTAAATAATAAATGGAAAGACGTACATACAACTGGGTTAGGGAGATACAAAACCAGAACAACATACTGCACAGTCTGTGGGATTGGGCATGGTGGAGATGGAAAGTGAAAGCACATAGAGAAATGATCTCACAAATCTGGGATGAGGTAGGCAAGTACTTCTAAATCAATAAAAACTTTATTGTCCCTCCCACAAAAGACACAAATGCTAACTTGAAAAGTATAGCTGCTGAATTGCCTTGGGTGCCCCATGGGAAAAAACAAATACATTATCATTATAGTTCCCTTGACTGCTCCATGAAATTGAGTGAACGTTTCTTGATTCAAAAGTTGCAGCTAGAAAGTCCGATGGGCAAACAAAAGGGCAAAGGTTCATGACAGACGTGCTGACGCCTTACAGCGTGGAGTCAATTCTTCAGTTCTCATCAAGATCCTGCTTCTAGGGAACAGTAGATGATGCTTCGAATCATTGAAATGTAAAAAAAATGTCCCCTTCAGCTCTCGTGTACTTTGATTTCAAAACTGGAGTTTCAACTCATCTTCTTGATTTCTACCAAGATTTTAATGGAAGCACACACACACAAAAATAAGACAAAAGATTATTGGTATCTTATCCAAATACAAACTAGACTTGTTCGTCTAGCTACACATTCACCAGACAGTGCAAAGTTAAGTTTTGCTGAGTTCCATTCAGTCCATAAATATCTTACCAAAGAAAATGAATATATCATAGTTTCTAAGTAGCCTGTACATTTGGTATCTAACACTGCTAACAAGAGGTGGCTTGTTTACCTGTGAAATTGAGGCTTTCATCATGAAAAATTTTAGTCTTTTTTCAGTTCTCAAAATGTACAAAGGCACTTAGTGAGATTTTTTTATTTTACAGAACAGGAGATAGCCTCATTATGCATGTGCCTATAAGACAGCTATCATTGTTGCCTTCCATATAAAAGATGTTAAAATGTTGGCCTACCATAAAATCAAATCTTCAAAGTGTGGGATGAGAAGAATATCCTTCTCTAATTTGGAAATACGTTGAAGAAAACAAGGATTCCGATAAAACAGAAATATATATGCTGCTCTCTAAAATTGTTTGATGATCTCTGAAGAGGCCCTACGAGGCCTAAAAGTGAATAAACTGATTGCCACCAGAGTTTGATGTTTGTTAGTTGTGACAAAAACTGATACTGTGAAAAATGATCCATGTTTTGGAAATAAGACTGCTCCACAATTCAAAAGAAAAAAATGCTACCAGAAAAAGACACCGAGTTAAACAGGACTTCTGAATTTCTTTACTACATGGTAACTTATGTGGACTCCAAATTCAGTTTCACAAGTTAAGTTACATCAGTGCTTTAAAATGATTTTTCCTGAGGGGTGTCTGGGTGGCTCAGTTGGTTGAGTGTCCGACTTTGGCTCAGCTCATGATCTCACAGTCTGTGAGTTCAAACCCCGCATCAGGCTCTGTGCTGACAGCTCAGAGCCTGGAGCCTGCTTCAAATTCTGTGTCTCTCTCTCTCTCTGCCCCTCCCCTGCTCATGCTTTGTCTCTCTCTGTCTCAAAAATAAATAAAAACATTAAAGAAACAGATTTTAAACTATTTTTCCTGAGAGAGGTTAAAATTACGATAGCATTTAATGTGTTTCAGAATATTTTTTATTTTATTTATTTATTTATTTATTTATTTATTTATTTATTTATTTATTTATTTATTTTAGAGAGAAAGAATGCGAGTGGGGGAGAGGGGCAAAGGGAGAGAGAATCATAAGCAGGCTACACGCTCATTGCAGAATCCGATGCGGGGCTTGATCCCATGACCCTGGGATCATGACCTGAGCTGAAATCAAGAGTTGGTTGCTCAACCAACTGAGCCACCTAGGCACCCCTTAGAATATTTTTAAGACCTGGATCGCCTATATGATGAATCCATAGATGCAAAGGACCTAATTAATTGACAAAGAACTAATCTGTCAAAACAGCCCTATGGAAACATGTGGATAGACATTTCTGGAGCACTGGAAACTAATTTCTACGAGTCTGAAAATCTGCTGGTTGGAAGTAAAATCCTCAGTATTCTATGTTCACATGCTTTCATTAAGATGACATTTAGTGGGGCGCCTGGGTGGCGCAGTCGGTTAAGCGTCCGACTTCAGCCAGGTCACGATCTCGCGGTCCGTGAGTTCGAGCCCCACATCAGGCTCTGGGCTGATGGCTCAGAGCCTGGAGCCTGTTTCCGATTCTGTGTCTTCCTCTCTCTCTGCCCCTCCCCCGTTCATGTGCTGTCTCTCTCTGTCCCAAAAATAAATAAACGTTGGAAAAAAAATTTTTTTTTTAAATAAAAAAAAGATGACATTTAGCTTGGGGCACCTGGGTGGCGCAGTCGGTTAAGCGTCCGACTTCAGCCAGGTCATGATCTCGCGGTCCGTGAGTTCGAGCCCCGCGTCAGGCTCTGGGCTGATGGCTCAGAGCCTGGAGCCTGTTTCCGATTCTGTGTCTCCCTCTCTCTCTGCCCCTCCCCCATTCATGCTCTGTCTCTCTCTGTCCCAAAAATAAATAAACGTTGAAAAAAAAAGTAAAAAAAAAAAAAAAAAAAAAGATGACATTTAGCTTGATGTCATCACATTGGACCCATACCTAGATTCTGAGTCACGCAGGCCTGAGAAGAGCAAAACTGCAAGTCAAAGTGAATTTTATGTTTTACCGCTCAATTTTACCATTACGTTAAAAAAGAGAAGCAGGTTCTAAAGGTTGTAAGGAGTTCAGAGAAGTATTATTGGGAAAGGAAAACAGTAAAATACGGGACAGAAAGATAAAGTTCATTATTATTTTAATTAAATAATTAAAAAGTTAAATAGGTAATACCTGTCTAATTAGTCCAATTGATTTACATGCTTCTTTAAAAAAAAAGTCTTACATGTCTTAACATACACAATAAACCAATGCGTCTATGGGCAACTGATTTTCAACAAGGGTGCCAAGACCGTTCAGTGGGGGAAAGAGAGTCTTTTGAACAAATGGTTCTGGGACAGCTTCTTATTGTTCTAATTAACATAATTATGTTAATAATAGTAGCACTATGTAATTGTTTATTTTTTTAAAATTTTTAATGTTTATTTTTCAGAGAGAGAGATAGAGTATGAGTGGGAGAGGGGCAGAGAGAGAGGGAGACAGAATCTGAAGCAAGCCCCAGGCTGTGAGCTGTCAGGACAGAGCCCGATGTGGGGCTCAAACCCACGAACCATGAGATCATGACCTGGGCTGAAGTCAGATGCTCAACTGACTGGGCCACTCAGGTGCCCCAACATGCTATTGTTTAAAAGTATTTGAAAGTATGGGGCACTTGGGTGGCTCAGTCGGTTAAGCGTCCGACTTCAGCTCAGGTCATGATCTCATGGTTCGTGGGTTTGAGCCCCACATCGGGCTCTGTGCTGACAGCTCAGAGCCTGGAGCCTGCTTCCAATTTTGTGTCTCCCTCCCTCTCTACCCCTCCTCCACTCTCACTCTGTTTCTCAAAAATAAACATTAAAAAAAATTTAAAAAAATAAAAATTATTTAAAAGTAAACTAAAAAAGTAAATAATACAGAATGATGTATAATTTCAAATAAACACCTATCTTCTAAATTTTTTGTTAAACTAATAAAGCATATTTATGTTAATCATAATTATATATTGTATGTAATACATTTACTCTATGCACTTATAATATACATTATATATTACATATATTTTAGTCTGGCCTGGCTGTGTCCCAGGTTGGTACTCTAAAAAGTTGGTTATCCGAGTTAACCCCCACCTAAACCCTATGAGATAATACTGTTTTCCGCACCAACTTATAGATGAGAAAACAGAGACATAAATTAACTTACTTAACATGACAACATAATAAATGGTGGAGTTTTTTTCCTCCCTCCCATCTAAGGTCCATCAACTCGGCTATCTTCTTTTTTGGAGTTGATTGAACATGGAAATGTCCATCCTCTTTAATGCAGGGTTCAGAAATTACTAGTCCATTGTAGTATGAATGTGTGTTACATATGTGTGTATTTTGGCCAGCAGTGTACTTTAAAATTAGGAATTTTACTTAGGGGCGCCTGGGTGGCTCAGTTGGTTGAGCGTCTGACTTCGGCTCAGGTCACAATCTCGTGGTTTATGAGTTTGAGCCCTGCATCGGGCTCTGCGCTGACAGCGCGGAGCCTGGGGCCTGCTTTGGATCCTGTGTCTCCCTCTCTCTACCCCTCCCCTGCTCATGCTGTCTCTCTCTCTCTCAAAAACAAATAAAAACATTTAAAAAAAATAAAAATAGGGGCGCCTGCGTGGCTCAGTCGGTTAAGCGTCCGACTTCAGCTCAGGTCACGATCTCGCGGTCCATGAGTTCGAGCCCCGCGTGGGGCTCTGGGCTGATGGCTCAGAGCCTGGAGCCTGCTTCTGATTCTGTGTCTCCCTCTCTCTCTGCCCCTCCCCCATTCATGCTCTGTCTCTCTCTGTCTCAAAAATAAATAAACGTTGAAAAAAAATAAAAATAATAAAAATAAAATTAGGAATTTTACTTGGAGTGCCTGGGTGGCTCAGTCAGTTAAGCATCTGACTCTTGATTTTGGCCCAGGTCATGAACTCACGGTTTGTGAGATCCAGCTCCGCGTCGAGCTCTGTGCTGACAGCGCATAGGCTGCTTGGGATTTTCTCTCTTCCTCCCTCTCTGCCCCTCCCCGCTCTCTTGCAAAAAAAATTAAACTTTAAAAAAATAGAAAAATTTAAAAACTGAAATTAGGAATTTTACTTAAAAATCCAGATTTCCGTTTTCTCTTGAAAACTCACATCATCTGGAAACACTGAGCCCACATTCCTCTACAACAGCAGTTGCTGACTGGTAGCTGTCTCTTCAGGCAGGACATTCATCTCCAGTTTGCCCACTTCCCCCTTCTCCCATTTGCTTATGTCCTGCCCGCTTCACTCAAGGACATTACACACACTTCACAGAGGCAACAGATCATAATGTCAGAACCCAGCTCTGCACCCAAACTGAGGTTCGAATTCCATCTCTGTTACTTTCTGGCTCTTTAACTGTGGACAAGGTACTTAACCTCTCTTTGTATGGGTTCCTTCTGTAAAATTACACTGATAATAGTATCTTCTCCACAGGGTATTTTGAGGATTTAAAGGAGTGATTCAAGTAGAATCCTTACAACACTTTTGGACATGTATGTTTCCTATTAATATCATTACTACCTGTCACACTGTAACCACTTCAGTTCACTTCCCTTGCTGTAGAGGAAAGTTCATCCCTCCACCCTCAGAGGTATGGCTCCAGCCAGACAATGAAAACAGATCACAATAGTCCCCCAGCTGTACTTTTTGGGTTATTCTAAGTAATTCCACACATGGACATCAGTCATCTGGCCCACGTGGAGCTAAACCATGGTCAGTCCAATGACTTTTTAGAGTCTCTTTTCTAAAGGGAAGATTGGTTTCCTAGCTCCAGATACCCTGCACGTAATTAACCAAAAAAAAAAAAAAAAAAAAAAAAAAAAAGCAACACTTGGCAAGGGAGTGCTTTCTAAATCCACTAGGCAAACGACAACATTTTTTCCATCTTGACCCTGAGCCCCACCCCAAAGAAGTTACAGAGACTCAGAGACAGCTCTGGTTCAAACACACTTGAGAGGGCCTATTACCAAACACAATACTGACCAAGTATTGTGAATCAAGGATGACTACCCCCCCCCTCCCCTAAAAAATGTGAAATCAACTCTCTACCACTTTCAGGACTAAAAAAAGGCTGGAAGTTTATAAAAGATCCCCAAAGAATCTTAAGGGCCTGGCTTTAAATAATTATATCTAGATATAAATTTAGATTATAAATATAATAGAAATGTAATTTTCACAAAATAGATTCTATAATATCTTAAAAACTATTGTTTCACTTAGCACTATATTACTAATATATTTGGTGTCAACATGTTTACTTTTACAATGTTATTTTTAGTAGTTTTATGATATTCAGCTGTATGGATGTAATCAATTCACCATACTCAGACATCTGGATTGTTTCCTGGTTTTCAATAAGACAACGATGAGGTGATAAACAGCTTTGTAAATTAAATTTGGACAGCAGCTCTGTTTGTTTAACCTGGAAATTTTTCCTAGATGTGGTTCCCCTCGGTACTTCCCTCCTTTGGAAATAACTCCATTTGTAAGGAAGAAAAAAAAAATGTTAAAACATCCTAATTTGCATATTCCATCTATTTCCTGTTAGACCCTAATTGACAAAGAAGCTATTACTTATCATCTGCATGTTCTGTACTTTACTTTTTTTTTTTTAGTTTATTTATTTTCAGAGAGACAGAATCCCAAGCAGGCTCCCTGGTGCCAGCACAGAGCCCCATGTGACGCTCCCTCTCACCAACTGTGAGGTCATGACCTGAACTGAAGTCAATAGTTGGCTGCCTAAAGGACTGAGCCACCCATGTGCCCCTGTACTTTAAATTCTTTGCTTCAATCACCCAATAGACGTTTGTGATGCATATTATTATCCTCATTTAAGAAATGAGGCTCAAGAAGTAAAGTAATATGTCCAAGGTCACAGCTAGTTAATAGCAGAAAAGTTGAATTCTTGTTGGTCTGACTTCCAAGTTCAGGAACTTTCCTTAACACCATATTCCTGAAGAGATTCCATAATTCAGTTTTTGTATAGATCCAACAGTATTTTAGATGCTGTGTGGAAGATGGCCATTTAAAACTGTCAGTGAACAAATTTGCAAAATGAATAACCACTCACTAAAAATTGATAGAAACTAAAATGTATGGTTGTAAGAGAGCTGAAATTAAGAGATATTTCTAATTTCCTTTGATCCTGAATACACATTATTTTGTGCCATCTGCTCTGGGATGAACGCATGCTCAAGTTAAACCCCATGTTGTTCCTTAGTGCCTGTCCCAAGCTCTTTGAGAGGTCTCCATTTGTGAGTCTGACTCCCTGTTCTTAGACCATATAGGTTAACTTCCCTCTGTTAAATGTTGTCAAAAACATATGTTTTTAGGCTCAACAGAAAACACAGCTAAAAAGTATGCCACCTTAACTGTACTCAAGGATTGTGGAATATAGATTCTGGATGATTCCTTTTTGCCCACTCCTTCATCTTAATCTGTCCATCTTCTGGAAAGATCGGCTTCCACCAGTTGAAAGAAAAATGCATCCTATTCACCCACCTGGTCAGTTCCTGACATTGGATTTGTTAGTTTGTAGTTTCGCAGCTACTACAATATCAACACCGCCTTTCAGAAAAGTTGAGCCTCTCATGCACTGGCCGCCATTGGCATGTATCAATTAGGATAGGTTCACCTGCAAGAAAGAGTGCCTTAAACTGGAAGGAATTTTCTTGTTTCTTGAGAAAGATTCCCCAAGTGGGCAATTCCAGAGTTGACTGCTCACTCAAAAATGTCATCAAGGATCCAGTTCCTTTGCGCCCTTCAGCATAGGCGTCCTGAGCACGGTAGCTTTTCACCCTCCTGCTGTCACCTCACCGTCACCAGATGGCTAGGCTGCCTCCCTCAGCTCTAGGCATGAGGTCTTCCTACTACATTCAAAGATGAGAAAAGGGGGGCAAAGGATCCTATTCATCAGGAAGGAAATATTTTCCAGATTTTTTTCCTCTGCCCATCATGGGAGCTGGATCACACGGCCATGTCAAACAGCAAGGCAGGCTGAAAAGTGATTATCTGGCAAAGAGGTTTAAGATTCCCATGATTGGCTTAGACCAGTCACAGTTTATATTTATTCAGCCTTTTTATTCCTACCTTTTCAGTGCTTTTTTAGCTCTTTCTTACCGTGGTCAAGGCTGCAAAAGGAGGAAATGACTATTGGACAGGCAGCTAACAGTGCCTGTTCCTCAAGTGACAATGGTTCATCACGTGACCCTCTGCACTCTGATAAGTAAGAAAGGACAATAAAGTTACATACATACTGTGACAGGGCCGGTCAAGAAGTGAGTTGGGTTTATGCTCGGCTCCTGCTTTAGCCTGGCCAACAGTAGCAATGAAAACTACAGCAAAGACACCAAAATTGTAAGAATGCAAAAGCTGATTAAAATGTTCCATAGGCCGAACTCGTTACAAATACCATTAAGGAGCTCACGTGGGCCAAAAATGAGGAGGCAGTTGGAGTTGTGGTTCCGAGTCAGGCAGACAACAGTTCGTCTCCGATAGTATCTTCACTGAAGACAGCTCTCCTTACGTCTTAAGACTAAAAATCAGCCAGCTTCCCTGGTTAGAAAGGCCCGCTTAGCAGGGCAAAAGTCAGGACGTGTGCCACGATACAGGTGGTCAAAATTTTGTTTACATGCCATTTGTGTGCGTGTGTCTGCGCATGGTCCTCAGCAATGCATCTACCAGGCATTGCCAGAAGTCTGACCACTATACGCCCAATAAAATCATCTGCTCTAAAAACCAGTCCCTGGGTCTCTGAGTCTCTCCTGTTCTCTTTGTATGACATCCTCTTACGAACTGGGGAGGAAAGCCAGGAAACTGCCAAGGCTTAACACCATGGTGTTACCTCAGAAAACAACCACATGGGACATATTTTTGGCTTTTGCCCACCCCAACCCCTCTCTCTCTCTCTCTCTCTCTCTCTCTCTGCCTTATTTCCCTTGGTATGGCTGGAGCCTGGAGCCCAGTTTGGGAAATTATAAAAGATACTGTCAGTGGGAAAGCGATTGCTAAGTAATGCCAAATTTAAAATTAGGATACAAAACTGTAGCTCCCAAATGATCTCAGGTATATCCAAATATATATTAACTGTACAGTTATATAAAATTAGAAACCTTAATAATAGTTCTCTCTAGGTGGTGATACTTGGGTGATTTTTCCTCATACTTTTCTGCATGTGTAATTCCCCAACCATAAATATTGCTCTCATAATTAGGTAAATATCATTGTTTTTCTTCTCTCTCTCTCTTTTAATCAGCGTCACAGAGGAAGATGCTATTACAACAGCTGGTGCTGTTCGCCATCTTCAGAAGGAGCAAACCTTCCAAGAGCTGTTTTTCTTTACATCAAGAAGTGCATTTCTCACTGGTGAGCGAATAATCAATAGATCAGGACCAGAAGTTTTGTGATGATTTCTCCGGGAAGAGACTGCCCAGGGTGCTTGCGGCCTGTTCTGCCTGTCTCCCTGCTGCTCCTGGCTCTCTGCAGAATTTAGCAGATTAATCACCGTGCTCCAGCCCAGACTGTTATTTTTAGCTCTGTTGACTTCTCAACTGTCTGCAAACAACCATGCACTAGACAAAGTACCTTGCAGGTGGGCAAGAGAGCCCCGCGAAGGGAAACAGCCCTGCTTTGGGAAGAGGAGTACTTACCCCACTGTGAAGAATGGCAGGGTATCTCAGGTAGGAGGTCTTTGGAGAAGATGAGACCAAGCTGAAGGCCCCAGGGACTCCGGGCTGCCTGGCTTCCCGCGCCACCTCGTGCCCCCTTTCCCCCATCACTGACTGGGCTCTGGCCTGGGTGGCCTCTCCTCATTCCTCCAACCCACACAGCCTCTCTGGGTCACTGATTTGAAGTCCCTGCTCTAACGAGAGCCCTGCCCTGAGGAGTCCACCTAAATTGCTACGGGCACGCCCCCCCCCCCCCCCCCCCCCCGCCCGCCCACAGCCACTCTCCGGCCTTTCCCCGGGCTTGAGTTGTCTTCATACCGCCTTTCTTCCTCTGAAGTTTTATAAAAACGCGCCCTATTTCGCTTGTTGCTTATCTCCTCCGCTCTGGCAGGAGGGAAGCTCACGGAAAGAAGGAAACCCGTCCTGTTGACCGGTGGTTAGTCTTCACGTGGATCGCTGCCGGGTATAGTTGGCTTGCGGTAAACAGTTGGGCCATCAGTGGACGAACGGACAAGTCATCGCCCTCCCCCGCGCCGTGAAGGTGATTTTGTGGCAGCTGGACTGTGCCTCACTCGGGTGCCGTAACTCCCGAGTCCAGTGTCACTGCCTTTCCCTTTGGTTGCCCTCGCCCGCCTCCATGATCACTGCCCAGCAGCACTGCCTCCGCTCGCGTCACTCGCTGTCACTTTGTCTAGGTCATTTCCTTCAACCTTTCCTCTGGGGAGTACCCTTAGAGCCTCAGCCTTTTTCTGGGCATCTCCACTGTGCTCTTTTAATGAAAAAAAAAATGTTTTTGGCTAGCTTTATTGAGGTGGAAATGGCAAACGGAAGTTGTATAAGTTCAGGTTGTACAGTGTGATTTTTTTGAAGGTGTACAATGTGATGACTTCATATATGTATACATTTTTCAGTGGCGAGAACACTTAAGATCTACTCTCGGCAGATTTCAAGCATACAATATAGTTTTATTTACTGTAGTCACCCTGCTGTACCTTAGGTCCCCCCAATATATTCTTCTTATAACTGAGTTTGTTCTCTTTAGCCAACATGTCCCCCTATCTCCCAAGCCCGCGGCAACCGCTGTTCTACTGCCTGGTTCTGTGAGTCCAACTCTTTCAGATTCTACACGTAAGTGAGACCATACAGTATCTGCCTTTGTGTCTGGCTTATTTCACTTAACATAATGCCCTCCAGGTTCCTCTATGTTGTGGCAAATGGCAGGATTTCCTTCCCTTTCACTCTTCATCATAATAGAAACACCTTCTTTCCCATCTGGACCTAGCCTCTGAATGTCAGAGACTGTAACTAGTGTCCAAGGGCAGTGACCCAGAAAAGCCCACAATAGCATCCTTGTTACTGCAGAAGCTCCCGTGAGGCCTAGTTCATCCCTGACACTCAATGTGACAACTTCCTCGCCTCTAACAAAATGGAACAGGTAGTCCTGAATTAAACCCTCTTACCAACTGTGGACGTTTGCTACCATCTCATGCTCCGGAAGTTACAGACATGATGAGGAAAGTCAAACGTGTCACGGACAGTTGGACAGAAATGGCAGAAAGGTCTTGCCTTCTTGATGACCTTGCTGAGCTGCTAAATTGCCCTGAGATCACTTTCTTTTGGACTTCTTGTAGTTTAAACTGCTGTGGGGCGGGCACTCTGTTACTTACAGAGGAAGAAATCCTAACAGGGTGTGGGATTGAGCAAGAGTTTCTTTAAGGATGGGAGATATTTGTACATATAAAGCCCTTTATTTTTTTTGTTCCATAATAATAATTATAATGTTATTACTATTATATCATTATTTGTAAATAATTCTTTATCATATTTCTAGTGTACATTTGGGTTTACTTGTAATTTCTGTTTATATCAGTTCTATTAAAATCAGGAAGAAGAAAAAATGCCTATTATTTCTTCTTTTATTCAGTATTGTTTTGTAAGTTTTAGCCAATACAATAAGGAAATAAAATGAAGCAATTAGTATAAATATTGGTAAATAGTAAAATTTTCATTTTGTTGTTTTCCTAGAAAGACTAAGAAATTCTACCTTAGGTCTCAGTTTCCTCATCTGTAGAACTGATATGATAGTATCTAGCTTTTAGAAATATTGAGGATTAAATGAGCTAATATGCATAAAAAACTTAGACAAATGCCTAGCCCATTGGTAGTTCTTGTTATTGCTAGGCTATTGTTATTAAAATAATTGAATAAAGTAATTAGACTCAAAATTAAAATGCAAAGTTTAGTTTTACTTAAAAAAATTTTTTTTATGTTTATTTACTTTTAAGAGAGGGAGAGAGAGACAGAGCATGAGCAGGGGAGGGGCAGAGAGAGAGGGAGGCACAGAATCTGAAGCAGGCTCTGAACTGTCAGCACAGAGCCCGACGCAGGGCTCGAACTCACGGACCGCGAGATCATGACCTGAGCCGAAGTCATATGCTTAGCCAACTGAGCCACCCTGGTGCTCCAGTAGTTTTACTTTTTTAATGTTTATTTATTTGGAGAGAGAGAGAGGGAAAGAGAGAGAATGATCACGAGAAGGGGAGAGGGGCAGATTCTGAGCTCCGCGCGGAGCCCAACATTGACCTCGATCCCACGACCCTGGGATCATGACCTGAGCCAAAATCAAGAGTTGGAGACTTAACTGATTGAGCCACCCAGGCACCCGGAAATCCCATTTTTTATTATTATTTATTATTTTTTTAATGTTTATTTTTGAGAGAGGGAGACAGAGCATGAGCGGGGGAGGGGCAGAGAGAGAGGAAGACAGAGAGTCTGAAGCAGGCTCCAGGCTCTGAGCTGTCAGCACAGAGCCCAGTGTGGGTCTCGAACCTGAGAGCCGTGAGATCCTTACCTGAGCCGAAGTTGGATGCCTAACCAACTGAGCCACCCAGGTGCCCCCGGAAATCTCATTTTTAATACAAAAATCAAATGACAAAATGCCTAGAAATAAAATTCACAAGAAAGGCAAAAGGCCTACATAACTACAACCATAAAAACTGATTAAAATGTGAAAAAAAAGGGGCCCCTGTGTGGGCTCAGTCGGTTGAGCAACCAACTCTTGATTTCAGCTTAGGTCATGATCTCATGATTCGTGAGATGAGCCTCATGTCAGGCTCCATGCTGAATGTGGAGCCTGTTTCAAATTCTCTCTCTCTCTCAAAATAAATAAATAAACTTAAAACAATGATGGACTTGGTACAATAGTAGACAAAGAAATTAATGAAACAGAATCCAAGATTGGTTCAAGTAGATATGAGTCTTAATGTTTGACCAAGTGGAAAAGGGTAGATTATTGAGAAAATTATGCTGATAGAATTGGCATCCGGAGGGAAAGCAGGTTAGACCCATGCATCATACCATGTACAAAAAAATTCTAGATAAATTAAAAATCTAAATGTAGAATATAAAATCTTAGGAAACCAACTTTAGGAAAACATTTGTATAAACTTGAAGTGGGGAAGCCTTAAAGAAAACAAGGGCCAGAATTCATAGCCCAAACATGGGCATGTTATGAATGTAAAATTTAAAACCTTCACATGAGAAAAGATACTGTAAGGAGCATTTTAAAAGGCAAATAGACTTTGGGAAGGTATTTGCAACATATGTGGCAAATAAGGGGTTTATATCATGAATTATATTGAGAGCTCTTACACATCTGGTAACAGAAAAATGGACAAAGGATATACACAAGAGTTTTCAAAGGAGTCTATGCACAGGCCAATAAGCACTTTTTAAATACCTTAAATATCTTGGAGTAGAATTAAATACATATTTCACATGGTGGATTGGCAAAAATTGAGAAAGTAGTAATGTATTTGTGAGGTTGGAAAAAAATAGAAACAATATGAATGTCTAGTAACAGAAGACCGATTTAATAAATATGACACAAATATAGTATGAAATATTATGCAGTTAATTTTTTAAATGCATTTTTAATGCATTGATGTAGTTCTAAGTAAAAAGCAAATTGCAGAATCATGTGTACCTGTGATACCATTTTTGTAAAACAAACCCAAACTAATTGTCTTCAGCAACCTCTATATTGGTATACATGAGCATAAAAAAAAAAAAAAAAAAAATGGAAGAAAACTCATCAGACCTTAACATTAGTTAATTCAATAAAGGAGACATATTGGGGAAGGGGATTTATTAAACTATTCCGTGTGTGTGTGTGTGTGTGTGTGTGTGTGTATTATTTAACTTGATAGAACAAGCATGTATTTCTTTTGTGTTTAAAAAAATAATCAAGTGACGTGCACTTCTGGCTATGGTTTGACGAAAACAGAGCTACCAAGGCAGTAAGGACCTGAAGCATCAAAAAACTAAAGGAATGGAAAGTACTGAGAAGGAAGCTGAAATTCTCTAGTGCTTTACTCCTTGAAGCACCTGCAGACCCACCCATAAACTCTGAAAAGCTAAGAAGAACGTAGCAACTAAGAGATTGAGATACTAAGTAGAATTTTGAGCAGTCTGATGGGCATAGAGACAAAAAAATTGGAGTTCTGGCTCACTACAGAAGTGAGCCTTGGGAAACAGGGGTGACGGGAAACAGACCGCTGCTCACAACTGCATGGAACAGTCTGGAATAAACTCACGTGCTGACAAGATTAAGATACATCATCTCTGTCCTAACCGCCTACCCAAAAGAAAAGTAATTCCTCTCTAAACAAGCTAATATGATCCAGAGACTCAAATTGTACACTCAAAATGTGTACAAATCTTCACACATAATGTTAGTATTCAGTAAAAACAAAAACAAAAACAAAAAACAAACCCAGGCATTCCCAGGGACAAGAAAAACAGAAGGTAGGGAGGGAGAGAGAGGGAGAAAGAGGGGAATAGGAGGGAGAGGGGAGGAGAGGGGGAGAGAGGAAGGAGGAAGGGAGGAGAATAAAATCTAGAAATAGACTCACAGGAGATCTAGATACTGGAGGTATCCTATCCAGACTTTAAAATAGCCTTGATGAATAGATAACAAGATGGCAATT
The DNA here is from genome assembly GCF_016509475.1 of Prionailurus bengalensis. NCBI lineage: Eukaryota > Metazoa > Chordata > Mammalia > Carnivora > Felidae > Prionailurus > Prionailurus bengalensis. The sequence goes on along the minus strand of NC_057355.1, from coordinate 116,562,231 downwards.
TTCAGCAAAAACCTAGAATCTATAAAAAAGAAAAAGAGCAGATGGAAATTAGTGAACTGAAAGATAAGGTAGCATAAAATACTAGACTAAAACATAGAGATAAAAAGGAATAGAAAATCCAGATGAGGACATAAAAGAAATGTGGGGCATAGTAACACAGTTGAACATTACTGTAACGAGTTCCAGAAGAAAAGGAGACAGACAACAGGAGAGAAATATTAAAAAAAATTTTTTTTTAATGTTTCTTTGTTATTGAGAGACAGAGACACACGGGAGGGGCACGGGAGGGGCAGAGAGAGAGGGAGACACAGGATCCGAAGCAGGCTCCAGGCTCTGAGCTGTCAGCCCAGAGCCTGATGTGGGGCTGGAACTCACAAACGGCAAGATCATGACCTGAGCCGAAGTCAGACACTTAACCGACTAAGTCACCCAGGCACCCCCAGAAATATTATTTAAAAGGATAATTACCACATTTCCAAAATCACTTAAGGGCATTCATTAAGTGACACGTTCAAAAATTTCTATAAAATCCAAATAAGATAAACTCAGTGAAAGCCACACCTAGGCACATGATAGTAAAATGGATAAGAACCAAAGAGAAAATTTAAGAGCGACAGAGCAAGATTCATTAGCTGCGAAAGAGCAGCAGTAAACTGACAACTGACTTCTCAACTGCCTAATTTACATTAAATTTAATAAAGCAAGGGTGCATGTTGTAACCTCTAGGCGAAGGATTAGCAAACTTTTTTTGTAAAAGGCCAGATAGGAACTATTTCCCGCTTTACAGGTCGTACAGCGTCTGTTGCCACCTCTCTGCTGTCGTAGAGCAAAAGCAATTGTAGACAATACATAAACTGGCTTGACTGTGTTCCAATTAACTTCTACTTGCAAAGCAGACCATAGGCCACAGACTGTGGCCCACAGGCCACAGATTGCTAAGCTCCGCTCTAGGATAATCATTTAAAAATGATTCAGAGGGGTGTCTGGGTGGCTCAGTTGGTTAAGTGTCCGACTTCGGCTCAGGTCATGATTTCGCAGTTCATGGGTTCGAGCCCCGCATCAGGCTCTGTGCTGACAGCTTGGAACCTGGAACCTGCTTCATACATATTCTGTGTCTCCCTCTCTCTCTGCCCCTCCCCCGCTCACACTCTGTCTCTCTCTCAAGAAATAAATAAACATTAAAAAAAAAAAAGGATTCGGAGAGTGTGTAAGAAGCTCCACACATCCTCCCTGGGTGTTCTCTGTTCCCATGGCCGTAGGTGACTACCTACGTGCTGATGGCTCCCAATCTGTGTCCAGCCAGACTTGCCTTCCAAGCTTCAGAGATGTCTCTGCAGCCGCCTCTGAGATTTCCTATTTGAACGTCATAGCAGGTTCAGCAGGTGCAAAGTGACACCTTCCTCCTTGCTCTCCAAATGTGTTTTCCCTTTTGTGTTTCCTAAGCGGGCGCAGCCATCCATCTAGCTGCTCAAGCCAGACACCTGGAAGTCGTGCTAGACTCCCCTCCTCTGTCATCTGTTAGTCAATCCGCAAATGAGGCCTGCTTATTCCGCCATGGAAATATTTTCTCTCCAGCAACTCACAGTCTCGCAATAAAACCTTTATAAACAAATCTGGAAAATACGTAAGAGGTAAAAGGATGTGCTGCTGGATATTAGATGAGGGGCTTGATCACTAAATATCAAGTAAATTACTGTAACCTATGGCTAGAAAAGAAAGTGTGAGCGTCTAGGAGGAGAGGGCAAAGAGAATGCTTTATTTTTGAATGAAAAACCATTTTTGTTTACATTTACTCATTTTTGAGAGACAGAGAGAGACCGAGTGTGAGCAGGGGAGGGGGAGAGAGAGAGGGAGACACAGAATCTGAATCAGGCTCCCGGCTCTGAGCTGTCAGCACAGAGGGCCCAACGCAGGGCTCGAACTCACGAACCGCGAGATCATGACCTCAGCCGAGGTCAGAGGCTTAACCAACTGAGCCACCCAGGTGCCCTGAAGAGAATGCTTTAATGCTGGCATGCCATTCTCTTTATTCCACAACTATCCTCTACCTGCTACTGGCAGGAAGTGCGTCCAAGAGCAGCCCTTTCTTTCCATCTGCCATAGACATTTAGGGAGGTCCATTTGGGTTAGAAGAACACAACAACTCCAAACTTCAAAGGCATGAAAATCAGGAGCTCCTCTTAAAGAGACCTGTTCTCTTGCACAGAAGATGAACCGTTCTTCTATCCCTTTGACCATTCTCAAGGTCATGGTGCAGTGGGAGGGAAGGGAGAAGCTGTGAGCTCTGAACTGAGACAAAGGAACCTGGATGAATGAGAATCCTCACGACCAAGAACACCCTACACGGGTTTGTGAAAAGACAAATTTGTGGAAAACATCCGACAGGGACATTACACGAACGGAAAAGTACAGCCCAATCTCTACCGTGAATACAGATACAGAAATCCTTAACAAATTAGAAACCAAATCCATTAATACACATAAAAGGATATTTCACATTAGCAAATGAGTCCGTATAATTTACCACTTTAACAGATTAAGGAAAAACTTCATACAGTCATCTCAATAGATATAAAGAAAGCATTTGATAACATTCAATACAAGTTTATGATATTTCAGAAAACCTTAAGAAACTAGGAATTGAAGGGAACTTCCTTAATATAAAGATTTTCTAGAAAGAACATACAGCAAACATCATATTTAATGGGAAAATATTGAACTATAGGAAATATTCTCCACGATTATGAACATATATTATTATTGCGGAAATATATTAATAAAAACACCGACACTATTATCCATTATTAATGGAACTACATTAAGATAAAGAAAAAAACAGAGAGATTCCCAGTATGTCCACTTCTATTTACCACTGTGTTTGATATCCTACCCAGTGCAAAAGTGAGATTTGAAAGGAAGAAATTCGTAAACATGATCATGTATGAGGAAAATGAACAAAGCAAAGTCTGCAACTATTAGAACTAAAAATTTTAGTGCTGTCACTGTACTCAAAGTAAGTGCACAAAAATCAGTTGAATTTTATTTACCATAAAAACAATACAACATAAAATTTTGTTTAACAACAAAAAGAAAACAATACCATTTGCCTGGTATAACAAAACCTAAATACCTAGGAATAAATCTAAAGAAATATGTGTGAGACCTATACATTTTAAAACTTTACTGGGAGGGCGCCTGGGTGGCTCAGTCATTAAGCATCTGACTTCTGTTCAGGCCATGATCTCATGGTTCATGGGTTCGAGCCCCACGTTGGGCTCTGTGCTGACAGCTTGGAGCCTGGAGCCTGCTTCAGATTCTGTGTCTCCCTCATTCTCTGTGCCTCCCCAATTCGCACTCTGTGTCTCTCTCTCAGAAATGAATAGGGACACCTGGGTGGCTCAGTCAGTTAAGCCGCTGACTTTGGCTTGGGTCGTGATCTCGCGATTCGTGAGCTGGAACCCTGCTCCAGGTGAGCTCAAGCTCCACTTGGGGTGAGCCCTGCTTCTCTCTTTCTCTTCTCCCCACTTCCCCGCTCTCTCCTTCTGTCCCTCCTGGCATTCTCTCTCTGCCTCTCACTTCTGCCCTCTCACTCTCAAATAAAACAAAACATTGCTGGGAGAATTTAAAGACAATGTAAATAAATAGATAGCTAATCCTTGTTCATGAGTCAAAAGACTCAATATTATAAAGATGTAAATTATCTTCAAATTGATCTATAGATTCAAGTGCCATCTTAATAAAAATCCGGCAGGCACTTTTGTGAAAATCAATGAACTGATTCTAAAATTTATATGCAATTGCAAATAAATACATATTTGTATGTATACAAGAAAAACCAAGATACTCATGAAAAGAACGAAGCGAAAACACTCGCTCTACTAAATAGCAAGATTTCTTATAAGTTACAGAAATGAAGACAGATGAGGTACAGAATAGAAAAATAAACCCATAAAACAGAGAGTCCACAAACAGACCCATATACACATCAATACTTGGTTTGTATCAGAAGGTGACGTTGCGGGTGAAATGATCTCTTTTCTTTTCTTTTTTTTTTTTTTTCAACGTTTATTTATTTTTGGGACAGAGAGAGACAGAGCATGAACGGGGGAGGGGCAGAGTGAGAGGGAGACACAGAATCGGAAACAGGCTCCAGGCTCTGAGCCATCAGCCCAGAGCCCGATGCGGGGCTCGAACTCACGGACCGCGAGATTGTGACCTGGCTGAAGTCGGACGCTTAACCGACTGCGCCACCCAGGCGCCCCTAAATGATCTCTTTTCAACAAATTGTCCCGGGTCATTTGTATGTCCACACGGGAAGAAAACGAAATTTCACCCCTTCTTTACGTTAAATCAAAAAAGATATCAAAATCAAAAGCCCTATAAATACAGAGAACCAGCTAGTGGTTGCCAGAGGGGAGGGCAGTGAGGGGAAGGGCAAAAATAGGTGAGGAAGAATGGGAGATCCAGGCTTCCAGTTATGGAATGAATAAGTCACGGGAATAAAAGGCACACTGTAGGAAATATCGTCGATGATATTGTAATAGTGTTATACGGTGACAGATGGTAACTACACTTGTGGGGAGCGCAGCATCACGTACACAGAAGTTGAATCATGACGTGGTACACCTGGAACTTATGTTTGTGTCAACTACACTCAAATGAAAACGTTTAAAAAATACAATTCTGGGGGCGCCTGGGTGGCGCAGTCGGTTAAGCGTCCGACTTCAGCCAGGTCACGATCTCGCGGTCCGTGAGTTCGAGCCCCGCGTCGGGCTCTGGGCTGATGGCTCGGAGCCTGGAGACTGTTTCCAATTCTGTGTCTCCCTCTCTCTCTGCCCCTCCCCCGTTCATGCTCTGTCTCTCTCTGTCCCAAAAATAAAAAAAATAAAAAAAAAATACAATTCTGGGGGCGCCTGGGTGACTCAGTCGGTTGAGCGGCCGGCTTCGGCTCAGGTCATGATCTCACGGTTCATGAGTTCGAGCCCTGCGTCGGGCTCTGTGCTGACAGCTCAGAGCCTGGAGCCTGCTTCCGATTCTGTGTCTCCCTCTCTCTCTCTGACCCTCCCCCGTTCATGCTCTGTCTCTGTTAATAAATAAACGTTAAAAAAAATTAAAAAAAAAAAAAACAATTCTAGAAGAATTATAGATCCAAACTTTAAAGATAAAAATTAAGAATTCTAGAAGATAACACGGGAAAATATCCTGATGACCTTGGACAGACAAAGGATCAGAGAGCACTTAGGATAGAGAAAAAAAAATGATAACTGTGCTACACGAAAACTAAAAACTTTTAGGGGTGCCTGGTCGGCTCAGTCACTTGAGCCTCTGTTGATTTCAGCTCAGGTCATGATCCCAGGGTTGTGGGATCAAGCCCCATGATGGGCTCCCCACTGAGCATGGAGCCTGCTTAAGATTCTCTGTGTCCTTCTGCCCCTCTCCCCTGCTCACACACACACACACACACACACACTCTCTCTCTCTCTCTCTCTCAAATTAAAACAGGGGCGCCTGGGTGGCGCAGTCGGTTAAGCGTCCGACTTCAGCCAGGTCACGATCTCGCGGTCCGTGAGTTCGAGCCCCGCGTCGGGCTCTGGGCCGATGGCTCAGAGCCTGGAGCCTGTTTCCGATTCTGTGTCTCCCTCTCTCTCTGCCCCTCCCCCGTTCATGCTCTGTCTCTCTCTGTCCCAAAAATAAATAAACGTTGAAAAAAAAAATTAAAATAAATAAAATTAAAACAACAAAACTAAAAATTAAAAACTTTTATTCATCAAAAGACACAATGAAGAGCACGAAAAGGCAAGCCACAGACTGGGAGGAGATATTTGCAATGCATGTAATGACAGAGGTCTCATATCCAGAATATGTAAAGAATATGTATGACCCCAACAGGTCAGTAAGACAAAGGCAGCCTTATAGAAAAATAAGCCACAGACTCAATCAGACACTTAACAAAAGAGGATATTCAAAAGCGAATGACTGTATGAAAAAGTTCCCACTTCCAGAGTCAGTAGGAAAATGTAAATGACAAGCACAATTAAAGGGAAACACACACCCATTGGAATGGAATGGCTAAAATCAAATAGATTGATAATACTAAGCACTGCCAGCAACGTGATGCCGCAATGCTGGGGAGGGGCAGGTGTTAACGGCTACAAGCAGCTAAAACCCATCATTATCCATTATAGCTGCATGTTCACGAGCCATCAAGTCCATTCCGAGGTAAACACCCAGGAGAACCCAGTACACATGTGAACCAAAACACACGTATGAAAGTGTGCATAGCAGCATTATTCAAAATAGCCAAAAGAGGGGCGCCTGGGTGGCGCAGTCGGTTAAGCGTCCGACTTCAGCCAGGTCACGATCTCGCGGTCCGTGAGTTCGAGCCCCGCGTCAGGCTCTGGGCTGATGGCTCAGAGCCTGGAGCCTGTTTCCGATTCTGTGTCTCCCTCTCTCTCTGCCTCTCCCCCGTTCATGCTCTGTCTCTCTCTGTCCCAAAAATAAATAAACGTTGAAAAAAAAAATTAAAAAAAAAAATAGCCAAAAGATACATATAACTGGAAACAACTTAGATGTCAATCATGACCAGAATAAAAAATTGCACTGTGGCGTATTTGTTCAGTGGAAACACCACAGCAAAGACCAGTCACAAACAGTTGCCACACACACTCTGGGTGAACCTTCCAGACATACTGTGAGCGGACACAATAGTACACATTATGCTTCCTTTTGCACAAAATCCCCAAATCACATTAAACTCAGGTAGCGTTTCAGAAGTTAGGAGAGTGGCTACCTTTGAAGACAAGGAAGTGTCACTGGGTGGGACCTGAGGACACATAATATTTATTGTTCTGGGTGATGATTCAATGAACTATAATCGCTTTGTGAAAATTCTTTGAGCTTATACTTACGACCTGTGCGCTTGTCTATATGCGTGTTCTACTTCAGTAGACAATTTCATTAAAGGAAAACCGAAGAAAAATAATTCAGTGAAAGATTCTGGAAATATAAGTTATAAGAAGGTTACAAATTATACAACCCACAGGGAAGAATTAGATCTTACTAAACTACCCTATTGTCAAAAATTCCTTATGAAACTTTTCTCTCTCTGACAGAGCTGCTCCAGGACTTACCTTAAGCGTCAACTTGATTGTCTGCTTCTTCCTCTCCTCAGCTACTCCCAGATTTTCTAGTCCCAGGGCCGCGGAAGGCTGGCACCTGGATACAGCGGTGCCTGAAACTAGCGGAGGTAGAGGCAGCAAAGGCAGGCAGCGCTGTTCCTTGCGATGTGCCACCAACTTGTGGAGCCCTGGGGCGTCACGGTAAATAATGGGGCATAAGAGAGAATCCACGTGGCGGGCTCTCAATATTCACCATCTGCCCCATTGGGCTGCCAGCCCCTGGAGAAAGAAGGGCATCACCGCCTCCTGCATCAACATGGCTCCCTTCCCCTCCCCTTTTGAGTTCTCACGCCACTGCCACTTTCTCAATGAAGCTTCCGGGACAAACTCCCCAAGCCGCTTCAGTTAAGAAGCCAAACGGTGTCCCCTCCTTCCCTCAGCAGTCCCTTACCCTTCTCCTCTGCTTTGTTTTTTCCTCCACTGCCCCGTGTATTGTGTTCATTCATTTTTATCATCTGTGTCTTCCTTGAGAATGTAGGTTCTATGAGGGCAGGGATTTTTACCTTCACAATCCATAGCTGTATCCCCAGCACTTAGAATAGTACCTGGCACATCGAAGGTGTTCCACAAATATTTACGGAGTGAAAAAACACACATAAAAGTGTATAGCACAGTGTCATAGCGTGCATTCAGTAAAAGCTGGTCTCCTTCTCCCCCCCCCCCCTTTTTTTTTAATTCTAAAAGTCAGGTTGTTTCAAGCTTCCAAATAACCTCAGGTAACTCCTTAAAGTTGGAATATAGCAAACACACATAGAATCAGCCAGAATACTTGGATTCTGAATTCGTCTGCTCTGGCTGCCATAACAAAATACCACAGGCTGGGTGGCTCAAACAACGGAAATATGTTTTCTCCCTCGCCGGAGGCTACAAGTCCAAGATCAAGGTGTCAGAAGGTGTTGATTTCTGCCGAAGCCTCTCTCTCGACTTGCAGATGGCTGCTTCCTGGCGTGTCTTCACGTGGTCTTCCCTCCCCCTTGTCTGTGTCCTAATCTCCTTTTCTTATAAGAACGTCAGTCATTCCATCAGGACCCACCCTCGTGACCTCATTTAACGAACTACCTCTTCACCTCACGTTCTGAAGCGCAGGAGGTTTACCAGTTCGACTTACACATTTGGGGGTGGGGGTGGGGGTCACCCTTCAGCCCGTAACAGTTTAGTCCTTGCTGAGCCACTGAATCCTCACGTCAACCCCCTGAGGTGGATGTGATTGTTATTATTACTTCTTCCACGGAACTGGTGAAGACACAGAGGCTCAGAAGGGAGGGCTGGGTTTTGTTCGCTTCGGTGTACCTAGAGGTCAGATGAACCCACACGCATCGCTCTGCCTACAGCAGTGGGTGAACGTGTGACGCTTCCCTCACCTCCTACCGTTCTACCCAGTCACACCCTGCCACAGGTGACAAGAAGAGGAGGCTCCTGGCAGTTTGTGGGTAGTTCTAAAACAAGGACAAGACCCATTCTGTCTGTATTGTTGCCGTTGATGTTTCAGTGAATGGGTAATGTTCCTCGAAGAAAGAGCAAGAGGTAGAAACACACAAAGAGAAGAAAACTCTAGAACAAGCAACACTAATCTCCAGGGACAGAAAGCAGATCAATGGTTGCTTGGGGGGGGGTGGGGGGGGTGGGGGGGCGGGGAGGAGGGAGAACTGCAAAGGAGCTAGAAGCCTTCAGGGGGGAGATGTAAACATTCTGTATCTTGATTGCAGTTGTTGTCCTTGTATGTACTGTTGTCAAAATCCATCGACGTGTACACTTAAAACGGGTGAATTTTTTTGTATATAAATTATGCCTCGACACATTTGATTTCAATAGAAAAATAAACCAGTAGGCATCTCACCACGTAAAGACAACCACCATTACCATTTTGGTATGTTTATGCTGCTGGGGCGTGCGTGCACACACACACACAGACACAGACACACACACACACACACTCCATGTTCTGTTTTTTCTTCTCTCTCAATAACATATCATGAAAACCTTTCCATGTCAGTACGTGGAATGCTGCACTGGCATTTTTGTAATGGTAGAATACATCATTCCATAACATGATCGACTTCAACCAATTCTGGGGGAAAAATTAAGATGCTTCCAATTTTTCACTATTCTAAACACTACCATGAATATCCTTGTAAGTATTTGAGCACACCCTTAACTATTGCCCTAGAATAAATTTCTCCCAGTAAAATTACTGAGTCAAAAGAAGTTCACATTTTTAAAGGAATTTGATATATCTTTCAAAAGTGCCCTCCCCTAAAAGCTACACCAATTTATGCGCCCGCTGGCCATCTCTTGGTCTTGACTGTGGACAGATCAACATTGTGGATCTCCATGGAAACAGACACAAAGAAAATCCCACCAGTGACATACCCTAAAATCCTCAAACTTTAGAAATTATTGAAATCCTACAGAGTCAGTGTCTCAGCCCTAACCACCGAACTCAAGGGCCATGAAGGTGCAGGGCTGAGATCACAAGGCTCGGTTAGGAGCACCTCCGGGACTCAACTCAGGGTGGAAGCCACCCACGATGTGCTGAAGGAGCACTGAGTCAAGGGCTCAGAAAAGAACTCAAGTCGTCCTAGGCTCAGACACTTTCTAACTCCTATGCCCACTTGTCTCTTTGGACCAATCTTGTTCTAGAACTCAGGGGAGCTGGGGATCCTGGGAGTTGCACATACTGCTGTGGTTATCAGTGAAAACTCTAGCTGGTTCCACCTTATTCCAATCCTTGGCTCTGCTGTTCGTGGCCCCGGGATGGTTATTTGGCCTCTCCAAGGCTCAATTTCCTCAACAGAAACGTGGAGTTAATAATTCTACTTATCTCACAGAGTTTCACGAGGATGACATAAAATAATGCAATCAGATTCATTAGCAAGGCGCCTGGCCTTAAGGAGGTGCTGATACTTGCTAAGTATCATTCTTTTGGCCCCTGGTACTTGCTTCCGGCTGCAGAGGCCTGAGGTGAACAACTTCCCACCTTTCTGTTCTGCCCCAGCACCCCTACTGCTGTCTCTACGAAGGCCCAGCCAGCCACCAAGCTCGTTTTAGATCTGCCTAATGGCCACCGATAAACTAGATGAAACCTCATTCTTAGGGGAGGCCTGGCCATCCCTCCTGCCTCCAGGACCACGCCTGACAAATATAGAAGAAATTACAGGCATCCGATTTCAGGCTGCGTGTGTACATTTTGTCTGAGCCAAGCCCCAAACCCTACTTCTGCTGCTGCATCAAAAGACCATCTCTCCTCCAGGCTCCAGGCCCAGGGTAGGCAGCAATTTGGGACGCAGCCCCCTCTTATTTTTAGCCTTAAAAACCCAAAAGCCAACATACCAGCGCTCACCCAAGCGTCTCGCACAAGCTGTTGTTTGATTTGGGTTGAGAAAATGACAGAGTTCTGCACCAAGAACAGAAGGGGAAAAAAAAAAAAAAAGAGGGGAAAAAGGGAGTTTTCTTTTCCCTCCCCTGCCAACCTCCATCCCCCCTCAACTCCTCCCTTAGGCCTGGGTGGACCCTGCCTGGGTAATCGTCCCCTGCTATATTTAAAAACCACAGATGTGTTGGTGGAGACTTCATTTCGGAATTGCAGGCGGCGTCTCCTGAGGACAAGGGGAAAGCCGGTGCCGCGCGCCCGCCTGGCCGCCCTCCCCGCCCGCCGCCCGGAGCCCCGGACTCCGCGGAATCCAGGTCAGGACGCGCCGCCGTGTCGGGAGTGCCGCCGGCCGGGAGGCGCCCGGGCGCCGGGCTCCGGCGATTGGGTGGGTGGCCGCGGGCGAGGGCTTCCGCCCGCGTTCGGCCCCCCGGGGGCCCTCCGGCCGCGAGGCGCAGGTCCACTCGCCCGCGGCTGCTCGGGGCGCTATCTGAAAATCCCCCTCGGCGCGCGAGGATAAATATGCGCGGCTTGTCATTCGGTGCGGCTCCCTGGCTCCCAGCTGATAGGGTGACGTTCGGTTGGGAGGCTTGGAGATTGGCTTTTTGATTTGGCTTCTTGCTGCAGCTTAATGGGCAAAGCTCGCGGCTCGCCCAGAAACCAGCCCCTCCGCGCGAACCCTCCGCGCGGCGAGGCCGACACGTCCCCCGCGGTGACGGCGTGCCAGGCGGAGAGCCGGCGCGCGCCCAGCCCCGGGAAAGCCCCGGCGACGCGGCCGCGAGCCGGGGTCCCTCGGAGCCGCCAGGGCGCGCCGGGCCGCCCGCCTTCCCGCCCCTCCCGGCAGGGATCCCCCCGCTGCCGGCGGCCGGGACTCCGGGCCTCCCCGGGCTCAGTTCCCGAGCCCGCGCCCCGGCCCGGGCTCCTCCGGGGGTCCTCGGCGGGGGGGGGGGGGGGTCTCCCCGCTCCCCTCCAGGCCCCCTGCCCTGGCCGCAGCCCGCGCGCCCCGCCGAAGGCTGCGAGCCCACGAGCCCCGCGGGCGGCGGCGGCGGCCGACTGACATGCCCCGGACGCGGCTGCGGCCGGCGGGCAGCCCGCGGGGGCGATGAGCCGCTGCGGCCGCTGAGCAGCCGGGCGGCGGGGCGTCGCGCACCTTCCTCTCCCCCTCGCTTGGCCACTCCGCTCCGGAGACCGGGAGGAAACGGTGAGTAATGGGGTGAGCCTCCTGCCCTTCCCCCTCGGCGGGCGGCCGAGGCTGGGGGGTTGGGGTGCCCCCCCCCCTCCCCGGAGGGCTCTCGCTTGGGAATGCTTGTGTTAATTAAGTTATTTCTCAAGATCATTCATACGGGCTGCCTTCCTGTGGGTTTTAGTGCCTGGAGAGGTGGGGGGAGGGTGCCCCGGAAAGTGAACGTTTTGTCTGCGGAGCCCGGGGTGGGGGTGGTATTGTGGCAGAGTGTCTGGTGGGGGGGGGGTCGGGGGGGGCAGAACGAGACGCCGGGGCATGTGTGTGCGCTCGGACGGCGGGTGCACAGCGGGGGGACCGAATGCTGCGGCGCGGGCCCGCTGCGTGTGTGCCCGTGTGCCGGCCGTGCCGGGGCGTGCGGCGCTCCCGGGGCCGTGAGTGCCCGCCGGGGTCGGGGGCTAGGAGCCGAGAGCGGTCCCCCGCGGCGCGCGCCCGCGGCCCCACACGCACGCGCGCGCCCAACCCCGGGACTCCGCGGCCGCGGGTCGGGAACCGCAGCCCCGGCGCACCGGCCCGCCGCGGCCAAGGGGGCGGGGAGAGAGAGGGCTTCTCCGGTCCTGGGCCCTCCCGACCGCGGGGGTCTGGGCGGGCCGCGGCCAGGTGGAGAGAAGGGAGGTGTGTAACTATCCCCCCCCAGCACACACACACACACACACACGCGCGCGCGCACACACACCACACACACACACACACACACGCGCGCGCGCGCACACACACCACACACACGCACACACACCACACGCACGCACACAGGCCCTCTTTCGGAGGCTAGCGCTGCTCTGCAGACCCTGCCTGACCTGCTCCGAGGACCTGAGCCACTGGGGGAGATGTAGAAAGCGATTTGCTCCGGGGGTGGGGGGTGGGAAGCAGTTTTTCGTCTTTATTCAGTGTGTTTTATTTTTAACCGTGGAGGGAGTGGGGGGGGGTTTAAATAGAACAAATGCCTTTAATGCAGTGCCATAAATTTACCCGCTTGCTGCCCGCCTCTCTCTCTCTCTCTCTCTCTCTCTCTCACTCACTCACTCGCTGGTCTTTTCTGGCGACTGTAAAACAAACCCTGAACGTTTGGTGGTTGGGGCAGTTCCTCAGAAGGGCAGGCAGCGAGGCTCCGAGCCCCATGATGGTCAAGAAACACCCGAGACTGGGGAGTTGTGGGTACGTGATGGGCGAGCAGCCGGCCTGCTGGTGGGGCACCGAAAGGGAACCCTCAGGGCCTCTGGCGACCTCGTGACTTGCGGCCGCGTGTGATTAATCTTCCACAGCTGTTGTGCCCCATCCACTTGAGCCGAGCGCTTGTTTACCTCGATTTTCAAATATAGCTGCTGCGCCATGCTCTTCCTGAAATAGGGGGACCCGTGCACTCTTGGGGCGCTGGCCTTCCGCCGGCCCTTCTTTGTGCCGGCCTCCCAAGTTGGAGAGGAACCTGCGTTCTTGTGCCTTGCACCTCCTCGCCCCAGGATGACTGATCCCAGAGCTTAGGGTGACTTGGTGGGGGCTGATCACCCCAGCTTACCATCTACAAGTCCTACCCGCAGCCCCCGCCCACAGGTCCACTTCCTAGCCTTTTCCTTTAAATAAAATACAGGTATTGGGCTGAGAAGAAGCAGATGGAGTGTAAAGAAATGAACTTGGTTGAAGTCCTTCTTGAGCTTGATGGAGATAGGGAGGCTGTTCATGCAGTTTTCTGTACCCAGAATGCTTTATTGTTCTTCCAGCACCCCTAAACTCCAACCCTATTCTTGTCTCATGTACTCCTCTTCCACCTCCAGCTCTTAGTTCATTGGTTACTTCTTCCAGGAAGCCTTCCAGACCTTCTCTGACTGGGCCAGCCTCTCTATACACTCATAACCTGAATCTATTATTTTGAAGTCTCTTAAAGATGCACATTAAATTTACTTAGGTGATTGAGTAATGCTAGTCACACCTCTAGACAGGAAGCTGCATGAAGAGAGGGAACACGGCTCGTGTTTATTCACATCGTAACCGCAAGACTTCGCGCTGTGCCTGGCATGCTGTAGGCACTCAGTAAATGCTGGATGAACGAATGAACTTGAAGAGCCAAGTTATCCCTCCTCTCCGCTCCTGGTCCTCTGATCTCCACTTTGGTGTCTCTTGTACTTGCCTTCCGTGGTCTCCTGATCAGAGAAAAGAGAACAAGGACAACAGACTCACCCTGTAAAAAAAAACATTTCCTTCCTTTAGGCTCCTTCCTGGGCTGGAACCCTGAAGCTGGGGGAGTGTGCTCTTGCCCCATCCCTGCCCTGTCCCTGAGCCAGTCTTTGGGCATAGTTGCTGGTATTTTCCATGGTAGTCACTGGGGCATTGTTCCCTGGTCCATCCCTGCTCACAATCTGGATTTGGGGAAATGGGTCACACGTCTTGGCTTCCCTTTAAGCTACCAAGGTTAGGTAAGAAGAGAGGGCAACCCCCTTCTCACTCAAGCCTGGGGGTTTTGCCTAGAGGTTCAAATATTTGGTGAAGTTCCGAAACGTATCGGTCTCCGAAAGGAAAAAGCACTCATTTATTCAATTAGTTATTTGTTCAGTAAGTATTCAACGACAGCCTACTCTGCCAGCCATTTGCCTGGTACAGAGGCAAATAAAATAGAATGGTCCTTTTCCTCATAAACACACATTCATTCCAGCAGGGATCATCAACTAGTTAACTGCAGTTACCGTATAAAGTGATTGCTTTCAGTGGTGGGTAAATCCTGGGTGTAGTGGAAGCATGTAGGGAGATCACCTCTTCTGGGGGCTTAAGGAGGACTTCTAGGGACAGCCATCCCACAAAGAAAGGATGGGTAGGGGTTGGCTTTGGTGAAAGCAGAGAAAGGAGTGGGGAGAAAGTGTTATGACCCAAGGGATCCATAGGATGGGTAGGGGTTGGCGTTGGTGAAAGCAGAGAGGGGAGTGGGGAGAAAGTGTTATGACCCAGGGGATCCATATGCAAAGGCCTAACACGGATAATGGCTCTTCCAAATGACTGAAGACTGAGGGTACAATTCTGGGAGAGGGGTTTGGAGGACCCTAGGGGCCAAACCTTGAAGGGCTTATACTCCGTGCTAAGGAATTTCACTGTTTCCAGTGGGGGCTTTAGGAAGGTTGTTAGCACTGAAGTGCCTGCTCAGATTTGCATTTGGGAAGATATGTTGAGACTGGAATGTAGGGAGAGAGACCAAGGCAGGGAGTTGGGAGGCCTCAGTAGAAACTCTTGGGCATCTTCTGGGTGGCCTGTGAGGGAGGGGTGTGGGTTCCTCATTCTGTTTTAGCCCACAAGCCGGAGCTGCTCTTCTAGGAAGACACGCCCCCATTTTCTTCAATGAGATTGGCTTGTGTTTGGTTGTCTGTGTTTTGTATGGTCACTCTAAACCCCACACTGACAAGGCGCCCTAGGGAAAAGAGAAGGAAAAGTGGCTCCAGCAGATGTAAAACACACTTCCTCGTCTACTGAGCTGCAAAGCCAGGTGAACTGCCAAAGACCTGAGATCTCTGAGGTCTGGAAGGGTAAGGAGGATTCAGATCCGTATTTGGATCCATAGAGACTATTGAGCAAGATGTTTAGATAGAGAGAACCACAAGTATATGCATATGTACGTGTGTATGTATATGTGTATGTGTGTGTATATGTGTCGTTTTTGATAACATGGAGAGTGAATAAAGACTAATTCCAGAATCAAGCATATTTGCAGATGGTATACAGAATCACGTCCACCAAGACAGCAGCTCTGTTTCATCCTGGATGAAATGTACTGCTTTGATACTTGCCATGACAAATCATGCCTCCCTGGTCGTATGCAGGGGCGCTGGTTCGTGGGGGGCCTGGATCCCGAAGTGGGACTGGAAACTGAAATCCTGCCCTGGCTTCCCTGTGGCCGTTTCTGAAACCATTTGAGAAGAGAGGCCCCTAGAGCCGGGCACTGCTACACTCGTCCTACAGAATGAAGCCAGGCAGTGTGCACTTGGTCAGCATTCTTCCTTTGCACCCGGACCTGCCCACTTCATTCCTCACCTGCCCTGCCACTAGTCTCGGAGTAGAAAAGGTCTCCCTTCCTCTCCCCCTTCCTCTCCCGCAGGGTGCCTGGCGGCCGCCCCTGCACTGCCTCCATCAGCTTGCCTTGTGCACTTTCTCCTCCATACTGGATCCCCTCCCTCCAACTCTTAGAATGCTCAGCAAGCGCCATCTGGAAAAGAATGTCCCTCATCCAATTCCTACCCCTTCCTGCTCCCTTTCCAGCCAGCTTTCACCAAACTCTTGAAATTTTAGAGTAAACATCTGTCTCCATCTCGTCACCTCACTCATTCACTTAGCCCCATGCTTTCCCACTTTTCGGTACCCTCTGCTCAACTGCCGTCCGCCGAGGACTTCTCACTTCCCCAGATATAGGAACTCGTTTCTGATCTCTTTCCCCGCCATCAGATAAGATCGACAGTTCCTTCCAGACAACTCGCCCCTCTTGGCTTCCACCACACTGAGCTCTCCAGGACCCTCAGTTCTCTAGGCGGCCCCCTTGCTCTTCCTCTCCAGGGGTCTCTCCTCCCTCTCGTTCCCCTCCCCCACTGGCCCTCGGCAGTCTCCCTCAGTGGTTGGTGCCGTGATGGTGGCTTCCCTGTCACTGTAGCTCCCCACGCCCAGTGTCTTGTTTCCAGCCACTTGCACAGTATCTCTGACAAGGTGCTACCTCGGCGCCTCAAACCGAGTTTCTGCTAAACTGACATTGTCTTTGTCCTTAGAAGCTACTTCTCTTGACTTCCCACTTTCTGTTGACGGCACCATCCGACTTCCAGTCACCTTGGCTCACGATCCCCAAGTTTATCTTTGACTCCTCTGCCTTATTTGCCTGAATATTGCTAGTGTCCGAGAAGTCCCTCCCCATCTTCTCTATCCCTACCACCCGCACCTGAGTACGTCTGATAAGCTCTTACGAAATAGTAACAGTACGGGCGATAGTTACTGTTCTGGGAGTTTACCACCTGACAGATACTCGGTTGCCAAATGCTTGACTTTGATTTTCCCATTCGGTCCCTACCATACCCCGTGAAGTAGTGGCTGTTATTGTTAAACTACATAAAATAGTTTCCTGACGCCTTCCCAGCTTCACCCTCCAATTCGTATTAAGACTGGTACAGGATCGGGGCGCCTGGGTGGCTCGGTAGGTTGAGCGGCCGACTTCGGCTCGGGTCACCATCTCGCAGTGTGTGAGTTCGAGCCCCGCGTCGGGCTCTGTGCTGACAGCTCAGAGGCCTGGAGCCTGCTTCGGATTCTGTGTCTCCCCGTCTCTCTACCCCTCCCCTGCTCACGCTCTGTGTCTCTCTGTCTCTCAATAATAAGTAAACGTTTAAAAAAAAAAAAAGAGAGACTGGTACAAGAACCCCCTCCTAAAACACCCTTCTGGGCCTGCCTGCCGTTTTTCTGCACAGAAACCCTGAGGGGCCTCCTGTGTTTGGCTGCTGTCCACCTGCCTGTACTCAAGGCTCTCCACGGCCTGGTTCGCCACTGCACGTGAAGCTTCTCGCCCCACAGTTCCTGTGTGGGCACCTCAGTAAACCTGTCCTTTCCTCTTCTGTGCCTTTGTTCATGGCTTCCTTCTCACCTGTTCCTCAGTGTTCCATTCCAATGCCTCTTCCTGATGGGAAGGCTTCAGCGGAGGGCAGTCCCTTCCTCTGGATTTTAACACCGCATCTGCGGACAGGCTGAAATGCGGGTGTTTTGTTTTGTTTTTCCAGGTGGCTTCCCACCCCTCTTGGACCACGTGCTTTTTCTGTCTCCCGCTCTCTGTCACGTGCTGCGGTGGGCGTTTCAACGAATAAGGAAGGAGTGAATAAATGAATAACCTCCCTTACTTTTGAGGGGTCAGGAAAGGGGACCTGTCCCATTTATCATAAAAGAAGCCAGTGGTGAAGTCCCCGGTGTGTCTGTTATCTCACTGGGTTTCTAGAGATCAGCATGGCCAGCCAACTCAACTCTCTGGATGTGTGGCCTACACCGGGCCCCGAGCTGGTTGAGTGTCCTGATGGCCTTCGGCTGGCACTCCTGCACGGAGTCCCCTCCCCCTACAACACTGCGGGGCATTCACAGAATGACCAGTAATGCTCTAGACCCCAAATGCTCCTGCACCGCGCCCCGCTTCCTTTTCCGTCCAGGAAGGCTGTGTCTGGAGCCACGCAGACTCTGCTGAGGGTCTTTGTGGGACTGCTCTGCTCGGGAGCTTTCCAGAGGCTCTGGCCACCCCCTGCCACACCAGCGTCCTCTCTCCCCTATGACACTGGAAGAGCTGAGTTGAGCCTGTGCCTTCTGGCCCCTCCGGAGGAAGCAGTGGGGGAGTTGGCTTCGAGGGGAATCGTGACAGGAGTGGGGAGAGAGCACAGCTGACCCCCCTCCCATCCTCGGAGTCTGCCCCTGGCACCCTCTTGTTGAAGGAGGCCCAGAGTGCCCTAGAGCTGATGGTACAAGAGAACCCCCAGCCGTGGCTCAGAGAGATGATTTTGACTGCTCGCCAGAGCCCCTTTGTTCTCCATTCAGGCAATGATATGATTTAATTCCATATTTCAACATTTGAAAATTAAGAGAAATTAAATGGCATTAAAATAAATCAGGCTTCTGGAGAACGAGCCGGGGAAAAGGTACATACAGGCAGCTAATCACCAGCTTCCCCTTGGTGTGTAGGCAGCAGGGCAGAGGGGTGGCATTCCTCTCTCCGTGGGCAACCCCAAAAGATAGAGCACGGGTGGCTTTCTCTGGGGAACAGAGAGAGGGAGGAGCAATACCCCCTCCAGCCGCCCTGGGCTTCTCACTCCCTTGACCCAGCCCTGGCAGGAGAGGTTTTCTCTTGGTCCTTTCTGAAATGACTAAACTCCCGGAGGCTTCGTGGAAGGAGCCCTCGGGGAGCCGGAGGACCAAGGTTTGCTTCCGGCTCCCTTATTAATTGGCATAGAGATTCTTGGCAATTACCTGAGCCCGCACGGTTTCCTCATCTGTATGAGCGATCTCACAAAAGGATTACGTGAGGCCAGGTGAGTGCAGAGGCCTTTGTAAACCGTTGGCATGTAGTGTTGGCTTAAGATCTGTAGAGCGAATGATGCACCCCACATGCTGCTTATTGTTATGCTACACACTGTGGGATAAGGTGCCAACGGGGGGGGGGGGGGGGGGGGGCGTGGCGCAGAGAAGAAATCGTGTTTAGGGATAGCCTCAGAACTGCTGTCCAAACACTGTGTGCTCTTGTTCTTTTGAAGGAAGGAAACGGACTGCTCTGTGCGGCCAGTGGCTTTAACCGTTTACCTCTCTACCCTCCAGCTTCCCAGGAGGTTTGAAGCCCCCCTCGTTGGTGCCTCTTTCCCGTATTTGCTCAGTTCTGCAGAGGCAGCATTGATCCTCTCGGCAAACACGACACTCACTCGGCCAGGCGCCGGCCGAGGCCCTGAAGATGCTGTCAGCAAGAAGGCGAACAAGAGGGACAGGTTTCCAGCTACCATGGGGTTTATAGTCTACGATAAACCAGTAGACAGGCTAACAGAAACAATGATGATTTCAGCAGGTGATACGTGCTGTAAAGAAAACGAACCATGGTGTTCCAGAGAGTGCCGGCAGGGACGCTGGGACCCCCTTCGGATAAGGCGAGGAGGGGAAAAGCCTCTGAGAAGCTGGCATCTGAGACCTGAGTGATATGAAACAGTG
This sequence comes from Prionailurus bengalensis, assembly GCF_016509475.1. Classification (NCBI taxonomy): domain Eukaryota; kingdom Metazoa; phylum Chordata; class Mammalia; order Carnivora; family Felidae; genus Prionailurus; species Prionailurus bengalensis. The sequence continues at coordinate 116,542,772 of NC_057355.1, read as the reverse complement.
ACCCATGGGGATCTTTAGGGTAAGGGTGTTCGAAGCAGAGAGAACAGTAAATGCAAAGGTCTTAGGGCAGGTGCGCGCCTGATGTGGTCTACAAACCTCAGAGAACACCGCCTTCGCTACAGGGGAGTACGCAGGCAGCAAAACAGAGTGGCAGGAGGGAAGGGCGGTAAGTTAGAAGGTGAAGGCAGAAAGGGGGTGAGGAGTTCTGCAGGGAGAGAAGGTTGCGAGGGATGGCGTGGTCTGATTGAGGTTTTAAAAAGACATTTTGGGCCGTTTTGTGGAAAGTAGACTACAAGAGAAGGGGCAAGATCGGCAGCTACGGCGGGAGTCCAGGCGAGAGGTCTAACAGTGAATCTCCAGTAGCTAGAACAGAGCGTTGGCACGTTATGGGCAGTACGTTCCGGAACACAAACCCGGGCCGAACCAAAAACCTGCAGCTGTGATGGGCGCACAGAGACTCTTCTCACGAACCACGAGCAGAGTCAGGCTTTTCTTGGAGTCACTCTAGGATTTGAGTTCCTCCCAATGTTTTGGATCTTTAAAAAATACTTCTAATTTTTCTAGCTGGCAGTATTTCACAGGGGCAATGTGCTCATGAGTTTGTTTTCTTGTCTGTGACACTGCGCGCTCATTCGAGACAGACGTGAGAAATCCCACTCCGCCCGCTCTGTGTACGCAAATCCCCAAATCCTTTGCTCGCGTTTGGATCCTGATCTTGGGAGCTTTTCTCTGCTGTCCTCCATGGCAGGGACCAGACCTGCTTCATCGCTGCGTCTCCAGAGTTTATCACAGTCTGGATGATCGAATGAGCAAATGGCGATGGCGGTGACCAGACTAGGGAGCACCCCCATGCTTTGGTTGAATTCCAGGGCCCTCCTGCTCCCTTCCTGGAGAGTCCAGGACCCTCGCTGGCCTCATTTGCTACAGGATGTCCCTAACACAAAATGTGTATCTCAGTTCAGTGGCTTTGTGTTGATTCCTTTGGCCTCTGTGCCTTTGGGCACTGTGGAGATCCCTGACGTGGGAGGAGCTCTGCAGGGCCCTGGGGAGGAAGAGGGTGTCTGATGTGGTTTGGTTTTTGCTGTGCCTCATTTATATTCTTTCACCGGCCTCCTCTTTTCAGTTGGTCTCCAGAACGCATTGATTCTACTTGTTTTTTTTTTTTTAATGTTTGTTTATTTTATTTTATTTTTTTTTAATTTTTTTTTTTTCAACGTTTATTTATTTTTGGGACAGAGAGAGACAGAGCATGAACGGGGGAGGGGCAGAGAGAAAGGGAGACACAGAATCGGAAACAGGCTCCAGGCTCTGAGCCATCAGCCCAGAGCCTGACGCGGGGCTCGAACTCGCGGACCGCGAGATCGTGACCTGGCTGAAGTCGGACGCCTAAACCGACTGCGCCACCCAGGCGCCCCAATGTTTGTTTATTTTTGAGAGACAGAGAGAGCACGAGCAGGGGAGGGACAGAGAGAGGGAGACACAGAATCCGAAGCAGGCTCCAGGCTCTGAGCTGTCAGCACGCAGCCCGATGCGGGGCTCGAACCCACGGTCATGAGATCATGACCTGAGCCGAAGTCAGACGCCTAGCGGACTGAGCCACCCAGGCGCCCCAGAACGTATTGATTCTACTTTAAAGAGCTCACAGGTCCACACCTTCCACCACAGGCCCGCTCTCACTGCCTTGGTTCGGGTTCTGGCCCCCTCATACTCAGATGCCTTGGGAGACTCTGGACTCGTCTTCCTGCCTCCGGTCTTTCCTTGCTTCTGTTCATCTACCTGGTTTCCCCGCTGTCTTCGTGCTAGGCCTCCTATCCCGAGGAACAACATCAGTCTTGTCCCTTCTGTGATTGAAACACTTTCAGCGGTTCCCCGTTGCCGCCGGGATAATGCTCTAATTCCTCGGCCGGGTGTACAAGGCCTTTCGCGAACGATTTCTTGCTTATCTCTGCAGCTCTGCTCCGGTGCCCGGTTCCTTCAGCCACACCGCTCACCCTCATTCAGGCTGCCGTGCTCGTTAGCACAGGCTTTCTGCTATTTCTTTGAGACACGCTGGCTTCCACCCAGTTAACTCCTCCTGTTCCTTCTTCAAATCCTACATCTCAAGTGGCCTGGTTCATGAAACTGGCCCTGATGATTCCGGGCACAGCATGAGGCCTCCCTTCCTCCGTGCTCTCTTGGCACATTGCACAGGCTTCCAAATCTAGTACTTGTTTTGTTGTAATTATTTGGTTTTCTGTCACTGGCCTCAAGTGAAGTGGGTGCTCCTCACAGGGGATTATTTTTTGTTCATACTACTCAGACTTGAAAAACTGTGCTCACAGCATCCCCGACAGATGGGATGCTCCATATGAACACTGCCAAGAGTGGGAGAAATCACTGGATCTTATGCTTTCTATTTTCGCACGATTATTCAATGTATCTGTTCATTCAGTAAATATATACTGAGTAACTACTATATGCCAGGCACTGATATAGGCACTGAGGATATAGAAATACCAAAGGGATAAAAATTCCTACCCTTTAGGAAATTTTATTCTAATTTTTCGGAGTGTGCAAAAAAAAAAAAAAAAAAACGAGGTGGGCACAAATCAGAGTAATTTTCATAACTCTGTGAAAGTCCGCCCATGGCACGCCGACTGGGTTTCATAAAAAATGCATGCATGCGTGAATGAAAGAATAAATGAATGAGCAAGCTAAGAGACCATGAGGAAACAAGTGTGGACAAGCCAACTAAGCCATCGTCGCTGAAAGGGAAAATAACTAGAAATCTGTCCTGCTGGCAATGGAAGAGCAGCGTCATTTTTTCCTATGAAAATGGGAGGGACCTCTGGATCTTTTCTGTTTCCTCAGTAAATGTGTAAACCAAGCAGACGGCAGGTTTCGGGAGACACAGAGGGAAAGTCTACTTGGATGGGTAGGCAATCCTTGGCAAGGTGTGAAGGCAAGAGTCCAGGAGTGTGGGGTATCTGTCCGGGACACAGAAAGACTTTGTGCTACCCGTCGTATGTCACAGCTCACAGTGTTATGTCACCTACACTAAGAGTTCTTCTCCTGGTCCAAAGAAAGTCTCTCATGGTCGGAATCCCTAAGACACAAATGTCATGGTCAGGCTGCATTCCTGTCTTCTCTTCCAGGATTTTCAGCCTTGGTTGTACCTCAAAATCAGGCAAGGAAATTTTAAGGCACTTCAGTATCTAGGACTCCCAGAGAGTCCAGAACTTAGGTTTGGAGCTGGATCCAGGTGTCTGTATTTTTTTTTTTTTTTTTTAGAGCTCCAGAGTTATTCTAATGCACATCCCTCTTCAGCATGTGGTGCTAGTTCCATCATTGCCTCCAGCTCGGTGGGGGGCTGGGGGGTGACTTAAAGGCAGATGTAGATCCAGCAGTGGGAGAAACAGAATTTCGGCGGGCAAAGCCTTTCCTCTTCCCACGTCTCCGGCCCACTCTCATCGTTTGTGACATCCTAGACCTGCCAGAGACTTGCAGAGGGCAAAAACCTCTGGCTTCTACAGAGTCCGGTAAACCTTAGAGTCATAGAATCAATGAGCCCTTGAGCCGTAGAATTTTAGGCAGGGAGGCAGAGAGGATGTCAGAGGTCACGTCCAACCTCTTTGGTCCTGTCAGTAGAGTTTCGCTGAGTGTGACCACTTGTCCTAAAACAGAAAAGTAAAAAAATAAGGCTTCCCAATATAGAGTTGAGGTCCCTCAGGGAGTGTCCATGAGGGTGTAGAAGGTGGAGGAAGAGGGCTTTGTCGGGGAAGGTTTTCCAAAGGAGGTCGAGGGTTCTGGGACCCGCGGTTCTTGACTTATGGGCTCCAGATTCCTACCCTGCTTTTCCACCATCCCTCTCATCCCCTGGGGTTGGAAAGCAGATTTGGGCATTGGCCATACCAAATTTCATAGCCTAGTAGTGCTCATCTAGTGGACTTTGGGTGGGTTATTAATCTTTGAGCCCAAATCCTCTCTCATTTCTAAATTTTTAAAAAATTATATATGTTATTTTTGAGAGAGTGAGCAGGGAAGGGGCAGAAGGGTGGGGAGAAGAGAGGATTTGAAGCGGGCTCTGTGCTGACAGCAGAGAGCCCGACATGGGGCTCGAACTCACGAACCGGGAGATCCTTACCTGAGCCGAAGCCGGATGCTTACCCAGCTGAGCCACCTAGGCGCCCCTAAATCCCCTCATTTCTAACACAGATAATAATACGTGTCTTATCGTGGGGTGCTTGGGTATGAAATAGCAGCCATAAAAGCACTTAATGCAGTTCTGGCCACAGAGCTGGTCCTCGATGGATAGATATGATTATTGTTTTTGTTGTCATTTTTAAGATGGTGTGTGCAAAGCATGAGGTGCGTAGGGCCTGCTGGTGCCCTACGCCCCCCGGGGGAGGCTGCCACTTCTGGTGCGACGGCACCGAGGAGGACGTCAGCAGGGTCCCATGGGGTTTCCTGTGGTTTGGATGTTATTACGAATTTGGCGGTCTTCGGGGAAGGCAGATACGACAAGCTCAGGAGACCGCAGAAGCAAGAACGGTGAGATGCCATACCACGTACTACTGCGAGGTTCTCTCTGTCATGAAGCCGTGCTGCATTGCAGCCACTGCCCTCGTGGTTTGAGACAGCTGGGAGTGACCAACCTGAGGGCTTAGAGCAGCACAAGTAAAAGGTCTTCGTTCCCGTGGCATCATTGCAATCACTCGCTCTTGTGATTGCGTATTTGCTTCCCTCCCTCAGCAGAAGATAAAAACTCTGTAAGGGTGGAGAGGTGGTGTAGCTCATTCGTGGCTGCACTCCCACTCACTAGCACAGAGCTTGGCCCCAAATGGGCATTCAGAGAGCAGTTGTTTAAAAAATGGATTTGATCCAATGTGCTTTTGGCAGATCCAGAAGGTAGGCTCTCTCCTTGACTCTTTCTTTGGGCCCCCCCTTTCCTACTGTCCTCCCTCAACCTACCCTCTTATACTCTCAGGGCTCCATGGGAGTCTGAATCCTGTGCCTGGTTCTCACAGGGCTATGGGCCAACCTAACCTGAATGTGTCCCTTCGGTTCCCTGCCCGTGGAGAGACAGGCCTGCCTGCAGTCGGGGCACCTTTGTCAAAGAGGACCTATGGAGACCATCCCACCCGACGTGAGTTTTCTGGACGAGGAAGCTAACCCCCTGAGAGGTTCACTGACTCTTTGAATTCTTACAGCTTGTGGAAAAAGCTCTTGTCTCCTGCTTTCAAATCTGGGGCTCTGTCAGTGCTCCAGGCTGCCTTGGAGTATGGAGAACTGCCAAGCTCATGCACACCCAGAAAGGCCTACCCCATCCTTCTTGGGCCCTTGCTCAAAGGGGTCCCCCAATCCAGGGTCCGTCCCCAGCCAGTGGTGGACATCATATGTCTTGGAGTCGGGCTGCCAGTACTCAGATGCTTAGTTTTCTACTTACTGTGATTTTTAGGCAAATTACTTAATCTTTGGGAGCTCAAATTAGCTTACCTGCAAAACGGAGCACGATGATGATAGCAGCTCCTTCACCGTGAAGATTCAAAGAGATAATAATGCACAAAATCCAGCACCATTATGTTTTCCTCCTTGGATCCAAGCTCCGGTGTGACAAACTACCTAAGCAGCCGAGGTCACATCTTTCCCACTCTTGCGGGTGCAAGGGATTTCGTTCCTGTGTTTCTGGGGAGCACTGCCAGAGAGGACTCTGTGCCGACGGTCATCCCTGTAGGCAGAGGAGGTACAGAAGATGCAGTGCTCAGGGACTCCGGTGACACGTTGGATCCAGTGCAGCCCGGCTGCACTAAAACTTTAATGTAAATTGGCCGTGACGCCTGTGCAGGGGCCCAGATTTAGAAGCAGAGCAGGACGACTCTACCCAGGCTGGTGACAGGCCTGGAGCAGTGTTCCCATTGGAGAAAGTGGAGGGCGTAGCAGGAGGGAGAATTTGCTCAGTCTGGCCTGGTGGCACTGTTTTATTAATGATCTGGAAGAGCAGAGGAACAGTGACTTTAATTAAATTTGCCAGTGATATTAAAAGATGTCAGGAGCCACTGCTGAGGACACAGACACCTTGCAGATGGCCCTGGGGGTGTTCGGAAAATAATCCAGGAAAGGGATGAGAAGCCATGGGCTGAGTTGGGGCATTGGTTCAGCTGAGGAAGAAGAGTGTGACATGGGGACAGAGGGTCATCATCTGCAGAAAATGTTCCAGGCCCACCCTCTTTTATCTGTATCTGCTGTGTTTCCAAGAGATCTCTCACTGATCATCCTGCTCCGGTCTGGTTCTTCTTAACAGCCATCTTAAACCCTTTAGCCAAATTGGTTTTTTCTGAAATACAAATCAGACCATGTCGTTCTCCTGTTTAAAATCCTTTCATTGGCCTTTTACTGACCTTGGGTTGAAATCCCGTCATCTCAGCCTAGCATATAAGACTTGCCATGAACCCAGTCCTTCCTACGTGTCCAGTCTTCTGGCCACTCGTCTTCGCCCCTCCTGCCTCACACTGAATTCCTTGTTTTTTTGTTTTTTTTTTTAAGTTTATTTATTTTTGAGAGAGAGACAGAGTGAGTGAGTGGGGGAGGGGCAGAGAGAGAGGGAGGGAGAGAATGCCAAGCAGGCTCCGCGCTGTCAGCACAGAGCCTGATGCAGGGTTCGAACTCACAAAGCGTGAGATCATGACCAGAGCCAGAACCAAGAGTTGGACGCTTAACCGACTGAGCCACCCAGGTGCCCCTCACACTGAATTCCTTGTAAATCCAAGCACACAGCAGGCTTTTCCATGTCTCCATGTCTTTTCTTGGTCTATCCGTTTGGCTCAAATGTCCCTCTTTCTCCCTTCTTTCCTTCCTTCCTTCCTTCCTTCCTTCCTTCCTTCCTTCCTTCCCTCCGTCCCTCGCCTCCCTCCCTCCCTCCCTCCCTCCCTCCTTCTTTCCCTCTCCCTCCTCCCTCCCTCCATCACGCCTCCTTCCTTCCTTCCTTCCTTCCTTCCTTCCTTCCTCACTTCTTTCTTTCTTTCTTTCTTTCTTTCTTTCTTTCTTTCTCTTTCTCTCTTCTTCTTTTTTTTTTTTTCTTTTTTTTTTTTTTTTAATTTTTTTTTTCAACGTTTATTTATTTTTGGGACAGAGAGAGACAGAGCATTAACGAGGGAGGGGCAGAGAGAGAGGGAGACACAGAATCGGAAACAGGCTCCAGGCTCTGAGCCATCAGCCCAGAGCCCGACGCGGGGCTCGAACTCCCGGACCGCGAGATCGTGACCTGGCTGAAGTCGGACGCTTAACCGACTGCGCCACCCAGGCGCCCCTCTTCCTTCTTCTTTTTGACCACAGCTCACTCAGGCTTGAAGACTCATTTCAAGGATCACTTCCTTCAGAACGCCTCCCTGAATCCCCAAGCTGGCTCAGTGCCTTCCTCATGTTCCCACAGCATTCTGCCTGCGCCTTCGCTTATCACAGTAAAAATGCCTATTTGTGCAGCTGTCCGGGCCTGCTGGATTGTACCTTTGAGGGCAAAGCCTGTGTGTTACTTTTCATTTTGCCCATTGGCATCTGGTAGAGTCCTGACAGATCATAGGCGTTGGCTAATTTTGTCACACTGAACTGAAGGGGAAGAGAGTATTCAGCTGGGAGACTGCCTCAGCCAGCCAGGGCGCACCAGTAAGCCTGGGGACTAGGTAGCTCTGCCACATGGTTGGTCTCCCCCGTCAGGGTCCATGGGTCAGTCATATTGCTTCTAAGTCCACAGAAAACTGGACGCTGAGAGGCACTTGGGTGGCTCAGTCGATTAAGCGTCTGACTTCGGCTCAGGTCATGATCTCACCATTTGTGAGTTCGAGCCCCGCGTCGGGCTCTGTGCTGACATCTCAGAGGCCTGGAGCCTGCTTCGGATTCTGTGGCTCCCTCTCTCTCTTCCCCTCCCCCACTTTCTCTCTCTCTCTCTCTCTCTCTCTCTCAAAAATAAATACAATATTAAAAAAATTAAAAAAAAAGAAAAGTGGAAGCTGATGGGGCCATGGACATTCTACAACAAAGTGGGACATCTTAGTAAAATGGAGTGGTTAAAAACATAAATTTTATGTCATCTGTGTGTGAGTTCTGGCTTTTCTATTTCCTTGCTTTATACTTTGAGTAAATGACTTAATTAAGGCTTAGTTTCCCAAAATATAAAGCAGGGATAAAAATAGTACTAATCTCATAGGATTGCTCTGAAGATCAAGTGAGGAAGTAAGTACTGGGCATTATGCACATGAGAAGCACTTAGATGTGTTAGTTACCGTTATTAACATCTTCACTATTTGGGGAGGTGTTGGGGCTCTCAAACGGAGTCAGATACCTGAGTATATGTACTTTAGGGCTGATTAAGAGCCTTCTGGAACCACAGGAGATATTTGGTTCTCTAAGGAGCTGGGGTGGGTCCCCAGTAGGTCGGGAGCTGCCTCAGTTGTGTCTGGGGCTGGGGTAACAGCACACACACAAAAATGACTATTGGCTGTGTCTGTCCACCGTGTCCACTGTCCCCCTGACATCTCGGGCAGAAACCATTTCCTGGCAGGGCCGGAAGGAACAACTGGGAATTCACAGATCATTTTCCACCGTCAATTCCAAGAACTTGGTGCAGGCATTTACTAGCTACCTTCCTGCCTTGTTTTCTTTCATCTTTGCCTTCAGTTTATTTGTTTCTCAGGGAAAAGTCTTTCTTTCTTTCTTTCTTTCTTTCTTTCTTTCTTTCTTTCTTTCTTATTATTTTTTTGGTAATGTTTATTTATTTTTGAGAGAGAGAGAGACAGAGAGACAGAGTATGAGTAGGGGAGGGGCAGAGAGAGAGGAAGACACAGAATCCGAAGCAGGCTCCAGGCTCCGAGCTGTCAGCACAGAGCCCGACACGGGGCTCGAACCCACGAACGGCGAGCTCATGACCCGAGACGAAGTCGGACCCTTAACCGACTGAACTCCCCAGGGGCCCCCAGGGAACAGTCTTTCTAGAGTGGCCCCTCATTCTGACCACATGACAGCCTATTCTCCAGAAAACCAGGGGTCGCAGGTGGTTTGCAAGACCTAGGAGAGCAAAGACCACGATCCTTATCCCCCTGCCGGGTGGGAGAAGAGGAAGCCCTGTCCCCCGTTAATCAGGAAAACTCTACTACCTAAGTGTCCCATGTCCTTTGGCTTCAGAAAGCCAGCCCTCTTCCCTAACCTGTGGATAGCCCACCTCCTTCAGGTTGGCTGGCCCACGCAGCTGCCTCCTCCGGTCACCATGTTGGCTTCTGATCAAAGAGCTGCTCCAGCTGTGCCCACCTTCTATCTCCTACTGCATGGGGCTTATCAGAATCCGCAGAATGGAGGGTTTTCAGAGGTCAAGGCAAAGTGCCAAGATCCTTCTCTGTCCACGTTTCTCCAGGGTGGGGGGATCTGTGTTCATCGCAGATTTTGAGAGACTTTTCGACCTTTGAATACGGATACGGAACACCTTCAGCTGCCCCACTCTTCCATTGTCATCCTCATATCCTCTTTCCTGAGGGCGGTCAGAGCCCCACGCACCTGCTGTGATGACCCCAAGTACCTGGGCCGTGGGGAATGTGGGCCTCAGCACTTGGCTGCCATTCTGGGGAATATGAAACCAAGTTAATCCATGGAGCTCTTTGGAAGGGAGGCCTTCATGATTACAGTATGCACCAAGGTGTAGTGTGTCCTGAAGGGAATTTCTCTTTGAGTACAATTTAAAGAGGTCATACGTAGCCTCTAAAATCCAGTCAGGATATGTCTACGAGATCTCTATATTGTTTCCTAAAGCAAATGGCTATAATCCAGGTCATAAAATGGCTTTAAAGAAGGCTGATGTCTGAGTGTATTAGTCTGCTCAGGCAGCCATAACAAAACACCACAGATTGGGTGGCTTAAACAATAGAAATCCCATTTTCTCGCAGTTCTGGAGGCTAGAATGTCCAAGATCAAGGTGCTGGCCATTTCATTTTCTGGAGAGAGCTCTCTTCCTGGCTTGCCTGTGCCACTCTCTGGCTATGTGGTGGGGAGAGAGTGCTTTCTCTCTTCCTCTTCCTCTTCTTATAAAGCCATCAATCCTATCAGAGTAGGACCCACTCTTATAACCGCACTTAACTTTAATTACCTCCTAAAAGCTCTGTCTCCCAGTACAGTCACACTGGGGCCTAGGGGCTCATCATATGAATGGTGGGGTCTGGGGGACACAGTTCAGTCCAAAGCACTGAGGACGCTTCCTTAGTGGCTATATTTGTTTATTCCAAAAACATACAGCTGCTGAGAATGCACTAATTGACTACTTAGGACACCACGATGAACAGAATAGATGCAGTCTTTCTGCCTTGATTTTATTCACAGTTTAATGGATGAGTTAGACATTCATTATATAACCCCACAAATAAACATGTAATTTCAAAGTTTCATAAGTGCCACGAAGGAAAAGGAGAGTGTGATGAGAAGACATAACAGGGAAAGATGACCGTCTTTAGCAGTGAGAGTAATTTTTTCTGAGACAGTGATATTAAGCTAAGATCTAAAGCCTTGTTAAGAGTAGGGGTACCAAGAAGAAATAGTCATTTCAGGCGTGCGTGGATGATGTCGTGTGTGCAAAGGTCCTGAGGTGGAAAATAACTTGGTGCCATCCAGGGCCAGACATGAAGTCCATTGCTGCTGAAATGCAGTAAGAGGGAGAGTGGCAGAAGATAAAGGGGGAAACTTTGTAGGTCATGGTAAAGAATCTTGAAACTGATGAGAACAGATAGTACACTTGATCTTGGCCAAAAGGCCGAGAAGTGATGGTAAAGAACCTTTATATTAAGGATAAGCAGAAACTATGGAAGGGCTTCACGTAGGGATGTGACAGTGTAGGTTTGGAGGTTTTAGAAAAGGCGACTGTTGCCGTCTGAGGAAATGGAGTGGAGAGTTCGGTCAGGAGGTCACCGCAGTAGATTCGTGAGGTGAGGAGTAATGGTGGCTGTGATGGTTTTGGTAGAGGTGGGGGGAGAGTCTAGGCTTCAGTGCTGGGTGCACAAGGGACGGGAGCAAGGGGGAAGGCCTGCAGACACATACCCATTGTCTGGCATGAGTAACAGGGTGGATGGAGGTGCCATCTTCTGAGATGGGAAACAGTGGAGAAAGGGGGACAGATGTGGAGGACAGGACTTTGAATCCTTTAAGGTACTGTACAGACGCAAATTAGCATTCTTCTGTTACTAAAGGTACCCCGCACGAGCGCAGCAGAGGTGGAAAAATGGGCAAACAGCTTTTTTCCTTTTTTTTTTTTTTTTAGAGCTATCACATGGATATTTGCATTCTCCTTGCGTCTGAATGAGGCAATGAGTGGAAAGATGAATCCGTAGTTTCTGTTGAGTTTCTTTTCCTTCTCCTGAATTCGTGCTCCGCTCTTACTGGTCTGAGGCCGGCGGATGAGGCTGCATTTCACCCCCAAATCGTGTCTACGATTTAAAAAAAAAAAGTATTTGAGAGCCACTTGTACGTTTCAGTCATGGTGATCTCTATCACTCGGCCCTTCCAGTGTTTGGGTGTGGAGTTTGAGTGGCTGACTGATTTCATCTTCCTGTAACTGGATGCCTCAGCTGTTTCGTAAGCAAGTTTTCATAAGAGCTGCTGGGTATTGGGGCTTGAGCACAGCTTTCAGGGCCCCCGTTTAGCTATACTGCAGGTAGCATTCGCCACCCGATCAACCCTCTTGATTCCCCAAGCAATGTCAGAATTACGGCTTGCCTGTAGAAGTTTTGCATTTGGGGAGGGAAGTTTTCCCAGGTGGGCTCAATTGCACAAAGGGCAACGTATTTTATTTTGGGGGAGTCATCCGTGAAAAAAGTTCGGTGTATACCCTGGCGCACGTATGCCATGCAGAATTCTTGAGTGTGGAAATGGTAGGGGTGAAGAAGCCTGGAAACAGTATATATAAGTGGGGATGAAGATTCAGGTCATGCTTGGCCTATTTTCTGTTGATTCTTAACTCTCACAGATAACAGTGGGGCCTGAGACAGGACTAGAAGGGTATCACTTATGTTTCCATTACCAGTATTCCCAGCTATTTTAAGCCATTCTTCAACTGAGTCTCCACCAGATGGTCCTGTGGACAGAGCAGCTATTCGTGCTTCCCATTGACATCTTTTTTTCCAAGTGAGAGACTGCCCCATATGTTAGTGCAATATGTCGCTCAAGGTGAAACGTCGGTTTGTATTGGTGGGAACCCGCCATTTGCTGTCCCCCTTTTCCTCATGCCTTTTCCTGCCTCTCTGGTCTCTTCTAGGTCTCTGGCCCATCGGGAGGACCATTGGTGCTGCAGTGGAAGCCAGCGGCTAAGTCTTGTGTATGGCGTGGTTAAGGTTACAGCCTCTCACCTCTGCCTTCCTCCATTTTGGGCTGATTACTTTTGTGCTCTTCCTGAATGGTCTCCGGGCGGAGGCTGGTGGCTCAGGGGATGTGCCCAGCACAGGACAGAACAATGAGTCCTGCTCAGAGTCCTCGGACTGCAAGGAGGGTGTCATCCTACCAATCTGGTACCCGGAGAACCCTTCCCTTGGGGACAAGATTGCCAGGGTCATTGTCTATTTTGTGGCCCTGATCTACATGTTCCTTGGGGTGTCCATCATTGCTGACCGCTTCATGGCATCTATTGAAGTCATCACTTCTCAAGAGAGAGAGGTGACCGTCAAAAAGCCCAATGGAGAGACCAGCACGACAACAATTCGGGTCTGGAATGAAACTGTCTCCAACCTGACCCTCATGGCCCTGGGTTCCTCTGCTCCGGAGATCCTTCTGTCTTTAATTGAGGTGTGTGGTCATGGCTTCATCGCTGGGGATCTGGGACCTTCTACCATCGTAGGTAGTGCAGCTTTTAACATGTTCATCATCATTGGAATCTGCGTCTCCGTGATCCCTGACGGAGAGACTCGTAAGATCAAGCACCTCCGGGTCTTCCTCATCACTGCTGCCTGGAGTATCTTTGCCTACATCTGGCTCTATATGATCCTGGCAGTCTTCTCTCCTGGTGTGGTTCAGGTTTGGGAAGGCCTTCTCACTCTCTTCTTCTTTCCAGTGTGTGTCCTTCTGGCCTGGGTGGCAGACAGGCGACTGCTCTTCTACAAATACATGCACAAAAAGTACCGCACCGATAAACACCGAGGGGTTATCATAGAGACAGAGGGTAACCACCCCAAGGGCATTGAGATGGATGGGAAAATGATGAATTCCCACTTCCTGGATGGGAACCTGGTGCCCCTGGAAGGGAAGGAAGTGGATGAGTCCCGCAGGGAGATGATCCGGATTCTAAAGGATCTGAAGCAAAAACACCCAGAGAAGGACTTAGATCAGCTGGTAGAGATGGCCAATTACTATGCTCTTTCCCATCAACAGAAGAGCCGTGCCTTCTACCGGATCCAAGCGACCCGTATGATGACCGGCGCGGGCAATATTCTGAAGAAGCATGCAGCAGAACAAGCCAAAAAGGCCTCCAGCATAAGCGAGGTGCACACCAATGAGCCCGAGGACTTCGTCTCAAAGGTCTTCTTTGACCCATGCTCTTACCAGTGCCTGGAGAACTGCGGGGCTGTACTCCTGACAGTGGTGAGGAAAGGGGGGGACATGTCCAAGACCGTGTATGTGGACTACAAAACCGAGGATGGTTCTGCCAATGCAGGGGCTGACTACGAGTTCACGGAGGGCACTGTGGTTCTGAAGCCAGGAGAGACCCAGAAGGAGTTCTCTGTGGGCATCATTGATGATGACATTTTTGAGGAGGATGAACACTTCTTCGTGAGGTTGAGCAACGTCCGGATGGAGGAGGAGCAACCAGAGGAAGGGATTCCTCCAATAGTACTCAATAGTCTGCCGTTGCCTCGGGCCATCCTGGCGTCCCCTTACGTGGCCACAGTCACCATCTTGGATGATGATCACGCAGGCATCTTCACTTTTGAGTGTGACACTATTCGTGTCAGTGAGAGTATTGGTGTCCTGGAAGTCAAGGTTCTGCGGACATCAGGTGCCCGGGGCACGGTAATCGTCCCCTTTAGGACAGTAGAGGGGACAGCCAAGGGTGGTGGTGAGGATTTTGAAGACGTGTACGGGGAGCTGGAGTTCAAGAATGACGAAACTGTGTAAGTAACCTTTCCATATTCTCTCCGCCCCCCTCCATCCCTTGTCATCTCCTCTGTCGTTAAAACTCTTCCTCGCGGCGCGTTAATGTCAGACTTGGGTTCCAGCACAGGTGCGCAGGATCGGCAGGCACTCCTGGCTGGTTCCACTTCCAAACCTTCCTTCGGTTTTCTCACCTTACAGTGTTTCTGGGCAGGGAATCCTGTGGCAGGATCTAAGGACACAGAACATTCCTCAGGGGAACTCAGAATGATGGCTGGTGGAGGTGTGGGGTGACAGAAGTTGTGATGTCCGATTTTGGAGAGTTCTCGTGACTAAGCAGGAGCTGGGAGACCCGTGGGGTCTCTCCTTCCTCCTCCTCTCCTCATGCCGAAGGCTCATAGGAACCTCGAGGCTGTTCCTTTCCATTCTGAGGTGGCGCCAGCTCAGTCGGGGGCATCCTCAGGGAGGCAAGTGCCGTTGGCTCCCCCCCGCCCCCCACCCGGGACCACACTGCAGTTGTCTTGTATAGCCAGATTCCAGGCGTCTCTCCTTCAATTTGGAAATTGCTGAGGTGGTTGAAATTTGGCAATCACCGCACATGCCCGTAGGCTATTTTATGGTGTGAGGCCGGCCCAGTCTAGGTGAGGTGAGTCAATACAGCTTGGGTATTGGAGGTGTCTTGCAGAAGCAGAGTTCCCAGGGCAGTGGCTGCCTGCCTTTAGTCACAGGTGTGAGCTCCAAGATCTGACTGAGCCACATAGGGAAGTCCCTCTTAGGAACTATGGGAGAAAATACATCCTCAGTGTGGTCGTCTCCCTTCGTAGTTTAGGATGCTCCTGGAACGCTTCTCTGGTTAGTGAAGGTCCACTGAGTCCTTCAGACACCGTGGTTATTGCACTTCTGTTACCTTGATCACTATAAGGGCTCTCCCCATTGAACCTTCTTGTGCTGGGTATTCCGTTTTTGTTTCTGTTTTCTCAGATGGGTAGCTCTGAAGAAGCAACAGAATGACTTTCCCCAGGATTTGCAGGGTGGCCGAAAAGGTGGGGGTGGTAAGGGGTAAACTTGCCTCTGCATTCTTGCTCATGTCCACAAACGATAAGCAGAAACAGGAGGCGTGAAGGACAAAAGGGGCATTGAGGAAGGGGAGGGGGATGTCAGACTGCTCCGAGAACCTGCTAAAAACACCTTGCGTGGGAAATGAAAACACATAGTTTGTAAGAGGGTGAAGGAAGGAGGGCACAGAGAAGGGAGCGCATAGAACCGAAGGAGAGGTGTCACGGAAGTGCTTCCTCCCAGGTCCAGTCATGCGACAGGGCTCAAAAGGGGTTGGATCCTGCTGATAGCAGACCAGCCATCCGGGGGCTCTGTTCTTGTCCTCCCTCAATTCCTTCCTACTAATGTGACTTTGGGCGAGACGTTTAGTTTCGGCTCTAGAACTGCACTGTCTCATCTGCAAAGTGAGAACAATGGTCGTTTCCTTGCCTGGAGGCGGGGTCGGATCTTTTTGCAGTTCCTGCCAGCCCCAGGATTTTCGGAACCGTAGACACGGGCACTCAAATTAGGTCCTGTTTGCACTAGCCAAAGATGGAACAGGGGATATCGTCTCCCACAATGAAACAGGCATTGACAAATTGATTTATTAGAGCTCTGTTTAGTCATTTTGCTGGGAGGGATAATCATTCGTTAGCCTAAGTAAAAACCTGTGCTTCTAGAGAATACTGTCCATTTATATGTGCTCTGGAGAGAGTGTTGGTACATACAAATGAAGGACAGACTCTCGCTGGGAAGACAGACTCCACGCAACTTCACGTGCTTACGGCGGTGTCAGTATATAAGAGGTTTTGGTCGAGCACTCGGTGATCTCGAGACCACAGCATTGGCCATGACTTGACGGACTAGTGATTTCTCCAGTTCAGTGCCTATCTACCAAAGGCACCGAAGAGTAATTTTTGACAGATCAGAGGCTTGGCTCCCGGTTTCTTTGTCCCATTAAGAATCAGTTGTGCACTTTGGATCTCTGAGTATGACTAACCCTTCCTCAAATCTCTTTGTGTTTTCAGCTTGAATAATATCCTGGTGTAAATGGACCTCATGAGTGATCACTTCTGATATCGGTTCTACATGTATATCAGCCTCCACACATTTCCGATTCTGGTCCAGGTATTCCAGGATTTCGTGAACAAGCTGTGTCGCCGTCTCTTCCTCCCCACCAGTTTTTAGACTTCGGTAGACTTTGGGCTACCTTTCTGGTTTTCTTCCTTGCGGAAGGATGAGTTCGTAACCTGCTAGTCTGTCTTCACATCGTGGCCCTACCCTTGATCCTGTAGATTGTAATTTTACAAATAGTGGCAGTATGATGTACCAGAAAAACCATGGGCTCTATGTACTTTGGGTGAAGATTCTGGCTCTAGTTCTGATGGAACCAGGTATTTGGGGGACATTTTATTAATTAGTGAGATTATTTCCTCATCGGTAAAAAAGGGATAATCATGTTTCTCTTGGAGGGCTGTTACGATTCAAAATACCACATGCAGTGTTGTCTGTATATGCTAAGTGCTCAGTAAATGAGGCCATTAATAACAGTCTCAGTGGATGAACAGTATTCTTCAGAAGACGCTGTTGAGGTGATCGGGCTTCTTGAATCTCTACGTAACCCTAGTTAATAAACATGTTAGTTTTTTGGTTATTGTGAAGATTCCTAATCTAAACTCCCAAAATATTAGAGCCAGAAAGGACCTTAGAATATCTTCTAGAGTAATGTTTCTCGGATTTTAACGTGCTTCTGAACCCACCCAGGAACCTTGCAGATTACGATTCAAAAGGTCGAGAGTAGGGTTTGAGATCCCGTGTTTCTAATAAGCTCCTGATGCTGTTGGTCCCAACTTAGAGTTGAAAGGCGTTAGAGCTCTTAGCCAAACCATGAGACCCAGGAAGCAAAGTGGCTTTTCAGATGACCTGCTTAATTGAATCAAGAAGGCTTGCTTTCCAGTTCCAGCTTGCAACTCCAACTTAGCTAGAACCCAGCTCCTACCCTGAGACCTTGCTAATTGCAATGCCAATCTGGAAACTGAAATTGAAACCCTCAGGGTACCTAGACAGAAGCTGTGTGATGCCTGGAGCAGTTCCGCCTTCCAATCCTTCCCTCTCTGTGCAGCTCTCTTTGCCTACCCAGCTCCGGAGCACCATCGATCTTACCCTCATTACACTCTTCCAAAAACCTATTCAGGTTGAAGCCGGGCCTGTACCCTATCAATGCTATTGGGTGATGAATTCACTCGTGTGGTTTTATTTTATGCTTTACTTCTTCATTGAGGTCCTTAGCACCACGGTAGGATAGACAACCATGAACTTTGAAGTCTGACAAACAGATGTGAATCCGTCACCAGTTGTGTAGCTTTGAACAAGTCATTTCACCTGGCCAAGCCCCAGATATTTTGTTGGGATGACAGGAATTGTAGTATCTATCCTGCAGGGGAGTGATAAGTACGATATACAAATACGCAGAAGATGCACCTGCAGCACGATGCCTGCTCAGAAAAGGTGCTCGGTCATTCAACAAACATTTATTAAATGTCTGCCACATGCTAGATACATTACGAGGTACTGGAGATAAATAAGTGAGTGGGACAAGCTGGCATTTCAGCTCTCAAGAATCTTCTCCGGTGAAGAGGGTACTAGGCATATAGACAAATCAAAACACATGGGAGAAGTGCTGTGGTTGAGATAAGCTCAGTAAAAGAGAAATGAAAGCTCTTTGCCGTGTGTGTGACACCACTCAAGTTTCGAAAGCAGCCTTCACCAAGGATGTCGTAGTGAAGCAGATGAAGCGGGGGGGGGGGTGGGTACGTGACGACCTTAAACCCACATCACAATAAACTCTCGACAGTTGCGAGGGATCCGATTGACATCTTCATGATCTAGAAGAATCCCCACCTTTGTGGCTACCCCTAAAGCACATCCTTAGAATTATGGCCTTTGAGCCTACTGCAGACAATAACAAAACCTCGTGGAGATATATATGCGTGCTGCTGGCACATTAATCTCACTCACTAAACAGTGTGCCTGCACCTGTATCCCAGGCTCACAGCACGCTTCTGCAAAATAATAGAATACTGCAGCTCATAGACCTTTGGGGTCTCTGAGAATAGTCAGAGTCCCTGACGTCAGACAGGCAAATGTCAAGACCTCCTGTAATTAAATGGCATAGGCCTCCTTCAAAGAAGAATGGAGTATTAGCTGTGCCACGTAGTTTCCAACAAAATTAGAATGTAAAAGCCAGAAAGCACCTGACCTCCCACTTAACAAATTATGAAGCTGAGATTCGGAGAGGGGAAGTGCCTGGTCTAATATCACACAGCTAGATCAGATAGAAAGTTAAGAGCTGGCAAGGACGTTGTAGACGCTACTGATTTAATGTCTCTCCCTCCCAGTTTGGACTTTCTTGTTTTTATCCATCAGAACAATGTTAACTTTGGAAAGTGTATAGAAATTCTTGGGTGAAAGGTGCTCTGGGAAGTACAAATCCAACAGTATTATGTGACTAATATCTTAACTGGGAATAATAACGTATTATGGGCTATTTTTAATCTCTTGGTTCACCTTGAGACTGTTCAGGAAGAAAACTATTGGGCCCAACGGCGGGGGAAAAACCATCTTAGTGATTTACTGAGAAAAGGTGACACGCATAGCTGGGACATCTTTTAGGCGATGCTGGTAAATTGCAGACAAGACCTTGTTCCATGAAATGATGACTTTTTTTTTTTTTTTCTTTCAAAATGATGCAGGCCATTCCCTTCCAGGGTGCTTTCTCTATAAAGTTTCAACCTCAGGGAATCTTTCCATCAAACTCTGGACTGCTCCAGGACAGAGTCCGCCCCTCCTACACTTTAAAACATACTAGGCTTTTTCCTTGTTCTTTGGTGTTAGAATAGACTCTTCCCGTGCCAGCAAGGGAGATTATTTGCCCGGAGAATGCCCTTCCTGTGCTTGAGAAAAGTCACAAGCTGCAAACTTTTTGAGGGTGGGATCAGGTGACATCCCTTCCCCTCTCTTTTCTTCTGCCTTCAGTGCCGGACTTCCAGTAAGGAGATCTCTCTCCAGCTTTAGGGAAACAGTCGGTCACCAGGACCTGTGGCTTTGTGGAACTCACAGCGGAGCTATGTACTTGGCTCCAAGTAGTCCTGGAGAAGGGAATCCGTATCTAAGCCAGTAGTTGAATGGGGTTCTTAACAGTACAATGGACATTTCAAATAGGGTTGTTCAACTACAGCTCTTTTCCTTCTGGGTCCACAGGAACGATTATAGGTTATGTGGCTATGTGGCTTTCTTCGCAGAAGCTTTGGATCTTGTGCCCAGAAAGGCCCTGATCTATATTGTTTCATCTCAATTACTGAAACTGTCAAAGATTATGTCAAAGAAGGGCATATTCCGGTGTGCCTGGGTGGCTCAGTCATCGAGCATCTGACTCTCAGTTTTGGCTCAGGTCATGATTTCACGGTGCATGGGTTCGCTCACAGCTTGGAGCCTGCTTGGGATTCTCTTCCTCCACCCCCCCCCCCCCCACCTCTCCCCTGCTTATGCACTACCTCAAAATAAATTAATTAATTACAAAAAAAAAAAAGAAGGACATATCCCAACTCCAGGATCCACAAAGCACCCAAAGTCTACTTAAACTTTACATGTTTATAAAAATCTCTGGAAGTCCAGAGTCTTCCTGGTTAATTTGTTTTGGGGTCTAAGGTACAGGGTCTCCTGGCAACCTTGGATCGGTCAGCATTCCCTGTACCTCACTTGGTCAGAGACCCTATGTAGCAGAGCGTCCTGCGTGGCCACCCCTGCTCTTCTCACATTGGATTGCCCCTCTGGTATGAGACAGCTCAGTGCTGCGGGGTTGAGGATACATTAGGTTGGTTTGAGGGGAAAGGAATATTGTGATTCGAGAGGATCACATGACTGGCCAGTCAGGAAATGAAATAGACTTCTCCTCAAAGAAGGCTTCCTTTCTTAGGAGCTCGTTGGGCTCTGGGCAGTATTAATAAAGGAATACCAGTGAAGGTACTGCCATCAGCCTTGTTTATTTTGTTTTGGCTTTTCTGGTTCTTAAGGTCAAAGTTTCCTTGTTCATTCACAAGAAAGATAGAAAGGGACAAAGCAAGGTGCGTGAGTGGGCAGGACTTTCTAATTGTCCAGCCTTTCATCGCCTTCCCAGATGTATTGTTGTTTTCTTGTTTTTAAAAAAATTTTTTTTTCCAACGTTTTTATTTATTTTTGGGACAGAGAGAGACAGAGCATGAACGGGGGAGGGGCAGAGAGAGAGGGAGACACAGAATCGGAAACAGGCTCCAGGCTCTGAGCCATCAGCCCAGAGCCCGACATGGGGCTCGAACTCCCGGACCGCGAGCTCGTGACCTGGCTGAAGTCGGACGCTTAACCGACTGTGCCACCCAGGCGCCCCTGTTTTCTTGTTTTTTAAAAGAGAAAGTAGGTACGCCTGTGTGGTTCAGTCTATTAAGCGTCCGACTTCAGCTTAGGTCACGGTCTCATGGTTCGTGAGTTCGAGCCCTGTGTTGGGCTCTGTGCTGACAGCTCAGAGCCTGCTTGGAATTCTCTCTCTCCCTCTCTCTGCTCCTCTTCCACTCGCGCTTTCTCCCTCCCTCTCTCTCTCTCTCTCAAGTAAATAAATAAACTTAATAAATAAATAAAATAAAAGAGAAACTAAGCTTCACTTCTAGAAGCAATAGGGAGCCCTGGCCTAGAGCCAGTCATATATAATTGACAGTTGGAAAGAGAGAACTCCTTGATCTGCAAATAGAGCAAAGTCCTCATATTTAAATTCTTCACAGTCCAGAAACATTTTGCAGGAATCAAATGCTTTGAGAGTTTTACTAAATGACCACAAAGGAAAGCACTAGGTAAACATTCTCAGGTGGCATGGTAGTTATCATTCATAGGAATTATATTCCCATCCCTACCACCTACCAGGTACCGAAGTAGGAAATTACCTGTATACACAGAGAAGAAGGTAAAGCTGAAGGAGGAACTTACTCATTATGGAGAAATTTGTTTTTCTGAAAATGGAGTCACCATGAGGGACGTGTATACATTTGACTTCAGCTACAGATGTGCACCCTCCTGGGCCCCTCTAGCTAACAGTCAGCATGAATGGGCGCGGCCTCCTTAACCTGAGCCTGAGCCCAAGCCGGTCACCACTTGGTGGGGAGGCTCATGAACCAGTTCTTTATGACATAGACCATGCCCTGTCTTGGGTCCTTTAGTTGGTGCTTTCAAAACGAGTGACATCTTTTTTTTTTTTTTAATTTTTTTTTTAACGTTTTTTTTATTTACTTTTGAGACAGGGAGAGACAGAGCATGAACAGGGGAGGGTCAGAGAGAGGGAGACACAGAATCTGAAACAGGCTCCAGGCTCTGAGCTGTCAGCACAGAGCCCGACGCGGGGCTCGAACTCACAGACCGCGAGATCATGACCTGAGCCAAAGTCGGCTGCTTAACCGACTGAGCCACCCAGGTGCCCCCAAAACGAGTGACATCTTGATAATAACTCAAACTCAGAATATGAGTGCAGAATGAATTATGGATTACGGATGACTAATACTGCTGCTTTTCCCTCGTCGTCCATCTCTCTCCAGAGCCATTGGCCTTGATCTGTCTACCTTTAGATGTTGTCCTTGTGAATCCCACACGGTTTCTCCTTGTGAACCCCACTGTCGCCGGACCCTCTCTGTCTGAGCTGTGGTCATCTAGGATGTGCTCCGCCACCGTAGCTAGGGCTCACGGCCCTGGCTGCAAATCTTCACGTGTTTGCCTTATTCCCCTGCTCACACCTTACTTCCTGTTGGAATACTTTGTTGTTAATGCTCGCCGTCTCTTCTACACGCCCTGTGGTGCATGTCTCTCTCTGTCTATCATACATGCTCCAGGCACTGGAGCCATGAAAGCTGTGGTTCCTACCCCTGTCACACTCAGCGCCTTCCTCCTCGCTTCCTTTAAGTCTTCTTCTTTATTCTTATCTCTCACACTGCTGGCATCTGTACTTGGATTGCCTCGTGTCTACTGTCTGATCTACGATTTCTTCGAGTGATCGAGAATGAGCTGTAGGTATCCCTTACGAAAGCCTGTCATTTGGACAGAGAGAACGGGCTTCGCGATAATACCCAGAAGACTGATATCCCCCAGCTAGCAAACCACTCACTGTGGTGCTCTTTTTCCCTTACCCACAAAGTCTTTGCCTTGACTGTATGTTGAGACAGTAGGGTTGAACTGTAAGGATCAGCCTAGACTAGAACTGGTAGCCGAAAGCTGTCAGGCAGGCAGGGGAGCCCTGGGGGCTACCTTCTCTTTCTGATGCTCTCCCCTCTGGACCACGTGGTCTCTGTCTCCAGGCATCTCCGCTTCTCTCTGTGGCCTTCCCCCGTGCCGCTTCCTAGCTTGCTGTGATAACTCACAGACCAGCCGTCCTGCTTCATGGCTCCTCTCTCCGTGTGGTTCTCGGCTCCTATCTGGAAAGACCTTCTACCTCAGATTCTCAAGAGAGGGAATCGAACGGGTCCATACTTTGCCAGCTTGGCCGTGTCAGAGGCCACTGGCCAGATCTGTCTTGGTAGCCCTGAGTCAAGCCAAGCTCTCCTCGCCCCAGCAGTTAATCTACCACAACCAGATGGCGGAGTGGAAAAACGAAGTTACCGTGCGGATTCCACGGTAAGGTACCCAAGCAGCTGTGTCTATAAGTGGGGGCAGTGTCACTTCGAAAAATGTCCCAGGTGTGACAATCATCTGTCACCTGAAAACTGGCACGTAACGAGGTTTGCCGTGCCTCAGAGAGAACACTGATTTTACTGTGGTCTGTGCTGGGGCGGTAGGCTGGAGAATGGGAGAAATAGCCGCCTCTGGAGGCCCCAGCCGGATCAAATTCACATTGACCACAGCCTCAGTAGCCAAGAGTAAATTGGCCTCTGCTCGGATCAACAGAAAGCATTCCTAGTGGGTGATGTTCAGTGGCACAAATCTCAAGGCTACCAGGGTCATCCCCCCCTCCCCCCCTCCCCCTTATCCTCTTCTGGTCTGTCCTCTCCAGGAGACTAGCGTCAGCAGATGAGCTGCTGTCATTTTCGAGTGTGTTATTTGGGTACTGAGTCACTTTCAAAGCCTCTTCCTGGGTTTGGGTTTCCAGACTGGCTTGTGTTCCAGACCAAGACAGAAAGCTTTCCTACCTCCCATGCCTGCCAGGGACAGAGTGACAGCCTTTCCTTTGCCACCCCTCCCCTGCCCGACAGCTGGTCAGCTGGACTTAGCCGGAGCCAGCAGGCGCCCCCTCTTTGTGTCTGGAGCTGTAACTGGATGCGTTTCCAGGAACTCCCCGGAAGCCAGAGTATTCCCATCTCCAGGTGACACAGTGTTTGACTCTGTCAGCTGCCTGTGTTCCTGGGCACTGGGCTGGGGTGTAAGATAGGATTCCTTTTGTGGCAGCTGCAGTCAGTTCATAGTGACTGTCCAGGGAGCCATCTTGGAAAGGAGTTTTGAGGCTGTGGCCGGACCCAACTGTGGCTATGAGAAGGGAAGGCCAAATATCTACGACCGCTAGTCCTGGGTGGAGAAATGGAAGGAGCTTCACGGGATGAAGAAGCTCGAGAGTCTCCGTTTCAGTGAGTTGCATTAGTGTGAAGTTGCCACTGTCTCTGATAGGGGCCCAGTCCCAAGGAACCCCTCTCTTCTTCATCCTACACAATGCAGAACTTTGTCCTGTTCCCTGGATAGATCCACAAATGCCCGTTGGACACATGGAGCGGATAATTTACTTGTCAGACCATGATCTTTCAGAACCCCTGCTAAGCTAGTGGGTTTCATCAGCTAGACCAGTGGTTCCCTGCCAGCTCCCCATCACAGGCCATTTTAATGATCTGTCCTTCCTCATAGAACCCGTGTTTTAGAAGATTCACTGAAAATTAATTAGATTTTCATTTTTTCCCCCATAAAACATAGCAAAAGATAACTCACGTGACTATAATGAGTTAATTTGATTGTAGCCAAAGCAAAGAGAAATGGCATTTTAATGAACCCATGTGGACTGCTGGTAGAAAATACACTTTCTAGTTTGGGGGCCAGGGAGTGAGTAGAGTGAGCATAGCCAAGGGCTGACTTTCAAAGTAACTGTCTGATGTGAAATGCTCTAAAAATATTAGGCACTAATTGTTTAAAGTTATTTTGATGCAGGTGACCTCATGGGAAGATCAAGGTACTAGAAATATATCAGAATATATCAGACTATAAGGCATAGTATTGGTTACTTAGGCTTTACCGTTCAGACCTGCGGGGAAAAGACTACTATTGTTATTATTTTCCTTACACAATAAAACTTGGAATATTTATTTGAAAATATAAAAAAAAAATAAGGATTTTGTAATACTTTAGGGTTAACGTTATCACTTTCTTCAGATTAGGTAACAGAGTCCTAAGAAACATGAAGTACTTTGCCCTAGAACACAGGGATTTAAGGACGTATCAAAACCTACATCATCTCGGGGCACTGGGGTGGCTCAGTCGGTTAAGCGTCCAGCTTCAGCTCAGGCCATGATCTCATGGTTCATGAGTTCAAGCCCTACGCTGGGCTCTGTGCTGACAGCTCGGAGCCTGGAGCCTGCTTCGGATCCTGTGTCTCCCCCTCTCTCTCTGCCCCTCCTCTGCTAGTGCTCTGTCTCAGTCTCTCTCTCTCTCTCTCTCTCTCTCAAAAATAAACATTAAAAAAATTTTTTTTAAAAAAACCTAGATCTTCTGTTTCTAAATCACATATTCTTTCTACTATGTCCCACATTTTAGCATCAGAATAAGGCGATGAAGCTGAAAGCGGGCTTTCTTCTCCTCCTATGGAAGAGTCTAAGGGCGCATCCCCCCATCTCTTCCTTAACAGCAAGAGTTGGCTGCTTTCCTTTTAATTCAGGGGCAGCTGGGCTCAGAGAAGTTGGCCAGGGCCAAATAAACTCCTTAACGCCCAACTCAGAAGTCTGGACTCGTCACCCTTGACTGCTGGCTCAGCCCCACCCGTGCCCAGGCCGGTGCACAGAGGATTCTTATTTGTGCCACTGCACCATCAGGAGCTACCAACAGATGATGCTTTGGCCTGCTGCCTGGGGAACAGGGCAAGGCTGGCACAGGACCACGTGTTCAGATCCGGGGGGGCCTCCTCTGAGGCTGTGCCTATCAGCCTCAGGTGTCCGAGGGCGTTTAGGACCAAGAGTTAGAGGGAGGGCTGATCAAAG
This sequence comes from Prionailurus bengalensis, assembly GCF_016509475.1. NCBI lineage: Eukaryota > Metazoa > Chordata > Mammalia > Carnivora > Felidae > Prionailurus > Prionailurus bengalensis. The sequence goes on along the minus strand of NC_057355.1, from coordinate 116,517,414 downwards.
AGAGCAGGAGGGGCTCCGCCGCAGCCCCCCAAGAGCCTATGAGAGGCTCAATCAGTGAGGCTGGAAGCAACAGGAGAGTGGAAGCAGGAGGCCGGTGTCCAGCTCTCAGGGTACAGCCAGCAGACATTGGTGAGAGTTGACACAGTGAGAAGAGACCCAATCCCTGTCCTCAAGGAGTTCCCAGTCTGGCAGGATTTGAAGCGTGTTGAAGGAGTTGCGTATGTGGAGCTTTAAGAGACAAAACAAACGAGCAAAGGGAAAAAAAGAGAAAGAGAGACACAAACCAAGAAACAGACTCCTAACTATAGAGCCCAAACTGACGGCCGCCGGAGGGGAGGTGGGCGGGAATAGGGGATAGAGACGAAGGAGTGCTCTTGTCATGAGCACTGGGTGATGTATGCAAGTGTTGGATCGCTCGATTGTACACCTGAAACTAATAGAACACTGGATGTTAACGAGCTAGAATTGAAATAAAAAGTAATCAGTTCACATCCAGTTTAGAGTTTCTATGGAAGAGGGGTCCTCCTCAGGCTGTGGCCTCACAGAGGCATTGCCACCGGCCTTTGTTGGGATTCAGTTTGGAGGCGTTAGAGGTGACCTCCTCCTGCAGTCGCCCCAGGAAGACTGGTTAGGAAGAATGGCTGGAGCGCGGTTAGTTACCCGACTCCTGATCTCAGCTCAGGTCATGATCTCAGCTCAGGTCATGATCTCACGGTTCGTGAGTTCAAGCCCCACGTCGGGCTCTGTGTTGACAGCATGGAGCCTGCTTGGGATTCTATCTCTCCCTCTCTCTCTGCCCCTCCCCCACTCATTCTCTCCCCCCCCTCTCTCTTTCTCTCTCTCTCTCAAAATAAAAAATAAAATAAAATGAAGAAGATTGGCTAATTGGCTTGGCTTGTGGGGCACACACAGGTATAAGTACAGGTTGGCCTCTGGAGTAAATGGTATCCAGCCAGGCCATGTCCTCAGACCAGAACAGCAGCCAGTTTTTCCCCATGCCTGTCACATATCATAGAGACACCAAAAAATGTCCGTTGAATGAATGAATGAATGAATGAATGAACGAACGAACAGAATGAATTCCTGGCATCTCCTCTGGCTCTGTACCACTTCCAGGTTGCAGCAAGCCCAGGGGGACACGGGACTGGAACTCACTTCTAAGGCATGAAGACCAGGGGTCCCCTGCTCTCCACGCATACTTCCTCTCCTCTCCCAGTTTCGGCGAGATCCATGGAGCCCTCTGGGCCTGAACTTCTCCACGGCCCAACCCCCGCCTGGCACCAGCTCCTCGGAGGGTCTGTTCCTGGACTGCTCGGCCACCTCTGAGCACGGGCTGCCTTTCCTGCTCAGGAGACACCCTGTAATTCGATTAGGAGCTCCCTCCGGGGAGCATGTAATTATGTCCTATCTGGGCCTTGTAATGACAGCCCCCTGCCACTGTGCAGGGAGCTGCCCTGCTCAGCTGCCCAGAACTTTTCACTGGGAGGGAACTAATCTGCTTAGCTCAGATTGGATGCAGTTCTGCAGAGACCGCACCAGCAGAAAGGAGGGAACCTGGGGGTCGATCCTGTTCTGCTCTGTGATTTGCCACGAACCCCCCTGCCCAGGATTGTTCTTAGCTGAGTGGGAGGCCGGGGGCCCCGTTCTCCTTTCATGGTCAGAGCCCCTTGGGGTCCTCCGGCCCTCCTGGGGGTTAGAAGGGAGAGGAAAGGCGACTGAAGGCATTTGCCTGTTTTCCATGGTAGCTTGTGGGGAGGGGAGGTTAGATGGGTTGAGTTACCTGGCATTTTACCTGGATGATTCAAATGCTGCCCGTTGTGGGGGAGGACGCCTGCTGTTTCGAGCTGTGGGGGGAGTTGCCTTAGTTCTGTGCATGACTTTCTTTGCTCCTTTGGGCTCGATTTCTGTGAAATGTTTTAAGTGGGGCGGTGCCTCAGGGTGGCGTGGACATTGACTGCTCAAGGTGACCTCCTCCTTCTATCTCCCCACCTGCATCTTGAACCCTCCTCTTGAGGAACCCACATCCCTTCCTTGCTGTTATGTGGGATCTGCCAAAAACGTCATTGGCAACACGTACTGGGTTGAAGAGAGTCCCCCGCCGCCGACCCACTGAAATTCATGTCTACCCAGAACCTAGATCCTACAACTGGCATCCTTTTAAGGAGGCCGTGTGAAGGTAGACGGGGAAGAAGTCCATGTGACAACCGAGGACAAAGATGCAGAGGGATGCAGCTACAAGCCAGGGGGTGCCAAGCGTTGTCAGCCAACACCAGAAGCTAGGAGAGAAGCATGGAATCGATTCTCCCTCAGAACCGCCGAGGAAGGCATCAACCCTACCAACACCTTGATTTCAGACCTGTAGCTTTCAGACCCACGAGAGAAAATGTTTCTATTGTTTGAGGCTGCCAGGTTTGTTATAGCAGCTGCAGGAAGCTGATGCCCAAGCCCCGCATAATGCATACTCTACACTTCAGGGAGTGAGGGACCTCGCACTCATGGCCGAAGGACAGGTGCAGGGGAGAGCAGTGCCGGTGAGGTGAACTGTCCTTAGGACGCTGACCCACAGCTCCCAGGGCAAAGGAGGCCAGACCTCATTTAGCAGCTTATATATGGACTATAATTGTCCATATAATTTGGATTCCTGCTTGTAAATTATATGAGGAACCAGGGGAAAAAAGGCCACTTCCTTTAAGCCATTTACCCAAGTCAGGTTAGTTACTTTATTACAGCTATTATAATGGCCTCCTCTTTTGTCTTCTGGTCTCCTTGGTCCTGGTCCATTGGTAGTTCTTAAATAACTGCCCAGAGGCCCTAGGTGATGCTCTATGAACTGCATGCTCGTTTCTCCCTCCCCACCCTTCTAATGGCTAAACTCTGGGCCACTGACAACAATGCCCCCCCCGCCATGTGGTCAAGACTCTCGCATCTTGTGACTGGGAGGCAACAGAAGGGCCTATTCTCCCGGTCCTGTCTCCCTTTGGTGTCCCCTGGTGCCTTGCGGCTGGCCCTGAGATGTAGGTGTGTCACCTGCTTGTCCTGAAATGCGGACATGTTACCTTGTTCCTTCTTCAAATGAGGCAGGCCTGGCTGGGGCAGGACAGCCTAACATCAAGAGAGCCATGACTGTCATGTAAGGAGGGTGGCACTCAGGTGAGTAGGGGGCACAGGATGAGCATCAGGGAGTTGGAAGACAGGACTTTGCTTTATCACCAGTGAGATTGCCAGTGACAGGTGTAAGAGCAACAGTGTGGGTAGAAGCCCGTATACACATAGGAGGGTAATAGGGCAGGGTGATTAAGTGCATAGACCAGGTGTCACACAGACCAAGTTGGAGTCCCAGCACGGCTACCTCCTGGTGATGGGAGCTGGGGCAGGTTACCTAACCTTTCACTTTTCTCATCTATGCAATGTGGATAATAATAGTACCTCCCTCGTAGGGTTGACATGAGGATTAGAAACGACTGTCAAACATTTAACACGGTGCCTAGTCTAAATCACTCATCAGGCATATCGTGCTAGTTATCAGTTAAGTAATTAATGAATAGAACCTTGGCCATATCACAGCCATTCTGACCTATGTGGACCAGCGTTTTGCTCAGGTTCTCCTATTAGTAATTATATTCCCACTCTGAGCCCAAGGTGAGCTTTTAGGAAGAGACAGTTGATCTAAAGATAGAAAGTCAAAGAGTCTTGTCTGGAGGAAGGTGGAGGGAAATATCATCATCTGGGATTTCTTTGACGATGTCAGGGAACATGACAGGCTGCTCTCTCTTTGGAGAGCAGCCTCGGGCCGGGGTGAGAGGTGACCTTGGGGTTGATTCCTCTGCATCCTGAGGTGGACTTTATGGGATTTGTTTGGGAGATGGAGGGAAGGAAAGAAGGAACGTGGAGAAAGGTGGAGAATAAAAGGAGAGGAAGGGCCGAAAGCATAACTACATGTAAAATTACTTGCCGGTGGGATTCTGGGGCTGGGACAACTACAATAATTATAGTGCAGACTCCTGAGGGTCCTTGGCATGTAGGCAGTGTTGAGGCCTCTCTCACTTGACTTGCTTCCCCGGGCCTCATGCTACACTATCCACCCAGATCCTATTGCTGATCAGGAGGCTTAAACAGAACAATTACTGTTCCAGAGTGGAGTCCCGTCTATGGGCTCCTGTGATGAAAACCACACGCCTGTGGGTCCTGGACTCCTTCAGATGGAGAACCCTGCTCTTGATGGACAGGTGATCTGGAGTAAGAGCGCCATGACTCCTGTAGTGCTGTCCAGGGTGCTGCCCTTCTCCCGTGCCACGCAAAAGAGGAAGTTCACTGACCAAAGAATTAAATATTTTCCAGCCTGATTCTGGCTTTCTCTGTGAGGGCCTCATACGTCTCCTTTTTATCCTTGTATTTGGAAATGACTCATCCTTGCTTTCGTCTTATGTGGCAAGGCAATTTTCTGTCACCAAATAAGTGCCAGATAATAAGATTGCCATTTATTTAGTACTTACCACATGCCAACTATTACACTAGGTGTGTGGGATGTATTCTTTATGACCCTTGTATTAATTCCATATTGGTATAACCCCATCCCAGCCATGAACACTCTGCCTGTGCTTCCTCATTCATGCACAGGATACTACTAAATTGAAGTCAGATATTCGAAGATTAAGCTTGGGTTTTATAGGTGTTCATCCTTCCCACAGTTGTGCAGAGTCTTCAATTAAAATTCCCCATGGTTGGGACATGAATGTGATCACTGACATTGCTCCTCTTGGCTCTGAACCCTTGCCCTGACATATCCCCGTTCATCTCTCTTCCCACTCAAGAAGACCTTCCCTGCGGAGCTCTTGGTTTCTTCCCAGCGTCTGGTCTCTGACCTGGCACTTCCTAACTGCTGGTTAAATCTTGTCCTTGCATGTACTTGTTGAAGCATATGTAATTGCATTTGTGTATGTCAAAAACAATCACGTTGGCAATTTCATGTGGCTCATCCAACACTAGGGATCAGCTTGTCTCTGTATGAACATTGGTGCCTCTAAATTCCCACAAGCTATTTCCTGGGCAAGAGGAGATAAAATGCTTGTCCATTCCCATCCTTCATCTCCCAACACTTGGAGGTTCCCCACTTTTTAAATGGTCACTGTTACTGCCATCATTCAAGTCCTTTGTGTTGGGGCTTAGACCTTAGCCGTGGTGTCTGAATGTCTTTCATATCTCCTTCTGCTAAGACCTTCCTCCATGCCAACCAAGCAAGGAAGCCAACAAACAAAAACCAAACCAGATGTGGTCTCACATAATATAAAGGACAAGCTTTGGAGACAAGTGGACCTGTGTTTGAACCCTGACTCTGCAGCTCCTTAGCTGTGTATATAAGCTTCCTATTGCTGCATAAGTAATTACCACAAACAACACTGATGTATTATCTCTCAATTTCCGTGGATCAAAAATCTAGACACAGCTGAGTTGAAGTCAGGGTGTTGGCTGGGGCTTCTGTCTTACCTGAGGCTTGGATCCTTTTCCAATTCAAGTGGTTATTGGCGGAATTAATTTCCTTGCATGGCTTGCTTCTTCAAGGCCAGCTACAGAGACTCTCAGCTCTTTTAAAGGGCTCTCCTGATCAGGCCAGGCCCACCCTGTATCATTTCCCTTAAAATCAAGGTTTAAAAGTTAACTGATTAGGGACCCTAATTATATCTGCAGAATGCCTTCACCTGTACCAAAACCTTTACCATGTTCACAGAACCCACTCACACTTGGGGGATTCTACAGGGCATGTGCGGAGGGAGCAGAAAGTATCTTAGGGCCACTTTAGGATTCTGCCTGCCATGCTACATGACCTTAGGTAAATTGCCTAACCTCTCTAAGATTCAGTTTCCTTACCTGGATAAAAAGGATGACAAAACCAGCCATATGGAGTTATTACAAGGACTAAGCGACGTATATTATGTTGTAAAAAGTGGCAGGCAGTAGACACAAGCACATGATTTCCTTCCTTTTGTTGTTCATCTGTCCTGGTGTCTCTGTGATTTGAAATACTGTAGAAAACCATTTTGAGTAGTCAAAATTGTGCCAGAAAGTATAGCTGACTCTCGTTATTTGTAGTAGTTATATTCCATAAAGTCGTCGCACACACTGAATTAGCGAACACTAAAGCATCGCTCCAAATACAGTTCGTTCCTGTGAGCCTTTCTCTGATAACAACATTTTCATTAGCTGGTGGAACTTTATTTTAAGTGCGTTTCTGTTTACGGACACCTTCTTTAATGTGTAACAGGTGTGTGGTTTTTTCATGGCTAGATGGAGGCGTGGGAGCCAAGGCCAGAAGCAAGCGCCCTTCCCCCTCTTGCCTTGCTGGGCCTCTTTGGAGAGCATTCGTCCCCTTAATACCTTTCACAGCTTTTCTCAGGTACCATTAAAAGAGGGAAACTGAGTCACTACTGATTAAAAAAACCCATTTGCCTGTCGCTCGGTAGTAAGAGGCGAAATGTGATTGGGTGGCCTTTTGAAGACAAGGACTAGCCCCTAGGCTTTGCTGCAGACCCAGATTCCTGCCAAAGGAGCTTTGGCTTGGATTGCCTGGACACGGCACTCTGGGTGCTACAGATCTTGCACTGCCCAGGGTGGGGCAGCACCCACAGTGGCCGTTACATTTCCAAGAAGGTCGAAGAGCCGAAGCCCAAGTGGCTAGGGCTGGGTGTGGGTTGGCCAAGCAAAATGCCTTGTCTCTCTTTCTTTTGCACGGGGTGAAGGATTGCGAGCAGCCCCGACTGGTGGTGGCTTTGAGACACCTGCATAGCGTGCCAGTGGAAATCTTACACTGAGCCTGTAGTTCGGATCCTTGGGACATACTGTCTTTCGGTTCTGCCTTCCTTCCTTATACTCATCAGCTTTGAAACCAGCTTTGCTGAGTGCCTGTCTCTGCACCTCTTCATTGGTGACATTGGAACCCTTCCCTTCTCGCTACCCTAACTGTGGCTTATTCGAAGCCAGTAGCCACAGCTGCATGAGCTGGGCAGCAACCGTTGTGGGGCCAAAAATGGGTCTGGGGATTCAGGGTGGTGCAGAGGTTTTTCTGGGGCAGGTGAGCTCATTTGTTCCTTTTGTCCTTCTTCTGTTCTCCTTCCCCCACCCCTTTTACTAAACCTAAGGAAGACAGAAACCAATGATCTGTTTGGCAACGTGGCTATTTTTGGGTACCAGGCCTGCCATCTGCGGGGAACCCTTCTGTATCGTCAGTTGGCAGAACAGAGGAGAGCCCTGTGTTTTGCAGCTGATGGAGGGGAGCACCATCTCTGCTGAGGGGACCAGGGTATCCATTTCCTTCATTAAGAAATGAAACAGCAGACCTGATTCTATATTTAGAAATCACACGTAGGTGCAACTGTGGGTGTGCAGACACCAAGCAACCCAGCTGGCACCGCAAGCTTTCCTCCGGAGCGACTTGCTGAATTTAATAATGGGGAGGTATGAAATCCAGAGGGAGTCGAATTGAAGCTTTAGAGGCTTGGTGTAGAATTGATCCACGAGGGCTTTGGAAGCAGATGAGGGATTCTTCCCTGATACTTCTCATTCAGTTTGGGAGCCAGGTAATCAAGCACTTACCGAAAGCAAACGAGAAGTTGAAACAGGATTTAATCGGAGAATTTCCAGGCCTCATACGAACCACGTCTTACAATAAGAATTATGCTTTTCCTCTTCATGCCCAGTCAGCGAATATGATTAGTGGGAACCTAGTGAGTTCAGGGCATCGGGCTAAAAGGGGTTACCAATTGTCTTCATTTAACAAAGTCCGGCTAAGCCCTTAACCTGTGCCAGCTCGTTGCCAGGGCCCGCCCCCACGAAGAGTAATGTCAGAGAGTGTCAGGCCTCAAAGAGCGGACCGTTTGTCAGGAGACATCAAACAAGTGAGCCAACAAAATGGCTTACCGTTTTAGAGATAGTCCCTAAATTCGCGGAATTTACACTCTTTTTAGGAAGGTAAAATACAAACCTGTGAGCTTTAAAAAAAAAAAAAACAAAACACAACCATTGAAGACAGTAACAGAGGAACGCAATTGACAACTGAATTATACAGACTCTAATGACTATAAAAATTCACTAAAAGAGATCATTATGAGCTGGGGACGATCCAAGAGACTTCCTTTTAGAAGTAGGTTTGGAGCCAAATCTTGAAGGGTGAGTTACTTTTGTTTTTTGCTTCCTCTAAAAAGTCTTAGTATCAAATGGAGGTGAATGGAAGGAGAGGCTGTGGCACCAGAAAGAGACAGATTTCTCTACAGATTTTTCCAGTATCAGGTCTGAATGTATTCTTTCAGCCAGCCTCACTCGAGTCCATCGTCCATGCTCTGTCACACGGCAGGGGTACAGGGAGAGTCCAGACCCAGCCTCAGTCCCCGTGTGGTTCCCAGTCTGGTGGAGGGTGGACTTACAGATATTGACAGAACAGTGAGATGAATCCTGTACGGGGTGGGTGATCATGGTGTTGTGGGAACTTCCAAGAGGGAATGGCCAACCATGGGCGAGGGACAGGGAGAGGGGCACGGGTGGGGGGAAGAATTCACAGAGGATAAGTAAGCACCTGGGTGCCGTGAAATGTGTGTACAGCTAACAGCCATGTTACATTTCAGCACTCAGAAGGGCATAGGTAGGGCTACTGGCTCTCTGGGGGTAGAGAGAGGTGTGGGATTCTAGAATAGCAGCAGCAAAACCACCAAGTTACTGCTGCTGTTAGAACTCAGATCAGCTCTGGGGTCTAGAATCAAAACACTTTCCTAGGCATGAACTCAGTCCTTTCCTGTGGGTGAGTGGATCTAAGCCTGGCTCCTCAGTAGAATTACCCAGGGAGCTTAAAAAAAATACCGAGAGCTGGGTCCTACCTCCAGAAATTCCGATTTCATTGGGCTGAGGTGGCGTTTGGGCATTGGTATATTTTAAAAGCGTCCCAGAGGGTTCTAATATATAGCTGGGGTTGAGAACTGCTGCTCCAGATTACCTGTCCACGCTCCAAAGGTGCTTTTAGACCCATCCCTTCGTGGGTGGACAGGTTTTTTTGCAGTAGGAGATGGAGAGAGTTCTGTGCCAAGGCTCTGGAACCAAGCACACCCGGGCTTAAGACTCTATGCTACCACTTAATGGCTGCCACTCAGGCAAATTGCTAAACGGTCTTAAGTTTAAAACTCTTAATTTGTGAAATGAGGACAACGGTAGCACCTCCTCGAGCGATTACTGTGAGCTTTACTGTGTTCATAAGTAAGCACTCACACAGGTCCTAGGGGCTAAGGCCCAAAACACTTAATGTTTGAAACCAGAGGGAACATCCAAGATGTAAGGAATTTATGCCACCAAGTCAAAATTCCATGACCACTATTGAGAAGTAAAAGCTTGTCCCCAACAGCTCTTATCTAGGGGACATATGAGCTGCAGAAGGAAGGATGAGCCCCATGGGGTTATGTGAAGGTACCTGGGAAAGGAATGGAGTTCTTCAGGAAAACACTAGAGTGTCACACATGGCTGTGCTCAGTGGTGAATAATAAAATGAGTGCAGGCCCCAGACCAAAACTTTGTTGGTGAGGCAAAGGCAATGAGTGAATTTTGCATCCACTGAGGGATAATTCTAGAATTGTGACTTCTTTTTTTTTAGCAGAAGAATCTAGGATACATTTAATCCAAATCAGTGCATCAGACAGAGTCTTACCCTCTAGACTAGATGGGGGAAAAAGCGTCAAATTAGAGAAAGAACAAGAGAATCCTCCACTGAAATGGTAACATTTAGCTAACTGCTTTTGAGTGGTGTTTTTTGGAGAGTAGGTTGCACTCAGAAATGAGTAGATTTCTATCCATTCAATCATCGGAAGTCGATACCGGACTTAAGTGTGATTCCCAAGAGAAGATCATTCCTGTTTGTCTTTGAGAAAAATCAACCAGCCTATGCAAGATTAGTTGGGTCTAAGAATGTAGCTTTACACTAATTCTAGCAAAAAAAAAAATTACCCAAATGCCTTATTTTATACACATTTGTGAACAGCTGATGGAAGCTAAATCATATTTTGGGGAGCACTGTACTCAAATGAAGACTCTTTCAGATAAACCGATGATCATCTGCATTGCCACGCTTATCTATCCCACCTGACTTTTATGTGAATCCGGATGATCACAGTCAGCCAGAGTTTCTGAAGGTTTCTAGCTCTTTTTCCGGATTCTGCAAGAATAGGGTACAGCATCTCTCAAGAAAGCCCTGGCTGATTGTCCAGGAGAGATTGGAAGCCTGTCTTCTCATAGCAGTAAGGTCAGTCAGTTAAAAAGTCACCCTATACATCAGACCTGTTGTTTCTTGAGTAGGGTTTCTGACTCAGTCCAACTCGAGTGACTGGCCCTTCCAGTTTTTCGCTCTGGCTCACATGGGACTGCATTGGCCATTAGGTGCTGGGCTGGGCTCTGTGGAGCTGGGTTCTATGGCAGGACTCTTGTCATTGTTGAGAGAGAGGCCACTGGGACCCTTGGGCTAGATCTATAGATCCCAGGGGTGGCAGCTAGGTGAGCACCTTTTCAGAGAGAGTGGCTTACAAGATGAAAGAGGTCAGCCAGGGAGAAAGAGAGAGAACAGATCTCAGAAAGGGACTGAGTCTCTGGGAATGTTAGTGGAGGATATCAGAGATAGCCCTCTGGGATTGTAATATTCCTGTATTATAGCACTTAGGTTTTGGTGGGGCATTAATTGATTTCTGATCAGTTGAAAGTTGGGACTATTTCCTTGGGTGTCACATCCAAAGCCTTACCATTCCTCCCACTAGATCTGGGGAGAGCTTGTCCTGTTGACAATACAAGTGGTTAGAAGTGGGCCCCATGACATCTTGTCCTAGGGAAGGGCTCCACAGGTTGAAACAAACAAGTGCTGTGTTTATGAACTGTTGCTTGGAGTCCTGTTTCTGCTACCATGTATTGGAGCTGACTGAGCTCTAGAGTCGGAGGGATCCCATCTCCGTATTGTCAATCATTAGCTACATACTCTTTGGAAAGTCCCGTAACTTGTTAGCACTAAAGCACAAGGATTAAGACTGTGCTTTGGAGGCAAACTTCAAAGGTTTGAATCTTGGATCTTTCATTTTCTAGCTCTGTGACTTTAAACAATCTATGTAACCTATCTATGTCTCTACCTACAGAATGGGTATACTAGTATCTATCATATAGCCTTTCGGTGAGGTCTGAATGGGATAATACATGTTGAATACACTTTGAACAGTGTCCGTGCTTACTGTAAGCTCTTAATAACTCTTAATCAAGCCAACCAACTAACTGACCCAGCAACAAACAAAACCTTTGAGCCAGGATTGATGGAAGGAGTCCCCAAAAGAATGCATTTGAAGCACCTAGTACCATGCCTGACATACAGTAAGTGCTCAATAAATTACTTGTTTTTCTTTTCAGTATCATTGTCGTCATCTTTCTCTTCCATAGGTCTCAGGTCTCTCCAGCTGTTTAACAGGTGACTATGTCAGGGGCACCTGGGTGGCTCAGTTGGTTGAGCGTCCGACTTCAGCTCAGGTCATGATCTCATGGTTTGTGAGTTCAAGCCCCCTGTCAGGCTCTGTGTTGGGCAGTTCAGGGCCTGGAGCCTGCTTCCGATTCTGTGTCTCCCTCTCTCTCTTCCCCTCCCCTGTTTGTGCTCTGTCTCTCTCAAAAATAAATAAACATTACAAAATTAAAAAAAACCCAGGTGATTATGTCAGCAGAGCATAGATTGAATTGCTTTAGGATTTAGCTCTTACAATGTGTGTGGCTAGATGCTTTAGAACACAGAGAAGAGTGGATTTGGTTTCACCCTTAAGTAGCTTAGAGTCTAATTAAGGAGAGATGTAATCCAATGGAAAGGGCACTAAACACATGCAGAGCAGGTCACGGGAAGTGCCAAGTGTTGCAGATAAAGGATTCCTTCGAGAAGGTCTTACTGGTGCCATGTGAGATCAAGGGAGAAGGGTGCACCTTGAGCTAGGCTTTCAAGGAAATGGCTGCAAGAATTAGTCAAGTATACCTACGTTACCTGCCAGCCGTATGCAAAAGTGTTCTTAAACCCTCATAGCACCTCAGCCCAGACTCATGAAGTCATTTGTCCTGAATCCCTAGGTGTGAGGCCGCGGTGCCATGACACAAATCCATTGCTGTCTTGCCCCGAATCCATGCTCTAAATCCCCCATGGCTTCTGCCTGCAAACACGTCCAGGGCTCAGTGCACAGCGAGGAATGGGGGAGGCAGTGTTCTGCAAAAGTTAAGAGCACTGATTCCTACTCCTGTGTGACTTCTTCTGGCAAGTTATTTTACCTTCTTAACCCTCAATTTCCTCCTCTGTTCAGTGGGGGTTGTGTATCACACCTTACATGGCTGCCATAAGTATGCAGTGACATAACATACGTGCAACTAGTTCATTAGGCAGTCTGGACTCAGTATATGGGACAGTTTTATTGTTCTTGACTCACTGTCACTTGCCTTACGCTGACTGCCCTCCCCTCTGGGGCATGTGCCTTAAACTGATTGATGTCTTGAACAGAATCCGTGATTTCCTGGCAGCCTCTATTGTTAAAGCTATTCTGTCCATCGAGTTGAAAGCACCAATCTCAAACTTCCACCGTGGTTCTTGGGGGTACCACTGGAGATGCAGGGCCTGCCTGTGGGGCACCTCCACCCTGGCCCACTTCTACACTTCAACTCCTCTGATGTTTCGGGTCAGGGAGGAGGAAGAGGAGAAGTGTCTGGGGTTGTCACTCACTCTATTGACATAGCCTGTAGTCACTGTGGACCCTCTGAGAGAGAGGCACTTATATTTCCCTTAGGCCAGGCCCATTTCTCCAGCCCCTCTCCCATCACCTTGCTTGATCCAGAAGCTGCCTGGGCACCTTACGGCTCATTCCTGCCCTCTACCTTTACACTCGCCTTTGTGTAGCCATGGGAGCCTCTGGGTTCCTCTTTGATACCCTCGGAGGCCCAGAGGCACCTGGAGGAAGGAGTGGGACATTGGGACATTGCACTGCCATCCCTCTTCAGCTAGCTGGCTCTAGCCATCCAGCAGCCTCCTGCCTGGCAAGAAGCAGCAGACTTGAAGCCCTGTGTTCTCATATGCTCCCGAAATGTTGGGGCTTCACCCTGGCTCCCTTAAAGACTCTCTCAGTACTCTGCTCTGCTCATTTTGATGGCGGCACCAGGGAGGGTGCAGACTGTCATCTGGGAGTGGAATGCCAGTGGCCCTTCTCGGAGGCAGCCCCATGTTTCTGAGCAGTTGTCTTGGCTCCCCCTTCGCTTGGCTTGGTGGGGGTGAGAGAAAGGTCTTCTTTCCTTTATTTCACGAAAGGAGCGGGAAAGGCCGAAAATCCCACTCTTCAACAACTCAGGCACCCCTCCCTCTCTTCTTCTCTGTGTTAGGGACTGGGAAGGGGGGTTGCTGGAGCAAGGGGAGAGAGAAGGGGAAGGGGTGGGCAGAGCCAATTCAGTGGCCTTTTGCCAAGTCCTGAGGGAGGTGTCGGGTCAGCTGTGGGCTCTGTCTTTAAGTCTGGGGAAACTTAAGACCTCTCTGCCTCAGCTCTGCGCTCCAGCTGCCAGTGTTGGGATAGCAGAGAAAGTTCTGTCCAATATCCTGTTAAATACGTAATGCACATTAGCGTAGTGCCTGGCACTGGGCGAGTGTTTTCTAAGTGGTAGCCAATGCAAGGTTTACTGTATTATTTTCCTCTTTGCTTAACCTCCGAGGTGGCTGTTTGCTTGTCCCCACATGGCAGACAAGCAGAGCACTGAGACTGTGGTGCTCTCTGCTCTGTGTCCTTATCCTACCCAGGAGTCTGGACACCCTCATTCTCAAGTGTTTACCGGAGCCTGCTCTATGCAAAGCACTGCACTGAGCCACAGAGCCCGCTTTTTCTGAACTCCAATTCAGGGCACGTGGTTGGGTCGCTTCAATTTGGGGGATCGAGGAACGAGATGGTTGTTGTAAGCGGAGCTCTAAGCCCCTACCTTCTGGCAGCTTCCAGCCAGTGAATGACAGGAGAGGTTTGAACCAAGATTCAACCTGCTTCATGTAGGTGGGTGATACGGTGGCCAGAGCTATGCGCTCAGAGCGGGAAGAAACCATTGGTTTAAGGAAGGGTTCGTCACATCGAAGCTGCTTTTTATGGTTGGTGGGAAGCATGGCCAGTCATTCATTCATTCTTTTCCTTCAGTCAACAAAGATGCCTAAGCCCTACTATTCTAGGTACTGAAGATGCGACAGTGAACAAAGCGGGTAAAATCCCTGCTCCATGGAGTCTACGGCCTAGATATTGGAAGCCCCCTTCTCAGCAGCTGCTGTCTGTATTTGAGAAACCACAGGCTGTTCTCCTCTCAGCCTAGAGCCGATTATTTCACAGAGTCACACAGGCCATTGGAAGCCCTGCAGCCACAGGCTCCCTCAAGGGCAGGGACTGCAGCTATTGGCAGTGTGAGTAGGGCCGTCCCCACCCTGCCGCCTCCCGTCGCCTGAAAGCCAGATCCCAGGGAACATCTGCCACTCATTTCTCCTCCCCCCCACATCTGCACCAGGGAAGGCATATGAGGGGACTCAGAGGTGTGATGGATCTTAAGAAAGATGGATTGGGGCACCGTGGACGTGAATCATTGCCCAGCATGGAGAACGAGGACAGGCCATGCTAAGTCATCTGTTCTCTGCCCCTGTGGAGGTGAACTGAAGATCCCGTTTTCCCCAGAGAATGAAATCGATGAGACGTGAGAGATTTCCAAATTGGCAAAAAAAAAAAAAAAAAAAAAAGAGAGAGAAAGAGAGAGAAGGGAGGGAGGAAGGGAAGGGGAGAGAGAGAGAGAGAGAGAGAGAGAGAGAGAGACAGAGACAGAGAGAGAGGAAAGAAGGAAGAAGAAAGAAAGAAAAAAAAGAAGGAAGACAAAAGAAAAAGAGGAAGGAAGAAAGGAAGGAAGGAAGAAAGGAGATGCTGAGAGATTTCCAAATTGGCAAAAGAGGGAGGGAAGGAGAGAGAGAAAGGAAAGGAAGGAAGGAAAGAAGGAAGGAAGGAAGGAAGGAAGGGAGAAAGAAAGAAGAGAGAAAGAAAGAAGAGAAAGAAAGAAAAGAGAAAAAGAGAAAGAAAAAAGAAGAGAAAGAAAAAGAAAGAAAAGAAAGAAAAGAAAGAGAAAGAAAGAAAGGAAGGAAGGAAGGAAGGAAAGAAGGAAAGAAAGAAAGAAAGAAAGAAAGAAAGAAAGAAAGAAAGCAAGCTTTCAAACCAGACAGACTGGTGGGTTGTTTTGTGGAACAGATCATTGTATTTGGCATCCAACCCTGAAAGTGGACTGAAGGCAAGGAGTTTATATGAAAAATTCATCCACCTCTGAGCAGGTGGTACAGATAAGCACCATTGTGTCTCCAGAGGCAGGACCCATGGGTGTGCCCCGACGACACCAGCCACCTCTTAAGCACAAAGCTGAATTTTCACAACTTAAGACTTCGGGAGTTGTTGCGCATTTTGCGAATTAGTTTGCCTCAGGATTCCTTTTAAGTGGCCAGCCTGCTCGGTACTTTAAAAACGTGACTTGCTTGATAAAAACTTGACATATGAACAGATTTTCTTGCTAGTCTTAGCATGAGAGTAAAAAAACAAGCATGAGTTTTAAGTCTTAGAGGCCTGGTTTCCGATTCTGTTCCTAATTCCAACGAAGGCCTGGGGTCACCTACGCTGAGTAGCCCTTCTGTGCTTCATAGTGGGTGCTCCTGCCTTCATTTAAGGGAGATGTGCCCTGAGTGTAGCATTCACTGAAAACATATTTATTGAGTACCTCCCATGTGCCAAGCAGTGTGAGAAGGATGTATTGGTGAACTCTTTCAAGACAATGACTGCGAGCTCGGCTTAAAACAGCAATCCCATTTTTAACGGTCCGTGCCCTGATGCAGCCAATAGTCTAGTGGAAGAGTAAAGTAGCTAACAATATTAAATAATCTTAGGTTGAGATGGATGCTGTGAAGGAAAGAAGCAGGGTGCTCTGAACTTACGTAGGTTGGATGGTCTGGAAAGGTCTCTCTGAAGTGCTGACATTTAAAGCAAAACCAAAAGGAACAATTACGTGAAGAGGTAAAAGAGCGATGTCCCTGGCAAAGGACTAGTGCACTCAAAGGCCCTAGAGGCAGTGTGGGCTTCCTGTGTTCTAGAACTTGAAGAAAAAGCCAATGTGGACAGCTCATCAAATGAGCTCAGTGGAGGGGGCAGAGTCCTCCTCACGCAGGTTCTTAGAAGCCACGTGTCTTGGCTTCCTTGGGCTGCTGTAGCAAGTGCCACAAACCAGGTGGCTTCGAACAACTGAAATTTGCTGTCTCACAGCTGTGGAGGCCAGCCGTCTGAAATTAAGATGCCGGCCGAGCCAGGATCCCACTGTAGGGGATCCTTCTTTGCCTACTCCTAGCTTCTGGTGGGTTGCTGGCAATCTTTGGTGTCACTTGGCTTGTGGCTATGTCACTCCAACCTGCCTTTGTCATCACGTGGCATTTTCCCTGTCTTCCCATGGCCGTCTTCTTATAAGGACACCAGCCATGTTGGATTGGGGGCCCAGCCTATTCCACAATGACCTCGTTATAACCTAACGAATTACACCTGCAGCAACCCTATTACCAAATAAGGTCACATTCTGTGCCACCAGAGGCTAGGACTTCAACATCTAAATCTTAGCGGGGCACAGTTCAACCCATATCACCATAGTAAGAGGTTGGGATTTTATTCTGCATGCAAGGCCTGGGTGGTCTCATGCAAGTGGATGGCGTTACGTGACGGGTGTTTGAAAGGCTGCCGTGTGAGGGTGAGCTGCTCGTGGAATAAGGGCCGGTGCAGGTAAGAGTTGGTGACTAGTCAGTGACTTGTAAGAGCTGTTCCAGGTGAGAAGTGATGATGGCATGGACCAAGGTGACAGCCGTGATTGGAGCCTAGATATCAAAGAACAGGAAGAATGACAAGTTGGGCCTATGGCTTGGATGTGGGACGAGTAAAAAGAAGGTCATGGGAAGGGTGTTCAGGCTTCTGACTTCATTGTAAGGGGACGATGATATTGTTCACTTTCTTCAGGCAAACGTGGGGAGGACCAGGTTTGGGGCCAGAAGTGGTTTGGATGGGGAATCACAGAACGGGGGAAAAAAAAAAATGCAGGGATGAAAATCAGAAAGCCTCGCCCACTCCCGGGCACCATCGTCTTGCTTCTGTCTAAAATATCGTTAAGTAAGAAAGCTTTCTTTGTGAGAAGGCTCAATCCCTTGTTAAAATGCAAACATCCCTGGGAGAGGAAACACGGCCAGCCAGAGCACCTTTCCCAGAAGCACCTATTGATTGGGAGATGAGACAGGCAGCAAATAAGACAGCAGAGAGAACGTGTTCGGGAAAGAGAGTGATGGAGATCCAAGGCAAAGTGTCCCAGTGTCGCAGTGGCTCCTTAGACTGTAGGAGTGTGCGCTTAATTTAATTCCATCTCCGTGCTGGAGGAGAACCAAAAGGAGATAGCCAAAAATGCCAGCAAAATGGGGTTAGGGAGTGGGAGTTGCAAGTTCCCTTCATAGGCACCGGCTGGAAGAAAGTAAGACAGAGGGGAATTCTGGGGGGGCGGGGGGCGGGGGGGACAATGGGGCAGTAAGAGAACTACATGAAGCTGAGGACAGGATAGGGCTTGGAGTAAAACGTGGGCTAAATGCCAGCCTTTTAAAAGCGGACTGTTCCCTGAGCTTGACCCCCCCCCCCCCGATCTCCATGGCCTTCTCTCCCCCCGATCATTTTCTATACCTCAGCTACCTCTGCCTTCCCAGCAATAGTGCTTCCAGCCTCCAGAAGCTTTGTGTCTACCAGAGCTGTTTTCATCACAGCATCCCTTTACGCTTGTATTCTCTTATCCCTTTTTGTTTGAATTCTTGACAGATCAGTGAAATTTGGGCATTTGGGATGCTAACCATCAAGAGTGGCATGCTGGCTTTGGGACCTGGCATGGTGGGCCCAGTGGTTCCCCACGTCTGATGTGCTGCGGCCCCATCCTGGGTTCTCCCACCCATGCCTGGACTTCGCCAAAAGACATGCTCAGTGTCCACTCCTCTCCAGCCTCCAGGCACCTTGCTCTGAATAGGATATTACCACCCAAGGGCATACGAGGGCATTTGCCTTTGCCAAAAGGAGTCCCTAGCCCTTTTGCTGCTTTTTTTCTGAGTGACGGTGGAGGCAGGGTGGCCGCGGGTCTGCTATTTCAGAACCTGGCATCAGGACCACTTGTCCAGCCTGTTGAGTGGAGGTTACCCAGCCGGAGCTGGGAGCACAAAAGCATTTGAGGCATCACTTAACATCCTATTTCATTGTTTCTTTCCTCTCTTCCTTTAAGGTCTCATTGTTTTGAGCTTGAACAAATGGCAGAGGCAGCCATCAAAGGCACCAAGCCAACCTTGCCGCAGTTTCATTGCCATGCTGGTGGGGAAGGAAGCCCCCCTCTCCCTTGTGTAACTTCAAAAGGCATCTATTTGGTTTGGGAGATTGGAGGAGGGGGCGGTGGCTAGAGGAAGGAAGGATTTCCTAGCTCGAATTTTTGTGGCTTTTATTGAGCGGCAGATCCCGGCAATACATTAGAATCAGAAGACAGCAGCCAGTGGTAGGCAGGGCCAGAGATGTTGCCTGGGCCAGGTAGCAGAGAAAGGTGAGTTGCTGGCTGGCCCCACTAAAAGGATCTGAAGGTCTCATTGTGTCATGTGGTGAATCCCCGGATGCTCGAGGATGGGCCGTGGACTCCTGCAGCTCCTGTCTCCTCTCACCTCCCTGGGGAACTGACAAAGAGCACACACTTGCTCACAGAGGCTGGGTGTTCAGCAGCAAAGCAAAGAGCTGAATTTATCTGGTCAATCTAGATACCCCTCTCGGAACACCACACTGCCAGGACGGCCACCTCCAAAGGCTGCCCTGAGACGCAACTGGGGAATGGGACAAGGAGCTTCCTATCTCTTCCCCGTTTGCCTTCTGAGCTACTTAGAGCCACAAGTGAAAGCCGCCAGAGCCGCGCTTGCCCCCACCGCTGGGAGTCCGAGCACTGCCGCTCTAGCCTCAGGTTGGCCATGGATTCCCTGTGTGCTTGGCAAACTGAGGTCTTCATCTGTAAAAGGAGTTGCTCTTTGGTAACTTTTTGTTTTTGGTTTTGTTTTTGGTGCTGAGACACTAGGACTCTCACTAATAAGCTCCAATAGTGTATAGTACAAAAGGGTGGCCCCTAAATATAACGGTGAAGCCTGCAGCATTTCCCAAATTTGCTACTCTCTCTGACCGGAGGCGTTTTGTTTCTCAGTTTGGCTTCCTCTTTCCAATTCAAGTCCATCAAGAAGTGATCACCATAAGGGGAACTCACCCAAACAAGACAAGCGAATTCTTCCATTTTTAACTCATTTCAACCCAACAGATGCCCTAGAAAGAGCCAAGGGATCCAGGTTCTAGCTCTAGGTCTACCATTAACCATATGTAGATCAGCCATTCCGCCCTCCAGCTCTTTCTTTGCACGGCCAACGGGCAACCCGGTGACGGCAGATCATTCCCTCCCCTCCCAGGGTGAGAACCTGCTCCCTCGGGAACTTTCCCAGGAGGCTGTGTGGGTGTCTCACGGCCCCTCCTGCTGTTTAGAGTCAGCCCTCGGCCTCAGCCTCTCCTTCCTTCCCCGGGACCTTGTTTCATGGTTGATCTTCTTTCCGTTTTTTCCATTGTTCTCTCACTGTACTTATCACTTCCAGACTATCGCTGTGACCTTTCCTCTTCACTGTCCCTGAACTTCTGCCTGATTTTCACACAGACACAGTGCCTTCCTAAGTAAACAATTACGGACGCTGTCACATCCTGTAACCGACACATTTCCTGTCATCAAGTGCAAGGGCCTAGGAAACTCATGATTTCTCCCCATTTCAGCAAGAGAAGTGAGCAGCCCTCGAATGACACCATTTGATGATACTAGGGCTGGTGTCTGAATTTACCTATCCATTCCTATCACTTCTGGTCTACCTATCTTTGAAAAAAAACCTTTCCTATGACCCTGCGTCCTCCTCCGGCTCCATTTATTGAGCACCTACTGTATGCCCTATGGTCTAGCTTTTATTATGTTCCCCTTACTGATGAAGAAACAGGCTTAGAGGTGAGATGATCTACTCTGGGCCACACAATTGAATGGAAGCTGAGCATCTAGTTAAGCCTTGTATGGCTCCAAAGCATGGAAGCCCCATCCTCTGCCTCCTCTCCTGTATCACTTCAGCTCCTTCCCTCTTCCATCTCCAATTCCTGGACTTCACATCCAGACTTCTCAGGCGTCTCACCATCCCTGTGTCCCCGTGTACCTTCACGCCTCGTTCCTCCGCAGTATGACTTCTCTGAGATCCTGTGAGGCTTCTCTGCTGTATTCGATGGTGCTGATCACTAGTCTTCTGGAAGTTCTGTACCCCCATGCACTCCAGAACAGAGCACTCTCCTGGTTCTTCTGTTATGTCTCCATCTGTCTCACTGGTAGCT
The DNA here is from genome assembly GCF_016509475.1 of Prionailurus bengalensis. Lineage (NCBI taxonomy): Eukaryota > Metazoa > Chordata > Mammalia > Carnivora > Felidae > Prionailurus > Prionailurus bengalensis. Next base: position 116,496,919 of record NC_057355.1, on the reverse strand, counting down.
TTTTCTCCATCATACCCCATAAATATGGCCCTCCTCAGTGTCCCACCTTTGCTTCCTTGCTGCATAGTCTTCTTGATCTATTTCATTCACTCAGGTTTTGTCCACAATTTCTGGATCGATGAGACCCAGATCTACGCCTTTAGCCACGTATCCCATTGCCTGCTGGACATCTCTGCCCAAACGCCCCACCCGTGTGCCTCACGGTTACGCCCCCCAGGGAGCTGCCTCTTCCTCAGCTGCTAACACCACCGTTCACCTGAGTTTCTTTCAAGCCAAGCTTGCTCTGTTCTGCATTCCGTCCAACCCCACGCCCTTCTTCCTAAAAACTTTTTCTCACAGAGGGGTCTGAGTAATCCACCCCTTCTTTTGGCCGTCTGCCTGTCGCTGCCCCTACATCAGGCCTTCACCATCTTCATTCTGTTGTACTGCCATCACTTCCTAAGTGGTCTGTGTCATTAGTCTTTCCCCCTCCAAGTCTATCCTCCACACGGTCACCGAAGTAAACCTTGCTCCTGAAGTTCCTTAGTCACTAACAGAACGAGACACAGGCTTCTCATCCGAAAGATGGTACTGTCTGTGACCTGGTCGTGTCTACCCCACCCACCTCATCTCCCTTCACTCTGCTTCAGGCTTTATGTTTTAGCTGCACATGACAGCCTCTGGTCCCTGCCCATAACTGGCTGTTTCTCATCTCTGTGCCTTTGAGCTGGTCCATCTGCCTTAAATGCCCTCTCCCTTTTCTTGCCCAGGAAAATCCTACCTACCCTATAAAACTCAGCTGTAGGTCACCTCATCCGGGAAAACTTCGTGTGTGCGCGTGTGCGCGCACACACACACACACACACACACACACACACACACACACACACACTCCAGGCTGCTTTGGGTATCCTTTCTCAGTCTTCTCAAAAATTCTTTGTCCAAAAAATAAAAATAAAAAAAATTTTTGTACAAATCTCCACCCTCCCACTCACAGTCCTGTACAACTCTCTGTTCATGTGTCTCTCATCCTGATCTGAGTGTGAAGACAATGACTCGTTCACCCCGGGTGCCTGACCCAATGCCTGGAACCCAGCAGGCACTGAATAAATGCTCGGAGGATAAATGAGTGGACGCACCAAGTGCAGAGCAGATCTTTAGCTCGGATATCTGGATAGGGTTTCCTTTTCCTCTCTCCTCTTTTAACCTTTGTCTCTCATTCCAATTAAACCAAAACGCTTGAGAAGACTAGACCAAACAATCTTGAGAGCCAGCCTAGAGACAGGTGAAGAGTACTTTGAAACACACTAGGGCCTGGTAAAATATGTCACCTGTTTTCTGTTAGTACGTGAGCAACATTTCTGGATCTTCGGCTTTCTCAAATTCATGTATACGCAGATGAGCCCCTCCTGAGAGGTGGCTTTGGAAAAGTGAGTTTAGCCAAGGGGCAGAGTAATCATAATAATAGATCACCTTTAGTAATGATAATAGAAAGCCTTTAGATGTAGTGGTTACATGTGCCAGGCACTGTATCAAGCAAGTTACATAGTTAATATTATTTGTGTAATCTGCAGAATGACCAGGTGAGCGAGGTCCCTTTGCTCCCCCATTTTGCAGATGAGGAAACTGAGGTACAGAGAACTTGTGTAGCTTGTCCGAGGCAACATAACCAATAAGCGGCACATACAGATATTCGGATATTTAGATAGCGTTAATCGCTGGCGAAGCCAATTCTGCGGGTAGATTTTCGTGAGCCAATTAGCCTCGCTTTACTCAGAACCACGTTGCATCTTGAGAAGGAAGAAAGGAAAAGAAAAGGTAAGCATTGATACTTTTTGAGCACCTAGGATGTGTCAAGAAGTGCCTTAAGGGTTTTATACAGGTTGTCTCACTTGTCACAATAGCCTGACAAAATAGGTGTTCTTATCTTACAGATGGAGAAACCAAGACTCGGCAAGGCTGGACTCCTTGTCTGAGATTGCCTAGCAAGTGGCAGAGCCAGAGTGGGACACAGGCCTGTCTGATGGCATTGATGTTGCCCACAGTCAGACCTCAAGGCAGACAGGGCTAATGCGTGGTTGCACAATGGGGGGTGAGGGGGATGAGCTTCCTTCTACCAGGAAATGCGATTCCGAGTATGAGCCCTTGAGATGCTGGCCGCGTTGGGCAGGCTAGTCTCGAGTACACCTGCGGTAACCAAAAACCCCTGCACTCTCACTAGCTTCATACCATACAGTTTATCTCTTGTTCACTAGACCACAACCCCCAAGGCGGGACATGTTGCCCTCCCTCATCTGATGACTCCTCCACTTGGAAAGATGGGGAGCGAGGACGGAGGGGGAGAAAGAGGGAGGGGTCACACAGGCTTTGGACCGCCTTCACCTTGAATTGACACATTGCGCTTCCAGTTAGAGTCCATTGGCCCAAACGGGTCACGTGGCCTGCTGCACCTGCACAGGAACCTGGAAAATGTAGCGGAGGGTGTGGCTGCTGAGCGAGCACTGGCTTTACCATAGTGCTTCAGGGCTACCTGCCTCTTCTCCCCCACGGGCTGCTAAACGGTGTTGCTTTGTGGACAGATGTTGATGGTATGGACGTGGAGGTGTGGAATCGCTGCAGCACCGTTCTCAGACCTCTTTCCTCCTCTGTAAAAGCGAATCCTGTGCGGAAGGGAGACCAGGAAGTCCCGACCAGGCAAATTAGCAGATGCCCCTTGAACCCTGTGCCCTCTGGCTCCTGGTCTTGTGAAATTCAGCTTTATTCCTTCGCATGCCCAGGAGAGAGGGTGCATGCTATGAAACCCTCTATGAAACCCACTATGAAATGCACTGCCCTGATTGTCCAAAAGGCAGGAAGAAGTAGGCCTTCGGATGGAGCAGGGAAGTGCTGGAGGTGGGGGTGGGGACGTGAGGATGGGGGGGACTCCAGTCACCCTCACTCCACAGCAGAGAGCAGTCCTCTTTTATGAAGGCATCGTGCCTCTTTCGAAAATAATTTACAGCACAAAACCAAGCCTGCTGTGCGGCATTTCAATTTGTCATTAAAACTCCATTCCTCTTGCCAGAGTAAATGAGCCATTTACAGCCAGGGCGCCAAGATGGACTGTTGTTATGTTTTCTGCCTTTGTTATTATGAATGCTCATGGCTCTTCTCAGACAAGCCCCTGAGGATCCCCAGAGGACTTGTCTTGCCATTCAGGTCAATTAGCTAGGCTTGCCAGTGTTTTCCTGGATATAGGTTTCATTACCCTTGCAGAGGGCCGGGGGAAGCCAGACCTGGGTGCTCTCAGTGTGGAGGGTGATCCTGAGAAGTATCCCTTGCACCTACCTGCTCACTGTCGATCTCTCTGTCTCTCTCTCTCTCTCTCTCACACACACGCACACGCGCGTGTGCTCACACGTGCACACCCTCAGGATGTGCACACACAGCACAGAAGCAAACGCAGGAACCCAGCATCTCTGACTTCCTAGTCATCAGCATTGTCGCACGTCCATTAAGGGTGGGCACATGTGGGGCAGCAGATAAACCTCAGGTGAGTTGAGTATCATTAAGGAAGTTTATTACATTTCCTCTGAAATGTGTGTGTAGACAGGCTGGGTAAGTGACCTTCATATACATTAGGCTGTGAAGTTCTTTCCCAGGGTCTTTCTGGTCTCAGAATTCCATCCCCAGATGCTGTTCTGGGTTGTCTGATCCAGAGGAAGCAGAAGACCATCAAAGAAGTCAGTCAAGTATTCATTGAGGGAAAGAGGGCAAGGGGATCCCAGGGGTGTCTAGAGGAAGGCACACTACTAGCGACTAAGGGGAGGTTTGCCCAGAGGTCTGAGGGCAACAGCTCTGTGTTGTTTCTCTCTCTATCCCCCTCTTCCGTATGGCAGATACATTGTACCCTGGCAGGTACATTGAAGGTGCTTGATAAATATCTCTGGCACTGAATTATAAACAGAAGATTAGATTCTGCCCTCAAGTAGTTTACAGTTCAGTTCAGTTTGCAGAAAGCACTCGCCCTCCTATCTCTGCCTTTGAAGTCTGACCTGTCTTGCAACTCCACTGGCCCAAATTCTTTTCTCTAATTAAGACCACCGAGTCACTGCCAACCTCACCATCTCCCTGACAAATCAGGCTTACTTGAATGCTTAAGTGTCTCTTCCACTGGCCTGTGAACTTCTTGGGTCAGGGAGGGTATTTGATTTATCCCTGTATCTCCCACAGTGTCTAGCATAGTGGCTGGAGCACAGCGTTCAATAAATGCATTAAAACATTAATGAAGCTTACTTAATGCTTTTAAAGTTTCCTAAACTTTGCTTTTCTTCTCTGTAAAATAAGGATGAATAATAATAATTATAATACCCACATAGGATTCCTGGGAGGATTAAGGGAGATGATGTTTATAAAGCTCTTAGCATAGACACCTGACTTAAGTGACACGGTAGTTAATTATGTAATGGTAGCCTTTGGGAGGAAGTTTTCTCAGTATTGTTTACCCCTCCTAAAAAGGAGTCCAGACCAGAATGGTCAGATTCCAGAACACCATGTTTTCTATAGGCACTTCCCTAGGAGTCTAGATAAGGTTATTCAGGTTCGCCCCATCATCATCTGAACTCTATTCCTCTCCTTACAGGTGTTGAGTGTGGCCTGCCCGGTCTCGAGCAGGGTATCATCTGAGATGAGTTTGAGTGTAGGGGGATTCTATTCGGGTCTACCCTGTAGAGGAAAATGTGCCTTCCCAAGGTCTGTTCGGCCTTCTGCGGAGGAGTCACGCATGGGCGTTTAGGCCCAGAGCCCAAGCCAAGAAGGGGGCCCGCTTCATGCAGGCCACCGCATCCTACTAGCACCATAATGAGGACTATGCCCATAACTACGACAGAGGCTAATTAACCTGGTGATAACATTGACAAATGCCAAGGCACCCCAAGTTCAGACTCCTTGGTGCTCTGTATGAGCCCTAAACTGGGAAGGAAAACTCTTTGGCCAACACCTATCTTGAGAGATGGATAGTAAGAGCTAACATGGAGGTGCGACGAGGTACAGTGACTGGAGGGAGAAGGATTTTAGCAGCCTGAGGGCTGGCCCTTGATTGGGAGAAATAAAACATGTTAAAAGGTGTCACCCCATAACTACTTCAGGTTTTCCACGGTTTTGCTTTTGTACAGCTTCTTCTAATATCTTCATATCAAAGTCAATAGCCAGCATGTCATCAATTTCACCTTAAACTCTTAACGGCGCCACTCTGTGAGAATGTGTGGGATGGGGGGTGGCTTTGTTAAAGAAGTGAGTCCTAAAGAAGTAGCAGCATTTTGTCAAGATAATATGGGAGGAAGAGCGTGTCTGTTCAAGAGAAGGAATCGCAGGGCCTGTGGAAGGAGGAGCAGGGTGGAGTGGAGTATGGCCACATTGTAGAGAGCCTTGATGATACGTAGAAGAGTTTGGACATTACTCGCTAGACAATAAAGTGACCATAGGAGCTCATTTGAGTAAGAGAATGACAGGAAAGATCAGTGTTCTTAAAGAGTTAGTCTGGCAGGGATATGGAAGACCGCTAAGGGGCAGATGGGGAGAATCCAGAAAGAGGACCACCGATGAAGTAGCTGTCGCAGTAATGCAGGTGGCGGATGATGGGTCCTGGGTTGTGTCCACTGAAATAGACAGGAGGAGACGGGTGAGAAGGCATTCTGTGGTGAGAACCAATAGATCTGGAGACTGAATGCCACTGTGGAGGGAAAATAAAGAGTTAGCCAAGGATGACTGTCCAGTTTCAATTCTGCATGGCAGAATGGTTAGGACTGCCCTTCAAATAGGTTGGAGAACCTGCAAATGGGGAATAAGCTTGTGAGGTATTTGGGGGTGTCAGTGATGAATTCCACTTACAGCATGTTGTTTTGAGATGGTAATGGGACACCCATGTGAAAATGTTGTAGGCAAGTGGCAATATGGTCCTGGAATTCAGGAGAGGTTCAGGGCGAGGGACACAGATTAGAGGGAGGTGAGAGTGGAGATGAGACTGAAGACCTGGAGGTATATGAGATCACCGAACGGGAGAGTTTCGAATGAAGAAAACAAGTCCAAAGGCTAAGTGTGTAGTGTCTTTTCTCCTCATGGTACCCTTCAGACCTGAGTACCAACCATCAGAGTGTCATGATGCTTGACACCACCTAGTGGGTGGCCCTGGGCAAGTCCCTACTCTGGAAGGGCCTGGCTCCTCATCTGTAAAATCAGCGGTTGGACAGGATGGTCCATGTTCTGTGAAGCCATGTTTGGAGAGAACATAACAAACCAGCTGCTATCAGAGAAGGACATTCTGAGGCAGAACTAAGCCAAGAAAGCCCACCACAGGGGAAGACACTTTCTGGTGCTGGTCCCAGGGAGGCAGGACCCAGCATAATTCCTCACCATCACAATCAGCAGCCTTCGGTTACTACTGGTCACACTCACTGGAAGAGAAACAGTTATAGTTGAGAGTTAACCCTTGGGAGATGGCCAAAGAACACTGGTCTGCAAGACCTGTCAATGAAATGCTACTGGGCAGGTTCAAAATATCTGCCTTGCGGTGCACTTACCACACAATGCCCAGATGTCTGACCTATACCAGGTCCACGTTCACCACGTCCTCCATGAACCTAGTCTCTGCACCACCCAGACTCACTTTTCACTGAATCAGACATTTGGTCCTTAATTGTGTCTGGGGTACAATTTACTCCCCCACCCCAATCCTTTCTGTGACCCTGTGATCTAATTTGCATGTAAATTACTTGGAAATGAATTTGGGGGGCCATTACTAGGGGAGTAGAAGGCAGAGATGATGGGAAGGGTGGTAGATGTTTCTTGCTACTTCCTGCTGTGCGCAGCAATTAGGAGGCATTCTGGGAACCCCCACCCATTGCCAGGAATTAGTCATGGCATGAATAAACTTGATAGTAGGTTTGGGATGATACCAGCACTCTAAGGTCAAAGAGGCCTTGCTGGAAATGGTGGGAAGAACATAGATCTTTCCCTCCCCTGAGTGCCATCTGAACACTGTTATCCTGGGGCCCTGTATTTAGTTCTAAATTGTGTGTGTATGTGTGTGTGTGCGTGGACGCACGTATGTGTTGATTTTCTTTCCTCAGTTATAGTCTAAGCTTCTCTGGACAAGGTTTTGTGCTGCTCTCCAGACAGCTCCTTGCATAGTTCTAAACAAAAATAGGGATTCATTCAAGTCCTTAATTTCGGCAGCTCTAGGTGTTCTACATAGGAAGTCTTAGAGCCAACAACTTGGTTGCAAGAGAAGTTCAGGAATTTTTCTTAAAGCATTTTTCACAAATATGAGAAAATGTCAGTCGTGCACATCTAAGGGTGGGTGAGGTTTCATGTCCCCCAAGTTACTTATCATCATTAATAGAGTTGGTTGGCTGATTGATGTAAGAAGCAATCTTTCCAATGTCTAGAGCAGGCTGGAAAAATGGGGAAGAAAAGAATACATCAGGCTTTCCATTTCTTCTGATTCTAGGAGCATCTGATGGAGGCTTCTAGATCCCTAGTATAAGAGCTGGACTCTACTGGTAGAGAAATTCTTTAGGAAGTGGAAGAGAAAACTGGGAGAACTTGAACATGCCTTAGATATAACACAGTCGCACTACTTTATTTTCGAACAGATGAAATGGAGACCCAGTGATTAGTTCATGATCACATGCTATTCAGGAAAAGCAGGACTTCTGAGTGCTTTTGCCCTTCCCTTCAACCAGTGGTTCCCAACCTTGGGGAGCTTTAAAAAACTACTTGTGCTGAATCCTTTCCAGACGAATTAAGTCGGAACCTATAGGGGTGAGGCCCAAACATCAGTTGTTGTTTTTGTTTTTGTTTGTTAATATATAGCTCCCCAGGGTTGAGAACCACTGCTGTATCCTATGGGGCTTCTGCTTTATTGTAGGTCAAAATGAGTTCAGAAAAATTTATGAGTCCATTTAAAAATGTTTATTGAGGGGCGCCTGGGTGGCGCAGTCGGTTAAGCATCCGACTTCAGCCAGGTCGCGATCTCGCGGTCCGGGAGTTCGAGCCCCGCGTCGGGCTCTGGGCTGATGGCTCAGAGCCTGGAGCCTGTTTCCCATTCTGTGTCTCCCTCTCTCTCTGCCCCTCCCCCGTTCATGCTCTGTCTCTCTCTGTCCCAAAAATAAATAAAAAATGTTGAAAAAAAAATTAAAAAAAAATAAATAAAAATGTTTATTGAGTATCTACTGTGTGCAAGGTACTGTTAAGTGGCTGCAGGGAAAATTAGATTGGGGGAGAAAAGTAAAGTTATGGCCTAGATGAGCTTCATTCTAATAGAAAAGACCAGGGATACAAATGAAATGCCACCTTCTTCCACCTCTCCTCCTTTTAACGGTGGCAGATATTGCTAATTGATTTTGGCACCCTTTTTCTCTGACCCAAATATGTTTATAATAAGCCTCTTTAACCCAGGGCTCTAGGCAGACATCACCTTTTGATCTCTTGGCATCCGAGAAGAAACCCATTTATCATTTTGGGGCAACTCATATGTATATGGTTAGAGTTGAATGACTGATTTGGGGGAATCATAAGGGTTAAAGCAAGGATCCGTAGATTCAGGAGCTAGAGAAGGGTCTTGTCTGTCAGGCAGTGATTTTCAACTTCATTTTGTAGGCAACTCAGAGCTATTGAGGTTTTTGCACTAGAGACAGTAAATAAGATTAACCTGGTTACCACGAAGGACCCAGAGATTGGAGTTAGTGAGACCAACTGGAAGGCTATCGCATAGCTGGGTCCTCAGTGCATATATGGCGGCATCCAGGGCCAGCACGTGAGGGGTCACAGTGGAAATGGAGGGATGGGGACAACTTGAGAGACACTGAAAGGGAAGAAGTGCGAGGGCTCCATGACTGACAGAGTGAGGTGGCAGAGAAGAGCACGAGAGAAGTCAGACGAGTACCAGGTGAGTGGGGACATGGTAAGGCCATCACTACAGAGAGGCTGGAGGAGCCACCGGATGTGGGGGAGAGGTAGGTAATCAGCGTGGCTGTCCAGGTGTTTTACTCTGGGAGAAACTTGTCCTGAAGTGGAATCAGCACCCCTGGATTCACACTTCTGGTTCCCCCATTTATCTAGCGACTGAAATGGCAATGGAATATGTAAGCCTTTTAATTTGTCTTGGTTGTTTCTTCCGTAAAATGGGAGTAATGATATTCGTTTCCTTATCACAGGGTTATTTTGAGGATCAAGTGAGACCCGTGTGGTGGGGCTCTGTAAACAGTAATAGATCATGAGCAGTTGATTAATTATGGATTCTTCTGGCTCATCCACATGCATGTATGCTGGCCCAGGGGGCCCAAAGTCTGGGAGGGAAGCCAGGCCTGGAGGTGGAGACTTGAAAATAAATTTGCTGTGGGAAAGATGATTAAAGTTAGGCGATGTTTAAGACCTCTTAAATAGATGGCGGAAAGAGAGGTGGAGTTTACATAGAATGTTGAATAACACCACTTTTAAAAATATTTTATCTTATCTCCATCACAAAAAAGTAAACCTCCATAGTCTCCTACCATCATATGCACTGTTCACATTTTGTTGTAGTTCCTTCTTCCATTTTTTTTTGTTTTGTTTTCAACATAAATAAATATTAATAAAGGAGAATAAGAAAAGGAGAGGGGCACCTGGGTGGCTCAGTCAGTTGAGCGTCTGACTTCGGCTTAGGTAATGATCTCGTGGTTTGTGAGTTTGAGCCCCACGTCGCGGTCTGTGCTGACATTTTGGAGCCTGGAGCCTGCTTCAGATTCTGTGTCTCCTTCCCTCTCTGCTCCTCCTTTTCTCTTTCTCTCTCTCTCTCTCTCAAAAATAAACATTTTAAAAAATTTAAAAAAAAAGAAAAGGAGAGAATGAATAAGACATTAAAAAAATAGTTGAAATAATCCTAACCGTGAAGGGTAGTCATAATACTTTTTTTTTTTTTTTTTTTTTTTTTTTTTTTTTTAGAGAAGTGGGGAAAGAAATCACAGTTTCCTGCAACTGGGAAAACTATAAAATTTATTTAGCCTAAACTTATTTTTTTGGCTAGGTCTACAGTTATTTTTTTTAATGTTTACTTATTTATTTTGAGAGAGAGAAAGAGAGATAGACAGCAAGCAGGAGAGGGGCAGAGAGAGAGGGGGAGAGAGAGAGGGGGAGAGAGAGAGAATCCCAAGCAGGCATCCTACTGCCAGCAAGGAACCCGACATGGGGCTCAAACCTACAGACCGTGAGATAATGCCCTGGGCCGAAATCTAGAGTCAGACACTTAACCAACTGAGCCACCCAGCTGCTGCTAAATCTACATTAATTAAATATGGGTTATACTCCAGGTTCTTGGCTAAAGGCTATCCATGCAATAGATACTATTCCCAGTAATCCTATGGATAGGTAGTATTATCATGCAATTTACAAATGAGGAAATCGAGACTCTGAGGCTTACTATCCTGACTGAGGTCAAAGAGCCCCAGGCCCATCTGACATAATCAGAGCCCCCTTCCTGCCCTTGGCCAGGAAAGCCTGAGCTCTTCATGAGGGTTGGACAGGGGATGCGCTCCCAAGGGGTGTGTCTGAGTCATAAACAGCTGGCAGTAGGCGGAGAAATGAGTCTTCTGTGAAACAGAGCAAAAGGAAATATGGGTCAGGAGACAATAATCAGTGTCAACCTTTGTGTGAACGTGTGGTGTGGTGTGGGAGTCACGAAGGATTCTAAAGTCGCACGGGAGGCTCGAGGCTGCCCACTGTCTCCATTTATGCCCCCCTCCCCCTGCTCCACCAAATCGTCTCTAACATGGTTCCCTTTCTGGTTATCTCTGGCTTCTTCAGATGAGAGGTGCTCAGTCACCCTGTGCTGGTGGGACAGGGATGCAGCTGTACCAGTGGAGATGAGGAACCGTCTTCTCAGTGACTTTGAGTCTTTACACAGAGAACCCTACTCCATAATCATTTGAAATGAGCCTTGGGTCCTGGCCCCTTTTCTTGCCAGCTGGGTAATGCCATGTACGAAGATGCCCTAGGGCCAGAGGCTGGGGAACCACTCCCAGCACCCCCCACAAGATTAGGAGTGCTGACAGAATTGCTTTTTCACAAACAGCCTTCCTGGCTCTTTGGCAAGAAAGCCCTCTCCCCAGCTCTGCTCCACGGCGGCCTCCTGCAGAGCATCCATAACATTGCTGAACTGTTCCCATGGCAACAGAGGAAGGGGCTTTTTGTTTTCCTCAGAGGGTGGAATCTTTTCAACCAGAAGGTGACTGTTGGCTCTGGCTCGCAATCTGCACTCCACCCCCTACCCTTGTTGGGCTGCAGGACGAGTTTTGCAGTTCTGGAGTTTTAAACATAATCAAAAGAGGTATAGTATGTGGGAACTGAGCCTGGGAGACTTAAGGAAGCAACTGGTCTCAACTTTTCTCAGCGACCGTACATCAGAACTATGGGCGTCCATTAAAGAAATCCAGAGATTTTTCCAAGCAAGGGGTCTGGGTGGCATTGCAGCGGGAGACGCTCACCTGGACTCCCATGGGTGTAGAGCAGGGAAGCTTTTTCAAATTTCCCTTCTTTTCCAAGGCCATGATCAAGATGATGGGCAAAGAGAGCCTGGACCTGATCTCATTTTCAGGTAAATGGCCTCAGATGAGCTATTTAATCTCTCTAGGCCTTAGTTTTATTTGACGAGGGAGTATGAGATAAGGGGCTTCTTTGGGGGGGGGGGGCGTCTAAAATGCAGTGCTTGGGAGTTGCTGGGGGAAAAAAAGAGACTTTTCTGAATTGTTGCCATGTTGCAGATTCTGGGCTGCTCCAGAATGAAGACCTTTCTTAGGGTGCTTGACTTGTAAATAGACCTTCTCCCCTTCTGCCTTTGTATTTTATATAAAGGTGGTAAACGAAGCTCGTAAGCAGCCACATGGGCAGAGAACACAGCATAAAGGCCACCTGCATCACGCCTGACCCCACGACAGGCGCTGTGAACGGTGAACATTTTGTGAACATCTTCTGGACTGTGAACATTTTGAGGTCAGAGACCGTATCTTAAAGATCTTTGTCCGTCCAGCACCCAGCTCAGAGCTCAATACATGTGTGTTGAATGGGTGAACTTGTAAAAGTCCCAGATCATTAGAGCCGAAAGGATCCTTGGGCCTTCAGGGCCTCCTTTTACAGATGAGGAAACTGAGGCTCAATTATGTCGCTGGTTATAAGCAAGCTCACAGTGAAGGGAAGACCGGGCTGTCTGAGTGCCTCCCTGCCGTTGCCCTTCCTGCGGTGTTTCTAATTCCTCAACGGTCTTGCCAGGGGTTCTACAGGAGCGTACCGCCAGGGCTGAGATCATTTAGAATCCTCTTATCACTCACCAGGAAGGCTGTCAGTCTCCGGGTAGGACGGAGCCAGACTGGACTCTGCCGCTTTGCCCTCTGCTATTTAATAGCAGGAGAATGTAGGCCCTTGAGCATGAGGATTAGTGTCAGTAGGGGTGTTGCAAATATACACCTTTCCCACCCTTAGATTCAGAAGTTAAAGGCAAGAGTCGCACTGGTTAATCCCTCCAGTTGCGCTCTCATCTTCCGAGCATTTGTCTACTTTAGTGATCGTAGCAATAGCATATTGGTCAGGGTGCTTCATGCTAGCTGCGCTAACAACTCCCGATCTCATTGGCTTACACAGTAAAAGTTTATTTTTCACTCAAGCCACGTCTCATGTCCTGGACGGGTGGTGCTCCTCCAAGCCACTACTCAGGGATGTCGGCTGCTTCCGTCTCCCAGCTTCCATCTCACAGCCTCCGTTTTGGGGCTGCACGGTTGTTCTGGCATAATGCAACCCGTAGAGGCGGGCAGCCTGTGCACCCGTTGCTTACCCAGCTGGCCCAGCAGTGGCACACATCGCGTCCACCTGCACTCCTCTGGTGATCACGCAGTCCTGTGGCCCTCCCTAGAGGCAAGAGGGGCTGGGAAATGTAACTCCAGGCCGGTCAGCCGTGTTCCAGCAACAGCTCTACACTCCGGAAGGGGAGGCTGAGTCTTTACCGGTCTCTACCACATGTAGCTAGCCTTTATGCAACACTTACTATCTACCAGGCAGTGTGCTAAGTATTATTTCAGTTACTGTTCACAACAACCCATGAAGGGTGAAAAACCGATTGTGAGGCATAACATGGCTAATGCAAGCTTAACACAGCGGTGGGCGGCAAATCCAAAATTCAAGCCGTAACTCAAGAGCCCTCCGTTCATGATGGTTACATGCCACCGTTGGGAGCTTCTGTGTGGTTTTTTTTTTTTTTTTCAGCATTTTACGTTTCCCTTCTACACCTTGGTTTCATCCTTCATAAAGTCCAACTGGATGAGATCTGAGGTAGTCTGCCAGCTAAGACGTTGTGTGATTCTTGGGGTGAACAGATCAGATGCGTGCATGTCTTAGCTTGGGCTGCTAGAGCCGAGTACCCTAGACTGGATGGTTTAAACAATAGACATTTATTCCTCACGTTTCTGCAGGCTGGGAAGCCCGAGATGAAGGTGCTGACAGATTTGATGTCTGGAGGGAGCATGTTTCCAGAGGTGTAGACAGCCGCCTTCTCGCTGTTTCCTTGCATGGTGGAGAAAGAAAGCTGTGGTGTCTCTTCCCCTTCTTATATGGGCACTGGTCCCATGATGGACGTTCCTGTCTCATCACCTCATCTAAACCCAGTTTACCATCCTCTCCCCCATCACACACTTCCTAATATCACTTCGGGGAGTGTTAGGCCTTCAACATACGAATTTTGAGGGGGAACACAATATAGTCCATAACAATGGGATCCCCAGTGTTGCTTGACTATAACAAGGCCCTCACAAACTTCTCTAATTCCCTATAGAAACATGAAGGCTTAGGGGATCCATATAGGGGACAGCAGGTCAAATTATTCCCATTTACCTAGTGAAGGAGTCAATATTCAGAAAACTGAGAGTGCTTTTACCCCTAAGGCATGAGTGACTTAAGGGCATCCTTGGAAATCGAGCTTTTTATCCAGTGCTCTTGTCGCTAGAGTGGAGGGAAGAACACTGGTTTTGTGCCCAGATCGCTGATTTCCCAAAAGCAAAATGTGACACATGGAAACGATTCCCAACAAAAACCTTTGCACTTCCATAAGAGAGTGGAGCTTCAGGACTTTCCTGAGCAGTGTCCTGTAGGATCCCTGCATTGACAGCTCTTGAATGTTCGAGATAGCATGAACTGCTCAGCATTCCTTTCCCTTAGAGGTTTCATATGGTAGGAGAGTAAGTCTAAACTCATTCCAGGTTCAAATATTTATGGGAAGGATAATATTTGAATGGCTATATCCAATAAAGCTATATTTTACTGTGTGCCAAGAAGACCAGTTGTGTGTGTGTGTGTGTGTGTGTGTGTATCTGTGTACACGTGCATATGTTCTTTCTACTTGCATCGCCCTGTTGCTCCCACCCACATCATCTTTGCCCCAACCCAGGTTCCTCTTGAGAGCCCCAGACTTGAGGATGGGAGAACCTTCAAAAAGGCCTCTTATGATGTCTTTTGGAGTCTTCTTTGGTGACGTGTTGGAAAGGTTGTTAAGGAACAGGCATCCTTTCTTGAGAATGAATTGTGCCCCCGGAAGGATTATCCGCAAGAAGCTAGCGAGGAGAAAATAAAGACTTGAACGTAGAGCTTACCAGTGGCCAGAGTTGAGGGGACTGAGCTATAGGCAGGGAGGAGTCAAGAGCAAATTCGGAAGACCTCAGAACTTGTTTGGGTGGTTCCTCTGCAGTAAGCGGTTCTTGTCCATCCTTGTTCCAAAATAAGAGAAGAACATAAGGAGTCAAATGTCAGCGGAAGCAGGGTAGGAAGCATGGAGCACTTGTGATCTGCCTGTTGTAGGCCGGGCTACTGGGCAGCAGGCAGCTTGCTGGGGAATGACCAACCCTGATGTCTTCCCGAAGGCTCCTCCGTCTGTAAGGGCAGGATGTACACAGGGACTGAGACATTTCGCTGGCTTGGAGAAGCTTCTCTTCAATGCCTTGTTTTAAAATGTGATTTGTTTGAGGCCACACTTACTCTTCATCTGCAACCACCTGTCATTTTCATATTCTCTTGTAACACCCTTCCCTCCTCCTGCTGGAGTTGCTGATTGTTGCTCTTCTAGTCTCCCTCCTTCTCATGTCTGGGCTTAGTAGCAGTAAGAGCAGCGTGACTTGGTCAGTACGACCCGTGTGCCAGGGATTGTGCCAAGTGCCTCACATGAGTTAATCCACCTACTCCTCATAAGAACTTTGTGAAGGAAGAGCATTATTGACCCTGTTCTGCAGATGGGAAGACTGAGGCACTGGGATTCAAATCAAAAGAATCCTTTTTTTTTTTTTTTTTAATCTATTTATTTGAGAGAGAGAGGAGGAGGAGAGGGGCAGAGAGAGAGGGAGAGACAGAATCCCAAGCAGGCTGCACATTGTCAGTGCAGAGCCCAACGCGGGACTCAGACTCATGAAACTGAGATCATGACCTCAGCTGAAATCAAGAGTTGGATGCTTAACCGACTGAGCCACCCAGGTGCCCCGAAAGAATCCCTTCTTTTAACCAGCTCACTACCCTAGACAAGTGGCTAGCAATGAAAATGCTGGTGTCTGGATTACTTTTTGCAAAAGTTTATTGTTTAGCACCTTATTGGAGGAAGGGGCTCCTTTCTCAAATTTTGGTGGGGGAGGAGTGGGGAAAAAGATTACACACCCTGAAGCTTGGTATAAGGAAAGCACATTGGGCACGGAGTGAAGTGCCATGGTGTCTAGGCCTAACTCTTGCCTCTCTCTTGCTGTTTCCTGGATGTCACTTTATCCCATGGGGTCACGGGTCTTTCATCTGAGAAGAAAAGGGCAGAGGTCTACAGATAAGATCTTTGAATGTTCTTAGAGCACAAGCATCTCCAGAATCTGTGACTCCATCTTTCAAGTCATCTCCGTGTAGAGAATTCCTGGTCATATCCTGCAGGGAACCAGACCCTCGTTCATCAGCCCCCCCTGGAGCCTGCAAAGTCCACTTCATATCAGCCCTGCCTGGCCATGACACATAGAGAGAGGCTGAGATTAGGAAGCTCCATCTCTTGGACTTTAGAACATCTCCACACACACACACACACACACACACACACACACACACACATGCATACACACACTCCTGCCTAGGTGAGGCGTCTGTAGGTCTGAGAAATCCTCATCGCATCTGCAGACCCAGCAGGGATTTTGGCTTTGGGCTCAGACAGCACAGCCCCACCATAGTCATCTGGGGTTTGCTTGGTATGATAATACGTTCAGGTGAGGGCTTATATAATTGCAGAGTGATGATCTCCAGGCCAATTTCAAGTCAAAGCTATTTTTAATGGAATTGCCAAAGGATGGTAGGGATGAGAGCAGGGAGAAGAGATGTTTAGAGAATGCTTTTTCAAGCCATAAGTCTCACAAAATCTTAGCCTTTTGCATTATTGGGCCTGATTTTTTGGGGTGGGGGACAGGGATTAGAGAATGCCAATTAAATCATAGCAGCTATATGTGAGAGTTGCGTTCACTTTTCTGCACCTACATTTTTCTTCTGGATGCTGTTGCACAGTGGAAAGGTGACTGGTGACAAGGGACCTGAGTCCATTCCCTGCTCAGCTAAAAGCCCTAAATGTGTCCTTGAGTTAGTTCCTTCCCCCATCAGTTTCCTCATCTGCAAAATGAGAAGGTTGAACTAAATGTCTCTTCCAGCTCTCAAATCCTAGATGATCCTCAGATATTAGCAGTGCTAACGCCCCACAAGTGCGAAATGTCATCTGGTCCACAAAGGGTTAAGTTCTTCCTGCTTAAACTCTTTTGCTGGCCCCAAGACTTATCTTTGTTCATACAGCCTAGCCTGTCCTACCAAGTATCCAAGAACCTAGGGCTCTGTTTACAAACTCTCTTGGAGAAAAAGGTATCAAAAGTTTAGGGGGGAGAAAAAAGCCGGAAGTAAAACCAGTGAATCACTGACGTAATAATTAGCATAAGTTTATTGCGCACACGCTGAAAAGACAGGAACACTCCAACCAAAACATGGAATGAGGCTCAGAGATGTATTGTTCTAGGCAGCTTCTGTATTATGGAGGCACTGAGTGTTTATTCTCCATAGTAATTGATTTATATGAGAATTTTCTTAAACGGGAGGGAACTGGTTAGTGGTTACCTCATGTCAATTTGGGGGAACAATTTAAATTCCACTTGCAAGAAGCACCCAGGTCAAGTTAGCCTCACTTGTCTTGCAAAATAAGCTAAATTAAGCTTGGCTTGTATGACTAAACTGGTTTTGTCTGCTCAGGAAATTTTTGTCTGGCCTCCGATTGTGTTTGATTTCAACAAAGGTACAAGACTTCTCTGCGTTATGAGGACCATCTAGGAAGGGCATAGTTTGAGTTATTCTAGCGGTAGGAATTCATGAGTCTTCAGAGAGGAAAATGCCACCAACACCTAGGAACATCAGAAAAAGTAAGTGTCCCCTGTGCCACCGTCAGGTTAGGCTGCCGTATTCTGGTTTGACCTTGAACTTGTTACAACTGAACAAGATGGACAAGTGACCTCATGGCACGCTTTAAAATGTGTTGCTGGGGCGCCTGGGTGGCGCAGTCGGTTAAGCGTCCGACTTCAGCCAGGTCACGATCTCGCAGTCCGTGAGTTCGAGCCCCGCGTCGGGCTCTGGGCTGATGGCTCAGAGCCTGGAGCCTGTTTCTGATTCTGTGTCTCCCTCTCTCTCTGCCCCTCCCCCGTTCATGCTCTGTCTCTCTCTGTCCCAAAAATAAATAAACATTGAAAAAAAAAAATTAAAAAAAAAATAAATAAATAAAATGTGTTGCTTCCCTTAGCACAGAGGTGGATTTTTGAACCAATTTTAAGCGATCCTGGTTCTGTCTGTGCATGTTGATTTAGCCTGTGGTTATAGTGCTAACAATTTACTAATTCGCCTCATTTTTAATCTCCCTTTCCCTTTGGCAGGATCATTTTCTCTGTGTTGGGGGATTAACACTGAGGTAAGAATGGCTAAATAACAGTCCTTTCTGGAATACAAATGACTTTATAAATATGAGAGTATAAAAGGAAGAAGCAGGCAGGGTCTGCTGTCTGTTGCAGTGAGCCAGTGCCTTAGGCTGTCCCCACCCGCCACACGAGTCATCACGGCTGCAGGAGTCCAGTTCTAGACACAACATTCCAACACGTCCCCATGCTCGAATCGCACTGAGTACAAAGACCAGCGTGCTCAGTTGAAGAGTGTTCCCCAAAAGTTTATGTCCCCTTCACAATGTAATCTTATTTAGAAATAGGGTCGTTGCAGATGCAGTAAGTTAGGATGAGGTTACACCAGAGTAGGGTGGGGCCTAAATCCAATCTGACTTACATCCTTACAAGAGGAAAAGAGACACCGACAGACGGGATGAGGTCATGTGATGACAGACGCAGAGACTGGAGTGATACATTAGCAACGTGGGGGCCACAGCCCCCAGAAGGTGGGAAGAATCAAGGAAGTATACCTTCCTAGAGCCTCTGGAGGGATCCCAGCCCCGCCTCCCTTTGATCTCAAACTTTTGGTCTCCAGGACCACCGAGACAATAGATTTCTGTTTGTTCAAGCCACGCGATGTGTGGAAATTTATGATGCGGAATTTATGATGTGAAATTTAGGATACGAATACAACCAGGCTTGAGAGGCCACATGAGAACAAACTGACAGAACCAGAAACCCCCAGCCTTGGCTTGTCCCCCACCCACTTCCTTAAGAATCATCTGTCTGTCAGTCACTGTGCTGCGTGACAAGAGTGCTAGGTGATAAAAATAAAGTTCCTCCCCTTGAGGACCTTCTGGCCCACCGGAAAAGGCTGCTTTAAGTAATAAATAAATAGGTGTAAAAATTGCGATTTGTGAAAAGTGCTATGAGGAAAATGAAAGGGTACTAAGATGACAATTATGGCACTTTATATTGAGAAGACCCTTCGAGAGCAGCTTGTAAAGAGCAGAAGTTACACAGGCAGCTATTGAGGAAACAGCAATCCAGGCAGAAGAAACATCAAATGCAAAGGCCCCGAGGCAGAGACGAGCCTGGAGAAGAAATTAAAATGAAGGAAGGCCAGTATGGCAGGACAAAGGTTTAGGTACAGACCTAGACAGAGCCTCTGAGATCATGGTGAGTAGTTCAGATTTTCTTCTCAATGCACTAGGAAACCAGGGAACGTCATAAGGTAGTTACACATTCTAAAATAATATGATTGGGGGTGCCTGGGTGACTCAGTTAAGTATCGGACGGCTCAGGTCATGATCTTGCCCCATGTCGGGCTCTGTGCTGACGGCTCAGAGCCTGGAGCCTGCTTCGGATCCTGTGTCTCCCTCTCTCTCTGCCCCTCCCCAGCTCACACGCTGTCTCTCTCTAAAAAATAAATAACATTAAAAAAAAATTTAAATAATATGATTGCTGTTTACAGGGTGATTCATCTAAGGATGGCAGCTTCTTAAATAAACTCGTTGGGGGGCGCCTGGGTGGCTCAGTCGGTTAAGCGTCTGACTTTGGCTCAGGGCATGATCTCACGGTCCGTGAGTTCGAGCCCCGTGTTGGGCTCTGTGCTGACAGCTCAGAGCCTGGAGTCTGCTTCGGATTCAGTGTCTCCCTCTCTCTCTGACCCTCCCCCGTTCACGCTCTGTCTCTCTCTGTCTCAAAAATAAATAAAACATTAAAAAAAACCCAAAACTCTTCGGGGGCGCCTGGGTGGCTCAGTTGCGTGTCCGACTTCAGCCCAGGTCATGATCTCTTTGAGCCCTGCGTGGGCTCTCTGCTGTCAGTGCGGAGCCTGCTTTGAATCCCCTGCCCTCCCCCTCTGCCCCACCTCCACTCACGCTCTCTCTCTCAGAAATAAACTTTAAAAAGTAAATAAACTCCTGTATAACTTGTACTACGCCAACATAAGCAGTAGCTGTTCTAATTCAGAGCGGGTCCTCCTGGCAAACACTGTGTGGGACAGACCTCTGGTTCATAACGGGGGCATTTCTTCCCTGGGAGGAACCCAGCGATCTGCCTACAGAAGGAGACAAGGCAGCAAGGGAAGACAACCTGTTGGGATAGGGGTTTGTAAGGGTGAAAACAGGAATGGAGGTGCTGAGCCCTTTTCCCTAATCCACAACCTTCAGTTGGGTCACACAGTGGAGCCTGTCTTCACTACGTCCATGTGATGGCTGGAGAGAACTGGAAAGGAATCTCAAAAACAACAGCCTGTTCATCCAGTTGTTCAGTGGATTTTTATTAAGTGTCTATTACATGCAAGGCTGTACCAGGCACTGAGGAGATGACAATGAACCTGACGGGCAAAGCTCTTGCCATCAGAGAGCCTCCGTAGCAGTGGACATGAGGGGGTGGAAGACAGACCTTTAGGAAGTCATTGTAAGCACACTCAAGAAAAAAAAAAGGCTAAGGACAGACACATCCATTGATGCCAAACATCTATCAGAGGAGAGAGAGAGAGAGAGAGAGAGAGAGAGAGAGAGAGAGAGAGAATTTTAAGACCTGACCTGAATGAGGCAAAGGAGGTTTTTGGAAAGGAAAATAGAGAGGAAGGACAAGGGAAATTATCTGGGTGACAAAATTTGTCCACTATGGTCCCTCATCCTCTCTCTAATCCTTTTCCACTCCAGCCCCAAATCTGCAAGGATTGCCAGGTGGAGCTCTGCTGGACTCATTTCTGGAATAAACAAATGAGCAGAAATGATGACTTCTGCCCTGAGTTTGCAGACTTCCCCATCCTGCATCCCTGTTGTAGAAAGCAGCTTACATAAAAGGATGTGCTCTGGCTTTCTGAGCTGTGGTGAGAATGTTAGGACCCCACTGAACAGCATTGGCATGAATTAATCTACTGCAGTATCTCTACAAATCAAAAGGCTGACTTCTACTGGAAATGTCCCAAGGCTTTATGCACTGGGCCAGCCAAATATCTCCCCACGCTGGAACTGAAAATGCCTTGGGTGCCCTTGCTGATAAGATCGGATGTATAGATGCATGTCTACAAGCACTCAGTGGCTGCTGGCAACATTTATTACAACCTGAGTGTGAGACATTCTATTCTATTCAAGGATTCTGATAAAATTTGTCAGCCACAGTAGTGGATGTATAAGGTAGCTGGCTCCACTGTGACTGATTGGTTATCTTCTTTCCTATTTATATACCGCTTTTAGTCTGGAGAGGAAGCAAGAAGCTGCTCACCAAATGCTGTCCCTTTTCAGTCATCGGGGCGTGGTTATTTGGTTTTCTGTAGGAAGAGATACAAAACGATCAGATTGAATAGTGTTCTGTTGATGTCAGAACAGCTGGTCCCAACTTAAACTTTCCAGCCTCAGCTCCTACCTATTCTTTGTTATGCTTGCTCCTCCAAACCCAACTACTTGTAGCCTCTTGTCAACTTTGTCCTGTCTGGTCCTTTCACCAGGAAGGCTCTAGGCAATTTTCTCTTAACCTTTATGACCCAGCTGAAATCTGTGTTGCTGAGATTCTTGCTGTCCTACTGGAAATCTTTCTTCTGGGTTCTCATAGGTCAAGTCCTGTGCTTGGCACTGAGGATTCAAAGTCCAGTAAATCCTGGGGCGCCTGGATGGCTCAGTCAGTTGAGCGTCCGACTTCGGCTCAGGTCATGATCTCACAGCTCGCGAGTTCGAGCCTCATGTCAGGCTCTGTGCTGACAGCTTGGAGCCTGGAGCCTGCTTCGGATTCTGTGCCTCCCTCTCTCTCTGCCCCTAACCCGCTCGCCTTCTGTCTCTGTCTTTCTCAAAAGTAAATAAACATTAAAAAAAAAATTTCAAAGTCAAGTAAATCCTCACAGTCTGATAGGGCTGCAGACACAAAGAGATATACAATGTGCAGCTTCCTATAACAGAGGTAGAAGAGGAGATATCGAATAAAGAACTGAATCGCATCAAACATAGGGATCGTCCATCATTATGAAATTCCCAGTTTGCTCCAGTGGTGTCATGATCTTACGCCGGCACACTCCAAGGCACATTGGCCACGTTTCTACAAAGTAATCTCCATTCTCATTACGATCGCAGCAACCTGACCACCATCATGATCGTCAAATTACTAAAACAGGGTTAACAATACATGAATTTTCTTTTTTTTTTTTTTTTAAATATTTATTTATTTTTGAGACAGGGAGAGACAGCAGAACGGGGGAGGGTCAGAGAGAGAGGGAGACACAGAATCTGAAGCTGGCTCCAGGCTCTGAGCTGTCAGCACAGAGCCCGACGTGGGGCTCAAACTCACAGACTGTGAGATCATGACCTGAGCTGAAGTCGGATGCTTAACTGACTGAGCCACCCAGGCGCCCCAATACATGAATTTTCTAAATCAACAATGTATGGGATGATTATTTGTATTATAAAGATGATTATTTTCTAAAGGCATCTCTAAATACTCAAATTCCTTCTATGATAAAACTTGAGTTCAATTTACAGATACTGAAAACAGTCTGTTTTTCCATGGATATTTATTTCATAAAAGAAAATTGAAAATGCATGGGAGAGTATTAGCACAAAGGAGCTGCAAAATAAATTTGATTTAGTCAGATAGGAAATAAGATGCATATGTGTTCAGAGTAGAAAGAGTGATGGTCAATGTTATCCATACAATTGATAGTTCTCTTTCAGTGTTGCTGTCCTTTGTAGTATTAAGAGTTGCAATTAATTATGGCACAGAGTACAAATTGTTCACATGCATTCTCTTCTTGTATTCCAGGTAACCTAATTTCCTTAGAACAATTTTAGTTATGATCCCTTTTCTATCCATTTGTCCTCAGTGGAAATGAGAAACTCACAATTATGTTACATTGATCTGTCGTTTTGCCAGTATCACACTAGCTTAATTACTGTGGCCTTTTAGTAAGAAGTGTTAATCCCCCAATTTTATTCTTGTTCAAAGATTATTCTAGGTTCTTTGCATCTCCATATACATGTTAGAATCAGCTTATCAGTTCTTTTAAAGTTTATTTATTTTGAGAGAGACGCAGAGCACAAGCGAGGGAGGGGCAGAAAGAGGATGAGAGAGAGAATCCCAAGTAGATACCTCACTGTCAATGAGGAGCCCCACGCAGGGCTCGAACCCATGAACTGTGAACTCGCGACCTGAGCCGAAATCAAGAGAAGGACGCTTAACCACCTGAGCCACCTAGGTGCCTCTCAGCTCATCAATTTTTATTAAAAAGTGGTTATGATTATAATTGGAAATGTGATGTTGAATGTATAGGTCCCTTTCAGAATTAAAATCTTAAAAAGACTGAGGCTTCTAATCTAGGAACATGATGGGTGTCTACATTAGTTTGGATCTTTAATTTCCCTCAGGAATGTTTTATAGTTTTCACTGGAGATGTATTACGTATATTTTCTTAAATTTATTCCAAAGTATTTTTGCTTTTGATACTGTGTTACAGAAAAATTTAACTTAAACAAATTTTCATTTTCCAATTTTTTGCTGCTAGTGTATAAAAATACAATTGAATTTTGTCTATTGACCTTTTGTCCTGTGACCTTTCTAAATTCTCTTATTAGCACCTGATAGTTGCTTTATATTTTTCCTAGGGTTTTTATGGAAACAATTATGTTGTCTGCAAACAGTTTTACTTCTTTCCTATCTTCATGAATTTTATTTTTTTTTCTTGTTTTATTGCACCAGTTAGAACTTTTAGTATAATGTTGAATAGGAGTGGTAAGAATGAACATCCTAACTTTGTTCCCAGTCTCCTTCAATATGATGTCTTCTATAAGTTTTTCATAAATTCCTCTTATTAAATTGAAGAATTTTCCTTCTATTTCTGTTGACTGATAATTCATTTTAACCATTTGCATTTTTAAAAATTTTATCAAATTTTTTCCAGTATCTATTGAGATGATCATATGGTTTTGCTTTTTTTTTTTTTTTAAGAGAGAGAGAGAGTACATGAACAGGGGAGAGGGGCAGAGGGAGAGAGAGAGAGACAGACAGAGAGAAAGAGAAGCTCAAGCAGGCTCTACACTCAGTGCAGAGCCCAATGCAGGGTTCAATCCCACAACCCTGGGGTCATGACCTGAGCCAAAATCAAGAGTTGAAGGCTCAACTCACTGAGCCACCCAGGCACCCTGGTTTTGCTTTTTAAAGCTGTTAATATGGTTTAATTACATTGATCGATTTTCACATGTACACCAACCTTATATTATGGGCATAAGTTGTACTTGGTCGTTGATATATTGTGCCTTTTAAATGCTGATGGATTCAGTCTAATACCGTTTTGTTAAGGATTTTCTTGTGTCTGTTTTCATGGTGGATATCAGTCTGCTGTTTTCTTGTAAAGTTTTTCAGGTGCTTAGAGTGTCAGTGTTATGCAGGCTTCACAAAAGAAGTCAAGAAGTACTCTTCCATTTTATTTTCTGAAAGAATTTTTTTTATCTAAAATTTATTTATTTTGAGAGACAGAGTGAGTGTGTGTGAGTGGGGTAGGGGCAGAGAGAGAGGGAGAGAGGGCATCCCAAGCAGGCTCTTCACTGTCAGTGAAGCCCGAGGTGGGATTTGAACTCACAAACCATGTCATCATAACCTTAGCCAAAATCAGGAGTCAGATGTTTAACTGAGTAAGCCACCCAAGTGCCCCTTTCTGAAAGAATTTGTGTAGCATTTGAATTATTTTTTCCTTATATGGTTGCTAGAATATACCAGTGAAACCATTTGAACTTAGTTTCCTTATAGGAAGGCTTTTTATAAAGAATGCAATTTCTCTAATACATAGTACTTATGTTTTCTATATCATCTTGTAACAGTTTTTTTAATTGTGTTTTTCAAAGATTTTGTCCACGTCATCTAAGTTGTTAAATTTATAATATTCCTACAGTATCCTTTGATTGTCTGTAGGATCTGTAGTGATATCCCCTCATTTACTTTCAAGAATTCTTGCTAGATAGAGGCTTATCAATTTTATTAATCTTTTCAAAGAAGTACCATTGGCTTTGTTCATTTTCCCTATTTGTCTATGTTATACTGATTTCTTATCTTTATTATTTTCTCCTTTCTACTTACTTTGGGTTTAATTTGTTCATCCTTTTCTAGCTTCTTGAGATGGAAGCTTACATCATTGGTTTTGAAACTTTATTTTCTAACAAGTACATTTGAAGCTTTTTTATAAGTATATTTAAACTGATAAATTTCCCTCTCACAAATTTTGACACTGTGTTTTCATTATCATTAAATTCAACATATTCTAATTTTCTTTATGATCCTCTTTTACCCATAGTTTATTTAGATGTATGATATTAATTTCCAACTATTTGGGAGCTTTCACAGCTTATTATTATTGATACATAATTTATTTCTGCTATGGTCAGTGTACATATTCTATAACGTTTCATTCTTTTGAGGGTGCCTGGGTGGCTCAGTCAGTTAAGCATCTGATTTCAGCTTAGGTCATGATCTCACGGTTGGTGAATTTGAGTCCCAATTCAGGTGAGTTCAAGCCCCACTTTGGATGAGCTTGAGTGCCACTTCAAGTGAGCTCGAGGCCCGCCTAGGGTGAACAGAGCCCCGCTTCAGGTGAACCCGGCTTCTCGTGAGCCCCGCTTCTCTCTCTCTTTCCCTCTCCCTCTCTCTGCCCCTTGTGAGACTCTTTCCTTCTTTCGTGCCCCCTCTCTTCTCTCTCTCTCCCCCTTGATCACTCGAGCCCTCTCTCTCTATCTCAAAAAAAAGTTTCATCCTTTTGAAATTTATTGAGAATTGGTTTTTGGCCTAGCAGATGGTTTATCTTGGTGAACATTTCATGTGCTCTTAAAAATAAAGTGTATTCCATAGTTATTGGGTATAGAATTCTATAAATGTCAATGAAATGATTGATAATCTATAGATCATCTATATCCTTATAGAATTTTGTTTGTTTCATGAATTACTAATATAAGTATGTTAAAAATCTACATCTATGATTATGGATTTGGCCATTCCTCTCCTTAGTGCTATCATTTTTATTTCATGTAATTTGAAATTCTGTTATTAGGCACATATACATTTATGATTGCTGTGTCTCCTGATGAATTTACTCTTTATTATTTATGAAATGTCCTTCTTTATCTCTGGTAATACCCTTTGTCTTGAAATCTTTGCCTGATATTAATATTGTCACTTCATCTTTCCTGTGCTTATTATTTGCATAGTTTATATTTCCATTATTTTACTTTCAAACTATTTCTGTCTTTGTATGTAAAGTGCTTGTCCTGTAAACGGTATATAGTTATTGCATCTTGATTATTTTTACTCCTGACAATTTCTGCTTTTTACTTAACATGCTTCTTAATATATTGGGTTTAAGTCTACCATTTTGTTATTTGTCCTTTCTCTCATCTTTTTCATTGCTGTTCTTCATTTATCGCCTTATTTTAACATTTTTAAGTATTCATTTTAGGTACTTTGTTGGCTTTAAAGCTATAATTCTTTTTTTAATTTTTTTAACGTTTATTTTTATTTTTGAGACAGAGAGAGACAGAGCATGAACGGGGGAGGGGCAGAGAGGGAGGGAGACACAGAATCAGAAGCAGGCTCCAGGCTCTGAGCCATCAGCCCAGAGCCTGACGTGGGGCTCAAACTCGCGGACCGCAGGATCGTGACCTGAGCTGAAGTCGGACGCTTAACTGACTGAGCCACCCAGGCGCCCCTAAAGCTATAATTCTATACATTATTTTTAATTGGTTTCTCTGGGATAACAATATGCATCTTTAACTTATAGTCAACTTAGAGTTTACTGTACATTACTTTACCTGAAATGTAAAAATTTGCAGAAGTCTATGCCCTTTTACATCCCTCCATCCTTTGCGCTATTGTTGTGATACATATTATAGCTACATACTTTATAAAACCCACAATATGGTGTTGTAACTTTTGCTTTAAGCCCTCATGTGAGTTGTAAAGATTTTATGAGTAGAAAAAATATATAGTATTTTGTTCTTACCTACATATTTGCCATGTTTTTCACTCTTACTTGTAGAC
The DNA here is from genome assembly GCF_016509475.1 of Prionailurus bengalensis. Classification (NCBI taxonomy): domain Eukaryota; kingdom Metazoa; phylum Chordata; class Mammalia; order Carnivora; family Felidae; genus Prionailurus; species Prionailurus bengalensis. Next base: position 116,469,953 of record NC_057355.1, on the reverse strand, counting down.
CTATTTCCACTTGGTATCATTTCTTTCAGTCTGAAAAACTTCCATTAGCATTTCTAGAGCAGGATCACTGGCAGCATTTTCTGTTTTCATTTATCTTAAAAAGCCTTTATTTTGCCTTCATTTCTGAAATATATATTTATTGGGCATAGAAATCTAGGTTGTCAGTTTTGTTCCTTTCCTTTGAGTTCCGTTGTTTTCTGAGTTCTGTTATTTACGAAAGAAGTTATCCATTATTTTCTGCTTCTCTGTGTATAACATGTTGCTTTTCTTTGGCTGCTATCAAGATTTTTCTCTTTTTCTATGGCTATCAGTGCATTGATATGCTTAAGTGTTGTTTTTTGCATTCATTTTACTTGGAGTCCACTGAACCTCTAGGCTCTGCAAGTTAATTTTTTTCAGTAGATTTGGGAAAGTTTAAACCATCATAAACCATTATTTTATGCTTTTTTCTTCCCAATTCCTATCCTCTCTTCCTGGGACTCCAATTACACATTGATTATACCACTTAATGTTGTCCCACAGATCACTGAAATTCTACCTTCCTTCCCTCCCTCTTCTCCTTCCTTCCTTCCTTCCTTCCTTCCTTCCTTCCTTCCTTCCCTCTTATCTTACCTCCTTCAAGGTTTTCCTCTGTGTTCTTCAGACTGGGAAATTAACCTTGATCTGTCTCAAAGTTCACTTATCCTTTTTTATGCCATTTCCAATCTGATATCAAAGCTATCCAGATCTAGAATTTCTATGTTCTTTTTTATAGTTTCCATTTTTCTGCTAAGATCCTTCATCTGTTGATTCATTATAATACATTTTCATTTAAGCTCTTAAACATATTTGTAATTGCTGTTCTCAAGTTCTTGTCAGCTAATTTGAACATCTAGGTTATCTTGAGGGATTTTTTCTTATTTATTGGTTTCTTTGCATGTCTAGTAATCATTTATTGTATGCTAGGCATTGAAATGGGATATTGTAAACAGTTTGAATAATGCCATCTTTCCTTAAAGAGTATTGAATTTTGTTTGGAAAGTAGTTACATTGCTGTAACTTTTGTTCCTCTCAAGCTTAGTCTTATTTTTTTGTTAGGATGGGCCTCTTTTAGTTTTAAATTTAGCCCCAGGGTATGGCCCTTGATCTATGGTATGGTCCTTTCTTCTACCACACTTATTCCTAACGCCTGAGATGCTCAGTAGGGTCTTACCACTCTGGCTGGGCTGGAGCTGCAGTGTTTCCCAGTGTGGCCTGATCTCAGTTTTTGTTACTCAGCTCTCAGGCCTGCAGGAGTAGATCCCTTCAGGCCTTGTGGAATCTTGCACATACTTGTGCAGCCCAATTCTCTGCGAGGGACCTGCACAAAACCTCCATGCAGACTTCTGGGCCCTCGGCCTTTGTATAACTCCCCCTTTTCAGGGACTTTGCCCTGAGGAGTTCAGCCACCTCAGCAACCCAGAATTCTAATCTCTGCCTCCTTAGTTGAGCTAAACTACCACAGTTTTTGGGCTCCATCTTCTTGCTCCACAACAGGAGAGTAGTCCCAGAAAGGAAGGCTGGACGACTGTGGTGCGATTGTGGTGCTTGGTTCATGTATTTTCTTTCTTTCAAGGATCACAGTTCTGTACTGTTTGTCATTCAGTGTGTAAAGAGAGTTTCTTCAAATATTTTATTCAGTTTTTTGGTTGTTTTCAGTGGGAGTCAAGTCTGGTTGTTCCAGTTACTGTGTCATGGCCAGACACACAAATTTAACCTGAATCTTGTTTTACATACAAATTGGGCCATATCACTTCCTGCCCCAAACCCACTGGTAGCTTTCTACTGCTCCTAGGATACATTTGTGATCCATCACATCATCTTCAAGGCCCTACATGACATGGACTCCGCCTGCTTCTTTAGTTTCTTATTGTACCACTCTTCCCCCCATATACACTACCCTCTTGTTAGTCTTCTTGCTTTCCGTGCACTTCTCACATGTTGTTCTTTCCACCTTAAAAATGTCCTACTGGGGTGCCTGGGTGGCTCGGTCCGTTAAGTGTCCAACTCTTGATTTTGGCTCAGGTTATGATCTCATGGTTGTGAGATTGAGCCCTGCATTGGGCTCCACACTGGGCATGGAGCCTACTGAAGGTTCTCTCTCCCTCTCCCTCTTGCTCTGCTCCTCCCCCAACTCGTGCTTTCATGCAGGCACTCTCTCTAAAAAAAAAAAAAAATTAAATTAAAAAAGAATGCTTTACCATCTTCTTGCCTTGGTCACTGCAACTCTTCCTCAGATTTCATCTGAGAGATGTCATTTCCTGAGGATGGCCATTTCTGACCCAGCCAGTCTAGGTTACATCCCTTGTTATATGCTCTTGTTTCACCCTGTATTTTTCCTTCAAAGCACTTATTAAAATTGTAATTATGTGGTTATTTGTTTGATGGCCGTCTTGCCTCTAGAATGCACAATCCAGCAGCACAGAGATCCCATATCCCTTATTTATTCCACATCCCAGTATTTATTAGTGCCTGACACCCAGTAGGTACTTAATATACACTTGTTGAGTAAGTGAATTTACCTCTGTCTTTGAAATCTTCTACTCGCTTCATCATTGATAATAAATATAACACCTTACATTCTTATAGTCTTTTTTCACTTTTCAAAGAAGGGGTTCCTGCATGACGCCTCTGGGCTTCACAAAACCCAAAAAGGAAGGTTTGTGACCATTATCAGATAAAGATTTTGAGACATGGAAAATCCATATAATATGCTAAGCTTCTGCTGCCAGAGGCAGAAAGCTGACTAGAAGAGCCTCCTGGCATCTAATCAGGAATTCTTCATAAGACCCCTTAGTCTCCCATTCTCCTAGGGTTCTTTCTAACTTCATAGGGGAAAATGTGTATAAAGTATAATCTTCTTTTGGATATTGGCTTTTTAAGCCCTTCAAAACCATCAGTGAGGACAGAGGATGCTCTATGTAGGTTTGCAGTCATTGTGTTCCTGTCCATTCCCACGCTGAGCAGTCTCTCTGTTCCCATTCTTGGCCTTATAGAGCTCTTTGCCATTCAGTTATGATTTAAAGTTGCTTGGGCCTTTTCATTGCAATTATGTATTTCAAAAATTCGAATGCCTCTTTTTAGAAAAGCGAACAAAGACTGTGCCAAAAGTCAACCATCCGTCTAGAGAAAGCCTGCAGTCATTTGTGTGTTGTCCTTGGGTAGAAGTGAACGTGTTGAGGTCTACATCCTCTATCTAGCCACTTTCTCTTTCCAGCGCGGGGGTTCACAGGACAGCTGGCTGGGAACACCATCTGAATTTTTGACCACACAAAGCTGCGTGGCCGCTCTAGGTTTAACCTTGACCTTATCAGCTCTACTTTCTCAGCACCACTTTGACTCAGCACCTTCATTATTTCTTCCAAGGAATGACTGAATGCAGCGCTAGTGTCTCTTCAAGGGTTTTGAACTCATTTACCTATTCAATCTCCTATAAAAGGCGAAGATGAGAAAAAGGTCGGCCCGAGAAGTTTCGCACTGTGAAAGATTGTCCGACTTCTCACTGCATGTTCTTTGCCACTCTTCTCCCATTTCACAATTCCAAAGACCATGTAGGTCAACACACGATTCTTAACATGACGACAGTGGCTTTAGTAGGTCTTATGCATAATGGGATGGGACTTAGAGCACAGCCGGTAAGGTGGTGATTGGGTGAGCAGCAAGTTCTGGCTTTAAATGCGTATCATCAGAGCCTTTGTCAAACTCCTTGTAGCCCAGGATCCCTGCATACATGGAATACCCTAGAACTCTGGGAATTTGAATTCCTGAACCAATGATGAGCATGCATATCTGATACTTGGCGCAAACCAAGGGAGCATTATAAGCATTTATGCAACCAGCATTGTGCTAAGCTGGTACCTACATTCTCTGTAAGATAGGTACTTTTAGCCCGTTTTACAACTGGGAAAACTGAGAGGCAGAGAGATAAAGTCCATAAATTCATTGAGCTAGTCCATAGGGGAGCTGGGATTTGAGCGTAAATCTGTTTGTCTGATTCCACAGTTTTTGCTCTTAACCAGGGATTGGCAAACTGTTTCTGTAAAGTATTGATAGTAAATATCTTAGTCTTTGCAGGGATTATATGGTGTCTGTCACACAGTCATCTCTCTTTCTTTTACAACCCTGAAAAACGTAAAAGTTATTTTGAAATCACAAGCCACACAAAAACAGGTCATGGGCCGGGGCGCCTGGGTGGCGCAGTCGGTTAAGCGTCCGACTTCAGCCAGGTCACGATCTCGCGGCCTGTGAGTTCGAGCCCCGCGTCAGGCTCTGGGCTGATGGCTCAGAGCCTGGAGCCTGTTTCCGATTCTGTGTCTCCCTCTCTCTCTGCCCCTCCCCCGTTCATGCTGTCTCTCTCTGTCCCAAAAATAAATAAACGTTTAAAAAAAAAAAAAAAAAAACAAAAAAAAAAAAAAAAACAAAAAACAGGTCATGGGCCAAATTTGGCCCAGGTTTGGGCCACAGCCATAGTTTGCTGATCCTTGCTTGTCATCAGTGCACGCACTGCTTCTCAGGATATGAAACTCAGTGTTTCCAGTGGAAAATAGCGAGAAAATAGTAAGGGCCTAGGAGAGGTAGCAGGATTACAGTAGGTGCTACCCCTGCTCTGGAGAGATGAAGACAGGGGTCATTTAACCACCTGGCAGCTGTGCCCCGGATGGATTGAGCTTTCCCTTCTAGATTCTTCAGGAGCTTCATGCCTCCAGCAGCACAGAGACACGCAGGCTGGATGGCAATGCCTCCTCTTGGGAGAAGGAAATGTACAGGGAAGAAACTGTCTTCACATCTGACCCTTCTCAACTTTTCTCCTTTGTATTTTCTTGGTTATAATCAGAGCACTATCAGGAACCCTAGAGTCAGCAGCTTTTATTTTTATGTTTTATTTTTTTTTTCAGCTGCCAAGTGTTTGATTGCTTCAGGAACTCCCGTGGTAAATATTTAACTCCTGCCCAGAAGAGGCTGAGGTTCCCTTTGCTGAGCTCACACAGTGTGGCTCTTCCCCTGCTGCTGATGGGGCAGCTGACCATCTCCAGTGGGTGCAGTCCCTGACTATGGGACTGAACCCCTTCCAGAAAAGGCTTCAGGGCCAAGAGGTTGTCTTTGACTCCCCACTGTCCCATCTAACCAACATCTCTGTCTCCTCACAACAAGCTTCCCTGCCCACCCCTTTTCCCTGGCTCAGACACATTCTTCTGCCTGGCAAAAGGAACCTTGTTTCCATGGAAGCCTCATTAAATCTGCATCTTGCTCAGTTTGGGTTTGATCACGGCTGCCAGAAGTATTTTTAGTCCATGCAGTTGCGTAATGAGATAGGGATTGAGAGAGGGAGAGGGGACAGTATGGACAGAGAGAAGATTAAAAAAAAAAAAGCAGAAAGGGAAAGAAAACCTCAAGGAGGAGAGGGTTTCACCAAGGGTGGGAAGGATGGAACACTCCTCTTGGATGGCTGGGGCTACTGCTCCTGGCGAGCTCCATCCCACTGGAAGCCTGTGGACACTTGCCATGACAGCTGTACTGGTCACATGTCAGGGGAACCTCTGATCTCCCTTTCCATGAGCTCAGTTGGCCCCAGCCAGGGTGTCACTTAAACCAGGGTGGGGGGGGGGGGTGGGTAGTGATTGATTGAGATGCTGCTCATGGGATTCCCTACCAGGGAGGGGAGGGGGCAGGGAAGGAATAACAACAGAGGGGAGGGCTGGTGCCCTTGGGGTCTATAGTGTGGAATGGCCCCAGAGTGATAGCAGGCAGAGGGACATCTCAACTCATTGCAGGTTTCCACCCAAAGACAGGATTTGGGGGTGAGAGAGGGCATAGAGTGTGATGGGAACCTGAAACCAAGTCCATCCCTTGGCTGCTGAGGTTCTCAGAACTGTTGCTTCTGCTCTTTGGCCGTAATATGCCCTCAGCCTGCCCTTGCACTTGAGAGAGCTCTTAATAACTGTTTTGGTTGTTTGCATTGGAGCTGTTGGTGTGTGTTGGGGTGTGTGTGTGTGTGTGTGTGTGTGTGTGTGTGTGTGAGAGAGAGAGAGAGAGAGAGAGAGAGAGAGATGTACAAGTGCATATCCATGTATAGCATAGAGAGATAAACACCCAGGGAGAGATGGCAGCTGATGTTTACTGAGCCCTTAATATGTGGCTACATGCTGTTTTAGGCATTGTATACATGTTAACTCATTTTTCCTTTTCTTAGGCATTTCTAATGCCTAGACACTTCCCATCTCCGTTCTATAGACAGGGAAACTGTGGCACAGAGTAGAGAAACTTACTCAAGTTCGTCCAGCTAATGAGTGGCAGAGCCAGGTTTTGTACCCAAGGAGCCTGATTTGAGAGTCTGCAGTCCTAAATCAGTAATGTGTCATTGGCCCCTGTCATACATTTTCCACAACTCTCTGTGCACAGAACCATTTATAGCAACTTTGTATTGATGAGCTGGACGTAGTCTGCGGATGTGCTGCTGGGATTTCATTCATCCTCAAAGAGGTGTTGGTTTTTTTTTTCTCGAAGGTTTTCTGAGGGCGGTATCCAAATTCATAAAAATCTTTACGATCAAGATTTCCATGAGCTTTCTTCTGACTCTCCTGCATTGCCATTCTTCCTGAATTTCCAGCTGGTTTTATTGCATTATCTTTCCTGAGCCCTCATGGCTCCCTAAAGTTGCTTGTGTTACTGAGCTCTGCCTTCCTACTCCAGAAGTGGGGGTTCCTCTCTTCGTCGGGCCCCATGGTCCTGCTTCTCCTGTCTTAGGACAGCATTTCATTTCCCTTTTCTCTCCTTGTACTCCTCTCCCAGGGGAGAGCTCTGAGGTCCTGCCTTGAACTTGGCAAGCTGCTTCCCTTCTTAGCCAGCCAGTCTCTTTGAGTATCTCTTTTTCAACCTGCCCTCTTGGTCTTCTCTGCAGTTAGCAGCTTCCCTCCTCAACCCTCATAAAACCAAAGTGGAGAAGATGAAACCAAAACCCGTTCATGGGCCACCTGCCACAGCCTCTCCTCCAAGAGCTTTCTGTCTTCTGTGTAGGACTTGAAAACCATAGGGGACCTGTACTGATGATTTATGGTGCACCTCAGTCTTTACAATATCTTATGAGCTAAGTACCACAAATATTCTCCATCTTACAGATGAGTAAGCTGAGGCACAGAGAGATAGAGTAACTTGCTCAAGGTCACACAACCAGTAGGTGGTTGAAACCATGATGCACCACTGGGCAGTGTGGCTCCAGAACATATGCTTTCTTTTTTTTTTTTAAGTTTGTTTATTTATTTATTTTGGAGGGGGAGGGGCAGAGAGTTAGGGAGAGAATCTCAAGTGCAGAGCCCGGCATGGGGCTCAAACTCACGAACCATGAGATCATGACTTGAACCGAGACCAAGAGTCCGACACTTAATCGCCTGAGCCACCCAGGCACCCTGAGAACCACTCTGTATTGCCTCCCACTTGGAAATGCCCAAGGAAATGTTTGAGAGAGCTTAGCTGCAGTCTTCTTGCCCAATAAAGCAGAGGCCAACTGTCCAGGAGCTGCACTGGCCTCATTGTCCATTGTCAGTGGCTTGTGTTCAGCTGTAGCCCCTAAAGTCCAGGATTTTGCTCGGGTGCTGTGACAGCTGGGCACCGCCAAGAATAGCCGATGGCTATCATTTCATCAGCGATGTAGCCCTTCAAGGGCAAGGTGGGAAGAGCACACACATATTATCCTTGTTTGGTTATAAGAAGCAGGAATCCACCAAAGCTAGCTTACATTAAAAAAATAAGAAGTTGAGTGCCTAATAGATAAGGGAATCTTGCAGAACTCAAGTTAGGGCAAATGTGCCTCCTGAGGTACTGAAAATAGGAACTGAGATGTTGCCAGCACCTCCCTGTCTTTTCCTCTGGAACTCAGTGGGTTCTCACCTGCTTCCCTACATCTCGCCTCCTTCCCTACATCTCGCCTCCTTTCTCTCCATGTCTGCAGACTATCTTTCATTGCTTTGTCTTGCACATGGAAAAACCTGCGTCAGCACTTCCAACTTGACATAGCCCCATTTCAGGCAGCCACAGTAGCCTTCAAACTCCACATTCGGTGGGTCGGGGGCCCAGCCGAAGGGCACGGAAACGGAAACAGAGACATGGTGGCCAGGCCTCTGGCAAACAGGGAGGCTGTCATGGGGTAAGTGATGGTTTAAAAGGTCCTTTTCACAGATGGAGAAACTGAGGTGCAGGAAGAGCCTGGCTGGCGGTGGGGGAGAGGGGTAGATCTCTGGCCTTTCTCCCATGTGACAAACCCTCACGAACCTCGCAACAACCCTGTGAGACTGGTGCCTTCAGATCCATGTCACAGACGAGCAGTTGGGGTCAGCAGCGAGTTCAAGGTCGCACAGCTGAGCCAGGATGTGAGCAGGGCTCTGATTCCCAACAGCCGCTTGTGATACTCTGCTCTCTGCTTCATTTCCTCATCTGTCAGATGGGAACGATAATGCCCATCTCACATGGATATTGTAGGGGAAAAACAGATGAAAGAAGAGAAAGTGCTCTGGAAAGTGTAAGCAGCCTGTGCAGATGGGAATTATTTTTGTTGTTGTCGCACACTGCCAGCCCCCAGGGCTTGGCTGAGCTGTACCTAGCTCAGATCTCCTCCCCACCAAAAGCAGCAGACTGTCTCCATCCCGAGCAATGCCAACCAAGTGAGCCTCACTACCCCTCCGGCCCCTTCCCATGCCTGGAAGGAGCATAGCTCATACTATCTGTTCTCTTATTGCCACGGGAATGCAGAACATGGCTTTTGGGTCTCAGCAGGTTGGGGGAAATGGATTCCCACCCCCCAAATTTATTTCGAAGTATTTTTATTTGTGGATTCAGGTTTGCATGCAAGTTTCTGCAAGAGATAGAAGGTCTCTCAATGATGGGGGCTCTTATAATTGAAGGATGGAAAAAGAAACATCAGTTACTGAGCACCTACTGTATACTGGGCAGCTATGTGATGGCTGGTCATTCTTGCAGTGTAATACAGGCCTTATTATCCCCATTCTAGAGACTGGGAATGTGACCCAGAAAGGTTGTATTCCATGTGCTAGTTCTCACGGTCGTGGCAGGGCTAGGATTTAAACCCAAGTCTCCAGAGGCTCTGTCTTTCTACCACTGCGTCCTGTTGGAGGGGAGGCCATGGAATAGGTGTTAGAGATGTCCCTTTCCAGTCAAGCAGACTGGGAAGCTGCTGGAAACTACTTTTGCAGAGGTCAGCAAGGAAGGAAGCAGAGTCAGAACTGGATGGGGCTCCCGGGCAGCTTGCCCATGCTGGCCCACACCGTCTGGCCAGCTGTCATTACCGGGTCTTAGACTGTGCTGGCTGTGTTCTGCAGAGGCATCCTGGACATTGCGTAGGCTGATGGGAGCCTGTGAAGAAACAGTCTGTCAGGTTTCACTGAGGTTCAGCCCAACTCAGATACCTACGAGTGTATTCCAAGGGACGGAACCTGGAGACAGGAGACTCAGCGTCCATTTTCATGGCCACAGGCTGAGCTGAGAGGCTTTCTGAGCAGTGGCAGAGTGGGAAGTGTGTAGAAGCTTTGTATGACCACTGAGCCAAGAGGAGAGGAAAGAAAGTGGATATGTTGGACATGGGATAGCTCACCTCAGCTCCTTGCTCTTGAAGCAGTGACCCTGCCTTAGGCCATATGTTTATCAAAGCAGCCCTGTCAGCCCTGCAGTGGCCTCTGTGTTTAGAGAAGGGCCTGACATGATTCCCGTCGAAAGGATTTGACAACAACAACAAAATGCCACCAGATGTGTGTTCTCGTTTCATCCTCTCAATAGTCCCACGAGGTATGTGAGGCAAGTCCCTCCACTTGGCAAATGGGGAAAGCAAGGCCCAGAGAATTAAAGTTGCTTTTCCAGAGCCCCACAGCTGGTAAACAGTGTCCATCTCAACTGTCTTCTCTCCCACCATGCAAATGGAAAGCCAACTGGGGAGCGCCTGGGTGGCTCAGTCGATTGAGCATCTGACTTGGGCTCAGGTCATGATCTCATAGCTCATGGGTTTGAGCCCCACATCGGGTTCCATGCTGATAGCTCAGAGCCTGGAGCCTGCTTTGGATTCTGTGTCTTCCTCTGTCTCTGCCCCTCCCCCAATCATGCTTTCGCGCTCTCTCTCTCTCTCTCTCTCTCTCTCTCAAAAATAAATAAATATTTAAAAAAATTAAAAAAGAAAAGAAGGCCATTTGAGCAGTCACGTAGCCCACTATTGTAAATGTATGCACGCAGTCTTCCTCATTTTGTCTTTCAGGGCTGTATCCTAGAAAAGCTGACTATTCTTGGTTGGACAACAAATAAACAGTCAACATTTCTTCAGGCCAGTTGATCAGATACCAAGAGAACAAACTCAGACCCAAACAGATGCTCAGAATGTGTATGGAGTCATCACTATAGCTCTAAGGTGTGACCCCGATACACTATCATAGTATGATGTGTGTTGACTCCTGCCTTAGTCTTTGATTTCACATGACAACGAACATGATTTCAGGCTTTAAACTTAACAAGAGCTACGTTTATGGAGTCCCTTTTGAATGCCAAATCCTGAGTCGGCAACTGGAGATAAAGAGATGAAAAAGGCAGGGAATATTACTTGGTTGCGAATAACAGAAACACAACTTGCTGTTCTGTTGTTGAGGAAGGGAGATTCATTGGCTCGCATAAGCAAAGCATGAGAATGGCAGTCCCAGGGATGACCGCCACCAGGCATTCAGATGCCTCTGGAATTCTTTCTTTCTTCTCCATTCATGCCAGCTTTCTTCTTTCAGACTGGCTCCCTTCACTGAGTTGGAGACAGTTGCAAGCAGCCCAGCAGGCTCACATCTGTAGCTTAAATATTGGAGACAGGCTGTCCCGCTTGTGTCAGAAACGACTTAGACCATTCACTCTGCCAGGGATGTAGGATATGTAAGAAGATGGCAGCTTCCATTTCAACTACATGGTTAGAAGTAGAGGAATGAGCATACCCCAAAGCAGAGGGTTGGAAGAAGGAGGTTGATACGCTAGGTGATGAATAATACCCAGTCCTTGACCTTAAGGAGCTCTTGCTCTAGTGGGGAGTGTGGTTCTGGACAAGTAAGTCAATAGCTATGACACAGCACCCTAAGCCCTAGGACATAAGAGCCTTGAGAGCCAGAGGAGGGGCATCCATGTGGGTCTCTGTGGGAGTGAGGAAGGACATCAGGAAAGCTGAGGGACACTTGATGACTGGGAATCACTCAGATGTACAAAGGAGGAAGAGAATCCCAGCCAGACACAAACACATTAGCAAAAATCCCCAGAGGGAGGGTGGTAAAGCCCTGATGTTAAGGATTGAAGAATAAAGTTCTTCAAAAATATTTGTGGGATTAGGACCATAAGAACTCTGAAGAAATTTGCTTGGGAGTAGACTCAAAGACTAACCTGAACAAAGTATGAGGGCTGGGAGGTTTTGGAAAGCAAGCAACGTGGTGAGAAACGTTGGCTTGAAAACAGTCTAACCTGATGCCGTTTTAGATGATTGTCCTTTGGGAAGAGAGAGAAAAATCTCAAGTCATCCCACTAACGAATGAGTTTCCTTGTACATATAAAATCTTAGTAGATGCAGTTCTGAGGGTGACGGTGAGGTAGACAGACTAGATTATGGTGCAGTTTGCAACCGGTGGTTACTAAGTTGGTATGTCCTTCAGGTCACAGTTTTAAACATATTTTCAAAAATTAAAGGTCAGCTAAGATAAAAAAAAAAATATTGAAGGAGGGAGATTATGTTGTCTCAAGTTGGGAAGGAACATCGGAGATGTTGACTCGAATGATCAAAAGCACCAAGCTGCCGCTTAAGTTTCAAGGGAATGGTGTGCGGCTCAGAGATCAGATATGTGCCGAGCAATATGGAGTGAGATAAATACCAGGCGTTCAGAAGATGGGCACTGATCTAGGATTTTCAGACACCAGCCTCAAGAAAATGAAATGAGATCTAATAAAGGTGAGTAGAAGTCAAGGGAGGGTAAGATATTAGAGAAAGTGAGGAGCTAGAGGTGTGTGGGGAGCAAGGGGGGGAGTGGCAGAAAGCACAGATGTCCTAACACAGGAGCCTCCTTTTCCCCTCCCCTCCCTCCTGCTATAAAGTGCATTTGTTTTAGCTGAAGTGGCTGGGAGGCAAATTTTTGTTTGAAAAAAAGGAGCTGTTTTGTGCTGACGCCATCATCAAATCAGAGCTCTGCTGCCATAAAATAAAACCTCATAATGGAATGAGTAGAGAGCTTGATGCCCTGAGGAAGGAAGCATGGCAGCTCACCCAATGCCATGCTGGGCATGACGGTACACAAGCCGTGCAGCTCCTGCCGGGACTTGTAGCTAACGCCCAGCCGTTCACATGTTCATTGCAGCTGTTTTCTGCACGTTCGGAGGTTACTGAAATCCTCACCCATCAGCAAGTGAACTTTAGCCCTTAGTCTAGGAGTTATTAACTTGGAGCCCAGGCACCTTTAGGGGATCAGTGGCTGGTTTTTCATAGGATCTCGTGAACCCCCTGAAATCGTATATGGAACGTTGTGTGTAAGAGTACGTTTTTCTGGTAAAAGGCATCTGAATTATCAACACAGTTCGTGACCCCCCCAAGGGGCAAAGACCCATTCCCTGGAACGAAGGAAGTTTTTGCTACATGTAGGGACTTTCAGAATTGACCAGGGCAACTCAAGCAACTGAGATCAGCTTCACACTTCAATGGCAAATCTACTTCCAACTGTACAAATTCATCAGGGATGTATGATAGTCATTCGCTCCCTTTTTAAAATGTTTACTTATGTATTTTGAGAGAGAGCGTGTGGGAGTGGGGGAAGGCAGAAAGAGAAGCAGAGAGAGAATCCCAAGCAGGATCTGCACTGTCAACGCAGAACCCGATGTGGGGCTTGATCTCATTAACCACGAGATCATGACATGAGCCAAAACCAAGAGTCGGACGCTCAACTGACTGAGCCACCCAGGCGCCCCTGTGGTAATTCCATAAGGAGCAAAAATTTAGTACAGGGGATGTATTTAGAGTAAGGACCACTATATACCACACATTCTTTCCAAAGACCAAAGACTCTGTCCTGAATAGGAAAGTACATTCTGAGATTCACAAAGTGCTCATGCATTTATATTTCAACCCTGAAAAACAATTGCGATTTCACTAAATAAACCTTTACACTCCAATTAGGAAAATATTGGCTGATTTTAGGTTCGAGGGGTAAAATGTAGTCCTTGTGAAGGGCCAGTGCTTTTGGACTCGACAAGCAGGTGTAAGGATGTGTCCATATTATGTAATATGTTAGAGGACTCACAAAGAGTCACTGGAAATGGAGGAGAAGAAAATTCAGAACACAGACTTTATATGGAAAATCAACTTACAGGAGGCAGGAGTGAGAGTAAGCAAGAATGTATCTGCTAAAATGTGGATGGATCAATAGCCAGTCAATGTGTTGGTCAAAGAAATGATCTTTTGGGGGAAAACAGTAGAAGCCAATAGAAAAATAAGCATCTTGCTGCATAAAGCAGCCTGCAGAAGCCACAATGGCCTGATTGTGTGATGAGGTAATTAACAGCTGGAGTTAGGAAAATATGCTCAAAAAAAGGAGAAATAGTCATTAGGAGAAGAAAAAAAAAACACACAGCAGATCTTCAAAGTCAGAAGCAACGGAGACAATTATTCAGAAAATTAAGGGGGGAAAAAACTCGCTTAGACCTGAATTATCTGGATAATTGGGAAAACTTTCTACATGCAGAAGCCTCTGCCAGCTGCTCTTCTATCTAACTTCGATATTGAAGATGCCATCTATGCAGATGGCTTCGAAGATCTCTTCTTTGTGTGTAAATCCCAAATCTGTGACTCCTGGGCCCTGCTCCTTTCTGGCTAACCATACAAGTCGGCAGGCCCACATTGAGAGCCTCATGTTTATTCACCAAAGCCAAGTCCTTCTCCTTTTCTGGAAGTTCCCTCTTTCTGTCTAGTGCGCCATCATCCCCCACCTCCCTCATCCAGTGTGAAACCTTAAATTGATCTTTTATTTTGCCTTACCTTCCATTTCTGTATTCAAAATGTTTTTCTTGGGGCGCCTGGGTGGCTCAGTCGGTTAAGCTTCTGACTTCGGCTCGGGTCATGATCTCACAGTTCATGAGTTTGAGCCCCATGTGGACTCTGTGCTGACAGCTCAGAGCCTGGAGCCTGCTTCGGATTCTGTGTCTCCCTCTCTGTCTGCCCCTCCCCCGCTTGCTCTCTCTCTCTCTCTCTCTCTCTCTCTGTCTCTCAAAAATAAACATTAAAATTTTTTTAAAAATTTAGAGCAAAATGTTTTTCTCATGTATCTCTTCTTCCATCATTGATTTGTTTATTTCACGAACATTCATGAGCTTCTGCTGTGTTCTGGAAACTGCTTGGTGCTGGGGACCATCTATAAACAAGAAATGTCAACTGAGCGTGATTAAGTGTCATCAGAGGCAAGCACAAGGTGCTGTGGGACAGTGACCTGAGAAACATACCAAACCAGTCCAGGGAGGTTGGGAAAAGAAAGCATGATGTCTGAGGCTGGGGGGTGTGTGTAGGAATTGGGCGAGAAAGAAAGAAAGAATTGGGCATAGCAGCAGTGGAGAAGAGGGCCTTTGACAGCATGCTGAGAAGTTTGGAGGACAGTGAAGAACCATTCAATAAAGAAGGGGTGTGGCCGGGGCGCCTGGGTGGCGCAGTTGGTTAAGCATCCGACTTCAGCCAGGTCACGATCTCGCGGTCCATGAGTTCAAGCCCCGCGTCAGGCTCTGGGCTGATGGCTCGGAGCCTGGAGCCTGTTTCCGATTCTGTGTCTCCCTCTCTCTCTGCCCCTCCCCCGTTCATGCTCTGTCTCTCTCCGTCCCCAAAATAAATAAACGTTGAAAAAAAAATTTAAAAAAAAAAAGAAGGGGGGGTGGCCTAGTGAGATTTGCAGCTTGACAAGATGGCTGTAGCTCGGTTGTGAGAATGACACCGAGTGGGCACAAATCGGGTCCCAGGGATGGGTTTGGGAGGCTGTTACTGGAATCCAGGCCGGAGGTGGCCAGTGAATAAGAGTTTGAGAAGAGAATGGAAAGAAGACGTTGTATTTGTGAGCTCGAAGAAGGCAGAAAGCACAGGATCTGGTGCCTGACCGGGAGTGAGGGTGGCCCGGAGAGGGAGCCAGGTGCAGGAATGAATGCACGGTGCTGTGATCTACTGGTGTGGGGATGAAAGGACGAGAAGCGGTTTTGGTAAAGAAGATGGTAAGTTCAGCTTTGGGGTGGGTGAACGCGTTCTTCCAGAGACGGAGCAATTCTAGAGGATGAGAAAAAGCTCAGGGCCTAGGCTTGAGAGTGGGTGGCTGAAGTAGTGGTGAAGGTCATTAAAGATGACAAGGTCCGTGGGTCGAGGGGCAAGGATTTTTGGATTAGTCATTTTGGGGGGCCACTACCATTGGCCGGGATGCCGGCGGGAAGATTGTGAGCCAGGTACCAAGGTCTTCAATGTTAAGGCAAGTGACCCACATATCAGCAAACAGGAGGGAGAAACAGCAGGAAAGGGGTTTGTGGCCCTGCTGGGGAAGGAACCCACTACGTGAGGGCGGCAGGGAGGACGGAATTGTCCCAGCTGATGCAGCTCCGAGTGTTTGCGCCTCTCAGGCAACCCTTGGGAAAGAAAGGGCAGTAGCCATAGGAGGTGGTAGGCACTGGCTTCCCCAGAAAACAAGCCCACACGGATTCTATTCCGAAGGGACTGCTGAACATCACCAACCGGATGTATAAGCCATTACTTACTGGCTCCCACAACCTTTGTGCTCTGGCCACATGGCCTGCTGAATGCACTTTGCATTTTCCTCTTTGAATGCCACACTGTTTGTTTTTTCTTCACTTCACCTACCCGAATCATATGTATTTCTTTTTTTTTTTTTTGTAACGTTTATTTATTTTTGAGACAGAGACAGAGCATGAACGGGGGAGGGGCAGAGAGAGAGGGAGACACAGAATCGGAAACAGGCTCCAGGCTCCGAGCCATCAGCCCAGAGCCCGACGCGGGGCTCGAACCCACGGACCGCGAGATCGTGACCTGAGTTGAAGTCGGACGCTTAACCGACTGAGCCACGCAGGCGCCCCAGGAGTCATATGTATTTCTAACGAGCAGCTCCATCCCAGCTCTTCCAAGGACATTAAAATTTTTTTTTTAATTTTATGCTTTAAATTTACATCCAAATTAGCGTATAGTGCAACAATGATTTCAGGAGTAGGTTCCCTATAGTGCCCTCTACCCGTTTAGCCCATCTCCCCTCCCACAACCCCTCCAGTAACCTCCAGTTTGTTCTCCATATTTATGAGTCTCTTCTGTCTTGCCCCCTCCCTGATTTTATATTATTTTTGTTTCCCTTCCCTTATGTTCATCTGTTTTGTCTCTTAAAGTCCTCATATGAGTGAAGTCATATGATTTTTGTCTTTCTCTGACTAATTTCACTTAGCATGATACCCTCCAGTTCCATCCACGTAGTTGCAAATGGCAAGATTTCATTCTTTTTGATTGCCGAGTGATACTCCATTGTGTATATGTACCCCATCTTCTTTACCCATTCATCCATCAATGGACATTTGGGCTCTTTCCATACTTTGGCTATTGTTGATAGTGCTGCTATAAACATGGGGGTGTATGTGTCTCTTCGAAACAGCACCCCTGTATCCCTTGGATAAATACCTGGTGGTGCAATTTCTGGGTCGTAGGGTAGTTCTCCAAGAACATTTTCATACCTACCAAGTAAGCCTTCTCCGCACTGCCTGCACATTTCCTGCAGTAGCTGTTCTATAACTATCAAGTACTATATATACTGTAATCTCTTGGTGAGCACAAAATTTGACTTCTACTCTGTCAGCTTCCAGCACACTTCCTTGCAAATGTAGATGAACCATGAATATTTGGAAGACTGGTTAGTTAATTTCCCACTTGGAAATCGCACAGGTTGCAAAGTTCTGACCCTTGTGTTTCTTGTATAAAGTGGGGATGCCAGATGGCACATGGAGCTCAAGTTCCATGAAGCCAAGGGGTGTAAAAGTTGGTGCTGAATTATTTTTGCCTTTTAGCTCTTATAGCAATTGTTTTGAATTTGTTTGATTTGCCTTAAGAGCCAAAATTGTGAATGGCAGCTCAAGTGATTTTTCTGTGCACCCAGAAAATGGAATTGAATATTTGATAAAGAGTAGCTGCTTAAGACGGGAAAGAGAGGAGATGGTAGCACTCAGGATATTTTTTTTTTTTTAGAGCAAAGCAATAAAAAAAAGTGAAGATAAATGAGATCAAGTGGCAAGTGCCTGAACCTGTTGGACACAAGCCCCTATGGCCATTGATGGAACAGCATTTATGTGACTGCTGGGCCATCGATAGATATCGTGCACCCGCAGCCAGTGGTCCAGGAAGTTTCAGGAGATGAACGGGAGTTGCACAGCAACCCAAGAGCCTTCTTAGGAAGGCAATACTCCTTCAGAGTACCATCTGCCTGTTGGCCGGCTCCTTATTCTTTATTAAACTATCTTCCTTTTCTCATTTTTATGATGGTTATCCTAATAATACTCTAGCTTGGACTTTGGCCAGGACATGTGGAGATAGGAATGATCCTGAATTTTTTCCCCTTGGGCAATTGTAATGGCTTTAAAAACTTGTTAGCTGGCTAGCGATCCTTGGAGAATTTTTGTTTTCTTAAATAATGATCAAAGATGGTGGGTGAGGCCTGTGCATTGGACGGTGGGCACCTGTGGAAGGTGCCAGCAGCAGCAGCCCCAGGCTCCAGTCACTCAGGACCTTGGGAACCACAAGGGACTCCAGCTCTCCTAACTCAGCACTGGCTCTGTGGAGTAGGGGGCCTGGGTTTTGCATTCTGAGTCAGTCTCAGCAAGACGTGGATACAAACACATTCCCAGAGTGAAGAATGTGGTGTGGCTGGTCTCAAGCCAAGGAAACTGGAAGACCTCACCTTACCGTTCTTGAAACTCCAGAATTTTGCGGGGGTTGGGGGGAGACATATAAACGTTCAGTCTGTGACAAGGCATAGTGTTAGCACCTGCCTCACTCGGTTGTAATGAGGGTTAAGTGAGATGTGTTGAAAGCACTTAGCATGGTGCCTGGCACATCAGGAATGTTCGATAAATGTTGGTTGAAAAGAAGCCAGAGAAACCCAAAGGTGATCGCGGGTGACAGAGGCCACTATCTCCTTCTGTCTCACTGGAGAGCAACTTTTATTATCTCATCAGTGTGGTATGGTGGTTAAGGGACTGTGGAGCTAGGCTAACTCAGTACAAATTCCGTCTCTGTCATTTATTAGCTGTGCAACCTTAGGCAAGTGGCTTAACTGCCCTGTGCCTCCATTATTTCATCTCTGAAAGGATAGTGAATAAAATAATAGTTTCTACTTGGTTGGATTGTGGAGATTTGTTAAGTCAGCACATGTAAGGCATGTGAAACGATGCCTGGAAACTATTGAATGATACGTAAGTAATAGGTGTTACTATGAAATGATGTGTGGCTTGAGACCTATAGGAACTTCAGAGTCCTTCCCAGTTTCGTAATCAGACTGAGTTTGCAGTGTAAGTATCTGCTTACATGTCTGCCTTCCCCATTCGACTGTGAATTCTCAAAGAACTCTTTTGATTTATCTCTACCATCATATTATGATGCTTGACTGGGTGTCAAACACAGTACTGGCCTTGTTGTAGGGATTCGGTCATTGTGGGTCAACGCAGGTGAGGAGTTGGGCAGGTTAAAGTTAAGAGAAGGGCCTCAGGGACATCACACTAAATAGTCACCAACACAAACTGCAAATACCGTTATGCAGGAGAAATCAGGTCCGTGTTTCATCTTCAGTGTCAACGCCAAAAAGAGCCTAGGAGAGTGGGTGGAAAGAAAGAGAAAATTAAAATCTGCTTTTATGTGTTTTATTATTATTAGTGTTATTGTTATTGTTACTATTACTACTACTCTATGGTTTTGTGTATGGGTTGTATGTTTCATTTCACGCATGGAAAATGGGGTGCCAATCCATTCTCTTTCCTAAGATTAGAGCCGGGGTGAAATGGCCACAGACAGGAATCCGTAACTCTGAATTTGGCCGGATCTTCTAGGCCAGTTTCTCTACATTTGTGATCTGCTTCATGCCAAGCTCCTTGAGCTAAAAAACAATGTCTTACTTATGCTTGTAACTCCTTCAGCCCCTAACACCTGTCACACTCTTTGCCCGTAACACGCTCATAGCCATGTGTAAATGGACTAAGTTTCTGGAGCCCAGGAAAGCACTCACTTTCCGCCATTTCCTCCACCCCAAGTTTGTCTAGTCATGTCTTCCCTTCCATTGTCCGCCTTTTAAAGCATGTCAGTGCCTCTTCTTCCTCCATCCTTGTACTAACATGTCCACTGTTCTTTGTCTTCCATTTCAAACGTTTCAAGTGTCATTTGGGAAACAGAATTCTAGAACTCTGGAGATCGAGGGCTCTTTACACCGCGCAGTCCAGCTTCTGACCTGAGGCGGGTCCCTAATGTCTCTCCCCAACTCCATTTCTTGTCAGTGAATATTTGATGAATCCCAATTAGGCATTAGCAATTCCAGAAAATATTCCATGTTCCGCTCTCTTAATGCCACACTCCCGGATACCATATTTCCTCTAGAGACTGAACCCAGGAGAGAGATGGAAAAATACTTTGAAAGTGTGTGCATGTGAGGAAAATGCTAAGTGCTCTGTCTGATGGCTTCAATGACAAGTTTGCTTTTTTAGAAACTTGACTAGACAGAGTGTGTGTGTGTGTGTGTGTGTGTGTGTGTGTGTGTGTGGTGGGGGGGGGGTGGGGAATGAAAAGGCAGAAATGTGTTAAGCTTGGCTGAATAATGACCAACAGGGTGAAAAGAAAAGATAACAACCCACCCACAGGATTTCTATCCTCCAGCCTGAGAAAGTTGGCAGCAAAAAGCATTGAAACTACTCTTAATGGAGGGTATGGTTAAAAAAAGGCAACTTTACAGCCACTTGTAGGAAGCAAGACAGGGAAGTTTGTGAAATAAAGAAGATGCCTAAGCATGTGGGATACCACCTCCATCTTGGAAAATAACCGAGATGAGATGATCTTGTTCAGAATCATTTAATTAAAACCGATTCAGCGACTAATTGTCAGTGCTGCTGTCACTGCTTCTGTTACCTTCAGAATCCCCAGCTATGGCTTGGGTAGAGCTCTTCGGAGGAAGGAAGAATAGAGTATTGAAAAGATCCTTGGCTTGTCATCTGAAGATGTGAGCCTAATCCGAGCAGTGCCATTTATCAGTTGTGTGACCTCGGGTAAATCTCTTCATTCTTCCTGGTCTCAATTGCCACACCCCTCAAATGTGAGTGGTGGTAACTACACAGATGTCACTAGGTTGTTGTGAGGATAAAACGAAATAACTCTGTAAACAGCAGCACCCAGTGCAAATGCAAAGAATTACTGGCATTCCTTCCTTACTCTTCCTGTGTTGGAAGTTGGTACTTAGGCAGCTAGGAATACAAAACATGGTCAGTTGTCTGCTGTCTGGTATTATCACTAACTTTGGCTCATCTCTTTCTCTTCTTTCTCCCCAAATTAAGACATTTGCCAGCTGCCTTTCTAATAGGATTTCGTTTTCCTTTGGGAGAGAGGAAATAGACCCAAACTAACCCCACAATTCCATTTTCAGCAGTAAGCAGGGTGCGGTCCCTGATAACTGCCCTGCCTACCCCACAGGGTAGTTGAGAAACTCTTGAATGGTCATACATGAAAGAGCATTTCATAAACTGTGAAGGGCTATCCAGAGAAAAGAAATCTCAAGCAGAGGGCCGCATGCCTGAGGGATGAATTCTCGAAAAAATGAATTACTGTACGTATGTGGCCAGAATCTGAGGGACACGCTGGGATGAGGAACCAGGTCAGTTTCCAAAATGGCACAGTAGAAACCAGTCATATTGCATCTGAATTTAGGAGTGCTTTATTTAATTTATTTTTTTAAATATAATGTATTGACAAAATGGTTTCCATACAACACGGATGCTGGCGAGGATGTGGAGAAACAGGAACCCTCTTGCACTGTTGGTGGGAATGCAAACTCGTGCAGCCGCTCTGGAAAACAGTGTGGAGGTTCCTTAAGAAATTAAAAATAGAATTACCCTACGACCCAGCAATAACACTGCTAGGAATTTACCCAGGGATACAGGAGTGCTGATGCCTAGGGGCACATGTACCCCAATGTTTATAGCAACACTTTCAATAATAGCCAAATTATGGAAAGAGCCTAAATGTCCATTAGCTGCCGAATGAATTTAGGAGTGCTTTAAAGCTAGAATCAGCCAACTTCCTTTGGATCATAAGCTGGGATCATGATTTTTTAGGTCATGTCTCCTTCAGTCCTTATCCTCCTTTCTCTCCTACTTATCCCTTCTTAACCCCAGGACAAGTGATAAGTAGAGGAGATTATGATCCCGGAGAATCATACAAATGGGAAAGGAAAGATGTATTCAAGAGTGTTTCCACCTATATTAAAATTGCGCAGGAAGCGGGTGAATTCAGGCTACCAGTTCTCACCTCCCCTTATACCCATAATTCCTTGGCCTCCTTCAATTTTGGTTTTCCTTCGTTCAACTTCCTGTTCCTTTATGAATGCTCAGTGGCTCAAGTTAACCTCACTGTAACCAAGCGCTAGAGGAACAGAGATGTACAACCTGGCCATGCCCCCATGGAGCTCACAGGACAGTAAGGATGGGAGAAGAGAGGTTGTGGGTGTTGGATGCCAAGTGGTTGCTACAAACTAGAAATGGGAGGCGGTGTGTGGGCCAAGTCACTGGGGAAAGTTTCTGGGGCAGATGGGACAGTGGCTCTGCCTTAGAGGCAGGACTTACATAATAAATGTATTGTAGTCCTTAGTTGTTGGGGTTTTTTAAAACACATTTTTTAAAAGACAGCTTTAAAAATGCAATCTGCTGGGCCACCTGGGTGGCTCAGTCGGTTGAGTGTCCGACTTCGGCTCAGGTCATGATCTCACGCTTTGTGAGTTCGAGCCCCACGTCAGGCTCTGTGCTGACAGCTCTGAGCCTTGAGCCTGCTTCGGATTCTGTGTCTCTGTCTCTCCCTGCCCCTCCCCACTTGTGCTTTGTCTCTCTCTCAAAAGTAAGTAAACATTAAAATTTTTTTTTAAATGCAATCTACTGAAAGATCAGGAAGCAGAAAGGGGGGAAAATTGGGAAAATAACCTTCTTGGAGACATTCCTTCACTTACCCAGTGCCGGATTCCTCAAAAATATCAGCTAAATAGGGATCATCCCCCCCGCCCAAAAATTGGGGAAAAATTGAAATAATTTGAGATTGAAAAAACCCTCATCATGATAACTTAATTGGACTTACACTTATTTTATGGGCTAGTTTTGGGTAAGAGTATTCACAGGCCTTGGCATCAGACCACTGGGATCAAATCCTGGTTCTGTCACTTATGGCTGAATAACCTTGGGCAAAATTACTTAACTTCCAATAGTTTCAGTTTCCTCACCTGCAAACTAGAAACTCTAATAGTGCCTCATAGGACACTAGGAAGGATTAAATGACTTATTTGTGTAAATCACAGTGTCTGGAGCAGAGGAAGCCATTACTTATAGGGGAGGGGGGCATCATTAGGTCTTTAGAACACAGGGAAGCTAAAAACCTTAGCTTAATCTTGACTTCCTCCTTCAGCTGCATCATTAGAACTTCCTTCCTTTGTTATACAGTTCTCTCAACCCTTCAGTGAGTGAAAAATCAATGAGTGAGCTTTCACATCCCTGTATATTTTTCCAGACTTTGCTCTTGGCCAATAAGTATATTTTAGTCCAAATCTCACATGCTCCTTTGGGACTTTTCACCTGATAAACATTACTTGTGTGCTCTTGCGTGTGGTACCCATTCTTCCTACCCTGACCTAGAGCTTCTTTGGATGCATATCTGCTGTGTTAGGCACAATGATGACCCACCAAGGTCAGACAATGGCTATGATTTCATCTGGACCCTGATGACCAGCTTGTAGTCTAGAGCCCAGGGCTTAGCAACTGGCGGAGGCCCAAAGGGCAGTTGGAAACCAAAAAACAGTCCAGCCTGATTGTTTTGAGGTGCCTCAGGCTAGGCTGCTATAAATGCACTTGTGAAATCAGATAGGAAAAGAGAAAGAGGTCATACAGTTATGTCCCATCTCCCAATTTTTTGGCTCAAGAGTTTGCTAGTCTACCTCCAGTTAAGTTAGTGTTTATTTATTTTATTTATTTTAATTTTTTTTCAACGTTTATTTATTTTTGGGACAGAGAGAGACAGAGCATGAACGGGCGAGAGGCAGAGAAAGAGGGAGACACAGAATCGGAAACAGGCTCCAGGCTCTGAGCCATCAGCCCAGAGCCCGACGCGGGGCTCGAACTCACGGACCGCGAGATCGTGACCTGGCTGAAGTCGGACGCTTAACCGACTGCGCCACCCAGGCGCCCCTAAGTTAGTGTTTATAAGAATCTCCTGGGATGTTTGTCCAAATGTAGTTTCGTAGGCATCATCCCCAGATCTACTGAATCAGAATCTGGGATTGGGCTCTGGGAATTAGCACTTTAACAGTTACCCCAGACGTTTGTAATATGGGTGCTTCCATGACTACACTCTGAGAAAACTTTGTCTCCCAGCATGTGAGGCTGGGAGGAGAGGTTGTCCAAGAGGAACCCCCCCACTTCAACAGCAGCACCTCTGATTTGACTGCTATGCTTGGTTATACTTCACTGTAGGCTTCCTTCTTGACACAAATTTCTTCAGCTTTAAGAAATTATTTGTGATATTCATTGGTATGGAAAGAACACTGGATTTGGAGCGCAGGTGGCCTGGATTCAAATCCCTGCTCTGCCATTTACCAGCTCAAAGGAAACCGAGGGGCTGCTTGAGAAGAAGCCAAATATTTTCCCTCTCCTCTCTGTTCCCAACACACTCAGACGAATCTCACCTGGCCTCAGCTTGGTTATATGACTTTCTCAAAAAGCCCGCTGTCCCCAGCGAGCTCTCCCACCTGCGCCTGTATATGTGGTGTGGTGGGAAAAACACATGACCTCTGGGGTCCCAGACACCGGAGTTAAAATCTTGTGTGATTAAAAGTGTGACTTGGGCAGGTTGCCAATCTCTCTGTGTCATTTCCTCATGTAAAGATAATTCTACTTCATCAGGCCATTTTAGGATCCAGTGAAATGATGTGTGAGTAGTACCTTTATGAAAACTGGCTTATTCTACAGTGTAAGTTTTTGTCATCAGCTTAGAGCCTGCCACGCTCACATTCAAATCCAATGAGCATGTAGAGTTTTGATTATGGATAAAGGATCATTCTCTGCCCTTGTGTGACTTTAGTTCCCCCTACGAACTGAATCCATGACAATCCTGTGCTGTGATGTGGCTCCACTGATCTCTCTGTTTCTTCCACCAGTTCTTCAGAGCTGAGCGGGACAAGAGTTTCCCCACATTCAGCAGCAAGAAAGGGGACTCTCTTCTTGGGAAGGAGTCTGGTCTGAGCATCTTCCAAACTATAACATCATGATGCCATTCTCCTGCCAAACCCATTTTCTGATTCTGGACTTGTTTGATAGAGAAACCATTTGAGGAAGGCTCCAGAAGCTAAGGCTGTGACGGGGCCAGCAGAGCGAGCAATTTTCAATAGTCATTCTTCTTTATCTCCCCTTTTCTTAAGAACCTTTACTAGGCAGGGCCTCCTCCTGTCTCCTTGTGCACTTCCTGATGATGGAATACACAGTAAGAGTCCTTGGAGAGCACCAGTTCACTGGGAGCAGTCCCCAGCCAGATCTACCCATCTTCATGGCTGAGCTCCATCTTCCCTTTCAGGCCATCCTACTCCTTCCCTCCCAGCCATCACCATAGCAACACAGTGGTGTAAAAGATAAAAGAGCTAAGGCATCTAAATATAGTCTGAGTCTCAACACTTCCAGCATGGAGTCTAAAACCTTAGGGGTGACAGTTAGAAGCATCCAAGGGATGAGTGGCAGCCAGGAGGGAGGATGAGTCAAAGGAAGGGTCGAGGATAGAAGAGAAGGGCAGGGAATAGTGATTTACTGAGCCTGCTGCTGTGTCTTCTCATTTAGCCTGCACACCACCCGATGTGGATGTTATCATCTCCATGTTACTGCTGAAGACACAGAAACTCAAAGAGCTTAGGAACTTGGCCAAGGTCACACAGCTGTAAGCATTAGAGCTAAGATTTTAACTCCGGTGTCTGGGACCCCAGAGGTCATGTGTTTTTCCCACCACACCACATATACAGGCGCAGGTGGGAGAGCTTGCTGGGGACAGTGGGCTTTTTGAGAAAGTCATATAACCAAGCTGAGGCCAGGTGAGATTCGTCTGAGTGTGTTGGGAACAGAGAGGAGAGGGAAAATATTTGGTTTCTTCCCAAGCAGCCCCTCTGTCTCCTTGAGGGCCGAGGGGATCAAGCGTTGGTGAGACTGCCTTTCCCAGGTGCGTGATGACACAGAGTGGGAGCGGAGGCCTTTATGATGCCCTAAAATGGAACTGAAACCAGTACAACAAAGGGCATGATTAGAATGCTCGCTGGGATTCACACCTCACTCATTCCCTCATTCAGTCATTCAACAAATAGTTCTATTATGCGCCTGTACTTAAAACAAGTACCGCCCTGCCCTCCTACTGCTTAGGACAGTGGGGAAGACAAATGAGGCAATAATTACACACTTGATTGATTCTTCACGACGGTGATATGGACAACGAGTATGTAAACGAAGAACCTCACGTCCCTGATGGTATCAGTGGAGGGGAAATATAGATGCTCTTACAACGGAAGAAAATCCTCTTGATCAGTTTGTTTTTGTTTTTGTTTTTGTTTTCCCTCTTGATCAGTGTTAAAGGTGATGTGCATTTTCAAGGTGAACAGGGGGGCTATCCTCGTAGCTTAGCCTCGACCGGGGGCCTGTGTGGTCAGCGCCCCCTGTTCCCTGACTTGTATCTTCGTAGTAATCACGAAGTCCATACAAATGAGCCTTTCAAAACTCAACAAACTGGACCCGAATGAAAGCCCACAGGAAGAACACGTATCACGTCTTCTTCCTACGGCCCTTGGCATCACTGGCATAAGACCAAGCGTGTGGCACGTACACAGGGTGAGTCAAGCTACGGTACTGGCTCCTGAGCGTTAGCGGGAGCGGCGCTGGGAAGTGCCTGTGAATTAAGCAGGGGCGAGGGAGGAGGGAGAAGCGATCAAGGTGGTGAGTGTCTGTGGATCCAGAGCTTTTCCAGACTACCTGCAAGGCAGCCAGTGTGGGGGCTGCCGTATGAATGAGTTAGAATTAGATAATCTAATGTGTGTGGAGCCCTTTAGCTCTTCAGAGAAGTGCTGTCTAAATACATAGTATTCGCATCAAAGATAATGATACGGTACTCTATTTATAGTGTGTGCTCCTACCTACCTGCCAGCTCTTTCCCAGGGATGCCGTACAGATGAATGGGCAAGATCTGGAGAATGTGCTTTGGAATCCTTGATGAAAGGCCCTCCAGGCAGACGCAGAATCTTAAATGTATTATATGACTGTCACTGTTGGTATGTTTTCTTTGATCACCCCGGAGTGTCACCGCCTTCTGTTTCAGGTGAACGACTCTGCCTGACTGTTTCGTGCCCCGAATGTCGTCAGAAAGGCAGCTGCCCACAGATGTGCGGTGTAAACAACCGTGTCTTTAACCGAGGGTTCCAGAGGTGTTCTGGGCTGGCTCCTGTCAGCTGGTCCTTGTGCCTCTGTGAGGCCAGGCTTTCCCAAGCCCATTTTATTTCCACCACCGGGACAGAAGGGTGCACGCGTTGTGCTCGAAATGCGTATTGACGGCAAACCTTCCAGCCCTGAACAGGGTGGGGAGGCGGCATTTGGAGGCAAAACAGATGTGCGGTGAAAGGGAAGCAGACCCTCTCCCACTGCCAAGCTGGGCTGGGCCAGCCAGCCAGGCCAACAGAGTGAGGGAGGGCAATCAGGGGGAGTCATTGGAGTGGGGGCTTCAGAAATTGGCACAGATTGGGACTACAAGGTCGCATTCTTGCATCTCTGGGAAAAGAAAAGATGTGGATGCGGGGCTTAGCTGTCAAGAGGAACAGCCAGGATCAGGCTAGGTGGAAGTGAATTGAAATGCTTCCTCCACTTACCTGACCTCTTGTGGAGAACTTCTCCAAGGTTGAGGAGCCTTCAGTAGGACAGATTGGCACCATTGTTTCCTCCACACAAACCCCCGTGGAGACTCGAACAAGACCCTCTCTCTTCATGAAATATGGGGTGGGATAAAAGTATGTAAGTGAACAGCCTCAGCCCCAGGAGAGAACAAAGAGCAGTGTTGGATAGTAGGCAAGGCTGCCCTCTGAAAGGCATTCAGTAACACTGGGGAGGGCAGGTGCTGGGGCGAGATGATCCCCGTTTGTGAACAGCCTTCCTAAAACAGGCTAAGATCAATAGGCAGTGATGCGAAGTGACGAATGGTATTGAGGGGATGCTGAGTCCTCTCCAGTCCTCTCCTTTGTCTATAATTGTTCCTCAGGCCGACCATGGAGTTTGAAAATGCCCTGCCCTTGTCAAACTTCCAACGATCACACCCTCTTCTGACCTTATCCTGGAGACTAGGGAAGGAATAATCCTTTTTAAAAATATTTTTTTAAATGTTCATTGATTTATTTTGAGAGAGAGCGTGCGAGCAGGAGAGGGGCAGAGAGAGAGAGAGAGAGAGAGAGAGAGAGGGAGAGAGAGAGAATACCAAGCAGGCTCCATGCTGGCAGCGTAGAGCCTGATGCGGGGCTCGAACCCACAAACTGTGAGATCATGACCTAAGCTGAGATCAAGAGTCAGACTCTTAACCAACTGAGCCACCAGGTGCCCCGGGAAAGAGTGATCCTTTTACTGGTCGCTCCAGTTATTACTTAAACAACAGACCATCACCATACTAAGTGACATTTCTGACTGCTTATTATATGTCAGTTTCCATGCTACAAGCTTTACTTCATTGTCTCAATCCTCTCAAAACCCTTATGAGGTGGGTTTTATTATCATATCCACTTCAGACAAGGAAACCGAGACTCATAGAGACTAAGTAATTTGCCAGGTCCTAAAACTCTTGCATCCTGAATCCAGATACAGTAAAACCTTGGTTTGTGAGCATAATTCATCCTGGAAACATGCTTATAATCCATAGCACTTGTATATCAAAGTGAATTTCCCCATAAGAAATAATGGAAACTCAGATGATTCATTCTACAACTCAAACATATCCATGTAAAAATGATGACAATACTGTAATATAATACAAAATATAAAGAAAAATAAATTAACCTGTACTTACCTTTGAAAACCTTCGTGGCTGGTGTGAGAGAGACAAGAGACAGGAGGGATTGTGGGTAGGACAGCTTTCACTGTCACGGAATCACTGCTATCTATTGGCTCAAAGGAATCTTTCTTTTCATGCAACTTTAACAAGGAACTTATCCAATGACACTTGGTCTTGCCTTCTTTTGAGGATTTTGTGAAAATGTGACATTGCATTGATGATCACCCACAATCCTGCGGCAAGAGAGAGAGAACCATTGGTTCATTTATGATCATGTGACATTCGGCGTCATGTACTACTTCTGTTGCAGGACATGGTTCGTTTATCAAGTTTAGGTTTATTAGAAATGTTTGCTGGTCTTGCAGAACACTCACAGAACAAGTTACTTGCCATCTAAGATTTTACTGTATCTCTGACCATAGGGCCCATGCTCTGAACCACTAAATGACAGAATGAATGATTGTTTTCATGGCATCAGTCACCGGAAGGAACAATGGAGAATATACTTAAATGAAGTCATGACTGAGTAATTGAAGTGACAGCAGAGCCAGGTTCTAGCCAAGGTGACTCCTTTCATGCATGTGTTGAAGGCCAGGAAGGGAGTTTAGACTTGCTTGGGAAGGGAAAGGAGAGTGATTAAAGTGACCTTTTCATAAGAATATCCCAGTGTCTGTGCTCTGAAGGGAACTGAGTTGTATGGGCAACAAGGAGTCAGGGAGACCAGCCTTAGCTCTGTCACAGTACTTGGGCGAGTGTCATCACATGGCAAGTGTTAAGGGTATAGGCTCTGCAGTCAGTCCTTGGCTCAAATTCTGGCTCCCCCACTTGGTAGTATCCATTATTCATTCATTCATTCATCCATTCATTCACTGAACAAACAAACATATAGTGGGTACCATCTATGTGCCAAAGATAGTTTAGGTGCTGGTAAATAAGATGGTCACAGGGGCGCCTGGGTGGCGCAGTCGGTTAAGCGTCCGACTTCAGCCAGGTCACGATCTCGCGGTCCGTGAGTTCGAGCCCCGCGTCAGGCTCTGGGCTGATGGCTCAGAGCCTGGAGCCTGCTTCTGATTCTGTGTCTCCCTCTCTCTCTGCCCCTCCCCCGTTCATGCTCTGTCTCTCTGTCCCAAAAATGAATAAACGTTGAAAAAAAAAAAAAAAAAGATGGTCACAATTTCTGCCCTCATGGAACTTGCATTAGGTTGAGGGAAACAGGCCATATACAGATAAACAAATAAATAAACAAGATAGAAACAAAACAGGGTGATTTGGTGGGTAGTAGCTGGAGAGCCAGTCACAATGGGTGGACAAGGAAGTAACATTAAGCTGAATATCTGGAGGAGGAAAGCTCCAGGCAGAGGAAACGGCTGTTGCAAAGGCCCTGGAGCAGGAATGAGGTTGATGGGTTTGAGAAAGCAGAAGGCAAACACAGCTAGGATAGAGTATCAACTGTCTTGGAGGAAGAACGGTAGAAGGTGAGCTGTGCGGAAGCAGGGTTGAGTTTTCCAGGCTTGATTAGGTTCTCAGTGTGGTTTTGGAGCAGGAAGCCCAGCAGTCAGCATTGCCTGGGAACCTGTTTGAAATGCAAATTCTTGGACCCTGACCCAGACCTCCTGAATCCAAAACTCTGGGGATGGAACCCAGCATTTTGTGTTTTATCTAGCCCTCTAGATGATTTTGAGTATGCTGGTGTCTCAGAACTCATGGGCTACATTATGCAATTTTAATTTTCGCTGAGTGCAAAGGGAACTTATTGAAGGTTTAAGGAGGGAATGTTATGATTTTCTGTTATAAATTTGTAACAGTTTATTCTGGCTGTAGAGGGGAGAATGGACTGCAACAGGGCAAGAGGAATGGAAACAGAGAGCTGGGTTGCATGGCTATTGCAAGGGTCTCAGCCAGATGTGACGGTGGTTTGCGTTGGGCAGAATGGCAGAGAGGAAAAGTGGACTGGGACCAACAAGGTCAGGGAGGCAGAAGCGGGGGCCACAGAGAGCTGGCCGCCGTCTGTCCAGAGCCCAGTGCAAAGGCAATGTTCTCAGAGAAGACATTCCACACCCCCCCCCTCATCCTTCCCTATTGTCTAAAAATAGGGAGCGCTGTGGAGATCCGGCTTGTCCCACAGGGCAGGTGCTTCCTCAGCTAAGGAAGGACAGGTGAGGGGGATCTGTGATGAAGTGATGGACTCTGAAAGGTTGAGGAAGTTGGCTGCCTTCCCGGAAGCCTAAAGCTGTTAGCTCCGGAGAGTGAAGTAGGAGCCCTACTTGACATCACACGCACATACATACACACTGAGTTGAGTGGGACCCGCAGTTTCCAAAAGCAAGGGTTGTGTTTTTCCGCTCATATCATGACCCACAAAAAAATCCCAGGAGAGAAATGAGGCCTCTTGCCCTCGGATACGCGCAGAGAGCGTGCATGGCTAGGGAGAAAGCAGTAAAGATAGAACAGTAAGTTAAGCCATTGAACTCAGACTCCAGTCTTTTGCTTCTCAATCTGACATTCTCTCCGTCACACCAGAAGGCACCCAATGACCACTAGGGTAGATTAGGGTCAAGGTGAGGTGGGTCCTGCAAGTGGATTGCGATATTTTGTTCGTCGTGGACTTTTGCATTAATTCTGGCTTTGAAATATGGTGCATTAAATCACTCCTCAGGGAAATGCAAATCAAAACCACACTCAGGTATCACCTCACGCCAGTCAGAGTGGCTAAAATGAACAAATCAGGAAACTGTAGATGCTGGAGAGGATGTGGAGAAACGGGAACCCTCTTGCACTGTTGGTGGGAATGCAAACTGATGCGGCCACTCTGGAAAACAGTGTGGAGGTTCCTCAAAAAATTAAAAATAGATCTACCCTATGACCCAGCAATAGCACCGCTAGGAATTTACCCAAGGGATACAGGAGTGCTGATGCATAGGGGCACTTGTACCCCAATGTTTATAGCAGCACTCTTAACAATGGCCAAATTGTGGAAAAAGCCTAAATGTCCATCAACTGATGAATGGATAAAGAAATCGTGGTTTATATACACAATGGAGTACTACATGACAATGAGAAAGAATGCAATATGGCCCTTTGTAGCAACGTGGATGGAACTGGAGAGTGTGATGTTAAGTGAAATAAGTCATACAGAGAAAGAAGGATACCGTATGTTTTCACTCTTATGTAGATCCTGAGAAAGTTGACAGAAGACCATGGGGGAGGGGAAGGAAAAAAAAAAGTTAGAAAGGGAGGGAGCCAAAGCATAAGAGACTCTTAAGAACTGAGAACAAACTGAGGGTTGATGGGGGGGGGGGCAGGGGAGAGGGGAAAGTGGGTGATGGGCATAGAGGAGGGCACCTGTTGCAATGAGCACTGGGTGTTTGTATGGAAACCAATTTGACAACAAATTTTATATTAAAAAAAAATAAAAAACAAATAGATAAATAAATTAATTAAAACGGTGCATTAAAATATCACTTATCCAGGGGTGCCTGGGTGGCTCAGTCGGTTGAGCGTCCGACCCCGGCTCAGGTCGTGATCTCGCAGTCTGTGAGTTCAAACCCCGCATCGGGCTCTGTGCTGACAGCTCAGAGCCTGGAGCCTGTTTCTGATGCTGTGTCTCCCTCTCTCTGACCCTCCCCTGTTCATGCTCTGTCTCTCTCTGTCTCTCAATAATAAATAAAGGTTAAAAAAAACTACCACTTATCTGATTGCTGATCAAGGGTTTGGCGTACCCTTAAATTCTGCACCATGCCTCACTTGCCCCTCCCACCCCGGTCCTGGTCCTGGATCTGTTACTCTCTATTCTGTATCAGCCTCTTCTGTTGACCATCAGCAGAATGTCAGACCTTTAAACACAAAGCAAATAGGATTTTTATTCCCCTTACCCTTGTGAAAATCTCAGCTTCTGCCTTTAGACTGTGTCCTCCAAGAAGATTGCCTACTACGTTCCTGACAAGATCGCCAGGTTCTGTGAAGTTAGCAGCAGGCTAGGTTGTCACATCAGAGCAGGGGACGCAGTGCTCAGCACTCCTGCAGCTGAGATGGAGCTGGGACTCAGGCCCTCTGGCTCTCAACCTTGACGGCCTGGGCCCCGTTTTGCCTCTGTGTGGTACAAAACAAGAATTTGCCATTTGGCTGGCAGAAGAAGGGAAGAGCCCTTTCCAGTGAACTGGAAAACGGTTCATTCAGAAGTCTTACAGGCAGAAATTTCTAACAACTCCTTTGGGACCCACAACACAATACACTCACACGGTGACAATGGCTGACATGTCACCGATGTGCTGTTTCCTCACCCAGAGCCGCTGCTACACTGCACAACCCCAGGGGGCGGCATTCCCGCTGCCTTGTGTGTGAACAGAGCCACCGCCGTTGTTCAAGGCTGCGGCTTCGCCTTAGTTTAGTCCCTGATTGATTCAGTCAAGAAAATGTCTGTAGAATAAGCTCATCTTCCATGTAGTTAAGTCTCTAATTGAAGGATTTTCTCCCCCCAGCCTGGGGACGGTAATCTTCCCAGAACTTGTTATTCACTGGGATCTCTAGAAATTATGCACCAACAGTATGGACTTTATATGTGCTCTAGTGGACAGGGAATTAAGGAGGACGTAAGGAGCTTTGACAATGTTTGACTCAGGTCCTTAGAAACCAGCCCTTCTCTCTTCCTAATTACTAGAAGGTTTTTCTTGGATCTGAAGTTTCATGTCCATACAATACAGTCTTCTCTCTTTTCTGCTTGGATCAGAATCATTTTTTTTTAAGCTTTATTTATTTTTGAGAGAAAGAGAGAGAGAGCATGAGTGGGGGAGGAGCAGAGAGAGGGAGACACAGAATCCGAAGCAGGCTCCAGGCTCCAAGCTGTCAGCACAGAGCCTGACGCGGGGCTCGAACTCACGAACTGTGAGATCATGGCCTGAGCCGAAGTCAGACGCCCAACCGACTGAGCCACCCAGGCACCCCGGATCATAATCATTCTTTAAAAATAAGGGGCTCCTGGGTGGCTCAGTCGGTTAAGTGTCCGACTTCAGCTCAGGTCACGATCTCGCGGTCCGTGAGTTCGAGCCCCGCGTCGGGCTCTGTGCTGACGGCTCAGGGCCTGGAGCCTGCTTCGGATTCTGTGTCTCCCTTTCTCGCTGCTCCTCCCCCGTTCATGCTGTGTCTCTCTCTGTCTCAAAAATAAATAAACGTTAAAAAAAAATTTAAAAAAAAATGAGATCCCTGGGGCACCTGGGTGGCTCAGTCATTAAGCATCCGACTGTGGCTCAGGTCATGATCTCACAGTTCGTGAGAGTAACTGGACAAGGCCCTTACAGAGACTACTTTCAAGAAGGCCAAATTCTCCCCCTAACATACAGTGGAACTTCCTAACCCTCACTCCACCCCATCATGCTCCCATTCACCTGCACACACGCACAATCAGGAACATGAAGCACTCCCCGCCACAGTGCAGCGAAGAGGGAGAGAAATCTGTCTCACGACTTCAAGAGATGAGAGCACTCTTGTAATTGGACAATGCACGAGCACATTAATTTTCCCAGTATGCGAGCACGCACGCGCGCACACACCCACACACTGTCATCTTTGCCTGGTGGCCGTGAGAAGTAGTCAAGCTTAGGAGCCTCCTTGAGGTCTGTGATATGGTCAAAGCAAGACTGACCTGGGGCTGCCTGCGGCACGTGAGTAAGCTGATTTCCTCTATCGAGATAGTACATTTCCTAGAGCTGAATAGCACCCCCTACCTTGTGGAAATACCACACAAGCAAAGGGAAGCAGCAAAAGGGATGTTTTCTGTGCACGTTCACATCACGAGAGTGTAAGATTCATGAGAGCAGGAACATGCTTCCGATAAATAATGAGTGGGTGTGTTCCCGGGGGTGGTGGGTGGTAGGATTCCTTAGTCCTGGTTTTCTCCAAGGAAAGAATTCAGTCAAGAGACTCAACAGAGAATTAAAGTAGCAAAGGGTTTTTGTTTGTTTTACAGTTTATTTATTTTGGGGCACCTGGGTGGCTCAGTCGGTTAAGCGTCCGACTTCAGCTCAGGTCATGATCTCACAGTTCGTGGGTGCAAGCCCCACGTCGGGCTCCCTGCCGACAGCTCAGAGGCTGGAGCCTGCTTCGGATTCTGTGTCTCCCTGTCTCTCTGCCCCTCCCCCACTCACGCTCTGTCTTTCTCTGTCTCTCAAAAATAAATAAACGGTGAAGAAAAATTTTAAAAATTAAAAAAATACATAAAGTTTATTTATTTTGAGAGAGAGATAAAGAGCATGTGTGCAAGCTGGGGAGGGGCAGAGAGAGGGGAAGACACACAGTCTCAAGCAGGCTCCTTGCTGTCCCCTGAGCCGAAATCAAGAGTTGATGCTTAACCAACTGAGCCAGCCAGGTGCCCTGCAAACGGTTTTTTATTTAGCAGAAAGCGATAGTACACTCCAGAAGCAGAGAAGCTTGCTGACCTTAGGGGCAGGTGGCAGCTTGCAGAGTTTCTCATTGTGTTCTTTTATGGGTTGGTTTTTTTTTTTTTTTTTTTTTTTTTTTTTTTTTTTGGTCTCCTCTCCTCCATTTTGTTATCATTGCTCCACCGTTGAATCTGCCTTGGTTTCTTCCCTTCCAACCTTTTGTGTCATCTTCCCATGAGCCTCCTAAGCACAACCCGCTGGGTGGGGGTGGGAGGCCAAACCACAATGCAAATGGTATTGTAATGATATAATAGCCTCAGGGTTACTAGTGGATACGTGTGCATAAGTTTCTTAGGTGTGCATGATCCAAAGTTGGGCAGGTCTCTGTAGTCTGTATCTTCTGCCTATCAATCTGTGCTAAACTGCAAAAGGGGTTGGTATAAGGGAGATGGGGCTGTGTCTGGGCAGAGACTGGGTGGTGCCTGGAAGTTGTCCATGTGTTATGCTCCTTTCTCTCCTCCTCCTCATGTCTATTTAATTGCCTACTCTAACAGGTGAATGGATGGATGGATGGATGGATGGATGATAAATCAGGAACTCTGTACCCAGACTTGAGCTAAGCCCTGAAGAAGAACCAAAGAAGGAGGTGGGAGCAGGACATATTCCGAGCCCTTGAAATCCAGCCTAGCTCGGGAGGCAAGATAATTACTTGTGAAGCTGCCAGGAAATGCATCAGGCAATACATGATTAGTCTAGTGCAATAGTCAAAACCTTAGAGTCCAGCATGGGCTGGATATTCAAGAGCCTCCTCCAGATCTAGGTGGTACCTAGGTAATATTTAATGGAATAAGGGGAACCTAGATAGGTAGAGAGGAGGGCAGGCTATCCCAAACTCCCTAATGTGGCTCATAGGGCCCTCTATGTCCTTGACCTTGCCTTCTCTCCTGACTCATCTCTTCCCACTTCCTCCCTCTCACTCTTGGTGCTTTAGCCAAACTGAATTCATTTCATCACCTTGAAGCCACCATGTATATTTTCATCACCAAGCCTTTGCACATGGCATCTCCTCTCTCTGGAAGACTCTTTCTCCTCCTCTTGGCCAAACCAACTTGAATCTTCATTCAGGACTCTGCTGAAATATCCCTTCTTCTGGTGAGGCCATTCTAGACCATGTGCTTCCTCAGCTCTATTTTTCCCCTATCGTCACACTGATCACATTTTACTGTAATCATTTGGTTAATTCCCATTACACAGAACTCTTAAGGCAGAAATTCTTGCTTGAGAATCATGTCTGACATGCATTAGGTGCTTAATAAATACTTACTGAGTGAAGTATTTTATTATACAGTTTAATGCAGCTTCATTAAGTGGTTTCATTATTCAGTGTTATCGTTATGAAGGAATAGATGGATGGACGGATGAATAGATGGGTCCATAGAGCGATGGATGGAGGAAGGAAGGGAGAAAGGGAGAAAAGAAGGAATATCTCCAGGGTGAGCAGAAGCATGGCATGTTTTGAGCATAATGAGGAGAATTGAAGTGTAGAGTTTGTGTGGGGAAGTGTGAGAAGATAAAGGGATGGATGGATGGATGGACGGACACTACAGAGAGCTTTCAATTCCTGGGATGAAGGGTTCAGTCTTTATCCTCTATGAAAGAATGGAGAGAATAAAAATTTATTATGTAAAATATTTTCTACTGTAGAGCTGCCCTACAAGGCCTGACAGCTTTCAGAAGAAAGGATGCCTATTTTAGAAGACTGCTTTTCTGGGGTGCCTGGGTGACTCAGTCAGTTAAGCATCCCACTTCAGCTCAGGTCATGATCTCACAGCTCGTGGGTTCGAGCCGTGCACCAGGCTCTATGCTGATAGCTCAGAGCCTGGAGCCTGCTTCAGATTCTGTCTCTCTCTCTCTCTCTCAAAAATAAATAAACATTAAAAAAATGTTTTTTTCTAAGAAATAAAAGTTCCATCACTTTGCCCTG
Source organism: Prionailurus bengalensis (assembly GCF_016509475.1). Classification (NCBI taxonomy): domain Eukaryota; kingdom Metazoa; phylum Chordata; class Mammalia; order Carnivora; family Felidae; genus Prionailurus; species Prionailurus bengalensis. Next base: position 116,433,229 of record NC_057355.1, on the reverse strand, counting down.
ACCTTTGGGAAACAGAGTGAGTGGGCCCTTTGGGGATTTTGGTACCACTTTGCCTCTGACCATATCCTAAAGCCTAGATCTGTAACCATACAGTCATCTCAGATGTGCTTTTCCCTTCAGCCACAGGTAAGAAGCTCTTCAGGCATTGGGGAAGTGGATATTTGGGAGAGCAAGTGAATCAGTCATGAGCTGCAGTGCCCAGTTATGAGCCCAGACATTCCAGAATGGACAGAGTGACCACCAAATCATCAAACTTGTGGGTATGTGCCCATGGACATGCCCAGCAGTCAGGAGTTAACTAAAAGTGGAGACAAAATGTTCCTACAGTTTTGCCTAGGGGAAGCCGTATCTTTGTGGGTTTTCTCTGATCAGCTCAGGTAGTCATAGCTATAAAGAGGCTACAAGCAGCTTGGAAGGGTCCAGAATAGATGCCAAAGAGCAGAGATCATGTGCATGCTCCTCCATGCACACCCAAACCCCCTCCCTCCCAATTTGCACCTCCCTGCCTGCCCACCCTCCCACCCTCCTGACCACCCGCCCCCCAAGTTGTAGTAAGTTCTTCAGCAAAATCCATCTCTCTGCCTCAGCCTGTCCCATGTGGCTGTTGGTTCCGGTATGTGTGTGGCGTAGTGAGTGAATCACACAAGAGTCTGCCAAGCAGAGCTGCTGCTTACAGTTGTGCAGGCTGTGCATTGCATAAAGACCCTTGAATGGAGGCTAAAAATCCAACCAGTTCTCTCCATGCCAAGCCCAGCACCATGTGTGGCTATGCAAGCCAGAGGAAGGCGCCCTGCCCTTGCCAGGCTGTGTATCTCCAGGGCTGTATCTTTTCTCCATTTTGTACAAAGGTGCTGTAGAGCCTAGCAGTGGCCCTGCCATCAGGACAAAGTATTCTGATTACAAAATAGATACAGTAAGACAGTTTCAAGAGATCATTTGGCTCAGTTCCTGACTTTGTAAAATAAGCAAGCCTCCCATATTCCTTGTCTATTGTTGTGTAACACGTTGTCCGTAAACTGAGAGGCTTAACACAATATCCATTTAGTATCTCACAGTTCTGTAGTTCAGAAGTTCTGGTACTGTGTGGCTAAGTTCTCTGCTCAGGGTCTCACAAGGCTGAAATCAAGATGTTGGCTGAATTGGGCTCCTGTCTGGAAGCTCTGAGGAAATGCCTGCCTTCCAAGTTCACTCAGGTTGTTGACAGAATCCTATTTCTTGGGGCTTTGAGCCTGAAGGTCTCATTCCTTGCTGTCATTCAGGGACCACTCTGCTGCTGAAGACTGCCTGCATTCCCGCTCATGTGACACCCTTCATCTTTAAACTGGAAACAATGTGTTGAGTCTTTCTCATGGTTCAAATCTCTGGCTTCCCCTTCTTCTTGGGCCAGAGAAAGCTCCCTGCTTTTAAGGGCCCATGTGATGGAACCAGGCCCACCTGGATAATCTCCTTATTTTAAGGTCAACAATATACCATAATCATATAACATTATGGGAGTGATATTTCAACTGTGCTATATAATATACTGTATCATATAACATTGTGGAAGTTTGCCAGAGTTTATTCATGGGTTCCAGGGATTAGGACAGAACATCTTCAATGGAACTTTTAGAAATTTGACCTACCACAGCTTCCTCACCCACCCACATTCCTTTTAAAAGCCAAATCTCTGTTTTATTCCCAAATTTTTAAATTCTAGTGAGTTAACATACAGTGCAATATTGGTTTCGGGAGTAGAATTCAGTGGTTCATCACTCACATACAACACCCAGTGCTCATCGTAACAAGTACGCTCCTTAGTACCCATCACCCAGCTAGCCCATCCCTCCACCCATCTCCCTCCATCCACCCTTTGTTCTCTATCATTAAGAGTTTCCTATGATTTGTTTCCCTCTCTTTTTCCCCCCTCCTATAGTTCATCTGTCTTGTTTCTTAAATTCCATGTATGAATGAAACCATATGGTATTTGTTTTTCTCTGACTTGTTTCGCTTAGCATAATACACTCTAGCTCCATCCACGTCAGTGTAAATGGCAAGATTTCATTTAAAAGCCAAATCTTCGAGTCTTTCTTCCAAAGGCTTGTTTGAATAAATCCAGTCATACCTTACTTTATCAGATAGTTACCCGTTTTGAGGAAACACTAGCATGGGTAAAATCTTTTGTAAATCAATCAGAACCACCTTTTGTCATCCTAACATCTCTTAAACACTTTAGTAGACTCTGACACTGTCAGTGGTGTGCTGGAACGAAATCCTACTAGTTCATAACAGCTTATTGTTAAATGTTTGGGAATTTTGCAAGTTGGTTATTAAAACTTAGTAGCTTGAAATTGACTACAGTGGGAGTATTTACACTATGGAAGGCCTATGCCACAAATCAGAGTTCCTATTTTTTTTTCTCCCCCAGACAGTTGGTTTACCAGTATACCACTGGGTATGGACCTTTACAGGTCATCTACTTGACTTTCTATAGCATGCAGGAGTCCTTTCCATGACCATTTTCATGCATGGTCACCAACCTACTTTTTAATACCACCAGGAATGGGGCAGCCACTCCCTTATAAGCCAGTTCATCTTATTGATGTGATGATACTTGGTAGAGTCGAAGCCTGCCTCTCTGCCAACGGCCTCGGTGCTTTGGAAACAGTATTTGTGACAGCCCCAGAATCATTTGGAGTGGTGTCATCTTCTGCAACAGACCTCTCTCCCATGGGTCCACACATCAGACCTCATTTAGAAGCACAGTCTTGAGACCCACACTGAGTTCAAATCCCAAGTCTGCCCCTTATTTAGCTATGGCCTTGGGCAAGTCTCTTAACTTTTCTGAGCGTCCAGGTCCTCAGCTATAAAATAGGATAAAAATAGTATCTAATTAATTGGTTATGGTCAACATTCAATGAGATAGTATACGCAGAGAGAATAGCACCTTACCTGGCACGTTCCTATCTCACAGGTTTGTCGTGGGGATTAATTTACTAATATAAGTAAAGTGTCTGAAGAGGACAGTGCCTGGCATGAGGCGAGCACCATATAAATATTAGTAAATTAATTTGAAACTTGGTTTCTAGATCCTTCACCATACTAGTCACCCTACTCTGGGTGCACTCCAATTTCCCCCTCAAAATGTAGTCTCAAAATGGACCTGATAACTCCAGCCTTTGGCTGAAACGCTAGCCTTTGATTCCAGCCTCCTTCTCCCTGACTGGCACTAACATTTGAGAAGCTCTCTTATTTTCCCAAAGTTTTTAATAGAATCAGAGAGACTTCTCCAAGGAGTCTGGGGCCCTAGACCAACACTAGCATGGGGGTGTACTGGTTGCTTGTTAGAAATGCAGGATCTCAGGCACACCCTGGACCTACTTAATCCGAATCTGCATTTTAACAAGATCCCAGATGATGCATAGGCACATCAAAATTTGAGAAGCACTGTTTTGGGGACCCGTTGGACACCTGTTTTCAAGAGGAAATCAATCAGGGCACTATAAACCTTTTCATGAGACAAGGAATCTTTCCCCCAGACCTTGGTAAGGGCGAGGGGAATGTCAGTGTTGGGCTGTCAGGGTGTGGTTGGAGATGGGAGGGGCTTTTCTGCCCCAAATCAGGGCCAGAAACCTGCCAGGGGAAGAGGAGGGGTCTGCTCTGGTGCCTAACTAGAGAGAGAAAGAAGACTTAAAATATCTCAACACAGAGATGTGAGGCTTCTGAATGCTGCCCCAGAAAAGCTGAAAGGTCCACGGTCAGCTCTGTCCCACAGCCCCGGCTCAAGGAAGCTTTCTGAGCATTAGCTGGCCTGGAGCAGCCAGGATACATTTAGAAACAATGAAAAAGGACCCTTCTCGATGTGGTAAAGAGTCATTTAGTAGAAATCAGAAGGGAAGAAGTCACCAAGTCAGAGACTATTTAGAGACTACTTCTAGCAAGGGAGGCCAAAGGGTTAGGAAGCCACCTACTCACCAACGTAATGCAGATCCGCATGTTAACCTTAATTCTCACCTGCCGCCTGGATTTAAATGGGAGACCTCTGTGGTTCCTCACTGTGGCCACAGCTCAGGGCTGGCATTCAGAGTTGATCCACCTGCTTGTAGGAAACAAACTGTGGGAGTAATAAGGTACATGTGCTAAAATCCCAGTTCTGCTGGGTACGAGCTGTGTGACTCTGGGAAAGTTACTGAACCTCTCTGAGAATTTGTTTTCTCCTCTTTAGAGTGGAAGCAATAATACCTATGTTATTCGGCTGACGTGGGAATGAAATAAGAAAGTTCCCATGGTGTTGAGATTGTAAATGTATATGTTATCTTAGATTCCTTCCTTGTATAAAGCCAAATCCGCAGGGCCCTCCTCCAATACAGTCAGTATTCACCCTTCAACAAAGAAATGCTGCTTCCTCTCCCTTTCACCCTAAAGGAACTCAGTGGCTAAAGAGCGCCTTTCCCTTGGCAGTACCCTGAGGACCAGAGGCCTGATTTGGAATTGGGTGTCCTCAAGGCAAAGGAATGTTCTGAGAGGCCAGCCAGGCAGCCCAGAAGTGGGTTTCCTAATCCCTCTGTTGTTGGTGGGAGATTCCCCCGGGGACATCTTTTCCGAGCAGTGTAGCCCGGTCTTAGCTGGACGTGCTACGTGCTTTGGCTCCTCCCTCAGCAGAAAGTTGGAAGGAGAAGCAGGGCAGGTCAGAGCCCTGCCCGGCCTCACCCCATGCATTCAGTCCCGGCTTGTTGTTGTAGAGCTTCTCCCATAGACAGACAAATGGAGCGGGCTAGTCAGCTCAGGGTTTAGATGGATGACATTGGGCTTCTGGTCTCTTTGTCCCTCTGGAAATCCTTAGGCGTTCTATCAGAATAGCCTTTTGTTGTTGATCCTAATGAGTGTTTGCTGCAAAGAGGTAGAGACGATGGGGAGGAAAGATACTGAAGGAGGTCACATGGCCGTGGAAGGCCTCTCCTAGGCCTTCCATGCTTACGTGGAGACCCAAAGGTTGAGGGTAAGGACAGACCCAGGCACAGAGAACAAGCAAGGACGATGCCCAAAGTGGGAAGGGGCTTGATTTAAGGAACAGAAGCGGGGGCACCTGGGTGGCTCAGTTGGTTAAGCATCCGACTTCAGGTCAGGTCATGATCTCACGGCTTGTGAGTTTGAGCTCTGCATCGGGCTCTGTGCTGACAGCTCAGAGCCCACAGCCTGCTTTGGATTCTGTCTCTTTTTCTGCCCCTCGTCCCCCCTCAGATATAAATACACGTAGAAAATTTTTTTTAAAAATTGAAGGAACAGGAAGAAAGACCAGTGTATCTGGGTCTCACAAGCAAGGGGAGAACGTTATGAATGGAATCATTAAGGTCACCAGCAGCTGATGATCTAAGATACTATAGACCATGATAAGGACTTTGTATTTATTCCAATTACAGGGGTGTGATGGGACTCAGATTGCATTTAAAAAAAATTTTTTTTAACGTTTTTATTTATTTTTGAGACAGGGAGAGACAGAGCATGAACAGGGGAGGGTCAGAGAGAGGGAGACACAGAATCTGAAACAGGCTCCAGGCTCTGAGCTGTCAGCACAGAGCCCGACGTGGGGCTCGAACTCACGGACCGTGAGATCCTGACCTGAGCCGAAGTCAGCCGCTTAACTGACTGAGCCACCCAGGCGCCCCCAGATTGCATTTTTAATGGACAATCCTGGGTTGTTATGGGGTTAGGAATTGAAGGAAGCGGCAAAGGCAGGGATCTCTCTTAGGAGGCTATTACCAAGTTCAAGGGAGAGGCAATGTTGTTTTGCTCTAGGTCTTGGTAGCAGAGGGAAAGATGGTGGCAGGTGTATTAGGGTTGAGGTGGGGTCGAGAGGGAAGGGTGAGGAAAAGGAAGGGATCAGGGGTGATCCCAGGTTTGGATAGACGATGTTGCTGTTGACTGAAATGAGGAAGAACACGCCTGGAAAGAGAACTCAAGACCTGGCTGGTGATTCTCACTCAGTTTAAATGTTCTTGTGGCTTCATTTGGGTTGGGCAGAAGCGGAAGCTTACTTGGTTTTCTAGAGCTGGAAGGGATTTCTCATGCTTCCAGGCAAGGTAACGCCTTAACTCCAAACAGATGTGATGCCTTCCCCGTGACTGATCTGAGTGAGCGAGTCTCACACCCCGTCTCCTCCCCTCACTACACCCTCCAGCCAGTGGCCCCAGCCAGCTACCCTCACTTCCTTATGCCACCACTACTGTCTGTCCTCATTGCCCTGTCTTCCACTGAGCTGTCGATGGCATCTCTTATTCTATTTATCCGTTCACTAAAAATCACAAGCACAATGTCTTATGACATGTGGTCTGTCCAGCCCAGAGCTTGTTGCTGACAAGGCCACAATTTGAAAAATGTGAGGCAGTATCTATGCTCTCGCCCTTAACATTACAAGCCCCTCTAAGAGCTCATTTGGGGTCGATCATCCTGCATTAGCCAGTCCTTTCTTGACCTGACTTCTGTCCAACCTGTACCATGTCTTGGGTCACCAGTTCTATGTATTGATTTCCCCTTATTTTCTGCCTTAATGATTGGAGATATAATACTTTCAGACACCAAATTGGGGTCATATTACTTTTAAGGAATAATAGTTGCTATTTAGGAAACACTAAGGATCATGCACCCCACCAAGCACTTCACATGCGTTATCGGGGTGGGAGGGAGGGGAAAGTGGGTGATGGGCATGGAGGAGGGCACCTGTTGGGATGAGCACTGGGTGTTGTATGGAAACCAGTTTGGCAATGAATTTCATATTAAAAAAAAAAAAGAACGCTCTGAAGTAGATATTCGTACTCTGCTTTACATATGAGACTTGAAGAGCCTTAGCAAGTTGTCCAAGGTCACCCAGCTAGTGAGAATTGGAGGCTGGATTTGATCTCAGGTCCTCGTCTCTAATACCAGTGCCGCTGCTCTCAAGGAAGAAAGGCCAAAGAGGCCTCTCAGAGCTTGAACGTTCATGCTTTCTGTGGTGGCCAGCCAGGATTGTATGGGATAGGGATGGGTGTGGGTTTGGAGTCTTTGATTTTGAAACAGTGGGCTGGCGGGGGCCAGGATGTATTAGTAACTGCTATTAATTCACTTCAGGAACGACAGACCTACATTTGTTTCTGTAGGATCCACAATGTGGACAGAGGAAGCTCTGTAGACATCCAGCACTCTTAACAGTGACTCAGGAAAGCTTGGGAGAGCAGAGAGGTTGTCCCAAGTCAGAGTATAAAGATATTCCTACTTTATATGAAAATAAAGGCATGTGCTGAAGGCCTCAGCCTCCTCAACAAAGGGCAGGCCTCGGGCCCCCCAAGTCTGAGAGAGCGCATGCCCAGGGGCTCCTGTGTGCATCCCTTCATCCCGCTGCTGAGGGGAGACTCAGCTGCATGTGCGCCCCTCCACCAGTGTCCCATACCCTCTGCGAAAGGCCTCAGGTGGAGTCTGGTCCTGAAATGTCCCCATTATTAAGCAAAGGTTGGGAGAGGCCCAGGTCCATCTTTGTTTTTAAAGCTTTTAGTAATAGAAAAAGAAAGAAAGAAAGAAAGAAAGAAAGAAAGAAAGAAAGAAAGCAAGCAAGGGAGAGAAAGAGAGAAACAGGGAAGGAAGGAAGGAAGGAAGGGGGAGGGAGAGAAAAGAAAAGAGAAAAATGCAAATCAGGACTACTAAAATTGGTTTATATTTTTCAATGTTTAAATTAATGAAACATCTCTTAACATAAAAACAATATAATTGTGTTAGTCACAAAATCACCGTAGGATTTATAAGGCAGCCATGATTCGGAGCATCCTAGAGTTAATGTGATCCAGTCAGCGCACCCCTGGGGCTGCCGCGTTCATTTGCAGGTAGCCTTGTAGTTTCTGCACCCAGTTATGAATTACCAGAATGCGTGACTTGAGCCACATGGCCCTCCTGGCTTCCCCGTGGTAGTCACTGCCACAGAGAAAGGGAAAAGTCCTTCTATTTCCAGGCAAGACTCCCACAGGCCATCGTGCCCCCCCATCCGTGTCCTTTCTATAATATGAGCCTTTCAGACCAACACCTGCTCATTTCAAAAGTCAAAAACTTAAACAAAAAAATTCTCTCTTGTCCTCAAAGCAAGAGGGCTAAGGAAACAAACACTACAGAGGACCTAAGTGCTTGAGCTGTGATATATCTTTAATTCAGTGCTCTGACGACTGCCCTGGGATGCTGTAAGCATTATTTAGCCTGTTTGTGTATCAGTTACGTTATTTGTCCAGGGTTATGTGGCATATCTCAGATTAGAACCCAAAACTTTTGACTTTCCAGTCTTCGAGTCTGACCATGCCACGAAGCCACACAAAGCCTAAGAGGAGCCCAGTGAACCTGGAAGGGGGTCTGGGGCAGCCCCTCTCCTCTGTGCCCTCGTGGTGTTGGGGACACACTTTGACCTTTCTGGATCTTTTCACTGTTTTCATTCTCTTCCTGTTCCTTCTCCCAGCTGGCTGGCCCCCCACTGTGCTCCTTGCTTATGATACTTATTTTTCCATCCACAGCAAAACAATTCACATCAAGGTAATTGATGATGAGGCGTATGAGAAAAACAAGAATTACTTCATTGAGATGATGGGCCCCCGCATGGTGGATATGAGTTTTCAGAAAGGTGTAGTACCCTGTCCTCCACACTAACGTTAACATTCTTCTCTTCCCTCCTCTTCTGGTTCTTCCTGTCTCCAATCCGTTTGTCTTCTCTTCCCCTTTCTTCTACCTCTCTGGTTCACGTTCCTTTGTTTTCTTTCTTGTTCTCTCTTTTCCTTTCTTTGCACCTCTCCCTCTCCCCTCTCTGATCCTAGCTCTGTCCTAACACCTGCCAGCCTGTCACATGGTATCCATAAGAAGGATGTTCAAGAGTCGGTGGTAGTTTTTGTGGGATGGGGAAATGGATATGGGGGAAAACAGAGAGTGGGGAGAGAGAGAGAGAAAGTCAGCCAGAGCCCAGAGTATTATATGTGCGGCTCTCTGCTTCTCCTGGATGGCTTTATATATGGGAAAGAAAAAGACCATATAGCACAGCACCAGCAGGAGGGCAGCACTTGAGAAACTGGCCCAGATGCTCAGCACAGATGTCCATGGGCAGACATTGAGAATCAATGTATTTGGACTTGGGTTCTATTTGTGGTTCATCCCATTCCCCAAAGCAGCCCTTAGGAGCCATCCTTTTCACCATAGTCCTTTTGTCAAGGTGTGTTTCTCTCTCTGACCTTGATTGAGCTGAAAGTACAGGTTTGAGCTCCAGGTCTAGGTCGCAGGCCTACCTGTTGGACTCTGTTTTCCCTGCAAAGAGCATCCAGGTATGGTGGCAGACGAGCTAGAATAGTGGGAGAGGGGATTCTGACTTGAGTGGAAGCTTTCCCAAAAGATCACAGGATTTCTCAGAGTAGATGGAGCCTTTGACTTCAATGTAAATGGCCACACACATATCCCAGACTTCCAATGGGCAGGTCAGAACATCCTCTTCTGGACAGACCATCTATGTAGAGGGGAGCGGCCAGTATTCGGGGAAGCATTCCTTCCCTGGCAGGGCCATCAATCGTGTCCCTCCAGGCCATGCCCTTGGTCATAGAGCACCCCATTTCCAACCCACAGCAGAGTCCCTGCAGGGGAAAAACTGCCAGGCTCCTATTTCTTAGACAGCCCGAGGTTCCCATATCTAGAGCCTAGAGAGAGGTTCCTAGAAAATTCTTCTTGTTAGTCATTTAGCTTTGTCTTTTGTCTACTCAGCAAGGCATGTAAAGGTGTCCCAAAATAGTACCAAAAAGGGTGACTGAAAATGTACTTGTGAAACACGCACACACAAAACATAAACACACACCAAATCTTGTGTTCAACAAACCATCTCAGATCAGTCTACCACTTTATAGATGGCAAAGCTGAGCACGTCTTCAGAATGGAAGGGGAACATCAGAGGCTCTGATTAGACATCTTAGGTTATTGTTTGTTAGCACCTCTTTGCCCTTTAGAGAGCATTTAGGTCCCAGGCCAAAACCAAAGCAAGCAGAAAAGAAAAATCATGGCTCACTACTGAGGCCCGCCAACCCCACTGTGGTTCCATGAAGGACCAAGATGGGAAAGAAAAATCATGGCTCACTACTGAGACCCACCAACCCCACTGTGGTTCCATGAAGGACCAAGATGGGGATGATCCAGGCCCCATAGCAACTTCTCCCATGACAGCAGGGCTGAACCAGCGTCATGCCAGTCTTCGGAGGGGAGTGATTGTCAAGGAAACTTTGCTTCCCTGAATGATTTGTTTTTAAAAGACAACATGCTTTGTTGAGATAACCCAGAAATGAATCGGAACCTCCATCACCTTTTCCCCCAGAGCCCAGATAATCAGCATTTAAGGAAGCCAGCCTTGGGACATATCACCCTATGTGATAGAAGTATAAAGGTGATTTAGAATTTGATGACTTCTATCATTTTCTTTACATTTTCCCAGGAGTGCATCAGCCATAAATATTAAAGCAGTCCTATATCATATTGTAGTTAATACATACTTATTTTAGTTCCCACCACTGAAGCCCTGAGGTAAAGAATGACAAAGATAATAGAATTCTGCCTTCCTTTCTCTCTCTCGCTGTCTCTCTCTCTCGTTTCCCTTCCTCATAAATACTTTAAAATTTTCTTTATGAGGCTCACATAAGAAGTGAGTATAGACACAAGGAAGGAAAACGAGACCCCAGCTAGGCACTGTTGACACATTTCCTGTTGTAGAAGAATCATTTCCAATGGGCCGGTAATTTACCTGCTTCCCAAAGAAATGCCAGTTACCATGTGACACCCAATGGAATGCGCTGCCTGACTCACCTCCTACTAACTATCAGCAGGATCTAAACTGACTCCTTCCCACCATCACCCCCTTTGTCCTTCCCCTTTCCCTCCTGTCCCCCTGGAACCCTTCCTTTGCCCACTTTTCCTTGTCCCCTGGCTCCCTTTCCTTCATACCCAGAAGGACAACTACGACCAAGGAGACAAGAAAAGCTGAGACCATTTTTTTTATATGAGAAATATACAATCCACCATAGTCCCGTCAAATGCCACCATGGCGGGACTGGGCTGCATGTACCAGGAGTGATGGGGAATGATTTTAAAGGCTGTGCTCCAAATGACAAACCAACCTACCGACCCAGTCGACACACTCTCTCTCTTGTTGTCCCTACAGGAAAACCATAAGGGTTAAAATAGTAGATGAGGAGGAATACGAAAGGCAAGAGAATTTCTTCATTGTCCTTGGTGAACCGAAATGGATGGAACGTGGAATATCAGGTGTGAGATTCTTTAAAAAACAAAACAAAATAAAACGACAACAACAAAAAGAAAGATAAAAAAAATTTAACTGAAAAGCAACAGCAGCAAAAAGCAACTCTATTTTTCTCCCCCCATTTTCTTCCCTTTTCCTTTTTCCTCTTTTTGACCAATGGACTTTTTTATTCTTTTCCCTCCTGTATTCTCGCTCTCACCCTGTTTCGGTGTCATCTCTGCCTTCTTAGCCTTAGCTGATTACCAAGTCCTCCTTTCCCACCTTCTGGACAGCGCTGCAGCCTGAACTCCTCATTACCCTACTGAGTTACTTCCTTCCGCCTTGTGCTCCAATGATCTGATCACCACTGTCCCCTGCACTCTCCCCCACAGCCCCCACACATACATGTAACCTGTAAATGTGGAAACTCCTTGGTGGGTGGGGAGGAGAAGAAAAAGAAAGGAATGTGATGCCATGCATGTCTGTGCCCCTTCCCTGCCTTCTTCCCCTCCCACCCCTTACCCTTGAGCCTGGATTGAATGGGGAAGGGTCTGGGCTGGGGGCTGGGGCCCATGTTGCAATGATGCTTTGACAGTTTTCTGCTGCATTCCCCAACCTTCCTTGAGCGCTTGGCAGGTTATTCACTTGCAGAGGGGTTCATAGGCCCCTCTGCCCTTCATGGAGGTAAGTGTTTTATCTGACTATTTCACAGTTGGGGAGACCATGGTATGAAAGGGTATACCAATTGTCAGAGCCCACAGCTTCTGAGACCTCTCTGAGAGACAGCTAGCTTCTGAGGTGGTCATACAATCTGGAGTCCTGAACTATTCTTCCTCCCCTTGATATCCATCCCGTCTCATTCCACCTCTATTCCTAGCCCAAGGTAGAGAACTTTATTTAGACTACTTGAGGACAGTGCAATCCCTAAAGCAGAAAATTGAGAGTCTGCAAAAAGAAGGAAGTAATTCCAGGTATGGGAATCTCCCCAGCCAGAGGGCCTCGGAAAAGGAATGACATTGAGCAGGCCCAGAGTGTTGACTCAATGGGTTTTCTAATAGAAGGGCCTCTAAATGGTGTAGTTGGTGTTGATCCCTGAGAAGCAAGACGGCCCACAGGAGTCTGCCTTTGCTTGGCATCTGCAAATAGGCATGTCACCCAGATCCCAAGATAACCCTCATCCCACACCAGAGAAGTGGCCTCATCTTCTCTCTTTCTCAAGACATGCATCTTGGAATACCTGCTAGGGCTCCATTACTCAGGGACTGATTATGTTGCAACCAAGGAAGATGTAAGGAAAGATTTCCTCCCTTGAAGACAATGATTGGAAACCACTACTTCAGAAGTGTTGGAGGAATCTATGTGGGAATGGAAAAGGGTGCTCTTGGGAAATACCAAGAGAAGGACTTTCACACTCCCCTTCAGAAGAGGTATGCTTCTGGGACCCTCATGGAAGATGGAACAGTGAGACCCACTTGTTTTTCAAAAAAGAATGATTATTCTTCAGTTATTTCATATTCACATGACAGAGAGCAGCATAAAGCCTTTCATTCAAGGACAGTTGCTAAGAAATCCAGCAACTATACTCCTGAAGGCTATTGACAGGTATGATTGATCAGTTCTCACTGTCTTCTGGGGACTCTCTCTGCAAATCTGACCAGTTCTATGTCCACCCAGGTCTGGATATGCCTAGTGTTCTAGAGACAAAAGCCATCTCCATCTTCCATTACTCATCTTCCCCTCGCCACCTGATAAGATGTCGCCGTGAACCTGGCTTCCAGAGTGCAGGAAAAAAAAAAATCTCTAGTTCCATTGCTTAGATTATGTTCCTGCCAATCCTCCAGTTACTACCGCTGAGAATATTCTCAGAAATCGTCTCAACACCTGCCCTACCTCATTCCCACCTCCCTTGTATCCATTGTAAGCTAGTTTACAATGGCCTTAGATGTCTGCTGCATCTTCATGATGGGTTAGATGCAGCAGACATCTAAGGCCATTGTAAACTAGCTTAATCAATTTCCACAGTCTCTGCTACTTAGGTGCAAATGAAAGCAGCACAAATGATCAGGGTAGCTGGAAAGAAGGCAGTGGCTCCAGACATGGGTTACAAGTCCACCCATGGCTTTATTCCACCATTAAAGAGGCTTTTCTTTTCTGCCTCCCCAATAAACCCTGATCAACAGCAGGACAGAGAGTGACCCAAGATACACCTTGTGCTCTTCAAGAGACTCAGCCAAATGCAAAAATGCCTTTGTCTACTCTCCATTTGAGACTCTTCCACCACCCCCACCCCCTTTTCTGAACTGGGCTCTTTGTCCAACGAGATGTCAGCAAAGGCTTAGTGGAGCTTAGTCCTGGAGAGGAAGTAGGTGAGCAGGCAGGTATCCTCCAGATCTTCCCGGTGACCAAGATGCCAAAATGGAAGATGCCAATAGGAAATATGTGCATTTCCAGACGTGGTCTCTTGTCTAATTTCAATTTCTTCAGATTTTCCCATATTTTGGCATTAGACCATAAGGTAAAAGGTCATACAACTTGATTGTCTAGATTCAGAATCAAATGAAAACCCATCCTGATTTTCAGAATTCCCTGGTGTTCTCAGGGTGAGAAGCTGTACAGTAGAAATTGCTTTTCATTATCACTGCTGCATGGGAGAGTCTCAGGCATTTAGAACAGCATAGACTTTGCATGGTCAAAATGACAATTGCATTACAAAAAAAAAAAAAAAAAAAGCCTGTATTTGAAATAGCAGATTCTATTCTTGGCAAACAAAACAGACTTGAGAGGTGAAATTAAATGCTCTAGACGAGCTAGAGGAGGGGAAAAGGGAGGATGAATAGGAAACACGGTTGCCCCGGCATAGAGTAAACACCCGAGTCCAGAAGTAGGCATCTGAGATCAACACTGAGCAGCATGGTCAAGGCTGTTGGGCCTGGACACTGAAAGCCTCATGTGGAAAGGATAGCATTCTCCCCCAGTCATAGGGCCTGTTCGTGCCCCCTCTTACCACATCAATGGGCTCACCCTGACAAGCTGCCCAGATGCTTCCAATTAGTCACAGAACTATGCTATTTCCTGTATGTCCCTGGGGTATGTGAGCAGGGATAAATGATGCTCACCTGACCCTGGGGATCAATACAGGGGAAAGTTCAGCTGCAGATTCTCTCATCAGCAGCAGCAGGAAAAACACCCTGGAGGTATTATGTCACTCAGAATTGGCCTATCTGGATCTTGCTGACCCATCTATAACTGCTAAATGGAAAGTCTCAAATCATGTGGACAATGACCAGAGAGTAGTGCAACTCTAGCTGACTGCAAGCCCTCTCACTGTGGTAGAGATGAGCCTGGTGTTGGGAGGGACATCTGAGTGAAAACCAGGGCATCAGGGACCTTTTTGGAAGAGCTACCCCTTGTCTTGCCAACATGGGTACACTAATGTGTTCAGGTTTCTGGTTTCCACTGGAACTTGGGGGCCAGGAGAGGCTCTTCCATGCAGATCCATAGAAGGAGCAGAATGAACAAGCTTTCTTGCTATCTATCTATCTATCTATCTGTCATCCTTCTATCTATCTCAATATAGCAAGGAGATTCACTCATCAATTACTCCCTTGGACTTCCATATGGGAGAAAGCAGAAAGTCAACCTGTTTGCCCTGTTTATGTACTGTAGAGATTCTTGATCCACATGTGTCTTCGGTGGTTGCAACTGTGCGATGATGGATCATAGACCTGAGTTGCCTTCCTAGAGATTTTTAGAGGAAACAATTCACAGACACCACCCCCACTCCTTCCTCAGCACCATCAGTCACCAGCTGTACCAAGACTATGTGGTAGGATGTGCCCAGACTTTTATTTGATAAGAGCTAGGGAGTGTGGGGCTGTGCTAAGACACCAATGAGATGAAAATGTGGTATGTCACAAGAATTTTTTAACATAAGTACAGTCCAGGGGCTAGGGATGCCCTGTGTTAGGTATGTCTAACCCAGCTTCCCAGTCCATGTAGGGGCCTTGCTATTTGTCATCTTTCATCTACAAATAGCTTTCAGTATGACTCTGGCTTAGCCTGTCCTTTCTGGAACAAAAAGACCAGCATCCAGAGATGCAGCACCACTGGATCTATTACAATTGCCAAAATATGTGGCAAAAACCAAAGCTTTATTGAACACCTCCTAGTTGCAGTGACTTTGCTGGGCACAGGTGATACAAATGGTAGGAGTCCCTGGCCCTAACCTTCAGGCTGTATCTATAAAAAGATAAACCATTCAAAAAAATACTCTGCAGAACTTAGCTTTTCACTAGGTCATTCTTTGAGGGGAACTCAAAAGTTCTGGCCAGTGTGGTAGCTAGGAAGCTATTTGTGGCCATGGAAATGTTACAGTCCCTGAGAAGCTAAGCATGATCTGATTATAAGGTTAGGGATAGAAGCCGCGGGACTGAGCACTGTTCACTATCTTATGCCACTGCCCACGCTGAACTCCTGTTCAAGCCCCAGGGTCATATTCTCCACTGACAAGCCAGCTACGCTGGCAAGGTTGCGACCTCTACAGTTTTCCTGGTAACTGGATTCTCATTCCTTCACAGTTATGATATGACATGGTATATGATATGATATGGTATGATATGATAGCCTGATAACCTGATATGATAACCTGATTCCTTAGAAGATCATGAATGACCAACTCTGTCCCTGCTCCACTCAAATGGTCCTCCCATCCTCATTGCTTTTTCCCTAGTCCCCAAGAGTTACAGGGAAGGTCCGGGGGGAAAGTCAGGCTGCAGGGCTCTGGTGCTCAGCAGTCCCTCCAGTGGCTCATACCTCTTGCTGCTGCTGCTGTTGCGCATGCTCCAAATGCTGCCTTTTGCATGTGGCTGCAGAGCTCTCACCCACTAAGCTCACTGCTTTCCTTATACTGCTGCAACCACAAAGCCTGGGGACACTTTCAAGATGGGACCTTAATGCTCTTTCCTTTTCTTTCTTCCCCTTGTCTGGTATCCATTTGCAAACAGCGCTCCTGTTGTCTCCAGGTAAGAGGTGTCTTGCCCCATCTTTTCTACTTCTTGCCAGTGCCATTATTTAGTTTAAGACCAATGTCCTTTGATTTATTTAATAGGAACTGCGGGCTCGAGCTAACCTGACAAGTTCTCCTAAGGACTGAGAGGTTTATTTCCCTACTTGAAGTAATTGTGAGGAAGTTGACAATTCACTGAGCACCACTTTTGTCAGCGGATGTGGGTAAAGGCATAGCTGGCCTTCTCTAGGACCAGGAAGAGAGTTGAAACTTACCAAAGAGATAGTGGGTCAAGACTTCTGAGTCTTAATCATCTGTCATCTCATGTTGTGGGGCAGGAGCGGATAGGGTCATGATGGGATTTGAAAGAAAATACTCTGATCTTGAGGGAACCGGGGAAAAACAACCAGGAGCTGCTGTGAGAACATGAAACGCACTTTTTAAAGAATCTGGAATTTTACTGATCCTGGAGATGGTGCATCTCATTACAACTGAGACCTAAATTGCTAGAACTTTGGTTCATTTGTCATTTACCCTTGAAGTCACAGGTGCCGTGAACAAGAAGAAGAATTAGGATATGATGGGTGGTGGGGACAATTATCTGGCTGAAAATAGAAATCTTGGAGAATTTACTGTGGACATATTCGCATGCAGAATCTAGGTTCTGTTGTAGGACATACACCTTCTTTGAGAGCATGCTTGCATCAGTGGAATCAGATCATAAACAACATCTAACTTTGCGAGCAGATAGACAAGCATTTCCAGCATATCAGTAATACTCTAACTCTCAGTATAGACAGCGTGAGCTATACCAGATGTCTGAATGTAAGTTAAGATAACATTTTAAATTTCATCAGTTCTTTGAGCATGCAAAAAATTTTTAAGAGCATTTGAGAAGCAAAACAACTTACAGAATTCGCTAGTATTCAAAATTACATACAGGCTGCAGCCTGGTTTTGAGAAGGGGCAGTGTATATAGTAAGGACATTTGCCTTCTTGGAAGCCTTACACAAGAATAACAATATAAATAGGGAAAC
Organism: Prionailurus bengalensis; assembly: GCF_016509475.1. NCBI lineage: Eukaryota > Metazoa > Chordata > Mammalia > Carnivora > Felidae > Prionailurus > Prionailurus bengalensis. The sequence goes on along the minus strand of NC_057355.1, from coordinate 116,415,945 downwards.
CCCTACATTTTTACTTTCTGGAAAAAAAATGACTCTAGCTTCCTTGGCCACTTGCTTCCTCTCTAGACCAACAGGATAAGAACTACCTCTGACTCCATATTTTCCACTATTCCCCCAGGGTATTAATGCCATGGCATTGGGAGTTACTTCTCCACTTACCTTCTTGCCTGAGAAGGTGTTTGAGCTTCTTTGTTACAACTCTTGCTTCTATGCACCCCCACCGCCAACCACACACGTACGCACACAACAAAGTTTGTGATTTAATTTAGGCTTTCTTGTACTTTTAACATATTTGTTAAAATACCAGTAGAAACTGAAATAGGAAAAGAAGATGTCATTTTCTAGATCTTTCAGTCTGTAAACTTTTCATTTAGGAGCCCATGGTTAGACTTAAAATTCAGGGTAAATCTCCAATTCTTGTTTCAATTTTCCTGGGTGGACAGGCAAACATGGTTAGCAATGCCTGGTGGTGAAAGATGGAGAGTAGATACGCTTCGTTCTGAGCTACCCCGCCAAGCTCAGGAACCTGGGAGTGAGGGCATTAGTTACATCGCCCCATTTCTTCCTGAGGATGCCCATAGAGCATTCACAACATCTATTCTTGTCTGGCCTGGCAAGCTCTTTGTTCCTCCAATATTTGTTCGATCCTTCATCCTATTCATATTCTCTCTCTATCACTCTCTCTCTCTTCCCCCTCCCCCTTTTCTGAGATCTGAGAGTTTGTTCAGTCAGCCCAAATGTCAAAATCACCTATCATTTATTCTCTTCACTTGAAATTCTCAGTAATTACGTAAACAAATTATCAGAATCATTATGGTCTTTTAGATTTGAGACTTATCACTCTCTCAAGAAATTAATTTAAATGTAAAGGAATGATAATTATAAAAATAGGAAAAGGCAGGAATTACTACCAAACCAAGACACCAAATCAGAGTTGATTTAAAGGCATGTGAATCAATCACTTAACCGATCTATATGGAGTACCTCTGTGGAGCTATGGGAGAGCCAAAGATAAAGGATTGGTATTTGTCAAAGAGATTTTTGCAAAAAGCTAGATGGAAAAACTGACTATCACCACAGGGGTGGACAGGTCAGTAGGTAGATCAATATCCTGCCAGATGGATGTAGTGCCAGATTGATAGCTAGACAAGGGGTTAGACAGGTACATTTATATGTCACTGGAGAGCTCATTATATTGGTATAATAAAGTTCTTGTGGCACATGTAAAGTGTGACATGGGGGAATTGGGGAGGGAGGAATAGAATAATACAGTCACTGCTAGGATAGCCATTGTGATATGGTGCCAAAATGTAAAGTCGAGGGAAAAAAAAAGTACCCATGGTTTTAAAGAATCTGTTAAGTCTTTTCCTAAAGGCTTTTTCTCAGAGTGGCTTGCAGTCTGGCTTCTAGGATCACTGACTTCATAGCCAGAACCCTGGATGCACCCAGATTTACCTTCATAATTAACTCATTAAAAACTCAGAATCAATGAATTGAATAAAATCAGTCTGCTAGAGGGTGTCTGTTTACTTAGAAATAGACAGGACATTGATCCTGGAGAAATAATTGCTTCCGAAAGCCGTCACCAACACTACCGGGAGGACAGCACCACGGACAGCTCCCAAACATTTTGGGATTGCCTTCTGTGTTTGTTGCCAGAAGCACTGAGTAAAACAGCCAGCTCAGGAATCGTCCACATACTTTCTTACCATCTTCATTCACGACAACTAAGAAAATCCTTATGTAAAACAGCCTCTCTGGTAACTTATACTCTTGGCTTATCGTCTTTCCAGTGAATTCCTTTCCTTGCAACTTCAAGAGCTCGAGTCTGACCTGTCCCTACACTTCAGCGATTCCCAAGTTAGAGAGAAAAGAAGACCTCCCTGGCCTCTGACCCACTTTGTCCTTGAGATTATCCAAGGACCAAAGGATTTCCGTAGGAGATTCACTGTGTGGAATGAAAGCAATTAAGGAACTCAATAAAAGAATTAATTGCATGTAAGAATGTGGACTTGGAAGGAAAGATGTTGAAATGATCTCTGAAAGAAACAGGCTGCCAAGAGCAATTTCCTAATCAAAGGGGAATAAAAAGATTCAATCTCTATTTCACTCTAATCCAGAAAACATGTCTTCATGGTGAAGTGGTCTCAAAATGGACTCACCAGCTGAAGTGGAAAATTTTTCCCACCATTCAACATGAGAAGGGACCACTGGTAAATGAGTCAAGATGCTGAGGGATACAGGGAATGCCTCAAAAGAAAGTAAAGGAAGAGCTTCCTCTGGATTTTGATTGAACAAGTATTTCTGTTCCAGAAGAAATGGGCCTGGTTCCTACAGAAATCCTGGGGATCTTTCATTGGAAAATCATGAAATCTTTCAGGAAATCTTCCAAGTTCTCATTATGAGGATGACATTCACTTGTATGGAGTGTAGATATTCCTCCTTTCTCCTTTATAGAGGGCACAACCCCAGTGGCGTTGGAAACAGATGTTAATGGGAACCAGTAGACATACCCTTTGGATTAACGTGTGGTTCTGACCCCCAAGAATTTTTACATTAAGTAGTTGAATGGTCAGGCCCAGTAATTCAAAATTGTTAAAGCCTTTTGTTCCCAACTCTCCAATATCTCACCAGATGACATGGTGACTTTACTAGGTGCTGTTTCTCCGAAGGTCTTTGGGTCAGCTTGCTCACCCCGGTATAAAATGGAAATAGGAATGTTTATCCCAGGCCTGAAAGGGACCCTCTCATGGTCTGATGGCTCTAAAATGTTCAGCATGATGTAGAAAGAGTCACTAAAAAGTACACAAAGGACCCATTCTCAAGAGCAGTTTGCTTTGTGCCCACTACCCATGCCTCGCACTCTGACCTTTAGACTCCTAGGGAGTGGCGAATGTGCTAAAGCTAGTCTGATTTTGTTTTGTTGCAGAGGTGACAGACAGGAAGCTGACTGTGGAGGAAGAGGAGGCCAAGAGGATAGCAGAAATGGGAAAGCCAGTACTGGGCGAACACCCCAAACTAGAGGTCATCATTGAAGAGTCCTTTGAGTTCAAGGTCAGGCTATAAGTGAGCTCAAATTGAATAATAGGGTAATGTGGTGGGAGATAGAAGTTCTGTTCCAGTTTCACCACTGAATGTGTGAAGTTGAAACTGAACAAATCATTTAACCACCCAGGGCCAGTCTCCCCATTTGTAACATGGAATGAATAGTGCTGGCCACTTAGATCCTAGGAATATTGGGAGGAAACAACATGTAGAATAAATGGGCTATAAGGCCCCTGGATGTATTATCACTATTGTTAACTGCATTTTAAAAACAGAAATTCTAAAATTTTCTGCTCCGGGGCACAGTTTATTGATCTCATTACCATTACGCTCTACTGTATTGCTCTAAGTATCCAATATCCGTCATTGCAACCAAAGAAAAGGGAAGTGGAAAGACTGACCCAGCAGATATCATCCAAGGCCATTACTTTGAGAATCCATGTAGACATGCCTGGAATGCAAGACATTTTCCATTCCCTTGAAGCACCAGACTCTTCAACAGTTCTGAGCGTTCTAACCTCATGATTCCAAGTTTTTCTCTCCCTGACAGAATACGGTGGACAAACTGATCAAGAAGACAAACCTGGCCATGGTTGTGGGGACCCATTCCTGGAGGGACCAGTTCATGGAGGCCATCACTGTCAGTGCAGGTAAGAGGGTCTCAAGACGGGCATTAGCCTCACTGGGAGAAGCAGACAACACCAGAGAAGGGAGAACACAGCCCCATCAGCCGCTACCAATTTCTGGGAAGGCTTCTGTGCCCCAGCTCTAGTCCTTGATGTTCGCCTATTTCACTGGGTCACTTTGGAAAAGAATCATGGGGTAGCTAAAAAAGCATGGCTATTTCTGGTTTCAAATCCTGGCTCCACTGTGTGACCTGGAACAAGTTATCCTCCCTGAACCACAATTCCCTCATTCGAAAAAGGAACCATGTCGACCTTTCTCAGCAAAGTAAATAGAATGATAGCATCTGGTACCAACACAAACTGATTAAAATCCTGTTTCCATTATTACTTCCTCTCATTACTTTGGTCCTCCTTTTCTGTATAATAGGGGACTCTTCTGATTAGACATGTGGGGGTCCGGAGTTCGTAAAATCTATGCCTTGATTTCTGACAGACCTCCACCCTGGATGATTCCAGACCTCTCCTTTGGCATGTACTGACAGATTCCCTCAGTGGTGGCCCACAGCACAGCCAGGGTCCCAGGCAAGGTCTCACCACCGCCAATAGCGCCTCCTGGCATCACCAAGGCCCCCTTGTACTGCCCAGCTCCACCAGCCTTGTCTGCTTTCGTGAGGCTTTGCTGTCATAGCAACAACCCACAGGGTCATATCCCTAAGGCCCCAGAGCCAGAGCAGAAGTACGGCCAGGAAGACAGGGTGGCTGTGGCTGCGGCTGCCCCACTTTTCATGTGGCCCGCTTCAGATACTCCCAGTTTCCTCTCTGGTGACCTTGCTTTGACCCTACAGAGACAATAAACAGAGTATAGGCCACGTCATGTAACCCCCTCCTTTCTCAGACGGGGGAACTGAGGTTCAGAAACAAGAGGTGATTTACTCCCAGCTTATGGATGCTCTTCCTGGCAAAGCTGTGACTGGAACTCAAGTGTCCTAACTCCTGCTCTTTCACAACCCAGCTTCCTCCGATGGTGTCAAAACCTTACAGAAGTTGCCCTGGACAAGGTGCCAGCGTGCCTCAGCGCATCCTCTTCTCCCAGACTGCTGAATGGGCAACTCTGCCCACATTTCCTGGCAAGGACCATGGGGCCCATGCCTGCTCTGTCCCATGGGATATTTGGAGGATGGCGCGGGCTCTCTGGTATGCCTGCATGATCTGGAATGACAGCCGCCCCTCTGGGGACAGATAACAACCAGAACCACGAGGTTATTGCAGCAGTCCAGCAAAGAGGGGACACACAGCTGATTTTGCTGTTCTTCACGCAGGCAACCTGACGCAGCCGGCTCCACCCTCCTCTCCTTCATTGCCTTGGCCCTCCTGTGTTCTTCCCCCAGTCTCTTTCTCTCTCTCTCCCTTTTCTCCCTATTCCCCTGTCCTCTGTTTCCCAGTCTCCTGCGGTGCCCTGCATTCACATTGACCAGTGGGGCACCCCAACTCAGGTCCCGTTTCCCAGCTGTTTTCTGGTGCCCATGCCCTGGCCCACACCACTCCTCAGGAGAGAGCTGAGGTCTCCTGCCAGCCAGTAATGCTTGTCATGTGGGTTGACTCGACTTCCTCATGAGTGGGGATCTGACCTTGCTGCCCTCTCCTGGGCCTGTTTTCTCTTGTCTCCAGCAGGGGACGAGGATGAGGACGAGTCAGGAGAGGAGAGGCTGCCATCCTGCTTTGACTACGTCATGCACTTTCTGACGGTCTTCTGGAAGGTGCTGTTTGCCTGCGTGCCCCCCACAGAGTACTGCCATGGCTGGGCCTGCTTCGTTGTGTCCATTCTCATCATTGGCATGCTCACAGCCATAATCGGGGACCTGGCCTCCCACTTCGGCTGCACCATTGGCCTCAAGGACTCAGTCACGGCTGTTGTGTTTGTGGCATTCGGCACCTCTGTGCCAGGTAAGAGTGAGGGGTGCTCGGGTTTGCAAAGAGGATATTACCAGGGTCGGGTGACCCCTACACTTTGCCTCATTATCTTCCTTGCTGTCTCAGATCTGAGCTTAACAGAGCCTCTGCCCCCTAAGGTGCACAAAAGTCAAAGGGATTCTTGATGATATTGCCAACAAGGGCTAACATTTCTTGAGTACTTCTGATTTGTATGCTAAGCAGTTGACATGTTTTATCCCTGTGATGCTCACCAAAACCCTATTTACTAGACATGGTTGTCATCCCCACGTGACAGATGAGAAAACCGTGGCGCACAGAGTTAAGTCAACTGCCCATGTAAGTGGTCCACTCTCTTAACCTCCACGTTGTAGGAGCGCCACAGACAACGTAGTTCAAAGAACATAGATTCTGCTCTTCTTCCATTTCCCTCTGGCGGTCTCTGAGATAGAAGTTTGGCCCAGTTGAAGATGCCACGTCCGAAACGTTTCCAAGCATTCTTGGCCTCCTCCCTTCGAGGGACACCTGTGGGGTACAAAGTGTCTCCTGGCGGCACAGGAGAGGCAGCTTTAGTGAGCTGTTGTCCTTGCATGTGATGAATTACACCTTCTTTTTTTCTCTTATAAACACCCAAAGGCGAACAGGAACAGGCATGAATTTATTCATTCATTAGACAAATATTTACTGAGCCCGATGCAGTTTTGTGCTAGTTGTTGAGGCAATCGTGGGAGGCAGGGCAGACGTGCTCCCCTCTCTGAGTGGAGTCCGTCAGCTAGTGACAGAAACCACACGTAGCTACTGCAATTGAAACCATCTCGATAAGTTCAATGAAGGGCAAGTAGAGGTGCTGTGCAAGCATAAAACAGGGGGCCTGGGCTGGATCAGGGATGGCTTCCAAGAGAGGCTTATGGAAGCTGGGCTGGAATGACAAGGAGCAGTTAGTAGGCAGAGGGCTGTGTTAGCTTCGGCTTCTTACTTGGTTCAGTTGGGTGTCCAAGGCATCTGAACCTGAACTCCTGCCAGGGTGCCTCCCCACCGCCACAGCAAGGAAGAGAGAGCATCCTCTGACAAGTGGGTTCGGCTGAGTCCCATCAGACAGGACCCTGCTGGCTGGACCTAGGGAACCCCTTCCCGGACTGAGAGAACACATCCTTTTGGAGGGTAGCTAAATTGACATCACCCTCCAGGAAAACCTCTTCCCCAAGCCCCAGCACAGAGCAGTGGGATTATGTCTACATTAGTGATGCAAGAGATTTGGCTCTCCTGGAAATGTGTTGGGTGGTGGGAAATTAGACAGATGATCCATGGAAGGCTTTGTGGAGGAGATGCCCTGTGATCCCTGTTCTCCGGGCCTCCGGGGACTGGAACCATCAGAGGAGAAGGAGAAGAACTATCACAGGGGAAAAGGAACACATGTGGGAAGTGCAGAGGATCAGAGGTGAAAAATCAAGGTCATAGGCAAGAAAAGGCAAGAGGTTTTCTCTAGGAGATCTGAGAAAATTGGCAACAAGGAGGCAAGCTGGGACAAGCGGGCAAGGAGGGAGCTTGGGGCACTTCCAAGTCCTTGTAGTTGGTCCAGGGAGCAGCTGGCAGCATTAGGGGCTTGAAAAAGGTTATGTGATGGTGCGCTTCGCTGATTTCGTGGCTTGGCCTGAAACTCTCTGGATGAAGGATGACGATAGACAGAGGACCCTTCCATGAGGTTTTTAGGGCCAAATGTCTTGTTAATTTCCCATGTGACCTTGGGTAGATTCCTTGACCCTTATTTTCCTTACCTGTGAAGTAAAAGGGTGGCTAGATGTCCCTGACAGCCCTTCCAATGCCTACAACCCATGCCAGCATCTGAAGTCAAACAGCTTCTTGAGGGGCTCTGTGCCCCACATACTAACTACAAAGGCAGAGCCCTGTCTTCTTTGAGCCCATACCTCACGGTTCCCTGGCGTGTCCTCTGTCCCCGTAAATCCAGCACCTAACACACTGCTGAGTCCGGGGGCATCGGGTCACGACTGTGTTCCGTGAGAATGCCCCATGTGATGGTTATAATCAGGCATCGACACAAAGCAGCTTCCCAGGAGACCAAGGTTCCCTGGGGGAGATGGTGGGATAGCAAACTCCCCTTACTAAAAAAATAACCCCAAAGGAACAGCAAGCCCACTCAGTAAATATCAGCACCAGCAGGCCCTCAGGGACCTTTCACACTCCAGCAGATGAGGAACCTGAAGCCCAGAGAAGTGAGGTAACTTGTCCGAGGCCACACAGCCTGTTCATGACAGAGCCCTTGCCTCTCCTTCCTGAGCTCAGCCTTCTGGACACACAGGTGGGCCCTCCGCATCTCAGGCTCCTTCCAGCTCCTGCTGTCTCTGCCCTTTTTCAGATATGTTTGCCAGCAAAGCCGCTGCCATCCAGGATATGTACTCAGATGCCTCCATCGGCAACGTCACGGGCAGCAACGCCATCAACGTCTTCCTGGGCATCGGCCTGGCCTGGTCCGTGGCCGCCATCTACTGGGCCCTGCAGGGACAGGAGTTCTACGTGTCCGCCGGCACGCTGGCCTTCTCCGTCACCCTCTTCACCATCTTCGCGTTCGTGTGCGTCAGTGTGCTCCTGTACCGTCGGCGGCCCCACCTGGGCGGGGAGCTGGGCGGCCCTCGTGGCTGCAAGCTGGCCACAACGTGGCTCTTTGTGAGCCTGTGGCTCCTCTACATACTCTTTGCCACGCTGGAGGCCTACTGCTACATCAGGGGGTTCTGAGCCACAGCGCGGGGCCTCCGCAGCGCAGGCCCCGGACTCCTCCTGAGAGAAGGGCGCTTCGCCCCCCTCTCCGGGTGAGCAGCCCCCGCAGAGGCAGGGGCCCAGCCCCAGGAACCTCACCCGACCCAGGCCCCGGCCGCGGACTGAAAGGGCAGAGTCTTGACCAACCGAACAGAGTGGAGGAAACACCCACTTTACAAAGTATTTAATTCAGTACAAACCAACAACAGCAACAAATCCACCGCCTCTCCATCTTCCCACCCATGTCCCCGACCCACCGCAAAGGTCAGAGCCTCTCACCGCCTTTGGATTATTCCTTTGCTTCTCCTTCCCCGGGGACAGGGCGTCCCCTGTCTGTCCGGCCCCGCTCATCCCTGCTCTCTGACTCGGCTGGCCAGGATGGAAATGAGGCCTATCCGTGTGGCTGCTTTGGGGCTCCCTTTTTGTTTCATGGTATTGTTGCGGTTGCTTTCGTTTTTATTTTCCCGTCAGGTGTTGCTCACTGTTTGTTTGTTGTGTCTTTTCTTTCCGAAGTCAGTAACAGGTGCTGTGAAGGAGCTCGCGGTCTGAGCCGACAGGTAGAGGCAAGGATTCTCAGCCGCACTCTCTCCCTCTTGCTGGGTCTCTCGGCTTCATCAGGGTCCTGCCCCCCAGGCTCCTTTTCTTGGAGAGTGAGGGTGTTTGGGTGGAAGTATGTTTGCACACCTACGCGGGGCACGGAAGAACGGGCTCGGCCTGAGATGGGGGCAGGAGGAGCCTTATGTGCTTATGTCCAGATCCAGTTTAAAACACAAGGTCATGGTTCCCTTCCCTGCCTTTCCACTTGATTCTGTCCGCCTCGCTGTGTCTGCCGTGTCCGTGTCTTTATGTTTATCCTTCTGCAGGAAGACCCGCCAAGCAGGAGATGCGGGACAAAAATAGGAATGGTATGTGATGACAGAGGAGGGCAGCTGGGGAAACAAAAGGAGTAGATGGCTTCTCGAGTATCTTTGGCTTCGCATCGGAGGCAGAGAAGAGCTGTCCACCTAGCGAGATCTTTAGGAGGAAAGATTGTATTTAAAATGTCAGTGCTTCGGAGAAATGTCAGTTTCACCACCCCCTTGCTCTCTAACATGCCACACCAAGAGGTCTGACTGTATTTCTCGAGGTAATGCAAAAACTTAGAGGTTGGTAAGAAAACAAGGGGCTCCTTTCGCCTCTCCTGGACCCTCCGGTCACGTCTGAGAGCATTTTCTCAAGAGAAGAACTGGAATTTCTCATCTCTCCCACATTCCTGCTTGTTTTTAAACCTCATGAAGCTCTTTTTCCAGCCTGTGGGCTGTTTCTTGCCCCAGTAAAGAGGAATCTTAGTTGGTGTCATCCCATGGAGACTGGGTTTATAGAAAAAGAGATTGCCGTGGCCTACAGACCTTTTCCCAACCAATTTGAAAAGGACCTGGCTTTAAAACACACACACACACGCGTGCGCACACACACACACAGGAACACACATATGAAATCATCACAAAACTGCCCACAGATCTTTAGGCTTTCTGCATTGACATAAATACATTTTTTAAGGGGGGAAAAAAAGAAATTAAAAAACACCTGTTTAATTTTAAACACATTTTTTTAAGAAAAAACTAACTAAAAAAGAAACAGTGCTCATGTCATAAGCTATGTTGACAGTTGCCAGTGGAAATGTTGGGTTGGTTTAAAAAAAAAAAATAAAAGCTATACTTATATCTCTCTAAATACAGCTTGCTTCTCCCATGTTTCTTCAGGAAAAGGTCCAGGGGGCCACGTGGGGTTTCTTCTGGAGCAGATGTGGTTGAGGTGAAAGTGTCTTCTCCTATTTGTATCTCCTGTTGGCATCTGTTGTCCCTCAGATGCCGGTGTGCCAGACCCAGTATTTTTAAAGCAAAAAATCCTTCAGGGAAATGCCACCAGTCAGAAGCTAGACGTTTGGACACTGGGGTACAGAGGTAGCAGAACTGTGGTGATTACAGGAAAGAGCCTTTTGAATCAGAGAGGCATGGTGGGGCAGGAGTCCAGCCGGGCGAACGGCGCCCTGCATTGATTACCAAGAGGCGCATGCGTTTACTCGTCGCCCATTCCACAGGTGGATTTTGAACACCTTCTATGCACCGATCTACACTCTGGTGATACAAGGAAGACCTCAAGCAACTCATAGTCCAGAGGGGGAGGTAACACTTTTTTAACCAAGACTCTTTTGGTTACAAGAAACAAAAGCCCATTAACTTAGCCTGAGAAGTGGAGGGGGGCAGTGCTGCAAAGGGCCGGTGGGGGCTCTCGTGGAAGCCAAGGCAGAACCACAGCTGGTGATGGGGTGCTGAAAGCCTTCAGGAACCAAGTCCGCTCTCCCCATTCCCCAAGTGGCATCGTCTCCCCGGTCCTCGCTTTCTTCTCTCCATCAGACCCAGCTGCTTCCCCTCCCTTCTGAGGTGCTCCCTCTACTGTGCTTGTCTGACACAAGGCCAGGCACCACCACCAGCCCTGACACTGTGTCGTGAATGTACAGCTCCATTCCCCCAACCGACTGGGACATCCCTCTTTTTCTCTGGGCGTGAATTCTCAATGGAGTGAATGTGACCAACCCCCCCACCCTCATCCTTAAAGGGCCACTCCCAAAAGGCAGAATCCTCTGTAGCCGGCTGCATCATGGTGCTGGAGTGCCTGTGGATTGGTAGCTTTGTCTGAATTCCTGGTCTGAACAACTCAGGCAAGAAGAGGGGTGACAGCATTGTATGTGCTATTGCCCTTTCTGAAAAGCGAAGTGATGGGAAGGAGCCTCTGAAGCATATGAACCAGCAAGGTAGAAATAAAAATTAACTTTCTATGCCATGAGTGCTCTAGGAATGGCATAAACAGGTGCCATGGGAAACACCAACTCAGCCTGGAAGCACTGGGGAAATCATACGGAGAATATAACCTTTAAGTAGGGTCTTGGAAGAATACAGTGATTACCTTGGTGAGGGGGTTTGGTGCTGAAGGAGAGGCAGAAGGAAGCGGCACGCTCCAGGGCACAGGGATAGAACAGGATCTGGTGTGGTCCTAGAATAATGGTTGGCATGGCTGGCAGATAGAGTTCAAGAGGACACAGAACAACACAAGAAAGTAGGCAAGGAGAAGGGTTTGGCTAACGGGCTCGCTTCGTTCTTTGCCAGCCACCACGTTGACAATGAAAAATGCCCTTTAGCTGATTACATGGTAGGTGTAACGTCATGAAATCCATTCATACCTCTCATTCCCCCCTTTTGAGTCATTTCTGGGTTATCGCGATGTTAGACTCTGTCAAGGGAGAAGCTGGGATAAACCAGAGAGAATGGGAAAGAGGGTTGAGAAGAAGAGCCTGGGAACCTGAAGACCTGGGTGCCGGTCTAGATGCCACCACTGCTTAGTTCCATGGACTTGCACCACTGTCTCCATCTGGGTCAGCTTCCTGAACTACACATAAGGTCCTAAGAGATGGCCTCGGAGGCCTATTGTATCTTTAACACTGGCATTCTGGAATATACACACTAAGTGATGTGTGCGTGTGCGTGTGCATGCATGTGTGTGTGCGTGTGTGTGTGTGTGCGTGTGTAACATCAAACTGCCTATCCACCTTATCTGACGGCACTGCAGATGTCCTTTTGAAATACCTTGGCCCTATGGTTTGTGTATTAGTGTGAAAAAAGACACTTCCGGCCATTGTGCACATGTCCATCTTCAGCACTTTTTACTGCCTGAGACACACATTCCCATTCCCTTGATTCGTTTCTTAGGCTAATGGTAGCTGCTATAACAAATAAACCCCAATATTGCAGACCCTGAGCAAGATGAAAGTTTGTTTCTCACTCACGTGATAATCCAGTGAGGATGTTCCCAGGTAGCAGGTGGCTTTCTCCCACATGATGATTCAGGAACTCGATTTCCTTTCATTTTGCGATTCGGCCACTCTCTGAGGCCTCAGAGCCCTCTTCATCCAGTGGAAGATGGGAAGAAAATTAAAGAAGGAACACAGACTTCTAATCTCCTTTGGCTCTGAAGCGATACTCATTTACTTTTGCTTATATCCCATTAGTAAACACTAATCACTTTATCCCACCTAAATGCAAAGGAGACTGGAAAATACAGACCTGGCTGGCCAAACACTTCCCAGTGACCACTCTATTTTATAGGAGGATGAACTTTTTGTGAATGTGTGCCTCTGCCACAACCCCTCTGTGATTAAAGATAGAATTTTATAAAATTTATTTATTTATTTATTTATTTATTTTTGAGAGAAACAGAGAGAGAATCCCAGGCAGATCCCGAGCTGTCAGCAGAGTCTGACACAGGGCTCAAACTCACGAACCATGAGACCACGTGGTGACCTGAGCCAAAATCAAGTGTTGGACGCTTAACCAACTGAGCCACCCAGGTGCCCCAGAATTTTTTTTTTAAGGAGGCTTCACAGCCAGGGTGGAGCCCAACATGGGGCTTGAACTCATTACCCTGGGATCAAGACCTGAGCTGAGATCAAGAGTCAGATACTTAACCAACAGAGCCATCCAGGCATAGTATCAACGGCCAAAAGCAATCTGACCAATGTGTATGTGAAGTTTCATGGTTTACAAAAAGTATCTTATATACATGTGTTTGAGCTGGATAAGAACCACAGAGGTAGATATTATTCTCATTTTATCAAGGAAGTTCTGAGCGGCTGATTGCCAGGAGTACATAGATCATCGAAGCAGGACACAAACACAAGTCTTCTGATTCCAAATCTAAGCTCTTCCCAGAATATCACGGCCTTTGACGACAAACACCAGAACAGAGAACAAGACCCCCAGGAGGCTGATCTAGCCAGGGAGGGAGTCCCTTGGAAGCAGCCAGGGTCTGGAAGGGAAGGCAAAAGAAATCAGCCAGCAACTGGCCCTCTTATTCTCCTTCAGTTCCCTTCTCCTCCCTTTTGTCTCCATCCTTGCTGATCAAGGAGCTTCCTCTAGAGGCAGCTGAATGGACTGATGTTCCAGTAGGAGCCAAACTGGTAGAAATTTCCAAAGGGGAAATTACACCATGGTAAAGTGATTTGGATCGAGGAGTCTAATTACAATTAATGATGGAGAGTTACCAGGCCCCAGAGAAGGGGTGATTCAAAAAACATCTTGGGAAAGAGTACCCCAAAGAGATTCCTGGAAAACTGCCCTAGTAGGTAAATCATGTGATACTTAATGACATTTTCAGAAGACTACGGGGGAATCAAACTGTCTTATAAGAAATGAGATTAGCTTTTACTCATAAACTCAAAGGGAATTCATCATTCTTTCTTTTTTTGAAAGTTTATTTATTTTGAGAGAGACAGAGAGAAAGAGTGGGGGAAAGGCAGGGAGAGAATCCCAAGCACTGTCAGTGCAGAGCCTGATGCGGAGCTTGAACCCATGAACCGTGGGATTATGACCTGAGCCGAAGTCAAGAGTCAGACACGTAACCGACTGAGCCACCCAGGTGCCCCTCATCATTCTTTCTTAAATATCTGGAAAGGAGGTGACCCAAGGGAAACTATTCTGGTGCCTCAAAATCCTCAGATTCTGATTTCTAGTCTTAGTCCTTTTTTCTGTATCTCAGGTTCATCCTGATATCCACATCAGTGGAGCTGGTTGTCACTCTGTTTTTCCCCAGTCCCCTTTATTAGAATTGCATATTACATGAATGGCGTTGCTTCTCTACATTGTGTGATAACTATTCACTCTTCTGCTATGATCAACACCTCTGGCTTGGATCCTCATTCAATCAAATTTTTCTTTCCATGACCATAGGATAGCAACTAAAACCTGGTAGCCAGGAAGCTTGACACGTTTGGTCAACAAAGCGGGGTATTTTTTGGGAATAATTATTAATGTTTTGAAATTAAAATGTTTTGTGTAAAAACGTGGACTTTGGCTTCTTTGGCCATACTACATGGGCATTATGGGTGACTGAGCCTGGGTGGCTCAGTCAGTTAAGCCTCTGACTTTGGCTCAGGTCATGATCTTGTGGTTCATGAGTTCAAGCTCTGTGTGACAGCTCAGAGCCAGGAGCCTGCTTTGGATTCTGTGTCTCCCTCTCTCTCTGCCCCTTCCTTGCTCGTGCTCTCTCTTTCTCTCTCAAAAATAAATAAACATTAAAAAATTTTTTTAAAAAATACTACATGGGCATTATCATGTGGAAATCCAATGGAACTGATAAGCGGCCACCCCACGTAGACAGGGTTTGTGCTGTCAGATCACTAGAGACCCTCCCAGCCAACCTCTATCATTCACACGACCCACCTGGCCCCTGTAAGTATTTGTACATGTGACACCTGCTATGGGGTCAAGGCTTGAGGTATCTGCCTTTTGGCTTTTCACATGTTGGTGCTACAGGTTCTACCATTTTTACACTTGTGGGATTTTAAACAAGTGACTTTAACCTCCTTGTGCCTCAGTTTCCTCAATACAAATGTACAATTGTTGCAAAGGTTAAATGAACCATTTTTTTTAAGGCAAATACCATAGTGCCCAGTACCTGGCAGGCACCCTGGCGATGTTCCTTTCACTTTATTTGTGGTAAAATACTTTATAATTTGTGTCATCAAGTTCTGAAATGTTTGAGAGGTCTGGCAATGCTCCAGGGAGGTAGGTGGATGGCCTCAGACCAAGGCCACCATGCCATCCCTCCATGTGTCGGGCCAGGCCGGCTCCATGAAGATGGAGAAAAACTCCATAGTCTTGCTTCTGTGGAAGGAGCAAGCCTGTATGGGACACGGAAGTTAAGATTTGGAGGGACGACCAATGGGCACCAGGACCCCCAAGTCAGGGATGCCCTTTGGCATGGTGGAAAAGTGAGACCGCTATGTTTGATATCAAAGAAAGAGTGATACGTAATAAATAAGGTGGATAATGGTGGACAGAAATACCTGTGGGCTTACAGAAGGAGGTGAAGCCTTGAGAGAATCTAAATAGTCTCTCCAAGGTCATCCCACAAGTAAGTAGCAGAGTTGGATTTAACGTCTAGGTCTACCAGATTCCAAAGTAGCCACTCATTATCTTCACATGCACCTGTTGGGTATGTAAGACAAGCATTATTTATTTCATGGTATTTATTAATGCAGAAAGTGAAAAGCATAAATAGGATGACTTTTTCTCATTTTCCAAGGACTTTCCTGGGTTCTGTCGCTGACATTCCTGTGTTCTAGGAAACCCTGAGTCCTGGGAAACTGGAATGGTCGGTCACCCTAAAATATTACAACCATCTTACATGGTGAGAGTACGGTGCCATGGCTACCTGTGAGTGGTAGTCTCTATGCATACACCTCCTACTGTGTAACGCTGTCATCTTTTACCAGCCATTCCATGGGACCCCAGCCAGCACCTCACCTGGCAGGGTGGCTCCAACCTTCATTCCCACAAAATCTGAATTCTTGATATGTTGCTCCTGTTTTTTATTGACCAGGTCTTTCAGGCAAGGGACATCCCTAGTGAATCCCCAGGTTCCAAACATAGTCCTTCTTTTTCTCATTGTGTAGCAGGAATACAGTTTCTTCCAAGTAATTAGGATAATCCCCCCACCCAATTCAGTGATCTTCCTCTCTGCTTATTGGCTTATTGGCATAAAGTGCCTTGAATGATTAGGAGACAGACTCAACTTTTAAGTCGTGAGAACCGTAAGTGTTCCCTGGTGGAAGCATTTCTCCCTTGGGCATTAGGGCCTCCAAACCTACTGAGCCCAAGGTTGTAGGAACAAAAAGCAGAACTCTTCAAGGGCTTAATTAGGCATAATCATGAAAAGGATCACCCCGTCTCTACCCCTTGGTCTCCAGACCTATGCATCCTGTCTAAGGGGCAGTCAGCACTATATGCTGATCTCTAAAGTATAAGTGCATTCAGTAGGAGAGCAACTCAACAAGGTATTATCTCTTAGCTGGTACTGTATTTGAGCATCAATCAGGCCATTCCAGTATTATGTCAAGCTAGCTGCCTTTGAGTAATGGATAATGTGCCAAGACTAGTGCCTCTGATCAGAGGTGATATTGTGAAAGATCTCTTGCAATGGATAAGGCATTCTGAAGTCCATGAATGGCGATATTAGCAGGAACTCTATGGACAACCCCACACCCAGAATTTGTGTCCATCGCCTGTGAAAACTAACTACTACCTCCTCTATGATGGGAATGATCCAATGTAATAAACCTCATACCAAGTAACTAGTTGATTGTTTGGGGAAATAGTACCATATCCAAGGGCTTAGCAGTTGCTATTAGCAGGTTGTCTAATTCATCCATGGATGCGCCAGATGAGGGGACCCATGTAATTGAACTCAAGCATAGCTTCCATCCCTATTGCCAAGGCCATTTTATACACGGGTCCACTGAACAAGCATCAGAGTGACTAGGAAAAAGGCCAACTAAGATCCACAGCATGAGTCAGCTTGTCCACTTGATTATATGGAGCCTCCACTACCCTGATTGTTCTCAGGATGGCATTCATGCAGAACACCGGTATCTTCACACTATGGGTCTCATTTAAGAGGTCCATACATACATACCTTCCCCAAACTTTCTTATCACCAGTTAATTTTCTTTCAAAGCGTCAGTATCCAGTCACCCATTCTCCATTGCATATGAGTCAGTGTAGATCCACAGTTCAGGCCAAAGTGGAAAATCACACATACTGCCTGATGTTCTGTCCCCTGGGAGGATCTCCATTGACTACAGTCTTTGAAGGCTGCCCAGGTGGGGCTAGAGCATGGCACCGTTCACTTCTGGCTTGTGCTGGCACACTGTGCAGATCCACTCCCAAACTGGTTGTGTGCTTTTTCTGTGTTGTTAACTGGTGGTGGGGACTTCTCTATGAAACTATAGTGTGGTTGAAGCATAGGCACCACAGTTGCAGGTACAGGTACCACAGGAGTCTAGGTCATCTGTTTTTGCAGCTTACTGGTGCCTTCTTGACCTGACTGGGCTGGGTTCAATATTTGTATCTTCCATTTTATAATGGAATTCTGCCTTGCAAGTCTAATTTTATAGTTTTTGGGGTAAGGCACCGGTTCTTCCTGAGTAATGTAAGCCACATGTCTCTTGGTTTCTTCCCCATTCATGTCCTTAAGAGAACTAATGATATTGAGCACATACTTAACGCAGTGACTTGGGCTTGGTCTGTATCTCCGTCCTCCCAGTGCCTACAGGAGAGAAGGGACTGGTTTAGAGTTTTCTGGGTGTACTTCCACTTGCCCTTGTGCACATTCACAGCTTTTAATTTGTCTTTTCCCCCTATGTATGATGTGTAAGGTCATACAAAGAATCAGGTGACTCCACACTTTTTATAATTACTGTTGTTACCCTGGTGACTAGGTGCTAGAACCACTTGATCTCCCAACACTTTGCCCTCCATCTTATGCCATGCTGCCTTCAGTGATATTTTGTTATGATGCCACCATCTACCATGAGCTACTCGTGTCCCATTTGCCCTCATCGGGGAAGTTTTCCTTGGGCTGCTCACACATGACCAACCCAAACCAGAGTCCCATTGTATGAGTTTGCTTCCTGGGACCACTTCTTCTGTCAATTCTGTATCAGTCAGAATCCAGTAGAAGCAAATGGAACATTGAAATTGGGGTAGTCCAACGGTGGACAGGGTTGGAAATCCAGGGCCAACAGCAGTGGCGATGTCACCACCGCTTGGTACAAGTTTCAGAGGTGAAGAGGTTTTGGGACCTGAGAAGGAGAGTCATGTAGACAAGCCTCTGAGAGGGGAGCAGTTTCAGTTGAAAAACACACCCAGCCCAAGGTAGCCTCACTGGAAGAGCTAGGAGAATAATTGCCCTGTCCTCCTTCCCCTCCCACTTCCCAGCCATTTCCTGCTGGACTCCTGGCATCCAGAGGGCACAGGAGCTCCATTGACACAGTTCATACAAGCCAGCCTCCCGTGGCAGAGCAGACAGCAGGTAGAGAAGGGGAAAGAATGGACCTGGAGAGTCAGGCAGGCGATTTCTGGCACACCATATGGAGTTGTTGCAATGATTTTACGAGAGAACAAACCTAGCAAAGTGCCTGACATATAGTAAGCACTCAAGTGTGCAAACATTGAGGAGGCCCAGACAGGTGATGCTAACTGCTCAAGGACACACGACTAGGTCATAGCAAGGCCAGATGGAGACTCCATACTTGATGCTGTCTTCACTGCCCCTTCCCGCCCTGATAGTCCATGTGGCTCTGCTACTGACATTAAGTTGTCCCTTCACCCTTAGTTTCTCCTCAAGGAGTTATCTCCCTATAATACAGCTTTTCGCAATGGGATGCACATCTCATCACGCTATTTCTACCTTATTTCATTGCCTCGGCGAATATATCTCATTAACCTCCTTACTGAACATCTCGGGTTTTAGATACCGACGTGATGCACCGCTCAACATCGTAGTAGACATACTCCTTTTGCCACGGTTAATGGATTTTTCTGTTCATAGATGTCATACCCCTCTTTCGATACCAAAGTAAGTGCTATTAAGAATACTAAATTAAGCGTCACAAGAAATGGGTTATAATTCTGGCTCTGCCACGAGCTAGGTGCCTGATCTGGAGAAGGCCCCTTCACTTACGGGGCGGGGGGGGGGTCTTGCATTTTTCATGTATAAGCCCTAAAGCAGGTGACTTCCTAGGTTCCTCCCAGCACCAAAGTTCACTGATGATGCAGAGGAAGAGCGGGAGGAGGATGGCTCACAGAATGAGCCCCGGCTTTGTACCAGGCACTGTGCACAGTACTTTACCCTCATTGTCTCACTGAACCAGCGTGACCACCAGGTGAGAAAGGATCATTATCCTCATTTTATAAATGAAGAAACTGAGAGTCAGGGCAGACTAGTGATGTACCCAGAGTCACCCAAATACCTTTTAGCAGCACCAGAATGTGTACTGGAACCCATCTGATACTAGAAACCAAACCCTAAACCAATGGTTCTCAAAGTACAGCTCCAGATAAGCAACAAAAGCATCACCTGGGAATTTATTATAAATGCAAATTCTCAGGCTCCACCTTAACTCCAGACTACTGGGGATGGGTCCCAGCAAACTGTGGTGGTTAACAAGCCTTCCATGAGTCTGATGCATGTTCAAAGGTGGAGTCCCCTGTTCCAGTCATTATGTCTACTGTTCCCCCACCATCAATCTCATACGCATCTCATTACATGCTCAAATATGCAGCTAGCAATATTGCTCTGTAAATACAGCCTCAGTGTCTTTCTATTCATGTATCCAATTTTACCACTAAATGTGCTAATTGCATAATTCTTCCTACATTAAGATCTCAGTATCTGTCATACTCCCTTTATTTTTCTTAAGTTTATTTACCTTGAGAAAGAGAGAGAGGGTGGAAGGGCTACAGAGAAGGAGAGAGAATCCCAAGCAGGCTTCACACAAATGAGCACAGAGCCCGACATGGGGCTCGATGTGGGGCTTGATGCGGGACTCACTGCAGGGCTCCAACTGACAAACCGTGAGATCATGACCCGAGCCCAAGTTGATGCTTAACCAACTGAGCCACCCCGGTGCCCCTTTCCTACACCCTTTAAATGCTTTCCTACAACTGCCCTCATTCAGGTTTGGAAGATATTCTAAGCCTCAAGTTGGTGGCTCCTGTCTAGCAGAAGGAGTAGATATGAGAATTATTTCCTGGTAGGGATATGTGCTAGGATAGATATAGGAAGCAGCAGCATTAGATTCTAAAGCAGTATGTTACGAACAAAGAAGTTGGGGATTTTTTCCAAACAGAAGTGATGCTTGGGTAGAGTTTCAAACATTAGCAAGAAAAATAGTTACTGTTATTGAGGAGATATTTTTGTGTTAATCTTGGTTCATTTCAAAAAAATCAAACAAAAGAGAAAATCATTTCACCAACTCAAAGATTTTAGCTAGCTGCCCCCTGCCACGATAACTAAGAAGGCACCTTAAAACAGAGACTCCAGTTTTAACTATCTTCCCCCGAAAGCTCAGGATTATAGCTGAGGTTAGAACAGGGTGGTTTGGGGGCATTCAGGAAAAGCACCGAGATTCAGATGGGGTGGACAAGTTTTGAAGGACCAGGCATCGTTAACCATAAAGACAGATGAGGCCATTCATTCCAGGCAGGTTAATAATGCTGTAGGGAGACGCGATTGAGAGCAGAGAGTGGTTTATTATTTGTGAAGATCTGCTCTCATATTATGGCAGGGTGACCTTGACTGTGTCACCTAAGGTACTTATGACTTGTATTTTTCACTTGGTTACATACTTAAGATACTGTTCTTTACAGTTTGGGAGGGACTAACATACATAACTGCTCTAATTTATGCATCACACTGCATCGTAGATTCGCGATTAGGTTGTTGTTGACATCGCAGTTGTTTAGGAGAAATGGGAAAGCGTTGAGTAGTAGGTGGCCCAGAGCACTGTCACTTATACGACTTAGAGAGTGTGTGGCTGTGCGCCGGAGCTGCATGTCAATATCACAGTAACGAGATTGTGTATTTTGCAGGAAAAGTGTGCGTGGGAGGAGTGGCTGAAGAAGAGGACCAGACCGAAGAGTTTAGTTTCTTGGGCTAAACTGAGGCTCTTGTGTTAGTCTGCTCTGGTGACCATAACTCAATACCACAGGCAGGTGGCTCAAACAACAGAAACTTATTTTCTCACAGTTCTGGAAGCTAGATGTTCATGGTCAAGGTACCATCAGGGTTGGTTTCTGGTTTGGCCCCTTCCTGGCTTGCAAATGGCCACTCTCTCACTTGGTCTAAGTGGCTTTTTCTCTACACAGAGACATTCTCTGGGGTCTCCTCTTCCTCCTCCTCCTCCTTCTTGAGAGGACACATGCCCACAAGCAGAGGGGAATGGGGGAGGGCAAAGGGGGAGAGACAGAGAGAATCTCAAGCAGGCTTCATGCTCAGCATGGAACCCGGCACGGGGCTCAATTTCACAACTGTGAGATCATGACCTGAGCCGAAATCAAGAGTTGGATGCTTGGGGCGCCTGGGTGGCTCAGTCGGTTAAGCGTCCGACTTCAGGTCAGGTCATGATCTCATAGTTCGAGCCCCGCATCCGGCACTATGCTGATAGCTCAGACCCTGGGGCCTGGAGCCTGCTTCGAATTCTGTGTCTCCCTCTCTCTCTGCCCCGCCCCCGCTCATGCTCTGTCTCTGTCTCTCAAAAATGAATAAAGGTTAAAAAAAAAAAGAGTTGGATGCTTAACCAATTGAGCCACCCAGGTGCCCCTCTTCCTCTTCTTATAAGGACACCAGTCCTATTGGATCAGAGTCACACCTTTCTGACCTCATTTACCTTAGTTACCTCCTTTAAGGGCCCATCTTCAAATACGGTCACATTGGAAGTTAAGGCTTCAATACTTGAATGTTTGGGGACACAATTTGGTGTCTACCCCCCACTGAGGGACTCTAAAAAGGTGAGTAACATGATCTGATTTGCCTTTCACTTAACTCAGTCCCAGAGGTGGGGAGTGGGTAGAGACCAGAGGCAACTTACAGCTATGGACTCCTGCAAGAAGCAGATGGAATGGTGGCGGTGTGGGAAGGAGGGCACAGAGACTTAGTGGGGGGACGATTTACAGGACATGGTGACTGAAGAGACAGGGAAGGAAGGGCAGTGAAAGGAGGAGGCACAGAGGGCTCTAGGGTGCCAGGCTTAGGGAGGGACTGTGTCCAGCACCAGTGAGAGGTGGGTAGGGATGATGTGTCCAGTTTTAGGCATATTGAGTTTTGGGGGGCTGTGGGGCACCCAAGGGGAGGTGTCCAGGAGCCTGGACTCTGCAGACACCTGGGCCGGAGTCTGAGACAGGGACAATCTCAGCAGATTTCAAGCGCAGTCACAACTCTCCTGAGCATCTATTCCGACTGAAAATAGCCCACACACGGCCCTGCAAGCCTTCTAGTCACAAATGCGAAAACCTCAAACACCAACAGCCTAGCGGGGGCAACACCTTAGCCTATTTCTAGTTTGTTTTTCCAGTTGGAGGTGCCTCGTTCCTCCCACCCCTCTTCCTCCACCCCCACCATACCTTTCATCCCCCCCCCCCAGGCTTTTCTCCTGGGGCCAGCCTGCCAGCCTCTCTCAGCCCCTCCTCCGACTACTCCCTGCCTTTCTTCTGTACATCTCTACCTCTTGTTCCGTCTGCATCTTATCTCCTCCCTAGGCATGCACATCTCCTGTCTTCATTTTCTTCTTCCTTCCCTGCTAACGGGCCCCTTAATGTGGATCCCCTCCAAGGGGACCTACTCACAGCCGCCCCACTTGCTGAGGGGCCCTAGCCCCTCTTGTCCCTGTTGGCCCTCAGCCTGTCTGGACCCCTCCCCTCTCGGTGGGTGCCTCCCCCGTCCCTGAAACACATGAGCCTTGGATGCAAGACCAGGTTACTGGTGCAATGGAGCACGGAGCCCGGCCAGAAGGAATCCAGGTCTGTGAAGGTGAAGGGAGCTACCCAAAGCCAAAGGTGGGGGTACAGTGGCTAAAGCAGATGAGAAGCTGATCTTCTGACTCTCAGTCCAGAACTCATCCTGAGGCGCCTGGGAATTAACATCAAAGCTGTCTAGGACCACGCAGATCCCTACTCTCACCTCAGCGGGGCATTCGCTGCTGCCCTGGGGTCCTCTTCATCATCTGCTGATGCCCCATCGCCGCCCCCCTCCAGGATAATGCTGCAAAGCTTTCCCGCCTTCCTGCAGCCAGCCTGTAGTCCTGCTCTGCTCTCTGGCTGTGCGGCATCCTGGTCCCCACCGGGCCCGTCCCACGCCCAGCTGAGGGTTTTGAAGGGACTTGTGTTCAGGGAGTCCACTCAGCCCAGCACTGCTCTACCTGGGTCTCCAGAAAGCAGAGTTCCTGTCTCTAACAGGGAGGAGGTCCGCCTAAAGGAAAGAATCGCTGAACACTGGGCAGCGGGGAGCCTGGAAAAACTGAAAAGACTGGGGCTCCCTCCTGCAGTTACAGGTCACATGTCTAAAAGGACTCCCCTTAAAGAGATCCAACTGCTTCCACTGTGTCAGCATCGCAGGGGGTCACTTGTGGGAATGTTGGCCATGTTTTTACACAGCCCAGAGGGCAGTGTGAGGAGTGAAGATGAGTGGGTCCCCAGGGGTCCTAGCTGGCCTCGGGGTAGACGCCCTAAAGGACTGTCTGGGACAGCAGGCCCACTAGCGGTCACTGATGATGGGAGCCCAGTGGTCCCTGGTCCTGGGGTTGGAGCTTCTGGGGGATTCTCTCTGGGATCCTCTCTTGCATTTATCCCTCAACCCACAATAACAGGACTTTGACGAGGGACATCTCTACTTCCCCAGAATTACTGATTAGGGTCCAAACTAGGAAAAAAGATGCTAAGTATCCCATACCCTAAAAAGCGACAGCTGGGGCCTGACACCCTCCCCAAAGGGAGCATAATACTTGAAATAGCTCTGCACTTGGCCACCATTCCCGACTCCAATCCATACAAGAAGGTTGGGGAAGAGCGAGGAGGGAGCGGGCCAGGAATCACTACATTGCTTCTTCTCTCCGTGAAGCCAAAGAAACTAGGAGACTCAGAACTGCTTCCGGAGATTTAGGCCACTGACACCTCATTTTGCAACTGGACGTCTGTGATGCAGCAGACTTGCTGACCAGCCTCCCCAACCTGCTGCAGCCAGGCAGGGGGGAGGTGGGAGAGAGGCAGGGGAGAGGTGGGAGAGACGCAGGGGGAGGTGGGAGAGAGGCAGAGCCAAGACGGGAGGCACTGTGGATCCCCCCACA
This sequence comes from Prionailurus bengalensis, assembly GCF_016509475.1. Classification (NCBI taxonomy): domain Eukaryota; kingdom Metazoa; phylum Chordata; class Mammalia; order Carnivora; family Felidae; genus Prionailurus; species Prionailurus bengalensis. Next base: position 116,391,858 of record NC_057355.1, on the reverse strand, counting down.
CCTGCACAATGATGTGTGCGTTTCTCAAGGGTGAATGGACATCCCAGAAGGGAGCCAGGCACAAGCCATATCACAGATACAAAACCAAAGGCAGGCAGGCTCCTTAGAACGAAGTGGGTGTGGGGAAGTATAGAAGAGGTCAAGTCTGGGCTGAATTTCCCACAGAAAGGCCCTACGTGGTGGGGAGGCCCCACTCGAGGAGCTGCCTTGGGCCCCCTACAAGAGCCAGCATTGGGGCACCTACCACACGGCCGTCCATGCTAATCTGTGAGGCCTCCACAGTGAACAGAGGGGAACGTGACTGTTGTCATGGTTTCCGCTCCCTCCACGGCCCCATCACTCGGAAGAGCGGAGTCATGAGAAGGCAGAGGAGGGGTTGTCTCAGAGCCTGAGCGTAGCCCCTGATCTCCTCCCAGAAGTCAGGGTGACCGCTCAAGAGTGTGCCAGGGCAGGGGCGGGGGGAGAAGGATCTAGATCAAGCCGGAGATTGAAGTTTGTAATGGGCAGAACTGGGCTTATAAAGAAGCGAAGTAACCAGGAGGTTCCCAGAAGGGAAGGCACATTCGTACTAAACCATAAATGTGATCTATCAGAGCAGTGGACACAAAATGCATAAAATGAGCCTGGGTGGCTCAGTCAGTTGAGCATCTGACTCTTGATTTCAGCTCAGGTCATGATCCCAGGGCCGTGGGATCGAGCCTCACGTTGGGCTCCCAGCTGAGTAAGGGGCCTGCTTGTGATTCTCTCTCCCTCTCCCTCCCTCTCTCTCTCTCCCTCTGTCCATCTCCCCCACTCCCACACTCACTATCTAAAATTAAAAAAAAAAAAAAGTCCTTTTCTTCTTGGACAATGTAGAAATTGCAAATGTTTAATCAACATAGAAAAGAAAACACAAAGATAATCTACACTGTGAAACTCACCAGGTTGTTCACTAAATGTTTCTAATTCTACTCTGGGCACTTACCAGTAAGCACGGACATACTTAGTGGCAGGCGTGTAACCAAGGTCATGACCCTTCTCTGTATCAATTCATGGAACTCACACAAAGGGGACCAGTGACCCAGGCCGTAGGGGTGAGGGCTTGATTTGGTGGCACTGAGCGAAAAAGGTCAAGTTTCACGTCCCCGCCTGAACAATCGAAAAAGAGGCAAGTGCCACAGGGCAGACGATGGGAGTGCCCCAAAGGTCTTCAACCCCACTGGTGGCTTTATGTGGGTCATTCGGGAACTTGGGAGTAAAAGCCCAGATGATCAGTCTGGCTCTTTCTGGGTTTTTTTGTATAAGGCGGTGGGTGCTGCCAGCTTCCCATCTTCCCCTGGACCCCCAGAGAACCAAGGGTGGGTACCCATCCGGAGGCCCCTCGTCTGATGCGAGCGCAGGCCCACATCCCGACTGAAAATGTCCTCAACCCTTCCCTCCCTGTAGAGGCTAGGCATGGCTCAGGAGCCTCTTGGTGAAGGAAGAAACAGGATAGATCCGTCTTTTCCTTGACTGCTACTGGTGATGGCCCTCCTGTCCTCGGAGAGAACAGAGGAAGGCCGAATGGGGCTGCAGGCTGGCCTTGCACTCAGCTGTGAGCTCAGGCCTGTCCTCTCCCACGCCACGCTGGGCATCTCTGCTGGAGGCTAGGTCTGCCCCAAGTCTGCCCCACTGATGTCCTGCGTGGCCCAATGCCCCCCTTCTTTCTCTCCCCCCAATCCCTGAAGCATATGATAGGCCTCTGCAAACCAGTAGGCTTTTAACGTGACTCTAAACTGCTCAGAGAGGGGCGCCTGGGTGGCTTCGTCGGTTGCATGTTCCGCTTCGGCTCAGGTGATCTTGCAGCTCGTGAGTTCGAGCCCTGCATCGGGCTCTGTGCTGACAGCTCAGAGCCTGGAGCCTGCTTCAGATTCTGTGTCTCCCTCCCCTGCTCACTCTCTCTCTCTCCCCCCCTCAAAATTAAACATAAAAAAAAATTTTTTTAGGGGCGCCTGGGTGGCGCAGTCAGTTAAGCGTCCGACTTCAGCCAGGGCACGATCTCGCGGTCCGTGAGTTCGAGCCCCGCGTCGGGCTCTGGGCTGATGGCTCAGAGCCTGGAGCCTGCTCCCGATTCTGTGTCTCCCTCTCTCTCTGCCCCTCCCCCGTTCATGCTCTGTCTCTGTCTCAAAATAAATAAAACGTTAAAAAGAAAAAAATTTTATAAAAAAAAAATTTTTTTTTAAAGTTGTTTTTAACTGCTCAGAGAAAAACTGCACCCGCAGCTGAATGCAAGCACCTGGGGTCTGAGCTGGATGGGAGGGGAGAGAGGTGGCTATTCTAGCTCCTCGAGGAAGGGAGGCGGCAGTGGGCAGAAAAATCTGAGGGTGGGTGCCACCAGTAAGTCACTGGACTCCTGAGTCTGAATCCTGTGAAATGGGGAGAAAGACACACGCGTCACTGGGCTGTGGCATTAGGTATAGCAGGGCCTGTAGACACAGGGAGCTCTGGAGCCTGGAGCAAGCCTGGAGACACAGTGTCAGCACTGAACCTGTGTGACATTGAAGGGCTTAGACCCTTTCCCAGAACACTTAGCTGCAGAGAGGGTTAGGGGAGAATTTTCGAGAGGAATTGTCCTCTGTTCGCCTACAAAGGACAAAGGGATGGGGTGTGGCAAAAGAAACCTTGGGGAGTTCCTCAGAGGGTGGTGGGGAAACCATTTCCAGGCACAGCGGTGCACGGGGAGAGGGGGCGAAAGAAAGAGATACCAGTAGCATCGGAGAAAATCTGAAGCCTCACCTTGGCCGCCAGTCCCCACCCTGAAGCCCTCCAGCAATGTGAACCAGACTAGCAGCCTCTGCCTGAATATGTACCCCCATCAAATTGGGGCAGAGACAGCATGCACCCCTTTGGGGGCTGCACCCTGTCCACAGCTGCTTCCCACCTGGGGTCTTAAGATGGGGATTATGGCCGAGGTGCCCACCTCCACCAGCCTGAAGCCACAGGGCAGGTTTCCCCCCCCCCCCGAGCCTTGCCCCCGAAGCACGGCCAGCAACGTTCACTATGTTCCAGTGAGGGTTTGTGGGGGCAGCTGTCTGAGGAGGTAAGAGGGAGAACCACAGAGATCACAAACATGGTAAGCGAGGGCCAAAGGGACCGGTCAACGTCCTCACGGCAAAGCGTGGGGGCACCTCGTAGCCACTCGAGGGTTCCCTTCTAGTCTGACAACTCGGACTTCCTAGGATCAGAGCGAGGGCACCTGGACCAGGGAAAACACCAAACTTTTAAGAGAAAGCAATCTTCCCATCAGAGTAAGCCCCCCAAAGAAAGAGGCAACGGCTACCAAGGTTTACCCATTTTTATTTTTTTATAAAACCAGCTACAAATAGTCTCCTTCCCTCCTCACAAACGAAAGCCACACAACACAGCCTACACGTGTGTGAGAGAGAAGATGGCAGGGTTGGGTGGGTGGGTTCTGAATTTCCACAGGGAGGCACCCCCTCTGTGTTTTCATGCTTCCTCCGGGCCCGGGAAAGGGGCCGGGGCATTGAGGAAGGTCGATCTAGCTCCAGCACACCAAGTCATCTGGTCCAGGCCAAGGGGGATGGCGGGGTTTTCTTTCCTCCCTACCATGTTGGGATGGGGCCTCCAGTCACCCCTGAGATACCTTCTAGGATTTTCTCCATGATAGCAAGAACCTTCTCTAGCCCGAGGCCCCACCAGAGCGTGTCTTGAGAAGGTGCGCTCCCCACTCCGGGCCCTCCCTGAGCACGGCCTTGAGTGGGCCCGTGCTTACGATGCCAATGCCTTCCAGACCCGAAATGGGGTACACGGTCCGCCGAGGTGGGCACACTTCTGGGAATGCTGGCTGGGATATGAGAGGGGCAATCCAACAGGGGCATTAGTCTTGGGCTACCTGCCTTCCTTCGAGGCCACCATGGCTGCTCATGGGAAGAGAGGCTAAATGTCACTTGTTGCCCTCTGTGTGACAGCTGTCTGAATGGGCGCAGCCACCAGGCCAGAGGAAGGCTGGACAGCCCACAATGGAATCCCAGTAAAATGTCTGCAGAAAGCTAGGCCTCATTTCCTCCTAGCTGGGCTATTATCCCTGCACTTCTACAAGAGGCAGAGGCAGGCGGCCCAAGATTAGTTTTGCTCTGGAATTGGCCTTGAGCCTGGGAGCCCTTAGAAGAGCTTGAGAAACAGGAAGAACTTCAGTATTGGGTTAAAAACCAAATAAACCATTGAGTTTACCAACAAGGTGGCTCGCTGGGCTTCCCCCTCCAGCTTGTGGTAACCACTGAGGACAGGATGGCAGGGGAGATAGAGAATGGATGGGAAGCCCCGGTCTGACCTCGCTGCTGAGAGTCTGTCTTGGGAAGCCTCACTCGTGCATTTGCAGGAGGCTGGCACTGCACTCATCAGTGTGGGCCTTCTGTCCTCTTCCCTCCACTGCTTAAAATTGTCAAAAATCGACTAAATAGAAGGCCCCACTGTGTGTCTTTTTCTTCTTTGCCTCCCCTCTCCTGCTTTACAGAGTAGATGCTGAACGTGGGTGAAAATGTTTCAAGTGGCTTCATGCAAATGGTCTGAGGGTCATTTGCTCGGTGGGTCATGAGGATACTGGTGTGCCCACGGATGGATTCTGGGCCACCCGACGGTCTGGAGAGCAGGAACATGTGGGCAGGGGGGAATTGACGCCAGTGCTGGCTACTGCCTGCCCTCCAGGGGCAACTCCCACCTGCCCCCCAGCCCAACCTCCCTTGAGAAGGCCAGCCTCCCAGTGACTTGCCAGATCTGACAGCTAAATCAAGGGGCAGTGCCCTCCTCCCACCAGAAAAGACCCCATGGAGTCTACAATATGATCACAGGGCTCCCATCTACATGCACACAGGGGTTGGTCTCCGGCGTGGCTGGGGATGCAGTTCTGGGTTCTAGAAAGCCGGGCCGTGTGTCCGGAGCCCCACAGCAAGAGCAGGGAAGGGGGTGGAATAAACAAACAGCAATGCCAACACCTGTACAAAAGAACTATACAATTTACATATATATTTATGTACAGTATATAAATCTCTTTCTTCTCAGTCCCAGCAACAAACACCTTCCCCCCCCACCCAAAAAAAAAACCCCTCAAAGTTGTCAGTAGCAGATCCAAAAACGTACAATAAGAGAGAGAATAAACAGTCTTTTTCCCTTTCCTTTTCCCACTGTGGTATTAGATATTGGTATTTAAAAATGAAACCAAAAAGAAAACACGCAAATGGGAGTTATCAAAAGTGCAAACATGGTGGGCACCACTTATGTTACATGGGATGTGGCTGGGCCGGGGCGGGCGGGGGAGGGGGAGGGGGGGCGTCGCGGAATCGGTGAAGGTTAGGTGTGTCGGATGGTCTGGATGGTCCGTCCTGCCTCCCTGGTCTCTCCACCTGCCCATTGGTTTTCCACTCCTTAGACGAGGCGTCCTACTGGGAAAGGGAATAAGCAAGGAGTTAGAGGTAGGTTTCCGAGGAACCCAACGACACGCATCAACTACTCCCAACCTGGGAGTGGCAGCGGTGGGCTTACAGGCGGGGACAGCAGGACCCTTGTGGTGCTAACCAATCCTTCTCTTCGTTCTCGGCACAAAAAAAAAAAAAAAAAAAAAAGAAGAAGAAGAAAGAAAATGGGAGCCAAAGTTACTTGGCCGATTCCTCCACTCCTGCCGTACTACAATGCTGCATTTAGGGGGCCCGTGGCGGGGACCCCAAAAAGAAGACAACTTCCTGAAGCGGTTTGGACCTGCTCATTTTTCCTGGGGGAAGCTGCCAACACTACCACCTGCAACAAACAGGAACATACAACACTCAAGTGGCCTTGGCCCCGAGAACTGGTGGAGCTTCCTTTCTACCTGGGTGCCTGTCTCCTGCAACCCCCTGAATAAGGAACGGACTCGAGAAAGAGCCAGAGGTTGTGTGGCCGTGCCTCCCGCTCTGGGGGTATTGGCAGCCCTCTTCTGCCCGGGTGAAACCACTGCTGGCCAGCACCTTTAAACAGAGTCGCTTTTCCAAAAGGTCAGGCCCTTGTTGGGGTATCTCTCTGAAATCCCAACTATTAGCTAAGAGGGCTTTGGTGCTGAGGGACATCAGCATAAGCTTCTTGGGTCCTGGTTCTCCAGGTCACAGAACATCAGGGTGGAGAGAATCTTGGCCGTGACCATGTGGTCCAGCCTCATCATCTAGAAACTGAGGCTTGCAGCAACTGAGGGACTTAGCCAAGGCCCAAGCCTCCCCCTGCTGACGCCCACTCTGCCCCATTGGGGGCTTATGGATCTTGGAGGCTTCTGCAGGGCCCAGGTCTCCTCGAGGAGGAGTGGGAGCTGAGAGGCGGATGCACCAAGAACTGGGCCAGCTCTGCGTGACCCCTGGAGGCCGCGTGACTTTGTGCATGTACCTCAACGCCACTGGGTCAGTCTACAGACTGGGAATCGGGGCCACGGCTGTGCTGCCTCTGCTCTGCCTCTGACAGGATCGCCTTGAGGGCTGACTGAATTCATGAAGTGGAGAAAGGACTTTGAAGAGCATGAAGTGCTGAGGGGACCCGCGCCCACCCAGCCGGTCACGCGAACCCACAGCTCAATGCTCCCGCCCCCGGTTTTGCTAACATTCCTAAGCCCTGAGAAAGTGACACAACCCAGGGTGGGGTGGGGTAGATGCTGGTATGTCTGATTTGACAGGTGAGGAAACCAGCCTGGAGAGGGAGTGGCGGGCCCAGGGCAGGCAGGTGGGCAGTGACAGGATCTGGCCTGGCTCTGAATCCCATCGCTCATCCACTCGGCCCAGCAGCAGAAAGATTCCCACAGAGAAGGAGGGCCCTCTAATCGTGCAGCCCGCTGAGCTGAGAAGTGCAGGGCCCCTGGTGTCCAGGCCTGGCTTGTGGAGGCTCCCGGCACTAATGCTTTGGCTACATCACATGGCTTACTCCTCGGGGCAATTTTATACGATTGTTATAAAATGACCACGTTGTCTCCATCGTATGACGGCAGAGCTGTGGCTCGGAGACGACACAGCTTTTACGTGGTGAAGCAATCTCGGACCTGGCTACCTTCTCCCAGGACCGTGCTTTGAACCACCGAGGAGGGCAGGGGACAGAAAAAGCCTGAACCCAGGGCAGGCGGCATCCTTGGGCAATTCCAAGGGAGGGCTGGGATTTTTTCACCAACCGAAAAACTAGTCTCCACGCTGCCTGTACTGATGCAGGGCAGGGACGATAATCCTGATGAAGATGTTTTACAAACTGAGGAAATGCGGACCCTCGGACCCAAAGCCACACTCATCCCTAAACTTCGTGCACTCCCCCAGCCCCCGGGAGCCCCCCACCTAGCCTGCAAGCCTCTCTCGGCCCACCAGAGGGCACCGCATGACACCAGATGACCAATGCAGGGGCTCGTTCCCCACATACCTTCGGCCCAAGCGACTTTTCTGGAGCTCTCCAGAGCAGAGCGACCCAGGGACGCTGCCTTCAGCCCCTGGGTGTGTTCGTCCACTACTAGCAATTTCTTTTGCGCGTTCACTACGAACCGGGTCACTGGGCTAAGTTCCTCACGTGCACCATCTTGTTAAACCTTCGCACCCAATCTAGGAGGTAGATGCTATCATCTCCATTTTGCAGAGGAGGAAACTGAGGCTCAGAGGTTCCAGAGCTAGCAAGCGGCAGGGCTGGGATTAAAAGCTAGGTCAGGCTGCCCTCAGAGCCTCTGCTCTCACCCCCAGCTCCCGCCCCCACCTCCCCGATGCCTCTCACTAATGCTCCCTTCTCCTGCAGGCACTGCCTGCTTGGAAGCTACGGGTCTCCCCGCCCCGAGTTCGAAGGCGGTGCCCCGGGCCCAGCGCCTCTACTCCTGCTCATGTCACCCCCAGCTGGGCCTGCTCCCCCACTTTCCCAGACTCACCGCTGGTCTTGTCTCCCTTGGCCTTCCTCAGGCAAGCAAAACTGGCCTGCTCACACAAGGGACCGCCTTCAAACACTCTGGGGTCCTTCTCATGGAGGGGACAGCATTCCGGCCTGGGAATCCTGAGGCTGGGTCCAAATGCCAGCAATGATGCCACCTCACGTGGGCCCTCTGACCTCGAGCAAAGTGCTATTCCTCTCTAGGCTCGTCTAGACTCCTCGACTGCAAAATGGGTTGAGGACGCACACACACAGTGACCTGCTTATATACATACACACACACACACACACACACACATACACAGAGGGACACATGTACGGACATGCACACATGCATGCACACGCACAGACCATGTACACACATAGGGAGACATGCACACAGACACCTGCACACACACACACACAGACATGCTCGCAGGGACACTCACGGACATGCCTATGCATGACACACACAGAAACACGCACGCGGACACAGGCACCCCAGCCATACTTTCAACCAGGCAGCGCATTCAGGGTCAGCGGCGGACGCAGAGCTCTCGGGCCTCTCTGTCCCACTTCCGGGGTGGGGAGCTCAGGGGGAGGGTCGAAGGTGTTGGGTGAGGAAGGATGGTAGCTGTACTCTAGGGGCCTCCCTGGGCACAGCTGTGAAGGTAAGTTGAAACTAAAGCCTGTTCCTAGCTGAGTCCGGCTTGAGGAGGAGCAGTGCTCCCTAAATACCACAATCCAGGTGACAGTTTTCCTGGGTGCTTCCCTCAGGTCCCGTGGCAGACACCTGGGGCCTGGCAAGGCTTCAGAGAAAGCCTAGGAAGCCCCTCTCCGCTCTGTGGCCAAGAGGTCACCACACTCGGCCTCCCCTTGGCATCTGTGTGCTGGGTAGACCAGAGGGGACTGAGGGCAGAGTCATTACAGATCCCTGTGGGTCCATCCCTCCTCGATCCTTACATGCCCCTAGGTGGGCCTCAGGTCTACGCTAACGCTGGGTGGTCTCTTTCCAAGACTGGTCCTCTGCCTATGCTCTGAAAAATGGGCACAAACCCCACGGGTGTCAAAGCGTGATGTCACCACAGGGGGCAAGCCCCTCATTCATTCATTCATTCATTCACTCGTCCGACAAGGATCTGATGGCACCGTGCACCGTGCTGGGGGTAGAACCGAGGTGACTCAACCCAGGGCTCCACGGGGGAGTCAGAAAAGTCAGCTGCAACACAGTGTGAGAAGTGCTGCTGACCGAGGCAATAATCTGAAGAAGAACAGTAATGTGGAACTTCGATTCAGTTCCTTCCTTGTCTCGGGCACCGTGATAAGTGTTTTCGCTCACTGTCCCACTGAGTCAGCACAACAGTCCTTTGAGGTAGATACCATGGTTGCTCCCATTTTACAGATGAAGAAACTAAACTCCAGAGTGGTGGAGTAATTTGTATTTGGTGAAGGAGCCAGTCTGTGGCAGAGGCGGGGTTTGAGCCAGGACATTGCACTGTGTCCTGGGGACCCAGAGTACTATGGGAACACAGAGAGGTGTCCTCAATCAGACAGGGGTGCCCAGAGCCATGAGCTCACTCACCCAGGGTCACACACCCCAGAATGAGGGCCAGAACCAGCTACGGAGGGGGCAGGTCCCGAGACACGGTACTTGGCGGTAATTCATCCACTTCCTGTGCTATCCTTTGGGTTCACCGAGGGTTATGAGCCAGAAAAAGCCCTTAAGTTTTCTCCCTGGGCAAGCTCAGCTTTTTTCAAAGCTCCCATTTCAAGCAAATCGGTGTCACCCAGGTTGGTATCTTCAGCCCTGACCCTTCGCCTGCACTTAGAGAACCACTGGTCCTTGAGATGCATCCAACTTGACACGTTCAATCCATACCAGTTGTCTTCTCCATCCCCCTATGCCTGCTCTGTTCGTCCTTCCATGCTGCCCAACTCGGTGAACAGACCCGCCCTCCAGTTGCCCAAAGCAACCTCCATCCCTATATCCACTCGGTCACCAGAACTGCGGCTCTATGTTTCTCAAAACCACTCACTTCCCTTCACTCCCACTGTGCTTTCATTAACTCAAGCCTCTGTCGCCTCCTGCCACAGCCTCCTGGGGGGACCTTGCCTCGCTCGTGTGCTATCTTTTTTTCCCGCACTGCAGCCAGAATGCATTTTTGAAGCAAAAACCAATCCTATCATTTCTTGGACTGAACCCCTTCCATGGTTCTCTGCTGCCCTTATGAAGTTGAGACTCTCCCCTTACCTCCTGTCACGCCCCAGCTCCTGCCACCTTTAAGTATGCATTTCAGTCCCACTAACATCTTTCAGTTCCTCTAGAACCGTTCCTCACCGCTACATCTTCACTCTAGGCTGTAGCTTAGAAACTTCTCCCTCTGCTGACCTCTTGCCTCGGCCATCTCCTACCCATTCCGCAGGTATCGGTTTAGATCAGGGGCTGGCAAACTCATCTGTAAAGAACTAGGTAGTAGATACTTTAGGCTCTGCAGGCCGTGTACAATCTATCCTTTATTCCTCTTTTTTGAAAATGACGTCCCTTGAGAAATATAAAAACCATCCTTAGCTCACAAGCCATGCAAAAATAGGCCAGCGACTAGATTGAGCCTGTGGCCCATGGCTGGCTTAGACATTGCTTCCTTCACAAAGTGTTCCGAGGCTGTCTGCCCCTGAGCTAATTTAAGTGCCCCTACATATGTTCCTACAACACTCTGCACTTGTTCTGTCATGACAGAGATGATTAGGTTTCCACCAGAAAACCTAATCCACGTTCTCCTCCTCTTCCGGGGCGCTCCCAGACTTCCTTTCTATTGGGTGTGGTCTGGTGGCAGTTCCAGCCACTACGAGGCATGAGAGGTAATATGTGTCACTTCCTGGACTGGAGCATAACCTCTCCACCCCCCCATAAGCACTGTTCCATGCTTTACTCCATCTGGTTTACTGAGAATGGAAACAACCGCCATGGTGACCTTGGAAGCCACCTAATAAAGAAGGAAGAGTCATTCTTAGCCAAGATAGATCTCAGAGTGACTGCACAGTACAGTCTCCATTCCTGTTCCTCCCCTTGCACGCACAGGCACGCACACGCGCACACACACACACACACACACACACACGCATGCACACACCATGACCTGGAATCATGCTGAAGTATTACAAAGGCAAGATGAACAAATTTCTCCTGTGTTGGGCCACTACATGTGTGGGTCTGCTTGTCACTGCAGCCTGGCCTCTCCTAATACCCTCTCCTAGCGCTTACCACAATGCACATAAACACCTTAAGATCTATGTCCTCGGTAGGCTGTGGAAGGACAGGGACCTTATCTGTCAACTGTACCAGGCATCCAGCATAAAGCATAACACACTTTTCATAAGCAGTTGAATAAATGAGTACCTGGGATCTCGTCTATTGAAGGAGCCCGTGGTCCCTGTGCCTGGGTGGGGCACGTTCTGGAAGGCCAGGAACACCCGAGTGAGCACTCACCTTCTTTGCTAACACCCAGGCAGCCCTTCAGCTCAGGCAGTGAGATGACCTTGTCCTTGTTCAGGTCACAGTAGTCAGTGAAACGCCGGGCACACTTCTTGGGCTTGGCTTTCTTCTTCACGTAACGCTTGAAGGGCTTCATCTCCCGCTTGTTAATGTCATTGCTGCTGTTGCTGTCCAACTGGCTGAAGTACCAGTGCACCACTCGCTCCTCCAGCGTGTGGCTGGGATCTGGTTCTGAAAACCTGGGCCACAGGCAGACACCCCCCACCCCCACCCCAGACAGCACCACTCAGGATCCTGCAGGAACCAATGGCCCCACTGCACGTCTCTCCCACGTGGGCAATGCCAGGGTGGTCGTGCTGAGCTGCCAGCAGTCAGGTAGCGAAGGCTCTTTCAAGCCAAAGACCTCCCAGCCCCACTCAGCCTGCAGCAGAATCAAGCCAGCCTCTCCAGCTAGACTCTCGAGACCGGATAATTTACTTCTCAGGGGTCCCCGAGTGGGTCACCCTTCTTACGTGAACCTGCCTCACCCTCTACCACAGGCAGGAATGTTCTTGCATAAGATGGGGGCTCAAGATATATTGAATGGATTTCATTCACCTAAGTAAACCACAGCTGGGATCCACGTTGTCCTCCTGGCCTACGGTTCATCGCCAGACAAGCTGCGGTTCACACGTGAACGTGTACACTCACTCAACGAACGTGACTATGGGAAAGGGCGATCTGAGCATGCACACACGCCCAACACCAGGCCAGGTCCCGGGAGGCATTGCCCCGGGCCTCAAACTGCTCAATGTCTTGGTAAGACTGAGCCAAATACGTTGAGATCAGCCAGTGACAATTCAGTGTGAAGTTCCCAGGGCCCGTCACTGTCGGGCAACAAGTGCCGTAGGAATCGAGAGAAGAAGACAGTTGTGATGGACACAAACAGAGCAAGTCTAAAACTGGCGAGTCCCAGACCTACTAGGGGTGAGTCTCTCCATGGAGAGGTTTTAAGTCTGGAGGTCTGGGATGGACCTAGGAAACCACATGTATGCTAGAACCCCGGGGGATTGTGCTTAAAAGTACCAGACTATAGCAACCAAGAAGGCTTCCTCGTGTCAAGGTGCACAGTAGTGACCACGTCTAACACAGCCCGCGTATGCACAGTACTGCATCTGGCAAGAAGAAACTATATCTTGCAAGAAAAATATTCACGGCACTTGCCAACACCTTGGGGTTCTTCTCTGGGGTTTGCCAAGTTTTCCAGAAGGGAGGGGACCATCTCTGACCCCACCCCTATGAATGAGCCAGCAAACTCTTTCCCTTTCCCATCCCCAAGTGCCCTTGATGTTTAGGGAAAAAGAAGTTTCATTACCCAAAAAAAGCCAAGCATCCCTGCTAAATGCCCATTCCTAATTAAGTGGATTGCAGTCTTGGGCAGCCCCCCCCCCTCCCCCCGGGCACCCTGGGCTGATTCCAAGGCAGTACAATTGGTGGATCTGCCAGCAGGATGTCTTCTGGACAGGTTTAATGCAGGGAGTACCTGGGCAAGGTGTGAGGGACCATCTGCCCCTGGTTCTTTGGGAATCTGCCTGGTCTGTCATGGAAAGCAGGCTCAGAGGGTCCTTCAAACAGGAATGGAGTTATTTGTCGTAGAGCTTCAGATTTTTGTTTCTGCCAGTACGTGGTATTTTGGCGTGTCAGAGCTCCCTCTATTTCACCCATAACATTCACTCTCAAGCCTACAGGGTATACCAGGTGAGCAGCAGAAAATTCTCTATCAAGATGCTTGTGGCACAGGAGGGAGGGTGGTCAGCTCCCTCTCTGAGCACCCTGCCTACCTGTGTTTCCCTGAACGCAAGGGAGGGTGTGGGCTGCAGAGGACAGCCAGGAAGAGCCCCAAGGGAGGTACTCCAGCTATTCCCACTGGGGACTCTCCCTTTGGACCCCTCCTGCCAGAGGCCATAAGAGCCCCATGGCGGCAAAAGCAGATCTTTCTCTAACCTTTAGGCTCAGCATAGCGTCATGTCTACCTAGAGGCTGGAATAATAAAGCCTCAGTCGCTGAGCTGGGAAGGGATGAGGTCATCCCGCCCAGCCGCCCTGCCAGGAGAGGCCCACTGCCTCCGACACGTGTTGCTGGGGCTCCAGCCTGTCCGGTTCTCAGCAGCTCCACCGATGGAGCTCCCGCACTGTCCTTTGGGCTGGTCTTCTTCTGACTTTACAACCTCTGGGAGTTTCTTCCCGTGCACAGAGACCATCACTTGGCTTTGCTCCCTTTTCCTTCCTTTCCTTCTGACTCTCCCTCCCTCCCCTGTCTCCTTTTGTCCGCTTGGTCCTGCCCTCCTCACTCCCAGCAGCGTCTCACAGCCATGACCACTGGCCTGACCTGGCCCTGGAGACTCCGAGGATACTTCCTTCTCCCGGGAGAAGTCTTCTGAGGCCCCTCCGAGTGGTGCTTCTCGCTCCGCCGCACCCTCAGCCTGTCCGGGTCCTGCCTCTTCCCCCTTCCTCCCCCTTCCTCTGCCCTCCACGTAGGGCTCCCTGCTTCTGAACTCCTTTGACTTCCAGAAACCCACCGTCCCACCTCCACTCCTGACAACAGAGCCCAGCTCTACCTGTGACGCTGGCAGCACTAGGGGCCTCCTTTGGAACCCAATACTTAGCACAGGCCAAGCTCTAAGTACATTTAAAGCAAGAATTTCTTAGCCTTGAGGGCTCATGGACCCTTCTGAGAACCTAAACAAAGCTATAGTCTTCTCTGGAAAAGCACACATGCACATAGCACTGTGCTGACTTCCAGGGTTTAATGGACTCCCTAAACCTCATCCAAGCTCATGGACTCAGGTAAAGAACGCTTGACCTACAGGGAAGGATCTCCAGCCCTGGCCCCAGAACACTGTTTAACCATGAGCCTTCTGGAAGAAGATGGGGTGAGAAAAAGGACGGTAGCTAGAGGGGTTTAGGGATAGTTTCCATGTTTCCAACAACACATAATAAAAAACTACAGAAGGCATTCAGCTTAAAACTCTGAAAATCAGGTTCTGAGTTTGCAACAATCTTAAGTCTCTGCCATACTTCATACAAGATCGAGTCAGGATTGAGCTGTGTCAGGAGTCCAGGTTTAGTCACACCAGCAGCAGGCACGCATGTGCAAAAGAGCCAAGAGGCCTCGGTTGGCTCAGGAGAAGCTGAGATTTTCCCAGGGGAGTGCCCGATGGGCGGGGCCAAAGGGCCTCCCGCAGAATTTCCAGGAATCTCTCAAGCAGTTTTATTAGAGCCCTTTCCATCACAGTGAGACTCCCCAAAACTTACCCCTGCCCTCAAAGCCATACCCCCCCTGATCCCTCCAGCTCCTGCGGCCTTCTAGAAGTATCCTTTAAAAACACTGGGAACTTGCCCTCCCAGCTCTAGGCTTCCTTCCGCTGGCATCAGACCTCCAACCTTTCTCTCACATGTGTACACACAACCCCTGCTGGAGACTGGGACTGTTGGGATTCAAATCTGCTCATCAGGCAAGGGCTGGGGACCCTACATCAGAGGGTGTAACGGTTCCTTAAATGACCTAACAGCGCTGGTCCATGCCATGGGCCTCCCTACAGGTGAGGTTCCACTCTACTAAAAGGGCTCACTGGGTGTGTAGAGTTATCCAAGCGTCCTTGGAGATGGTGTGGCAGGTCACACCCAAATGATACCGAATTCTAGATTTTGGAAAAACAAATCCCAAGACTGGTGTCCGCTCTGTCTCTGGGCTGTTTTGGTGGCTGTCCTGTTGACTTTGACCTCCAGGGATGATGAAACACACTAGAGCTGGGTGCCTCCCTGGCCACACTGACTGTTCTCCCAAATTCAGAGGTGACAGGTGCTGCCCTTCTCCTGCATTCAGTTTTGCTTCTGCATCCTCACTCTGCCAGGCCTTGGCTGCAATGCACAGCTGGAGAGCCAGCCCATTTGCCACAAGAAAAGTTGCTTTGGCCAGGATCTTGGGCCTTGTTCTGCTGTCCCAAGCAGTTTTAAAGAAGGTGAGGCGGGACGGCCTGGAAGCACTGGCCAAGCCAAGCAGACCAACGGAGCCCCATCTGGAGTGGGGTCCGAGCCCTGCCAGCTGTGCAGGGGGGTGGGGCTGGGAAACGCCGAGTCAGCCATATTCCACACTTTGCCTTACAAGGCCATCAACAAGTAACCGCGCTAGGCAGGAAGGAGGAAGCCACAGTACAGATGGTCTCTCCGTGGGGGACCGCATGAGGGGCCAGAAGGCTCACGCAGCCCATCCCACCTCCCCGGAAAGTTCACGTTCTCTGGGGCTAGATGGAAAAAGGAGAGGGCTCCCCTGCTTGAGAAGACTGCCAGCTGGGATCTCAGAACTTTTCCTTTGGGTCTGATGAATGCTAATGGGTGCCATGGGAGGGCTGATCTCAGGAGGAGCTCACCTCCTAGAGCCCTGGAAGGAAGGAGCATGAGGATAATTCAATCATCCTGCAAACTTTCATTGAGAACTGCTATCCTTGAATGATACTTGCAGGCTGCCCCTCCCATGTACTAACCACGGATGTTTCTATGGACACCCTGTTCTACTTTGCCTATTCTTAGATTTGGGCAGGACCGCCCCCCCCCCACCTCGCCCCCCAAATGAGGCTGGAAGCCCAGAAAAGGAAGCAGACATCTCCCTCCATGCCATGTCCGATCACTAATAAGTCTTCAAATCTGATTACTTTCACTGCTAAAGCTTCAGAAAACCATCCCTTCCCCCATAGCTGTAGTGGGGCTCCCCCTCGCCTATCGCTCTGATGATGGCTGGAATCCTCCCAGCCCGTCTTGCTCTCTTCCCATCCAGCTTCCCTATGGCCTTTGGGATGATTCTTCAAAAATGCTCATGGGGCACCTGGGTGGCTCAGTCGGTTAAGCGTCCGACTTTGGCTAAGGTCATAACCTCACCGTTTGTGAGCTCGAGCCCCATGTCAGGCTCTGTGCTGACAGCTCAGAGCCTGGAGCCTGCTTCAGATTCTGTGTCTCCCTCTCTCTCTGCTCTTCCCCCACTTGGACTCTCTCTCTCTCAAAAATAAATAAATATTAAAAAAAAAAAAGCTCACCTAATCATGGGCATCGTCCTGCACTTGGCGTGAATCACAAGGCCTGGCGTGACTTGGTCTCTGCCCCAATCCACAGCTCCACCTTCTGCCTGCCTCCCAGATTTAAGGCACACTTCTTACAACTCCTTGCACAGGCCCTGCCTCATTACGCCGAGGGCCTCTTTGCCCTGGTCCATCTAGGTTGGGGCATTACCCCTTTGTTCACAAAGATGCCGCTCAGGTGAAGTATCATCTCATATATAAAGTCTTCCCTCACGTGCCCTCCTGCCCCTGAAGCCCCCCAGCACTCTCTCTGCCTCTATTACCCCACTGACCTCATAGTGCAATCCTGTGATTCTATACCCCTTCTCTCGATCAGATCGGAAGCCCCTCCAGGCAGCGACCATGACTTCGTCCCCGGAACCCGACCCAGAGCTTGTACCAGGGAAGAATGGAAATGTTAAGAGTTGGTGCGAAGCCAGAATCTGTAGGCCTGACAGGTGTTACGTTGCGGGGAGGGGGGGAGACATGACTTCTTTGTCCCTTCTTCCCACTGGCCCCAGCTGATGTCCAGCTTTAATTGCCAGACCCTGAGAGGATGTAGGAGGGATCAGATATGCCTTCCCTGACTTCAGTCTTCTGTGCCTATGATCCCAATTCTGCCAGAATTCAGAGCAGAGGCCAAAACCCAGCCTGGAACCCTGAATTCTCTTCAACAGCCCTACTCTAGCTGTGCTCCCCAGCCTCCAGCTGCCCCGTGCCTTTGCTCTTTTATCATAGAAGAGTGCCTGGCCAGGGTCTCTCCACATGGGGCCCCAAGTCTCTTGGGCCCATCCAGGGTGCCGTAGGGACAAAGAAGGACCATGGTGAATTTGATGGCTAGATTTGGCCTCTTGGTCTTCCAGTAGTTGGTGAACCCTCTGATGTGCGGGATAAGGATCAAGAGGCCTTATCAAGACTTGTCTCTCTGTATCACATAGGGATCTATCCATCTATCTACCCATCCTTCTAGCTGTTTATTCATTCAGCAAATATTTATTGCACCTCTCCTATGTGCCAAGGATTATTTTGAGTTCTAGGAATGCAGCAGGGAAGAAGACAGATAATGCTCCTTCTCCATAGAACTTAAAATTTCATTAAGTAGGGTAAGCCAGACAATAAATAAACAAGCCAGCAAAATACCAGCTAGGGTAAGTGCCTGGCTGAGGAGTTAAAAAGAGGTGTGGTGACAGAGGGTGACTGGCAGCCCCTTTAGATGGGTTGGTTGCTAAGAAGTTGACATTTAAATGGACAGTCGGGACCAATCACAGGAGGATGGGGCCTCATATTCCAGGCTGCAGCAGCAGCTTGCATGGAGGTCCTGGGGCAGGCAGAAACCTGGAGGGTTCTTCAAGGCTTGTTTGAGGGACTGAGAAGGACCAGCAGCTGGGACACGGCCAGTGAGACCCTCCTTGCAGGGCCAGTTCAGGTGGGAGCTACAGCTTAAAACCTGGAGAACCTGCTACCCCTGGCCGTGGCCTCCTCATGTAAATGCTGCTCTTTCTTCCTGCATTCCCCAATTCCTGCCACACACACCCCCCCCCCCCGGCCCCCAACTCTCCTCCTGGATTTCTAAACTATTTCTTGGTTCATGTGGTGTGTCTTTTGATTACAAGTCCAGCCTCCAGGTAACACAGTTACCAAATGCATTTCAAACTTTTCATTCTCATCAACACCAAACCCAGTTTTGGCATAATATGAGCTTAACGTGAAAAATGTGTTTAGGAAAAGAATCCTTTTTTAATCTTCTCCCCACTCTAAATTACACCTAAAAGAGAAGGTTTTTAAAAAGAAAAAGAAAAATCTCTTCCCTAAGGATACGTTGGTATTAAAAACTGGTATTAAAAACATTGTAAACTTCTTAGTTTTTATTTTCTGTAAAGATCCCTGCAACCTGTGATTTGAAGGCAAGGCATCAGTCCTGATGCCGCCTGGCCAGGGGGACCTACCTGTGCCTTTGACCTCCATGGACACCTCACCCACTGGCCCAGGACCCAGCCGGATCTGGTACTTTCCTGGCACTCTCAGTCTGCCTGGGGCCGAGGCAACACCCATGCTCGGAAGCTGGACTGGGCTCCCAAGGAAGCAAGTGGGAGAAATTTGAAGTCTTGTCTTCTCTGGAGTGCGGAGAAAGCACCGGGCAGGCTCCCCAAGTGGCTGGTCAGAGCCAGCAGCCCCAGGTGGTTGTGGATGGGAAACACTCAGACCTGGAAGTTTTAAGCCCATGTTCCTCCTGTTTACTTTTTCCATTTTCTTCTTCTTTTTTTTTAAATGTTTATTTATTTTTGAGAGAGAGAGAAACAGAGCGTGAGCATGGGAGGGGCAGAGAGGGAGGGAGACACAGAATCTGAAGCAGGCTCCAGGCTCTGAGCTGTCAGCAACAGAGCCTGACACGGGGCTCGAACTCACAAAGCACAAGATCATGACCTGAGCTGAAGTCGGACGCTTAACCGCCTGAGCCACCCAGGTGCCTCTCCATTTTCTTCTAATAAATATCTCATCCCAATTTTTGCATGAAACGACAGGCATTTTTCATATTCCGAGCATGAGTAACAAAGGCAATAAATACTGAATATGCTTCCACAAACTCCCCTGCCCCCTCTTCTTGGAGAAATGGATACAGTCCTCTCTATTTTAAATGCCCAGTCGCTGAGCACCGTTGGCTGCCTCCAAGCTGTTCCCATCTCCCAGCCTATCAGACCCTGTCTCCATCTTCTCAGACTCAGTGCTGTGTCCCCCCTGGGGAGGCCTGATGTCATCCACAGGGTGTGCAAACCCAGAAGCCAGCCTGAGAGCTCACACGGGGCTGCTGAGAGGAAGTGCACCAGACCAGCACCTTCCAAGAGTGGCAACCAGGAGGCAACCTCTGCGTTCACTTGGACGTGACCTAAAACTGGGTCTTCCGGACAGCCACCCTCGCCTGCCGCAGGATGCAGCACCCCTGAGCTTGCGGTCCTGGTTCCCTACGCTAGACACACACCCTGTGCTCCTGCGGATCGCCGGCAAGGCGGCTACGCCGGGGCCTCTCCCCAGGCCTGGAGCCTGGACCTGCCACCGTGGTGGCACTCCTTGCCTTGCTGATGACAGCTCTGTCTCTGGGCAGATGCGGAGGAACTGGGCCTCAGAACTCAGAGACAGGTGCCCGTCCCTGCCAACATGGGTACTTCCTCCACTGCTGTAGGAGCCCGACGCCCCCCTCCCCAACACACACCCCTTCTGTGCCTCCCCTCTGGCTTCCTGGTCCCTGGCCGTCTCTTCTGTCTCATCTGTCGCTGCTCTCCTCTCCTCCTCACCCCCTCCAGCCCAGCCCAGCCATACTGGACGATGGGTGTGCCCTTTCTTGGAGCCACAGTGTTCTTTCCCTTTTCCTGGGGTGGTTTTCCTTCCTTCACTGGCTAAGTCCTACTTGTCTTTCAAAACTCAGCTCAGCTATCACCTCCTCCAGGAAGCCTTTCTGATTCCTCCGGACTGAGTTAGCAAACCCTTTTCTGTTCTTCCACCTTATTCTGGCACTGACCACGCAATTTGCAAGTATCCCCACTAAGCTGCATACTTTGCGGACAGGAACATGCCTCACATCCCTGGGTTCCTATTCCTTAGACCAGTGCTTGTTCAACAGGTGCTAAATGTGTGGATGGGTGGATGGATACATGCGTGCATGCGTGCGTGCCCCAACCACTGACCTAATGGGCCCAACTAGTGAGGCCTGGGATGCTGGTCACTGGGGAGTGTGTGCATTTGAGCCTCATGTCAGGACTGCCTCAGCCGGCGTATCAGCTGCTGAATTAAGTTGGATTTGGATATGGCGACGTCCAATCCCACTGCCCAGAGCCCTTGGGGTTCTCAGGAAGCCAAAAAGGCACGTGATTCCTGCCTTCTCAGAAGAGAAGAAAAATCGCCAAGTGCTGTGTACTCCCTCCCTGCCCTCACTGCCCGGTTACATGCCCCTCCCCCTTCCTGCTATTCAGGACTCTCACCCCAGTGCATCCACTCCTGAGGCTAAGGTGCTGGAAGTCTCTAGACATCCCTAAACTTGCCTGTAATCAGGTAACTAAAAGGCAGAGAAAAGCAATTGCCAAAGAACAGGGAGGGGAGAGGGTGGGAAGACTTTTGGCAGAAGGCAGGACCAGTCCTTGCCCTACCCAACCCGTAGCCCCTCTCCCAGCCTCCTGAAGCATCCGGAAAGGAAAGTCAGGCACCCACATCCCCGGCTGGGCCTGCATCCCACTCACGTTCTCACCTCCCGCCTCCAGTAGGCGCTGCTGAGTTGATGGCCTGCACCATGTCAGTGGTGAGGGCATCCAGGAGGCTGGTGATAAATTCCATTTTCTTCCCTTCTGGGCACCCTGAAAGATAAAGTGAGATTTGAGGGCAGATCCCAGGGCCCCTGTGATGCCCCACCCAGCACCCCCCCACTCCATCCTACAGAAGGGGAAGCAGAGCCAGAGGAGGGGAGCTGCTTCTGCACCACGGGAATTGGAAGAACAGAAAGAGGTGAGGGGACCAGCAAGGGGCAGCCTCTCCTCCCACCTGGCAGCTCCCTGTCCTTGAAGGGATCGTCCACCTCTGCACTCTTGGCCCTGGCGTCGCTCTCACAGCTGGGCATCACGTAGCTGGGAGGAGAGAGACACGGGGGCGGGTAAGGAGGGGCTGGGAACTGGTGCCACTGCCAGCCGCAACCACCCTGTTGTCACTAAGCCTAGAACTCCTAGGGCCAGCAGCAGAATGGCGCCTGTGCTGTCCAGCAGCCACCCGGCAATCCCAGTACCAATGTTTCCAGAGGCGTGTTCAGGCATGGCATGGCAACCACTCAAGCAGAGCGGCGCCTCAGTCACCTGAGGTCTGCACGCAGGATCTTTGGGATCCGCAGAACCGAGGGACTTGGGGCGATAACCTTCTCGCCGGTAAACTGGAGTTCGGAGAGGTTACCTCCTTTTCCGAGGTCATCCAGCGAAGAAGGGACAGAATTGTTACCGGAATCCGGGACCCAGGTCTTTCTACCAGGACCGAATCTGCCCAGGAGCAGAAATGTTCTCCTCGTGCCTTGATTCCCGCCGGGCCGGGCCGGTAAAGGAGGGAAACATGAGCCTAGCCTAACAGGGAGCTGGGTCTCCTACCCCAGGGTCCCCCTAGGGGCAGGATGGCCTCGGGGGCTGGGGGCGGGGGGCGGGGGGCAGAGCGGGCTTACCGTGTGGAGGTCCCGGGCAGTGGGCGCCCTGTGTCGACTAGCACACACCAGCAGTAGCCAGTGGACTGGTGGCACTGCACTGGCTTGTAGAGGCCCCCGGGGGCGCACTCAGGGATGACGATGCCCTCCCGGGGATTCTGCCTGGCCTCTTCCAGGGCACTCTGCCTCTCCTGGTCACACGAATGGACCTTCTCTGCAAGAGAAGATGCAGCCTTTGGGGGCGCTCCCTCCCGTGGCTTCTCACCACTGCTTTTGGGGTAAGGATCCAGCCCGGCCCCCAAGGAACTGATGGCTGGTGAATCACCACGGAGAGCTGTGGCTCCCAGACCGGCCCACGGTGGCGGGGGCTGGCGGCCCAGAACCTGCCTGCAGCCTCTCCACGGCCAGGGCTCATTAGCATTCACACCCAGTAGGTTCTACCGCACGCGCAACAAGCCGGCCCTGGACGGCAGGGCTGTTCCTCATCCGATTGGCAGTTTGCCCCCGGGGGTGGAATTTCCCCGACTGTTTTCAGAGTGGCTCCTGCTGATGCACTGTCTCCTGGCTCCTGGAGGTGCAGGAGCCTGGCCCCTGGGAGCTGACAAGCTGACGCAGGAACGCCTGTGTGTGCGGATGCTCTCCCGAGCCCAGACACAGCAGGACAGCGCCCCGGCCGCCAGCCTCGGAGAAGCGATGCTCAGTGCCCAAGAGGAGCAGAGACAGGGCCCATCCCCACTCCTTCCCAGGCTCCAACAGGAGGCTTGACAGGCCTGAGCCGATGACACAACACTGCCCCATCCAGCGGGAGAGAGAAACGCCCACAGGAAGCGTCTGCGCTCAGCAGCCTCGGGCAACACGCGAAGGCGGCCTTACAGCCAAACCCGGAGTCCCCGAACCGGGCCCAGGCTGTGTGCGGTGCCCCTCGCCAGGCAAGGCCGGCTTGGGGGGGCCTCAGCCCCACAAGGCCCCTGGCCTGAAAATTCCACCCAACAGTCTGCCTAACCTGACATCCCTTTCCTGTTGTGTTGTTGCTGCTGTGTTTTCTTTTGTCTTTAAAAAAAAATTTTTTTTTCAACGTTTATTTATTTTTGGGACAGAGAGAGACAGAGCATGAACGGGGGAGGGGCAGAGAGAGAGGGAGACACAGAATCGGAAACAGGCTCCAGGCTCCGAGCCATCAGCCCAGAGCCTGACGCGGGGCTCGAACTCACGGACCGCGAGATCGTGACCTGGCTGAAGTCGGACGCTTAACCGACTGCGCCACCCAGGCGCCCCATCTTTTGTCTTTTAATTATTAAACATAAATAGCACTGGGTTTCCTTTCTTGGTATAAAGAAAATTTTGAAAAACCCATGATCCCACCAAAGGTAGACACTACCTTTCCTAGACCTTTTCTTTTGCACATACAACATGAAAATACATACGCACACACCTACTTCGTTGTTTGGGTTGTTTTTTTTTTTGTTTGTTTTGTTTTTTTACAATAAAAGAGATCACGTCATAAACCGAGTACTATTATTTCCTCTTGTCTATTTTTTAAAAAATGTTTATTTATTTTTGAGACGGAGAGAGACAGCATGAAGGGGGGAGGGTCAGAGAGAGGGAGACACAGAATCTGAAGCAGGCTCCAGGCTCTGAGCTGTCAGCACAGAGCCCGACGCGGGGCTCGAGCTCACAGACCGTGAGATCATGACCTGAGCCGAAGTCGGAAGCTCAACCGACTGAGCTACCCAGGCGCCCCTCCTCTTGTCTATTTATTTACTTTATTATCTCTTTAACAAACACGAGTCTGTAACTTTCCTCTTGAAGATGACAAGAATGGTCTTGAGCGACCCATGAAGTTTCACAGTGTATTATAAAAATACCATTCTTAGAGGGGCCACGGAGTGGCTCAGTCGCTTGGGCGACTGACTCTTGATATCTGCTCCGGCCATGATCTCACCGTTCTTGGGTTCAAGCCCTGCACCGGGCTCCATGCTGATGGCGTGGAGCCTGCTTGGGATTCTCTCTCTCTGCCCCTCCCTCACTCGTGCGCATGCGCTCTCTCTCTCTCTCTCTCTCAAAATAAATAAACATTTTTAAAAAATTTAAAAAATACCATTCTTAGAGCCAGGAAGTTGGTACCAGCAACCTGGAGATTCATGCTGCTCACTGAACAGCACAAATGGTCCAAAAAACAGCAGCTCAACTCTAAAGGAGCCAAACCTCTGAATTAATGGCTCTGTGAACGATCGACAAATGAGCAGTACAGATGCTTGAACGAAGCAGGTGGACACAGAGATGCGAAGCAGCCCAAAGCAGTCTTAGAGAAAAGTCACACAACGGGGAAAAGATTCTTTGTCTCACTCCTAGGAGAAACGCTGAAAAGCAATAGCCTACTGAGTCTCATTGCAGGGAGAGGGAGAGGGGGATGTTTCCTTAGGGGCATAAAAAATATCTAAGGGTCAGGAGGCAGCTATGCTGAGCACGTTCATTATTAAACTATAACTCTGATTTTGGAGAATGAAAAAGAATACTACTGTTTTCATAATGTAAACACACACACACACACACACACACACACACACACACACACAAAACTAAACAGGATCTCCTCGGCTGGAGGAACAGAAGTTTAAAACAGTTGACAGACTTTAGACTAGGGATTCTAAACCTGATTAGAACTACCACCAGGACAGCCTCTAGAGGCAGCTTAAGTAAGAGACATAAACTGATTGGTTTATCATAGACATAAAGCTGGCTTGAAGACCCAGATTTTTGGCTTTGGCCCCTGGCTGGGATGGAGCCATGGCCCCTTGTAGGGATTCCACAAGAGTTTCTCAATACCTCCCCCAACCCCAATTTGGTTACCTTATTTCCCGACCTCATATTTCATGCCACGGGAAAGGCGACAGAGAAGCAAAAACCAAAGAAAAACAGTTTTACTGGCACCACGTTCGTGTAACAACCTCTGACAGAGGCTTTAAATTAAGGTCCTCCGGGCCAACATTCTAAAGCCATAAATCAGACAGAAAGGGAGAGGTGCAAAGAGAGTGGGGGGCAGAGCGAATGATAACCTGACTTCACACCGTCGGGGATCCTGGAACTGCAGAAATGTGGAGAGAAGCCATCTAAGAAGGTGGGACCCCGTGGTTTGGGGGCCGTCGGCAGTCTTCTGGAAGCCCTTGAAGGCTGTTCTGAAATGTTTCCAGCCAGTTCCCATAGAGGCTGCACTGAGTGGTACGGAGAATAGAAACCATACAAGTGATAAAGCTCGCTAATTTGGAAAAAGTGGGGGCTAGCGTGGAATTAGAGAGAAGGCCAAATGTAGGGTTTATTGCTTGTTTGCTTATTACTTTATGACAGGCCCTGAAAATTCCAGATGCTCCTCTAAGAAAAAGACAGGAGAGGTTTATAATAAATCACTAACCCTCTGTGAAGCGTACCCAGGGAATTTGTCTTCCAACAGAGAGAAAATCTCCCTTAAAACCATCTTTATACTAACAGTCAAAGCAAATATTCATTGAGTATATGTGCCAGGTGACAAGACAGCTTGCTTAATCTCCTTCTGTGTGAGGGGGGCACCATTATTTTATGCCCATTTTGTAGACAAAGATGCTGAGCTTTGGAGGGATTCACGAATTTTCCCAAGTGCGCTCAGCCAGACGGAAGAGAGCTGGGACCCCAGTCAAGGGCTTCTGACAGTCAAGCCTGTGTCTTGTGAAATTTTATACAGAGGTTACTGCCTCTAATCGGTTACCCTGGGAGAAAAATGCATTTCTTTTTAGTGTGAACCTCTTCCGGGTCAGTCACTTTGCAGACTACCCCAAATCTGCTGCATTTAAAACCAAGTGTGTAAAATCACATCCTTGCACATGGACACAGCACAGCGTCTTCTGAACCTCTGATTGTTCTCGGCCTAAATACACTGCACATCTTGCACCCGAGGATTTTTGCCCACTTTGCTCTGGAACTGAAAACTTAAAGCCAAATTTGCCACTCGCCTGCCATCACAGAACAGCAAAATGAATACTAAGAGCTCGCACTCTGAGTGTTCAGCATGTGCCAAGCTTGATACTGGGCACTTGACTTGAACTCACTTCAAACTCATCACAAACCGAAGACAGGGGTCACTATGACCCTCACCGAGCAGAAAAGGACCCAGGAACACAGGCGGACTGCATGGTTTCCTCAAGGTCATCCAACCGGAAAATGGCAGAGCTGGGGATCCAGCCCAGGGAGCCTGCCCCCGGGCTATGCTGTCCACTCTTCAATACCATCTCTCACTGCCACATGCTCATCTAATTTTTATTCTAACCCATATTTTTATTTTCCTTGGTGCGGCAGATGGTTAGAAAATGGTTCCAGTGAATCGCACCTCTCTGTATCTGCGCCCTCTTGCAGACCCCTCCACGTTGACTCTGATTTGCTTTGACGAATGGAAAGGGTAGGGGTGACAGTGTGTGACTTCCAGGCCTAGGCCTTAAGGGGCCTTGCAGTTTCAACTTTCACCTTCCTGGAAGCTGCCCTGAGGCTACCATGTAAGGAAGCCAGTCCAGCCCACTGGAGGATGAAAAGCATATGAAAGAAAACAGGACTGACGCAGTGCCCAGCCAGCACCAACTGACAGATGTGTGACCTTGATCATCGAGGCCGCTCCCGCCCCATGGACCCTCCAGCTGGATGAGTCCAGAAGTGCGTTCAGACAGAGCCAGTCAAGGAACCACCCAGCCAATGCACAGAAACATTCCAGCATCTATTGCTGGAACACCCAGTGCAGAAGTACGCCACACCCTTCAGCCGATCGATCGCTATTAGATCGATCAATTGATTATTCCTCCAGTCAGTGCTTTTCCAGAAGTCATGAAAATATGAATCAGTAGGTACCAAGGGACATAAACTCATTCTGTGTCTGAGGACCCAGAAACCAGCCCCATCCTTAGGGCCACTGGCACCCTCTGCCCTTTTGGGTTACCTCCCAAATGAACCTTAAAATTCACCACGCTCAGTCTTCCCAGGTACCAAGAAGTCACCTTGCACTAATGTAAGGCAAAGGGTCTACTTCGAGGATCTCTTCTTGACCCTCGGTTCAGAGGGAGCTCCCCAGAAGGAAACGCCCCCTGCTCTAGAACATTCCGTCTCTGCTTAACGAAGTTCAGGGAAGGATGACAACATCACAAGTTCTGGCCTGATGGTGATGAGAAGGACCAGGTCCATCGGCAAACACTTGCAAGCCGTAATCAGCAGCACAGAGGAGCAGTCAGGGCTGTCCAGGGGACACGCGGATACATGACACATTGTCACACAGTCACGTGCCCCACCACTACAATCCTACCCCAGGAGGGTACGGAGGAGAGATGAGAGCCAGGTCACTCCCCACCCGGCAATGGGTGCTCTGAGTCTCACAAACATCTGACTGCCTGAGAGAAGAAATACAACAGAACGGTATCCCGTGGAAGAAATGAGGACACGGTCAGGCCCTTGTCACCAGAAAACACACAGCCCTCTCTGTCACCATGTATACTCGCACCACAGCAAAGCAGGCCTGAAGCAGGGAGGGAGTGGCAGGGAGGGGTAGAGGAGAGGGAAAGACTAGGCTGAACCAGACAAACCTAAACTCTGTCTGCAGGCCCAGGGCATGGGTTCTTTGTGTCCAGCCAAGACAGGATAAGCATGGAGAACCGCTCTGTCTGCTTCGGCTGGCCCCTGCCCCTGTGCTTCTCAATTACTCGTGGTAATGAGGAGCAAAGGAGAGCGCGGACAACCTAAATCCTCGGCTAATCCCCAGTCCTGATTTTAGCCCAGAGTTTATCCTTTTGTCCTGGGAACTTTTTCTCCCTTATCATTTTTTTTTTCTTTTTTTCTTCTTTACTTTTTTCCTTTTTAAACAAAAATGGCCAACAAACATAAACATTAGAAGATTCAAGTTTCAGGTCCTTGGGCTGGGCTTTCTCTCCGGTTGCTGCCATCCAGAAGAGGAGCTGCTAAAGAAAGAGACAGACAGCAGAGCTAAGACACTGGGTAACCTGAGTCAGCAGGGATCCGTGAGCCAGTCACATCGTGGACTCTTTGGAGACAGAGCAGGGGTGACGGAAGCAACAGGAAGAAGGCAGTGATTAGGGCAGGTCAGTAACATTCAGGGTTCTACAGAGTCACGGAACCAAGAACAGACCTACATCTACATCTATATCTGTATCCGGATATCTAGATCTGTCCACATTTAGAGCCACCTATCTATATATGTGTGTATATTCATCCATATATAGATATAGATAGATGTAGATATAGACAGAGAAAGCGGAAGAGGCAGAGAGATATTTATTTTAAAGCATTGGCTCACACGATCATGGGGACCTGGCAAGTGTGAAATCCGCAGGGCAGGCTAGAAATTCAAGTAGGAGTAATGGTACAATCTTGAGTCCAAAATCAACAGGTCAGGCCAGGAGGCTGGACACTCAGGCAGGATTTCTATGCTACAGTCTGGAGGCAAAATCCTTTGTTCAGGAAATCTCAGTTTTTGCTTTTAAGACCTTCAACTGATTGGATGAGGCCCACCCATGTTATGGAGGGTCATCTGCTTTACTTAAAGTCAACTGATTGCAAGTGTTCATCTCATCTAAAAAATAACTTTGCAGCAACATCCACACGAGTGTAGGAACTAGTCTACTAGTGTAGAAATCGGGCACTGCGGCCTAGTCACGTTCACCTACAAAATGAACCATCGTGACGTCCATATGAAAAATGAGAGTAAGAAAAAAACCCCAATCTTACAGAAAACCACACCGAGAAGGGCCATGGGCCATAGAAATGTGCACTGGGAAGGTGCCTTGATGAACGATGCAGTATTCGTGGAGAAAGAACCAGAAGCTCTCCTCCCAGGGGAGGTGCAGTTGCTAATTAAGGGCAGCTGCTCAGGGCATCCTGACGGAGGGCTGCTGATCTGAGAGAAAAGGAAGTGGGAAGCTGATGGAGTGGAGGGCAGTGTCCTGGGAGAGGACGGGGCTCCTGGAGTCTCGGACCTAACGTGGGATCCCGAGTGACCCACGAGATGAGGGCTCACAGAGAGGATGCAGAGGAGGTCAGGGGCCCCCGTGGACACAATTTCTCCCAACGTCGTACAGGCTGTGTGCTGGCACCATGTCACGCTATGGAGAGGTCAGAAAAGTTCTGGAAGACATAGCAAGAAGGAAGAACCAGTCCTGAGATCTTAACCTATCCTTACCCCAGGCATTCCTCCATTCCTGGAACTTTCCCTGAGGGCCCCAAGCTTGAGCGCAGTCTCCCTGTGCTGAGTCTAGGACTGAGGATGCCTCCCGTAGCCCTTACCCTTGGGGCTGTGACTTGCCAGCTCTGTACGTTCCCGAGAGCGAGGCCTAATGGCAGCCTTTCTCCCCCCTTCCTCATCCCCACCCCCGGCCCCCAGCTCCTCCTTCGTAGCAGAGCCATGGAGTCTCCATTTAAAGGACACATAAAGAGGATTTCGTCCAGGAGCCCCCGTACTGCTGGAATCCTTGCAATGAACTCTCCAGCCGCGGAATTCTGCTCCAGCCTGACATTTCAGAGACGGGGCCACCCATTGTTGAGTAAATGCCAAACGGTGGGGATGAGACCACAGAGGCTGAGAAGAGAATGCCTGTCCCCTTGACTCATCCTGGAAAATGCTACACTCAACCCTCAGACTATCAAGCATTGGATTTTCTTGGGGGGGAACAAGTCAGCAAGAGGTTACCCGCCTGGAAAGTGGGAGGAACTTATTTATGCTTCGCTGCGAAAGGAACCGTCCCACCAGGCCAAGAACATTAAGGAAAACACTAGCGTGGTGTCGCCTGCAATTATCCTGAAACCCCTTCAAACACCGCACGCCCACCTAGCTTCTTATCAAAAATGAATGAAATGCTGAACGATAACCCAAAATAACAAACCGTGCTGTGAAAAACAACCTTTCCTCAATCACAACATGAAATTCCAGAGGCGGAAGAAATCGCGTGGCTCCTGCCTCGGGCTTCTCTGAGTCAGCGTGTGAGGGTGGGAGTCACGTGCGCTGCTGAGGAGGGGACCGAAGACACGAGAGGAGGGGCAGGTGGGCCCAGGTCCGAAGGCACTGACCTTCCTGGTGTTGAAGGGCCAGAGATGTGGTCTCCGGGGGAGGAGATGCCGCTGGAGCCCATACTCTTCAGGAGAGATTTATGGAACGTCATGGAACAGGCCCTTTTTTGTTGACTCGGC
The DNA here is from genome assembly GCF_016509475.1 of Prionailurus bengalensis. NCBI lineage: Eukaryota > Metazoa > Chordata > Mammalia > Carnivora > Felidae > Prionailurus > Prionailurus bengalensis. The sequence continues at coordinate 116,362,050 of NC_057355.1, read as the reverse complement.
CACACAGCGTTTTAGCACCTATGGTTTCAAGCCAACTATGTGAAGAAGTTATTTTTCTTACTTGTAGACTTCGCACTTTTTCACAGGAAGGGCCAAGCAGCCCCCCGGGGGACCATTCTTCCAAGCATCGTGTGCTGTGCTGGCTCCACCCTTCCACCGTGGACCCTTGCATCACACCCCACACTGACCTGCCATGTGGCCATCGCCAGTTCCCGAGTCTGAGTCATCCAGGGACCTAAGCACCCTCTGGAGGGGAGGGGGACGCGCAGAACTATCGCCCAGGGCTCCCGTCAGAACAGAGGACAGACCAGAGGCCTAGAAAAGGACAAGCCCACAGGAGAGGCCCAGGCGAGAAGCAGCAGACTCACTGACAAACAGAATTGAGTCACACCCCTAAAACCGTGTTCAGGTGTGTATCAAGTAGAGGTGGGAGTGGGGAGAACAGAAACCAAGCAGGCACAAATTTAAAATAGTCACCTCTTCCACTGGAATGGGTGCCCCCATCTCTTTAATCTAAAGGCCATTTTCCCCATGGAGTGGGCGGCCAAAGGAAGTAAAAATGATATCATCACCCAATCTTAACCTGCAGAGGGACTTTGGACCCCTTCTCTGGAGGAGGGCACCCCTTCTGAGGGACTCACTGGCCAAGAGATGCTCTTTAGCTCTGGCCCATTAGAAGTGACGGTGGCATGAATCCTCAGCGGGACAGCCATTCCCAAATGCCAGAGGGAACACAGGGCAGTCAGAGGAGCCAGTGTGGGGACACCCGGGCTTCTTGGCAAGGCTGAAAGTGAGAGCAAGGGCCTAGAACTCCCGTCCTGCACACGTCACCAGGGCCTGGCACGTAGAAGGCTCCGTCGCCATTTCATGGGAGTCAACAACGGCTGTAACAGATGCAGTGCAGCATGGTGGCCGAGGGCATGGGCTCTGGGGTCAGATGGACCAGCCTCTACCACGTGTTATCTCTGTGACCTTGGGCAGTTTCCTTCAGCTCTCTAAGTCCCAGCTTCCTTACCTGGGAAAATAGGGTAACGATAGCGATCTCACAGGGTCACTGTGAGGCTGTGATGAAATAGTGTATGTCAAGCATCTCACCTGGTCCCAGAGTCAGTTGATAAATGGCCTAAGGTCTTAGCTGGTGTAAGGGAGCAGTGTCCTCAGCCAATGTGGAGGGAACCTGGGCTTCCTGACCCATCCTCATGAATAACTAGTCTCTGCAGTTAGCCTTCAGGGATGGATCAAGGGTGGGTAGTGGGCACAGTCTTCCCCAATGCAGGCAATAAAGGGGCACGCTGGCTGTAGGCAGACTAAAAAATATAATAATAGAACTAAGAGTCAGTCTGCCTTTTATGATCGCCATCCCAGCAACTCAAAACAGTATCAGTGACGGAACATTTCCCTCCACTGGAGTGGAGGGCACCACTGCCCCCCTCCCTCTGGGACCCCATTGCTCGACAGTCGGCTCCTTCCTTAGACACCCCTTGTATTTCTTCCCCTTAGCACCAGGCAGAGGCCTTGGCACACAGCAGTTGTTGATGGGCCTGTGACCCTGAACAAGGCCCTCAACCAGCCTGAGCTCCTTTCTGTCATTTAAAATGAAGCGGGGGGTGGGGCGCCTGGGTGGCTCAGTCAGTGAAGTGGCTGACTTTGTCTCGGGTCATGATCTCACGGTTCATGAGTTCGAGCCCCGCACTGGGCTCTGTGCTGACAGCTCAGAGCCTGGAGCCTGCTTCGGATTCTGTCTCTGTCCCTTCCCCGTTCACGTTCTGTCTCTCTCTCTCTCTCTCTCTCTCTCTCTCTCTGTCTCAAAAATAAATAAACATTAAAAAGTAATAATAAAAAGATACTCTCTCTTGGCCCACAATTTTATAATTAGGCAACATCGGGTGCAGGTCCCCACAGCTCAGCTGCCTGATCGACATTCAGTCTCCCATGTCCCAGTGAACCCAAGCACCAGGAAGGGGTTAAGTGAGGGGCACTGTCGGGGTTTTCAGGTTCTCCTTTGCACCACTCAGCCCCCTCAGGGTCACTCTGCGTTGCCTGACCTGCTGTGGCTCAGAGGCCCCGTCTCCAGAACAAAAGTAACCGTGCCCGTCCCACATGCCTGACACTGGCTGAGGGCACCTACTCACGTGGGTGTTTGCAGTAGGCTCTGTAAATAGGGCGTGTTGCTGGGATGAAATGTCGTGGGTGAGGACGTGTAAGGGAAAATTACAAACCAGCCAGCCTGTCTAAATAATTTCTCTCTGTGGAACCCAAAATGGCCAGGCATGGCTCACCATTGTCGGAAGCAGTGACCTCTGCCTTCCCACGCAGAAGAAACTGAGGAGTGGAGGAAAACAAGATATAAATTCTACGGAAGATATTTCTTCGAGGATGGATGGTCCCAATATAGCATATAGGCACTTTTTTTTTTTTTTAACTTTTCCCCCAAAGCATCACTGACTCATATCCCTTCAAATTTTAGAAAAGGCTCCATCTCAACTGCCTCATGCCATTCCGGGAGCTCATATGACCCTTCCACCAAAAAGAATGTGAAATGCTTCCCGGTGGTTTTGCAATGACATGTACTGAGAAGGGGCAAGCTGTCTTCTTTCTAGTTTTGCTCAGTAACTTCATTGACCTTGATCTGACAAGCTCTGTCCTTTAAGGGCAAGAGCTAGCAAATCAAACTTCAGGCGAGACAGGAAGGAGGGAGCCCACGCCGGGGGTGGGGGGGTGGGGGGGTGGGGGGGGGTGGGGAGTGGTGATGGGAGAGATAGCTTTTGTCAAATAAAGTATCATAACTTCACCCTTCATCTCCCAAAACACTAATGCATGAGTGTGCTTATAAGATGTGTACCCTGACTTCTTCCAAAGCCATTTTACAAATAAACACAGAATGAGGATCCTCAGACAGGGAAGAGATGGTATTTGACTTCTAGTAAACTGGAAAGAGCCAATTACAATACCTCAGCAGGACCTCTGGGTTCAGGTTTTCAGCAGCAGAGGCCAAAAGGAAAACGCTGGGGCGCATGGTTTTGCTATCAACACCAAAAAGCATACAGACTCACCTACAGAAAAAACCTTTGCTGTTCGAGCAAGTCCCAGATAGATGCTGGTCATACTTCCGCCCAGCACCCCTCTGTCTGAAGCAGATGCGGGGGGTGAGGGAACAAGACAGGGAAAGCTAATTTGAAAACAGGGCAATAATATACTGTGGGGCTGGGCTCTCTAGGGCCTGCAAACGTGTTTATGGCTCCTCTCTGCAAAGGGAAAGCTTGAGAAAGGCCTTTGTTGCTATGGAGAGAGCCATAGGGATGACCACCCTTCCCTGTCCCCAGCTCCCTTCTACTGGCCGTGAGTGGCCAAGACACCTGCAGAAGATAGATGGGCAGACATCCAGGAGGCCAGTTATAGAAATAAACATCAAGGGTTTGTTTTTATATAGATACTTTAAATGCTCACAAGTCCAGACCCGTCCTCGGCTGCTAACGTTAGCGGATTACTCATTCTTCCTTCCAATCACGTCATGTGCAAGGTTCCAGGTGGCTGTGGGGTATTTGCTCACAACGGCTACCGCTGGTTTCCCTGAGAGCTGTTTATTTTTCCAGGCCTCAGGTCATTACATCACCCCGCGGTTTCTGGGCAGGCCAAGAGTGCTGGTTTTGGGGGGTGGGGGATCCGGCCGGGAGGTGCAATTGCCTCAGTGACCCCACATCCCAGTCACAGCAGCTGTCCCGGCAGGAGCTTCCTGGCGAGGAAGGAGCAATCCCAAATGCAGCCAAGGGGACCACAGCAGGCCCAGAGGAGCAACGCTCTGACACTGACACTGGCAGGTAAGCGTCAGGGGGCTGCAAACCCCTTACCTGCGACATGGATGGTGAGTTAGGCAAACGCTCCCACGTAGGAGGAGATGGGGTCGTTTTCATGACAAAAAACTTACAAGAAACGCATTTCCACCCTGTGTCCCTGCTGACAGCTCTGTCTCCCGGAGACAGAGTTTCCACAAGCCGCTGCCTTCGGGGACACCCGCAAGGAAGCTGTGCGGGACAAAGAGGCAAGGGAGGAAAAGCGAGTCCTTCTGGATTTCACCCACAGTGCCAGGTTCTAGGGCCTTCCTGAAATCCCAGATGAGATCGTGAAAGAAGTTAACTAGGAAAGGTGGCAATAAAGGAACGAAACAGACGGATAAGGAAGAAGGGAAGTCAAATGACTCCACCAGTGGCCCCGAGAGCTAGCCACGTAGGGGCAGAGGGAAAGGGCCTGTGTGCCTTGAGGGCATTGCTATGCTGCTCCAAGAGAAGAGTTAAGGCTCACATGACCATACATCCTGAGAGTATTTTCCCAGGCCAGAAAGCACAGAATTTTGTCATACTGGGGGGTGGGGGTGGGGGGTGGGGGGGTGGAAATCAAGAGGGAGAGAGACTTTTGTAAATCACAGCTGTAGGACAGTGTCTGCACCCAGTAAAATTAGAAGCCGTGGGATATGGCGTATGGGACGGAGAATGAGACAGCCTAGTTTTCGTCATTTCGTTAATCTCTCCGCTCTTTCCTATAAAAATGCAGATGACTAAAAAGACTTTTAAGTTCTAGTTATATCAAGAAATGCCTTAGTAGCCAGCCTCTGATACCAAAAACTCCGCAAGAGTTCGTATTTTCTTACAAAAGCAGAACAGAGTCTCTGGCCAACACTCATCGGTGGGAAGACACCTGCTCTCAGGTTCTAGGGCGTCGGCTGGCCAGGTACGTCGTCCTCCTGAAAGTGGGAGAGCTCCTGGTACAGCGGAGACAAGGATCCGAGACAGAAGTCTGAAGAGGCAAACCCGTCAACGCCGAGGCTGCCAAGTACTCAACAGGCGACACTGACCATGGTGAACACAAGACAAAGCCTTAAAAACAAGGATCGACACCTCCAGGAGGAGAGAAGGAGACAGGATAAGTCTGCAGGCGTGTGCGTCATGGTATTGCAAAGCTTCAGCTGCCCCGTGGAACCTTTCCAACATCAACAGTCCCCAGGCCAGAAAACAAACCTGGCGTCACAGGGTCTGAGTGTGAAAGACGGATGTTTGGGGTATAGAGGGAACTGGGATGGCCTTCTTGCCTCCGAGAGCAAGTGGGAAGAGCTCTCACCATGACTGGCTTCTGAGGCCCACTTCACCCTCCCCAGAGGTGGGGGCTGAAGCTCACCTAACCCAGAATCTTCTGGCAAACTCTGACGGGGAACCTGCCTCGGGGGCTTGACCCAGAGGCTCCAGTCCATAGCAGAGCCAGCACCCCAGAGATGCGGTATCATTAAGGTAGATCTGACTTCTCAACAAACCAAATGGAATAGCATGACCGGTGGCTAGCAGAGAAGCCATTCTTTTTTAAATCGTTTATGACACACCTACCATGGGTTAGGCATTTCATATGTTGTTGAATCCTCAGAAAAACCCTGCAAGGCGCTAATAACTTTGTTTCACGTACGAACTTCCTCGAACTTAGCTCTCACGGGAAGCTAGCACTGGAAGCCAGGTCTATGCTATCCCATTTATTTACATATTGTCTATGGCCGTTTTTGTGCTGCGACAGTAGAGTTGAATAGGTGACAGACTGTCTGGCCTGCAAAACCTAAAATGTTTACTATCTGGCTGACCCTTTACAGGAAGCAGTTTGCTGGCCTTTGGCATATAGGAATGAAATAGAAGCATTTGGATGCGAATGTGTGCCTGGGGGTGTCTTTTTTGTGGGTTTTGGCCCCTCTCATAGACCAGGCAGAAGGAAGGGCCATGCCTCCTGAGATGTTTCCCAACATGCCCAGGGAAGCCTGACTCAGCCCAGGAGCTCTGGGCAGCTTACGTAGCCCTGCCCAGCACCCCCCACCCCCTACCATGAACCTTTGCCGAGCGTTAACATTCTGTTCTAGGGCACGCTCTCACAAATGAGAGGTCTGACTTTTGTGGGCCAGGGTAGGGGCTCATTTGTACGTAGAAGGTGGTAAACCTTGTAATGGCAACAGCATGGGCTTTGGTATCGGACAAACCTACAGACCTGGCCTGGGCTGAGTCAGGCTTCCCTGGGCACGCTGGGAAACATCTCAGGAGGCATGGCCCTTCCTTCTGCCTGGTCTATGAGAGGGGCCAAAAACCACAAAAAAGACACCCCCAGGCACACATTCGCATCCAAATGCTTCTATTTCATTCCCATATGCCAAAGGCCAGCAAACTGCTTTCTGTCACTTCCAGTGAGGTACCACAGGCACCAAAACCACCTCTCTTTGACTTATATTTGCCTGACAGCAAGAGAGGAGGAGGGAAAAGGTTCTGCAAAGAAGCTTTTGCTCACAATGACAGTCACAAATTCTTTCCTGATTGAGAGATTCTCGCAGTAAGCAGTATCATTAATATTTCCATTGTTCCCTACCTACCATGATGATGAGAATAACAAAGATAGGTACTTACTGTTTATCCTGCACTTACTATCACTTAGCCAGGCACTGGTTAAGTTCCACACAGACAGTAACTCAGCTAACCTTTAACCACAGTCCCCTGAGGGAAAGATCATAATCCCAGATGAGAACTGAGGCTCAGGGGGGGATTATGTGCCTTGACTGGGTCACTCACTAGTGTCGGAGCCAGGAAGCGAATGCAGGTTTTGCCGATTCCAACGTCTATGCTTTAACCATGGCACGATGGTGTCAAAGACTCTGGCCCACAGGATTCACAAGGTCTTCTTCCCACCCCACCATCCCATACCTCCATCTTTGATAAAAAAAAAGGGAACCAGAGGGGCGCCTGGGTGGCTCAGTAGGTTGAGCGTCCGACTTCGGCTCAGGTCATGACCTGTGCTTACAGCTCAGGGCCTGGAGCCTGCTTCGGATTCTGTATCTCCGTCTCTCTCTGCCCCTAACCCATTAGCATTCTGTCTCTGTCTCCCTCAAAAATAAATAAAACATTAAGAAAAATTAAAAAAAAAAAAAAAAAGGGAAACCAAACACATGCAGCCCAAGTCACAGAGAAAATCAACCAATGCTATACGGATCTACCTCATGGGCTAACTCACTTCATGCACTCAAGTTTCCCCACTACCACCTTTAGGACAAAGCTGGCATACAGATAAACCTAAAGGGGGCCAATGAGAGCCCACTCATTAATTAATGGTCTTGTAAAACTCTGCCCATCAGTTCAAAGGGATGGGTCTTTTGTTTACAGACCTTGATATCCATAGGGAAAAAATGATATGGCTGAAATGAAATTCACCAACCAGGCATAAATTATGCAGAGGGGCACTTCTCACAATGAGGTCTTAGGCTAAAAGAAGGATGATTTCCCCATGATAGAGATACAGATTGGGTTTGTGAATACATTTTCCTGTTGGTGGACTTCTGGTCTTTACTGATGGTAGATGAACTTTATTGCTTTTGTCTTCATTGATGATCAATGAACTCTCCAAGGGAGTCCTACAAATCTAATCACCCTTCAAAAATTGTCACCTTTCCACAAGGGGTTCAGCCAGCACCAAAACTTGACCACTCATAAGACCCTCAAAAGATCATATCAGAAAATACATGACTGTAAGCAGCCATTTTGAGCCTTAAAAAACGCACAGAAGCGAGTCTCTTATGGCTTGAAGTCCAAATTTTCCATGCCAGGCCATTTTTAAAAATTCTCTGCCTGGCATATAAAGAGCCACTTGAAAGTATTAAAACATGTAGTCAAAAGATTTTTTTTTTGCTAAAAGGATCAAATACTCATGAAAGACGATCCCTGACATACTAACTGAAGAAAATTAAAATTGGAGGGGATTAACTCGTCTAATCTCATTTTATAGCTGTAGAAATTGAAGATAAGACAGGTTAAAGGACTTGCCCAAGCCCACACAACAGGTAGTTGTGGAGTAACCACAGGGCAACCACAGGCGAATCGTCATGTGTACAATCCCAGGCAGATCATTTACCTGAATTTCTTACATTGGTGTTGTTCAGTTTGGAGTCCTTGATTACCAAGTGCTTAATCCATAGAGTGGGGGCCGTAATTTCTGAAAAAAAAAAAAAAAAAAAAAAAGAAGAAGAAGAAGAAGAAGGGAGAAAATAAAGTCTGGGCAAAGGGAGTAGATAACTTGTAGTGCAGCCCCCAGACTTCAGGAGCTTTTTCTGAAGGCTGGGGCATCAAGGCTTGGAGATTTCTCCCTCATTCCACATCCACTTTGTCCCAATGCTCTCTCCCTTCTCAGTAAGGAAGCTCCTCTACCCGCCAGCTCATAGGAGCCAACGAGGGCCTCCCATACTCAGAGGCAGAGTGGTCTAAGTCCAGAGGCGCTGAGCCGCTCCATCCAGGAATAAAAATATTATCCCAGGAGGTGAGGAGCATGGGCCCAGCCAAGTCTCTCTCAGCTGCTTCCCTGGAAGAAGATTTAAAGGGGATAAATCAACAAACGAATGCCAAACAAACCACAGAGACCATTTTGGAGGAAACGGCTGAGCCACAACAGATTTCAGCTTGCTGAGACTCTGTTCCACATGGGAAGGAAAGTGATGAGTCCAACGTGTGCATCAATACCTTTCCTAATGGATTCTCACTGAACAGAGGCTGAATCCCTCCATCCAGAGAGCTTGGGGGAACCTCTAGGGCCTTCAGGGCTTGGGTCGCTCAGTGGACAAGTGGTATGGGAATCAGGAGAACCCTGATCAACTTTAGAGTCATGAAGTCTTCAGTGGGATTGTTGGGACGATCTCCCAAGGTGACACGGTCTCCACCTCCCACCTGATCCCCCAGGATCCCAGACCTGCCAATAATCCAGGAGATTTGTGGATCACAGAAACATCTGAATTTCTAGGCATGAACACACGTATGTTCCACTAAATGACCAGTTGTAAAGGACAGCTCACATTCAATCCTATCTAGAGCTGAGCCTGTGCTAGAGACATCCCTAGCCACAGTACCAACCAATGGCATAATTTCTTTTTTACTCCTGTCTCCCTGTCCAGTCTCGTGATTTAGGCCTGGATACAGTCAGCCGAAAGCTGCTCAGAGGTCGCTGCATGTTGCACTCAGAGTCAAACCTCATTGTCAGACTTTCTAGAAATTGCACTCTGCCAAGCTTCCTGCTCTTCTTCATGGGAACTTGGAGTACACAGCAAAGCATCCTGAAGAATGCAGGCCAGGAGCAACCCAAGTTCAAAGAGAGGCCAGCCTTCTGCACTCCATGCCTCACCTGTCATTCCTCATACCTCCAGGGACATCCAGCCTCTATCTTGCTACCAGCCACACTATTTCTCTTGCCCTAGAATTCTCCTCTTACAAATGTCTTGACTCAGCTCTCATGGTCCAACTTAGCTAAACCAGGTCCACTAACCAATCCCTTTCCCCCTACTTTCCTACAATACCCCATCCCCACCATATGCTCCCCTCCCCACCACCCCAACTACAATGCCCTGATTCTTCCCATCTCCTTTCAAGATCCAGTCCACGTTCCATCTCTTGACACAGTCTTTTCCCAGACCATGGTGATCTCTTTCTCCCTTAAATGTCCATTATAATAAAAACTGAGACCGTGTAATTTAACACATAAAGTTCTCTGATAGTTGGCATTGTCTTGAGAGCAAAGGCTTCATCTCATCTAATCCTCCATTGTCCCCCACAGGCCTAGCACAACGCTGGGCACAGAGAAGGAACTTGTAAGTGTCGGTTCATCTACTGAAGGGACAGTGCTGGCCTGTCCTTCTCAGCCATGGCTCCTTGGTCTTGGCAGCTCAAAGGGTCCATCCAGGCTGTGTTATTGTTGGACATCAGCAGCCAGGCAGGAAGCCTGGCTAGAACAGAGGACCTTTCCAGAAGTAGAGAGTGTACCAGTTCCTGGGAGGATTTGCATTTTTTAAAAGGTTAAAACAACCCAGACTAAACTGGGAAAAAATTGAAATTAAAAAAGAAAAAACTAATAATAAAGCTTACACAAACATCCAAAGAAAGGATGTTCCTCAAATCTAAACACGGGTGGGAGAATTAGAGTCGTAAGTAATAAAAGAGCTTACCATCTCCATCGAATACTGGCTGAGTCTCCATCGTGGGTGTCGGCTTAGACCCGTCATCTGAATTGAGGGTTAAAAAGAATCGAAAAGAGACTACCATTATTGAGGTAAATACTATCTACTCTCCAGCACTGTTGAATGGTTGGGGTTTGCACATGGCCCGGCCAAGTCCCAGTGAAGAGACCAAAGAGAAAGGAAAGATAGAAAGCAAGAACAGGAAGGAAAAAAGAACCACAGAGACACGCCAAGAGTAAGACAAACCCAGCTGTGTGTTCACCATTCCAGGGGAAGGACAAAAGGGAGCTCAACTGTCATGGCTTTGGAGGGTCCTCCCTCACTAACCTGCATGTACCAGCATGATGACTCTGTCAGCCCTGGTCCTCCCCGCAGGAAAACTGAGGTGGGGGGCAGGCATCTTCCCCAGCAGACCTGGGTTTTGCCCAGGCAGGTTAGGATAAGGTTAGCATACTTGGTGGCATAAAATTCTGGTGTCCCCACTTCCGTCCTGCCCTCTTATGAACGGTACCAGCATAGTACCTAGTGGCCCTCGTTGAAGAGCTTCAGGAAAACACCAGACCGTGGTGCTATTCCCTCTTGAACACCTAGCTATTTCTCTGGCCTCACCTAAAAGGGAAGAGAAGGGCAGGAGGGCCCATCCTGTCTCCAGGATGCCAAAGTGAAGAGAATCAGGAACCCTTAGAACATTTTTTTAACTGTGAAACATCATGCCCTCCAATTCCCAGTGAGGTGGGGGCAAACAAAATGGAAGGGGATGTGGGAAACTGCACCCTGGATTTGTTCTGAAATTTGTACCAGAGATGATGGGAGCAGGAGGTGGCCAGTAACAAAACGCTAATCTACATCATTCCAGCAACATTGGCAGCTCCCTGCGGGGCAAGACCCTCTGTGGGTCAGGAGCGAGTGTAGACTTTACCCACCTTTCAGGACTCTTGAGTTTTTTTCATCAAGATCCCCAACCTTAGTGTCGGGCAGTGTCTCTCAACTTCTTTTCATTATTGCCCACCTAGACCTTCTCTCTCTCTCTCTCTTTTTTTTTTTAAATCATCTACCTAATGAACTATCAATAACACAGGTACACTGTGTTTCTGTTGATGTGGTGTATGTATAGCTGTGCTTTCTATGTAAAAAGAGCAAAGAGTTCTTTTTCCTCCTGCCGCCCCCAATCCATTTTCACCTGCTTGGTATCTCTGCCCCCATTGAGAATGCATAGACGAGAGATTTCTCTGTGTTCTCCCTGGGCGGGGGTGGGGGAAGAAGAACCCCAGGGTCTCAGGCAGTGTGATGATTACACCATCCCCCAGAAATCTTCTACAACCGAACACTCTATTCTCCAAGCATCGACTATTTTGTTGTCATTTTATTCAATCAGTCATTTATTTCTATTTGCTTGCTTGTTTTGCCAATGGCTCTTATTTTTAAGCTTTCGGTTTTGTTTATTTTAGCAGAAGAATAATTCACATGCAGTATTGTATTCGTTTCAAGCATACAGCCTACAGTAAGGCTAGTGACTATCTGTCACCACACCAAGTTGTTACACTATCATTGACTATATTCCCTATGCACGTTACATCCCCGTATCTTATTTGTTTCATAACCAGAAGGTGGTACCTCTTAATCCCCTTCACCTATTTCATTAACTATGGAGAATGCAAGTTCTCAGATAGTCTCTGCGACGCCAGTCAGATCACCCGTAATAACAACCCTCCACCATTTGGAGCTCCCGAGACCTTTGGCCGACTTCCCTGCATCTTATCAAGGAGGGAGGAAGAACACAGAGTTCTGATCCCTTTCTTGCACCAACACCCCACCCTTGGGATCTTAAGACTGGAGAGCTATAGAGACCCTAATCGTGGCTGGAGGCTGAGGCCAGCAATCCGACAGTTGTGTGACACCTGACCCTGCTATTATTCCCCTGTGCTGACACCAAGACCCCACTCCGACAGGGGCCAAGGCGATCCCCAACTATGTGACAATCATTCCAGGGAATGAGATATAGCAGAGGGAGAGGAGTTAACTAGCTGGACATCTTATTTGCCTCACACTGGAGTCCTGAACAGGCATCTTTTGATGCAAAACTGTGGAAGTTTGATCTGGAAGTCATTGAGGGAGAATAAACACAGAGCAGCACCACACAATATCATTTTGTTTAATAGCATCACTTCCCCTGACTCTATTAACACCTCTTTCCATTGAATTCAATGAGCCACTGAATGAAGTCTTTGGCAGCTGCAATGCACATTTGGTTGCTCCTGCCGGATGCAGAGTTCACAGTCTAAATAGCCTAGTGTGGTGTGCTCAGCCTCTCCACACCGGGTGGCTTCACTTTAGAAGTCTTAAGGGCAACAAAGGGAAAGTGAGAAACCAAACATTCCCAGGAGGACAACGGTGAGAACCCAAGTGAAAAGCGGTTCATGCAGCATTTTCATATTCAACTAAAATCCTCCCGTATTCCAAGAGCTGTAACTCTCTCTGGAGCAGGATAAGAGAAAGCATTCTGCTTATTTCGCCCATCATCCAGATGAGAGTCTGGGACTGCCCATCTGGTGTAGCAATCAGCAGAGGTCTGTTGCTCAAGGAGAGGAAGAAGTGTTTCCAGTCTCCCGGGGGAAGTTCTGCACTTCTGCAGGCCAAGGACCTCCGCGATTACCCAGATGCAGGCCCAGAGCCCACATCGCATGAAGCCACGTGCAGGGAGTGGATCTTCCTGCAGCGTAGGGTCACCAAGGGTGAAGAGATACAGCTGCGCTGCCACAATGGAGGCCCTAGATGGAAATCTTTATGAAGTGAGAGAAGACAAAGTGCCCTGCCGCCAGGGGAGCCACCTGTGAAACTCAGCTGCCCAAAGGCTGAGAAGCCAAGCCAAAGCCAACAGGACCCTCTGACCATCATCTCCGGGCACCTGGGCACCTGGCTTCCAACCCAGCAAACAAGCGCACCCTTCTACCAAACATAGGTCCAAGGCCTGGGTCCAAGGTCCACATCAGTGCTGCTTCCTGGCAAGCCTTGGGACAATACCAGGTCCCACACTGGGCCCCGGGGAGAGGGAAAAGCTTCCACTCAATTCCCCAGTCTCTAGTGGGGTCACACTCCAGATTCTGGCTTTACATCCCATAAACTGAAAACTGAACCCTGCACTTTTCTTCTCTGGGCAGGGATATCCTCTTCTAAAAATGAAGTATGCCTGCCTTCCCAGTCTCAGGATACTGTGCAGGAGTAAGGACTTTAAAGGCCTTAGGACACTAAGTATGAGCAAGGACTTTAAAGGTATAAATACCACGAGAATAAACCATTTTATCCAACCACTTACTTTTAAAATTGGATTTACAAAATTAAAATCCTATCAAAGTTTTTAATTAAAAAAAATAAACCTTACAGCTCAGTTAGAAGATGAACAGCCTAATTTTAAAGTGGACAAAATATTTTAATAGACATTTCACCAAAGAAGATGCATGGACAGCTAATGGATATATGAAAAGATGCTCAACGTCACTAGTTGTCAGGAAAATGCAGATTAAGACCACAATGAGGTGCTACTATGAACCTGCTAGAATAGCTAAAATTAAAAAAAATAGAAAATACCAAATGTTGGCAAGGATGCGGAGAAACTGAAACCTTCATTCATTGCTGTGGAGTAGCCATGTTGGAGAACGGTTTGGCAATTTCTTTTTTTTTTTTTTTTTTTTTTTAATGTTTAAAAAACATTAGACACAGAATCTGAAGCAGGCTCCAGGCTCTGAGCCATTAGCACAGAGCCCGATGCAGGGCTCGAACTCACGAACCATGAGATCATGACCTGAGCCAAAGTCAGACGCTTAACAGACTAAGCCACCCAGGTGCCCGTTTTTGCAATTTCTTTAAAACGTTAAACGTAAACTTATCATTCTACCAGACATTCCACTCTTGAGAAGCCAACCAAGAGAAAGAAAAACATGTCCACTCAGAGGCATGTATGCCAATATCCATAGCAGCATTATGTGTATAGCCTCAAACTGGAAACAATCCAAATGTTTGCCGACTGGTGAACACATAAACAAATGGTGGTATATCCAGATGATGGAATATTACTCAGCAATGAAAAAGAATGAATTACTAATACGTGTGACAACATAAACCTCAAAAGCATTATAATAAATGAAAGAAGCCATAAGCCATGTGCAAATACTACATATTGTATGATTCCACTTCTATGAAATGCCTAGTAAAGATCAGCCCATAGAGATAGACAGCAGCTGTGTAGTTGCCTAGGACTGGAGGAGGCAGTGGGTTATAACTATAAATGGGTACAAGGTTTCTTTTTGGAACGATGGAAATGTTCACCAGTAACGGCTGCACAACGCTCTGTGCTAAATCCAGTGAACTGGACGTTTATGATGGGTAAATTTTATGGCATGTAATTATGCTTCAATAAAGCTGTAAAAACAAAAGGGGAGGTAGTGCTGTTATTTCAGTGATTCTTAATCTGGGTGGAGACCTTCCCATGTACTTTAAAGAAAAATGTATCTGAAATCTCAGTTTACATATATGCACAGGACCATGTGATGCCTGATGCTCATTGTCGGTGGTTCTTTTGGACCTCAAATAGTAAGACTTTAGTTCTCTTTAATACCACAATACTCTTCCAGAACAAGGAGAAGAGGAGAGAACACTGGAAAAAAAAAAAAAAAGCCAATTCAAAGATTATCACTTTTCTTCCAGGCCAAAAAAAGAAAAAAAAAAAAAAGTAAGTTTGGAAACACGAAAAAAGTAAAAAAATAGAACAATTAAAAAAACAAGGCAAGCTTACACGAATGAATGAATGAATGAATGAATGAGGCAAACCTGACAGAACATCTCAAGGATACCGTCAAGATCAGCAATAATGGTACCACATTTTGCAACACTCGAGTTTTTGGCAGGTGGTTTTCCTCATCTGTTCTCACCACTGGCCAGCACAGAGGAAGCCACCAGGCAGATAAAAAGAGATCGAGTCTTGGGGATAGAAAGTGATGTGCTCAAGCCCCAAGGGAGTGAGCAGCAGTGGAAATGGCCCAGCCCCAGGGCCCTGGCAATTTCTTCAACCCCCAGCCATGCCTCGGCCTCGAGGTGCGGCCCCAGAGAGTTACAGCCCCACACGGGCTCTGCAAGGCTGTCCAGACAGTGGGTTTGTGTGACAGCACTATTCCTTGCCCTGCGAGAAGGCCTGGCCCACGCACAGACAGCTGGAAGTCACTTCGACCCCCGATGACACCGTTCAAAGCCTCCTCTGTTTGGCTTTTTGATTCCTGATTGACACTCGCTGGCAAGTGGAGATAAATGCGGGCTGAGGACAATGTTGATCCGCTCTGACTATTCTCAGCGAAAGACTTTTCAGAATAACAAACAAAACAAAACAAAAACTCAAAAACATTGGTGTGCTTAAGGGATTGAATAGAGCCCAAGAGGTCCAGGGAAGCAGGGCCGCGCCTTTCAAGGCGCTGGCAAGTCCATTGAGGAGTTAATTGTTTGGGTGTACAATGAGTTTATTCTGACCACATACAAAGAGCTTTCTCTTCCAGGTCCTTCAAAAGCAAATGTGTCAAAGGGGCCAGAGGAGGAATCTGTATTAATGGCATCTCTTGGGGTCTCTGAGACTGAGGAGCCTTGGAGAATGAAGAAAAAAGAAATCACCACCCCCCTCCTGAGATTCGGAAGGTCTCTCAGTGATCCCAAGTCCCCCTTGGATTCTTGGGCTCTGCCCAAACCATGTCCATCATGGGTCACGCTCCCTCTTGAATTCTTTTTAGGCTGCCATTGGTCATCTTTTCCAAAGACACAGAGATAAACTTCAGCCTGGTGGAACTGGAAGGTTCGTGCTTTTGAAGGGACCACATTTACACCAGAGCCACCAACCCCTTCAGTGTGTGACTCAGAGACCTTGTGTAGAAGTTGAAATGATGAAATCTGGGCATCACAGGGAGACAACAGTGCCTGTTTGCGAAAGTCCTGTAAGGCACTGGCCCAAATCATACCAGGAGGAGGATGGAATTTTAGTCAACTTCAACATTTCCTAAGATGCATGTCCCATGACCACAAGGCTCAGAAATGTACTGTGAGCTTTCCTAATCCTGACCTTTGAGAACAGAGGTTATCTGGGCCCTTCAGGTCCTTTCCAGAGCAAGAGATCAATGTTTTGCATTCCATCTACCCACCTGCACACTCCCTCCCAAATGAAGTAAAAACAAGCTTAAAGTGGTCTTTTTGCAAACAATTCCCTAAGTCCTCAAGCTCCACATTCCCATGAATAAGAGTAAAAACATGATGCTGGTGGAAAAAATAGACCAGACATGGAAGAAGAAGAGGAGAAAAAGGAAGAGGGAGTGGAGCGGGGAGAGGGGGGAGAAGGAGCCACCAGTGGCAAAGTCAGTTCAGAGCTGGGTGCACTAAGAGAACTGTGCTGATTTTTTTAACTCTTTATTTTGAAATGATGATGGGTTCCCAGGAAACTGCAGAAATAATACAGTACGCTTCACCCAGTTTCCCCAAGGGTAACATATTTATAGTTAACATAAATATATAGGTAACCTGAAATTATATAGGTAGCCCCATTATTGTACAATATCAGAGTCAGGGCATTGATACTGGTGAAATCCACAGAGCTTATTCACACTCCACCCGTTTTACACGTACTCATTTGTGTGTGTGGGGGGGGGGGTGTAATTCTATGCAATTTTATCCATGTGCAGATTCGTGTAACCACCATCAATAAAACACAGAACGAGTTCATCACCACCAAGATCTCCCTCTACTATCCCTTTATAATCACGCTTCCCTTCGTGCACCCCATCTCTCACTCCTGGCAACCACTAATCCTTTCTCTGTCTCTATAATTTTGTCCTTTCTAGAATGTTCTCCAAATGGAATCATGCAGTATATGACCTTTGGAAATCAGCTTCTCTCACTTCGCGTAATGCCCTTGAGATCCATCCAAGCCATAGATGTGCATACCGACGGTTTATTTCCTCCTATGGCTGAGTCGTATTTCCTCCTATGGCTGAGTCGTATTTCCTCCTATGGCCGAGTCGTACAGGCACCATTGTGTTTCACCCACTGAAGGATGCCTGCGTTGTTTCCCTCTTTGATTACTACAGGTAAAGCTGCCGTGATCGCCCCCGCACAGGTTTTTGTGTACGCGCAAGTTCTCTTTTCTCTGGAATAAATGCTCACGAGTGCAATTGCCAGACTATATGGTAAATGGATGTTTAGTTCTTTACTTTGTAAAGAAACTTCCAAAGTATTTTCCAGAGTGGCTGTATCATTTTGCATTCTTACCAATAATGCATGAAGGACCCAGTCTCACCACAGCCTTTGGTACTGTCACTATTTTTTATTTTAGCTCTTCTAACAGGTGCGCAGTGATACCGTATCATGATCTTACTTTGCATTTCTTTTTGGTTAATGATGTTGAGCATCTTTTTTGTGCGTTTATTTGCCCCCTGCATAGATGCTCTGGTGAAATGTCTATTCGTGTATTTTGTTGAGTTTCTGAGAGTTCTTTACATGTCCTAAATAGAAGTCCTGTGTCATATATGTGGTTTGTAAGTATTTCCTCCCAGTCTGTACTTTTTTTTTTGTTCTCTTAACAAGATCTTTCAGAGCGAGTTCTTAACCCCAATTAGGTCCAATTTGTCAATTTCTTAGATCATGTGTTAGTTGTTCTTAAGACACAAAAGCTCTAGGTTCACCTAGCTGTGATTTCTTCTAAAAGTTTTAAGAGTTTTTACATTTTACATTTTGGTCCGAGGTCCATTTTGAGTTAATTTTTGTATAAGTTGTGAGGTTTGGGGTTTTCTGTTTTTGCCTATGGATGTCCAGTCACTGTGGTGCCTTCTACCTTGGAACTACTTGTACACCTTAGTCATGTCAGTTGGCCATAGAAGTGCAGGCCTGGGTTCTTTGCTCTGTTCCATTCATCTCTGTGTCTATCCCTTGGCCAAGGCCACACTGTCCTGATTACTACAGCAGTATAAGTCTTAATCAGAGTACTAGGACGTCAACTTTGTGACATTCTGAAAAAGGCAAAATTATGGAGACAGTAAAAAGATCAGGGATTGCCAGGGGTGGGGAGTGGAGGTGAAAAGGCATATACAGGCAGAGCACAGAGGATTTTTAGAAGAGTGAAGCAACTCTGATACTATAACGGTGGATATATGTCATTATACATTTGTCCATTCCCATAGAAAGTAAAACACCAAGAGTGACCCCTAATGTAAACTATGCACTTTGGGTGATAATGATATGTCAGTGAAGATTCACTAATTGTAACAAATGTGCCATTCTGGTGCAGATGTTGATAATGGGGGAGGCTGTGCCTTTATCGGGACAGGGGCTATATGGGAAATCTGTGCACTTTCCTCTTAATTTTGCCACGAACCTAAAAGCGCTCAAAAAAAAAAGTCATTTTTAAAATAGGAAATGAAACAAACATATCTAAAAGGGGAGAGGTCAGAGCATTTGTTCAGAAGAACACAGGGAAGTATGAGTTGGAAATTCATAATGGGACATGGAGGAGTAAAGCACTAAAGATCTCTTTGTTTTAAAAAAATCAGATAGAATGGTCCCTCCCACGTAATTTTTCGTTTCAAGATTGTTTTACCTCTTCTAGCTCCGTTGCCTTTCCGTAGAAACTTTACAACAAGCTGCTTTTGAATCTCAGTTTTCTTTCAGCAGTCACAAAATTGGGAGAGGAGGACCTGAGAGCCGCCCCTCCCCTGGGAGCTCCATGGCGCTCAGAGCTAGCGATAAGTGGTTCAGACATGGTCCTGAGGCCTTTGCACCCACTGGCTGAAATCCCTGCCTCTATCCAGGTTGCTGGGCCACGCCTGAAACTGAACTCACTCAGTCAAGGGACAGTGTAGTCTCGATGGCCTGACAATTTCTGAGCCTTCACCTGCACTCTGGGGGGCCCCACAAAGGCACCAGGCAGAGGGATCAAGAACTTGTGAGTGGGCCATGCTCATCCCAGGCAGCCTCCTCCAAGGGCCTTTCCTGAGAGGCTCTGGCCATGGGAACTACCGACCAGGGCTGCTTGAAGGGGTCACCTGCTTTGCCTCCCTGCCCAGGTGACAGCTTCCCAACATCTAGACGTCTGTGCTCCCTGGGAGGCTTTACCTCCATCTGAAGATAACCTCTGTAAGAAGAGGCTAAGAACCATTAGAATGGTTCCACAGGGTAAGGCCAGGACTCTCATCATGTTACTTGTCACTGGGTCCTCAGTGACTGCAACGAGCCTGACACTTAGGAAGCTCTCAATAAATATCTGCCGAATAAAAGAATAAGAAGCCAAGTAGATACCCCGAAGGTTACTAGTAACACCAGGGACTCATAAGGATCTATGACTAGGAGGCTTTTCCAGATGCCTAAACCCCATTTCCTCTCTGGTCCTCGGAAGTGGGGATATGGCAGGGATTCAAACTCTTTGTTTAGTAGCCTCCACACATAGCTTTCTTTCAGAGACCCCAGAATAGGGACTGAGATGGAGGGCTGGGATTGAGTGCCATGAGCCAACTGGGGGGTGGGGCAGGAAAGAGATACAGCACATGCATGAGCGCTCAAACACACCCAGGCACACCCCTCTGCAACCGAACCCCACAAAGCCGGTACACGGAGGTGCCAGGCTTGGTCAGGGCGGCTCGGGACACCAGCAAACAGCGGCAACACACATGCAGAGAGCAAAAAACCGCCTCTCGCGGGCCTGGAGCTGCCGAGACACAGTTCTGTTTCAGCAGGCACCGTATCAGAGAGAATGCTTCTCCCTGGGGAAATCTGATGTGAGCAGAGGCCCGACCCCTAGAGGTCAGCAGCTGCCCGTCTCCAATCAAATCCAGCCCCAGACAGTGGGCAGTCAGACTTTTGCCATCTGATGGCAATGCTGACAGGTCGACTACTGACCCAGCCTCTCCTTCAGTGCTGGGGGAAGAGAAAAGAGAGGTAGCTGGGAAGAGATTAAAGTCATCTGAGCAGGAACGATGCTCCGCTTGTGGAATGTTCTGAGACAGCCAGCCTCGCACACCTCAGCTAGGCTCAGGATGGCGAGGTGAACCTCCTTTAGGTGTGCCGACCACAGGAGGGCCAAGGCTGGAGGCCACACAGTCCCCTTTGTCTGGGGACTGCCAGACCCTGCCCTAAGCACATCCCTCAGCCCTGAATGAGAGCTCTGCTTCATCCACCACCGCAGCGATAGGTCCTCTGAGCGGGCACCAACCTGTAGACCAGGCTCCGTGAAAGATTCTAAACACTGAGATGCAGAGAGGGACCCACGACAAATAACTGTGACTCACTGTTTACTGAGAGCACACAGTATAGAGCAGCTCAGGGGGAATAACAAGTCTCCACAAATTAAAGGTGGGTTGGGTTTTGGGAGTACTGCCCCTCTCCAACACTGGCTTGACAAGTACAGAAGGCTGTGCAGAAAATGCAGGCAGAGCCTGCTAATGTTTTCATTTTTCTCTCACTTTCCTTAAACAGCTAAATCCTAGACCTCTTACAAGTAGGAAATACTCAAACTGCAGAAAACTCCTGACGGCCCTCAACTTTCACTCGCTGTGCACAGAAGCACCAGCCCGGGATCTCCGTGGTCCTGGGTGCACAGAAGAAAGCTCCCCGAGAACTGGCAGAAAGAATTTTACAAATGCTCTCCGGCCCTCACCCCCTAGAGGCTGAGAACTCCCCTCCTGCACCTCACAAGCAATCAAGCCCAGGACCAGTCCCTGACTCCGTATTCAGCAATCCTGGAAGCTCCCCAAATCGTCCACTTTCATTAGCATCAAGACCCCAGAAAGAGGCACCTCGGGAAAATCTGCAAGCCTTGGTTGGCCGGGAAAATCTGCTCTGGGTAAATTCATGATCTCTAAACGCATTTTGCCTCCCAGCCTCTGCCCAGCTGTCCTTCGACCTGCTTCGGTTGAAACCAAAAATTTATCTCTACCTCAGCTTCTGCGGCCTCCAACTGTTTTAGCAGCAGATTGTCAGAGCTCAAGGGCGGCCTTCTTCCTCTCTTCTGATAGTCCTCTGAAGCACCAATAACACACATGTGGAGGCACGTGTGCCCCCCCAGCTCCCCCTCACCCCCCCCCCCCCACCGCATCACTCTTCAAGGGCAAGGACCAAAGGAGAAGAAGGGGAGGGGAGCCAAGATGGGAGTGCCCCAGATCAATGGATATTTGAAACTCAAACACATGGCCCGGGACCTACACTGCACGTGTTAATTACCACACATGTGCCCATAAAGGGGTCCGTGAAACACAAGGGGCCCAAAGAACAGAGCGAGGAAAGGACATTCCAAGGGATTAAGTAAATAGTCTGAAGTTCTGACCCTCCTCCCCTCCCAGAGCACGTGCATCTGGGTAAGATAACAGCGCCTCCCTCCCTCCTTCCCCCACTTCTCCCCTCGGGCCTCACACCTGTGGACCCAGGAGCCGCAACCCAGGCCTCCTGTCTGGGCCAGCCGCCTGTGACCCGCTACCGCCCGGCCTCTCTCCCTCCTCCCTACCTCCTGTTATCTCTCTGAGCCTCCTCCCCCAGCCTCCTCTGCTCGGCCTTCTCCTCCTCTCCTCCGCAGGACTAATTCCTGGCTGGCAACCAGACCTTCCTTCTTCGCACAATACACCTTTTCATTCCTTCCAGGCAGAGGGAACCGATCCCTCCGAGCCCTGTCGGCAGAGCGGGCTCCAAAAGGCAAGAGGGCGGGAGAGGAAAGGCTGGGCCTGCGCCTCTCCCCTCAACCCCCGCTCCCCGCTGCCACCCCCTACCACTCTCACACCCAGACCCGGGGCCTGGCTTGTACCCCTCACTCTGCACAAGGGCCCAGGCCTCGCATCTCTGCAACAGGCCTCAGGGCTGTGAGCTCCAGCTCCCGGGAGATGCCGTCTAGGAGACCCCACGTGTGGGCACCAGCTCAGACAAGGGGCCTTTGTGTCTTCCCACCTGCTGCCCTTCGGAGCACATTCCATTCTTAAGTGGCAGCCGAGAGAGGGACCTCAGCGGCCGACACAGGATATTACAAATGCCCTCTCGCACCCTGTCCCCCTTCAAACCCCAGCTTCCTGGACAGGTGTGGCTTCAGGTGGCCCTTCCTACAGGTGGCCTGAGCCTGCTTTTCTCTGCACGGCCTACGACAGACAAAGAGGAGAGGGTTAGCACCTATGTAGGTCCTCCAAAGTAGAAGGAAGGAGAGGCTATGGGCAAAAGTCAAGTCTCCAGAGATGAGCGAGTCCTAGCATCCCCCACTGGGCTTCTGCACCACAGAGGAAGCCTCCGCAGAGCCATCTGGGAGGCAGGAACCCATCTGGAGTAGGGGAACAAAATGCTGGAAACTGAGCAACTTGTCTCTGAGAGGAGGCGTCAGACTCTACGCCTATTCCTTGCACCATCCCTGGAGGAATCAGGGTCCCCTGCACTCTTCCAGCCGGATCACCAGGAGGCCACAATGACCACAGGTCTGTTTCTTTTGTTGCCCATTGGGTGCAAAGCCACATCAACCCGGAAAGTACTTCTCTGTGCGGTTTAAGAACTAAAATCCTATCGTCTGCCTTTCTCAGTGTGGGGGCTTCATGCAGCCTCATGCCCTCAGTTCTCTCTGGTGGGGAAAATCTGGGTGGTATGTTGTACATGATTGCCAAGCGTTTTTTTCTACTACCATGACCTCATGCCCCAGGATAGAGGCGATGTTCC
This sequence comes from Prionailurus bengalensis, assembly GCF_016509475.1. Taxonomy (NCBI): domain Eukaryota; kingdom Metazoa; phylum Chordata; class Mammalia; order Carnivora; family Felidae; genus Prionailurus; species Prionailurus bengalensis. The sequence goes on along the minus strand of NC_057355.1, from coordinate 116,339,354 downwards.
TGAAGTCTTTAGTTGCAACAAGCAAAATTAAAGGCAGCTCCCCTTTCCAACTCCAGCAAACTATAGACGGGCGCATGCCATTCACAGGGTTGGGGAGTTCAGGTCTTTGCAGGAAGAATGATTCACGCCCTTCTCCCACTTTCCCACCCAAAAGGGAACCACCAACACACACGGCTACCTCTCCCTGTCCTGGGAGAGACCTAGAAAGGCATTTGCTCCCTTCTTTTTACCCACTTACTCATTCCTGCTTGCGGGAAGGCCCATTAGTCCACGTTTTCTAGTGGTATCACTATGCTCCACTTCCGTGACTTCTCGGAGCACCTGCACTGGGGGGCAGCAGGCTCTCCAGATTCTCGTTTCCCGCAATCGGGCAGGGTGACTTTGCCTCTTCTTCCCACCCCCATGGAATAAGGATTCGGGGCGGGGGCCAGGGTCTTGCCTCAGTCTCCTCGTGACAGCACATGCAGGACAAGCCCGGGGAACCTCACACTGATCCTCTGTAGGCCCGGCTCTCCACATGGGCATTTACAAACATGAAATTCCCGAGGCCCAGATTCGGATGCAATCATCCCCCGTCTGGATTTTACCCAAGAGCCCGAAATGGAGGTTCTAGAGTGCCTGCGCACACAGTGAAATTGATACTTGTTCTGCATGCAGCTACAAGCTGTGTGTGTGTGCGTGTGTGTGTGTGTGTGTGGTCCTGAAGGTAAGCGGTGGTGGAACTTAGTGTCCTCCACGCTGGAAATTATGGTCCGCATATCCCAGGGACCTGTTCCTCATGTCGGCGGCTCCACTAAATAGCACTCAGACAAATGCCTTAATTGAGGTTAGCCACATAATTTGTAGGGCCCAGTGCAAAATGAATATGCAAGGCCCTTTGTTCAAAAGGCGGGAACACCGTGCCATTAAGGGCACTAAACTATAAAGTTTTATCCTCTCTTCCATGGCGTCTCTCTTGATTTGTCATGGTGTTTTACATTTTTCTATTTGACGTTGTTTGGGGGAAAGCGTGCTGCGTGCATCACAAAAACCATAGGCCAACAGGGTGACACGGATGTGCACATGCAGGCTTCACTGTCCCGCTGGACTTAACAAGACACAAGTTTAAAGACAGGATGATTGGGAATCCCAAGACAACGGCTGCCCAGGTGGCAAGCCCGTGCAGCCAGGCTAGTCTTAGCGAAGAAAATCCAGATGGGCTGGAACAATGAATTATTAAGGAGAGTCGGGGAAGGGAAAAAATGTTCAACCGACTTTCCAAAGCAAGAGGGTCAGGGCAGACTTGGACATGCCTGCCTTCATCGTCTTTTTTGGCGTAATGCCGGCTACGTGGTAGCTGATGGACTGAACTGCCCAGGAACCAAGATTCTCAGGGGCCCTGCCAGCTCTGTATGCCGTACTCACTCCCATCCCTCAGAACGTCTGCGAGCTTGGTCCCCACCACGGTACGAGCCTTACTTACCTCCGGTGCTTCTAGGAGGAAGCCCAGAATAAGAATGGAGGTTTTCTGTGGGGGACTTTTAGCTTACACCCAGGCTCCTTCCATCTTGTCTAGAACTCTCCTTGGACTGGCTTTAGAAGCAAACATTTGGATAGAGCATAAAACTCTACTCACCTTTCCTTCCTGAGTTACCCTGGCTCAAGGGCTTGTCGGTGACTGAACCTTGGGCGAAAGGGAAACAAAAACATAGACATTCAGAATGCATTGTGGTTGTTGGTTTCTTTCAAAGAGCTGGCAAAGCCTCATGTTATGAGCGTGTGGTTGGTTATGTATATACATACATTGTATACACGTCTAGGGACATTATATACAAAGCTAGTACATACATACATGTCAAGTGGGGTTTGTTTAACATCAATGTCACTGATATCACAGTACCGGTGAGGTGAACCATGATTTCCAGGCAACAGCCGTGACCAGATTTTTTATAAAACTCCACATCTACATAACTCCCTGGTGAGTGACGTTCCGATAACTGCCCCTCACCTTCGCTCCCCATCTCCCCCAGTTCCCACCACCTCCATGTTCTGAGCCATGTCCACTCAGTAGGGCCAACTGAAAAGAAACCCCTCTTACTGCAAATGCAATGATTCACATCCCTTGCTGGTTAGGGCAGGAAATCGGCGATTTTCCATCTGCATTAAGTAGAAAATTGTTGGCCCAATTGTACTGAATGGGCCAAAACAGTCTGAGGCATGGAAACAATTTTCTAGACGCGGCCTATTCCTCGAGGAGGGGGTGGTGCGTGTGTGTTTGGCCGAACGCTTCGCCCTGCATGTGCTAGGATGCCACGTGCACCCATCCCGCGGTCCTGACCCTGTGGCACCTGTCTTCCTCATGGAACCCACAACATGCAGGGCAGGGGCAGCTCACCCACATAAGGGCATATGCAGAGAGGTCCCACCCCCAGGAGAAACAAAGAATCCCTATTTTCTCACTCCATATCATACCCCTTCTCCATATACTAGTTTTGTGAGAATTCAATTATATTCCCCTGCGTGGCCTGTTTCTGGTGCATTTGTTTGCTTTAAATGAAACTTTCCAGGTCATTTGCAAGGAGGGCTCATTCCTGCCCTGCCCCACACCAACCCCAATTAAGGTTTCCAGTTTCCATGTAAACCACAAATAAAGTAAACTTTCCATTTTGGCCTGCAAATCTTGGTTTCCTAATGTAGATGCTCACTGCCCTTTCTTACCGCTCCCTTTATAGAGCAGGGCCAGTAGAAAAATGAATACATTTTATGAAAACAGAAAAACGTTAGGATGGCAGGCCTGCTAACCCTTGGAGTTTCCCATAGGTTTCAGAAAAATGTTTTATAATGTGCTTGCACTTAAAAATTAAAAATAAGTAAATAAATAAAACCTTATACACAGAGATACGAAGAAATAGGAAGCAGCTTGTGGCTGGACAGGCTTTCTTGAATGAGGACTGAGCCACATAGTGAATTAAGGGAGTGACTCCCAAGTCCCCTACTATCTGAATGGAAGTGGAAAATGTGGAGCTTATATAAATCCAAAACGCACAATCCCACGAGGCTGACCTGAGAGCAAAATGTCTCTATGCTTATGGAGTTTGAAATAGAAAGGAACTTAATTATGCTATGGGCTTATGTAATGGGTCACTAGAAAGCAATGATTCCCTAGCTTGTCTAGTCACCAAAACCACCTGAGAAGCTTCGCCAACATGTGGACTCCAGGTCTCATTCCAGACCTACTCGATCAGACTATACGGGGAGGAGCCTCGACACCTGGGCTCTTTAATTCCCCAGGCACTGCCGATGACAGCCAGAATTGAGGGCCACTGTCATGAAAGTTTTCCATTACTCTACATTACATTTGTTGGGGGTGAGGGGAGGGACAAATATATGGCATCATGCCACCACTCTCCTCTCGTGTGCCCATGACAGACATCACCAGTTGATCATTCAGCCTCTGATGCTGAACTCCCATACGGTCTTAAAATCTACCTCAATAAAGTGCTCCTGAGGCCACCAGCAAGCAGAGCACCCAAGCTAAAAATTTATATGCCATTCTTGAGGGGTCACAGCCGATGCTTGGGAAGAGAGCACTGGACCAGAAACCTAAACTCAAAATAAAGAAATACATACACATGGGCCTATACGGACCCCATCATCCAGCTGACTGCAGAGCAGCATGTTCGAATGGAATCCTCCCTGACCTGGAAGAGGGCTCCTAACCACCACCCGTCTTTCAACCAGTTTTCAAAGGTTCCCCCGCGAGAGGCAGGAGACCAGCTAAGGGTCTCTCTCCATCTCTTTTCTTTCTTCCCGCCCCTCCCTACGGTACCTGAACATACAGGAGTTTTATTCTGCACAGAAGAGCCACTGATGGGCTTCCCATCTGGGGTGACACACCAGCAGTACCCTGTGTAAGTATGGCACTGCACCTGTTCGGGGAAGCGGGGGGGGGAAGAGAACCGTAAGTCTGGCGTCGCCATATCAGCAGTCATCTCCCACCCCTTCCAAGGCGTTGCCACCATGGCAGAGGAGCTCTTTCCTCCTCTCACCCAGCCTCTGTCCCCACTGTCTATTGCAGGTGGGTCAGTAGGCCAACAACATGGATTATGCGTCTTCTGTGTAATTCCCAGGCACAACCACACAACCTACCTATTTTTTTCTCGTGACTTTGAATGATGAATAGCCTATCTCATACCCAGATATACCCACTTCGTCCTCCCTGTGATGGTTCTCACCAAGACCTGCACATTCCCCCCCCCGAGCACTGGCATACAGCCCCATCCACTCGTAAACAATTCTGGCTGGTGAGCTAATTTGGCAAGTGCAAGTTGGAAATTCACCGCTGCAGGCTGATAAGGACTCTTCTTTAACAGGCATCGACAAGTAGTGAGCTCTTCTTCTTTTTCTAGCTTTTCCCAGCATCCGTTCGTTCATATAGTCAGCCTGCCTACTGATCGGGTGGCACGTCACTAGCAGTTGCCCGCTAGATGACGGGGTTAAGGTAAGAACAAAGCCACTTCCACCTGCAGGTTCTAGAGGCCCCGCTGTAACACTGGGCGATCCACCTCAAGCCTCCATAATCAGGCCCACCCTGTCTAGGAATAGTAAATAAAAATGAGGGTTTTGCCTCATTCAGGGTGACTTTTCTCTCTCTTGCAACAGCCGTCACTCTGTCCATTTCCTCCCACCCCACCCCGCCATCCTCTTTCCCATCCGTTTCCCAACACGGAGCTCCTCTACACAAATCAGGGCATCACCCCCCCCACCCCCCCGGCTGAAAACCACTCGGTGATTTGCCATTGGATTCAGGATGGAGATTAAGCTCATTTGTGTGGAGCTCAAGGTCCTCCAAGATCTGCCTCCTGCCTATCCCTGCGACCTCATTTACACCCATGTCTCCACAAGTGCCCTCCACTGGAACCACAGCAAACCCTTTGAAGCCGGCAAACGCCTCACAGGATTTCATGATTCTCAACATTTGTCTGCTCCGACTAGTCAGTGGTCCAGAACACCATTCCCCAAACCATCCCCACCCCCTCCTAGCCCCTTTGTATTCCCACCCCCTTCACGATGCACCTTCTCCGCCGAGTGGTCCCCGACTCCCCGCCTTCTCTCCTCTGATCCTCCATACACCCTGGCTCCTTAAATTAGGAGCCCTTCTCTCCCCCTCAAGACTGTGACCTTCCTAAGGCAAGGGATTGCATGCTGGTTATTTCTATCTCCTAAGCATCTAGCATAATGTAGGCATCTGATGAGTTGAATAAATGCTTGAATTATCATATGGCCCCGTTCTTGGTCCCCATCAGTTCTAAAAAGGTAGCAGCAATTTAAACAGCCCCACTACTTTAAACGTAGACCTCAATGACAGAATGGGTGCCAACTGCAAAGACATTAACATGTGAAAAAAGTGCCTCTGGGGATCAAGGACATAATTGGAATCAAGGATGGACAGTAATAAAATACACATTGACTGGGGAAGCAGAGAGCGTTTACACGGAAGACAGATCCGATGGCCCGGGTGAGAAAGGCAGAAAACCGCGGAATGGCTTCAGCTCTTATGTGTGTACCAAAAGCTGTAGTTGTCCCCAAGACCGGTTGTCTGGCTACAGGCCTACCCACAGAAATCAGGGTAAGACCAAGACGCAGGACGTACCAGTATGATGACTGTGTATCAATGAGGCGCTCACCTTGACTGCCCACGTAGAGAAATTACACTCAGTGCCTGTACTCCAGTGCCATTTTCCACTCCCATTTCATCTCGTGGAGCTATCCATAAGCTCCATGGCTGCGGTTGCTGCCCTAGATGCTCAACCCCCCGATCAATATCTTGGGTCGAGTCAGTGCTACCCTCTGAGAAAGCTAAGGATGGAATAGGAGGAACCCATTCCTGGGTTTGCATCCGGGTCTGGCCAGTTACAAATGAGGCACGTGACTTAGCTCTTTGAGCCCCATTTATGAAATGGGGATAACGTCGCCAAGCCTGGAGGCTCTGGCAAAGAAAACAGACAGTGTGAGTCCAGTCCTGGCACGGGAGATGGCTGGATACAAGGTGGCTGCAGTGATGATTGCTCTCAGCTGTGTCAGAAACACCTGGCAAGCCGGCCTCCTCTGGGGCCAGAGCTCCCTTAGTAACTAACCTCCAGAGGCTTGGGTGGGAAACCCTGCTGGAGACTTGGGAGTTTACCCCTCCAGACTCTGTCAGCCCTGCAGGGGACAGTTCCTAGATGATTCCTTGCCTGTGGCAGCATTTTAATGGAGCCTGGCTGGCTGCTTTCTCCTCCCTGGCCAATAATCACCTGTGGAGAAACCAGTCCCCAGGGCTGGGCGGCCACACTGACTCACTCCAAGGCCCCACGGTTCCCCTGGCCGTGGCCGGCCTCCCTCTCTGCGAGGACTCTGTCGCCAAAGTCCAACACTGGAAGTCGTGCCTCTGGCCAAGTGCTGCCTGCCGGGGCTGGATGCTGTGGTCACGCAGGCCCAGGCCGTGGAGAATGGCTGGATAAAAGCCCCCTCCTTCCAGGCATGCAGAGTCCCAGCCAGAGCTACTGAGGAGTGAACGAAATGCATGAGTAGCAGGCTAAACCCAACGCTTTGTTTCAGGGGATATAATCTGACCTCTGGGCTGAAGCAGGTCCCCAGGGCCACATGCCCACTGAGTGTGCCCATTGTATCCCTACCGGCATGGGGACGCTGCCTTCCAGCCCCCAGCCAGGCCCACAGGCCCAAACACAGACCCTTTTTCCTCAGGGCCCTCAGCATTTTCCTCAAACCAGGCTCCGGGAATAGACTCCAGATTACAAAATCCTTAGGTTGGGAGGTGCTGCTGAGTCCCAGAGCACTGGACTTGAACAAGGAATTATTGTCACATTCCTCTGAGGCCTGGGGCACGCAGCAACGGGCGCTCGGAGGAGCCGAGCGAGATCTCGGGCTGCCGGAAGTCAGGAGGCGACCAGCAAGGTCACCTCCCTTTGCTCAAGGAGCCCCAAGCTATTCGTCCGTGATTCTTCATCGAGGGGCTGCTTGTGAGTTGTCCTGGGGAGTTTTCAAGATGTCTTCTTGAGGAAAAAGAAGTTACAGGGAGACAGAAAGCATGGGTCATGGAGTCAGACGGTAGCCCAGCTTGACTAACCAGCTCCACCACGGAAGCTAACCACTTCTCTTTCCAACCCTCTGCAGCCTGGGTATGTCTCTTCATCAAACCAAGCCTCAGACTGCCCGTGGCTATTTATAAACCGGAGACCATTGTACTTACCTCACTTGGTGGTTGCAAGAATTAAATTAGAAAATGTAAATAAAGCACTGAGCTCACATGGTAAGTGCCCAGAGAAGCTTAGCTATTTTTTTATTATCATCATGTTATTTTTCACCAAACTATCTGTACACTCAAAAAGGGCCCAGCTAGGGGTGCCTGGGTGGCTCAGTTGGTTAAGCGTCCGACTTCGGCTCAGGTCATGATCTCGTGGTCTGTGAGTTCGAGCCCCGCGTCGGGCTCTGTGCTGACAGCTCAGAGCCTGGGGCCCGCTTCGGATTCTGTGTCTCCCTCTCTCTCCGCCCCTCCCCCGTTCATGCTCTGTCTCTCTCTGTCTCAAAAATAAATAAACGTTAAAAAAAATTTTTTTAAAAAAGGGCACAGCCAGATTCTCTGACGGAAACCAAAGAAGATCCTAGTCTGACCAGTCCCAGGGGGAAGAGGTAGTTTAAAGTCAGCAAAAAGTTTGAGAAAGTTTTAGTGGGAGAAGGGAAATTCTGTTTTCATATAGGAACAGTTCAATCAGTCTCAGAGGAGAGAAGTACAACTTCCCGCAGAAAAGCAACCAGGCTGTAAATTCTGTGGAATTGATGGTTTATATACACACAATCAACATGTAAATTCTACTTAGTTTGGCTTCCTCCCTTGAAAACTTAAAGCTTTAAGTTAATAGGTCATCCCCTTTGTTCCAACTCCCCCCACCCCAGCCTCAAATTAATCAACTCTCATACTTAATTTATGGGAAAATCCGGGGCCAAGAGGAATTGAAAAGGTGATTAGCTACTTCCAGTATCTCGATACGCAGGTTTCAAAGCTTGGGGTTGTTCCAGGCCCAATAGTATTGATAACAAACCATGGGATTTGCTCCTATTCCACTCTGGAGCAACCTGGGAAAGCTGAAATATTAATTGATGGGTCTTCCCTCAGAGGCACAAAGTGTTTGTACATCAACCTAAGTGAGGCTACTCACTGCTTAACTATACCATTGAATGTAACTGACATACTTAATATAGGCTTTTATACACCAAGAATACTGTATATGAACTTCACAGTAACCACAAACCCAAAACCTATAATTGATACACAAAAAATAAAGAGAAAGAAAGCCAAATAGAACACCACAGAAACTCATCAATCACAAAGAAAGAGAGCAAAAGAGTAAGAAAGGAACAGAGAAGAACAAGAAAACAATCAACAAAATGTCAATAAATACATACCTATCAATGATTATTTTAAATGTAAATGGCCTAAATGCTCTAATCAAAAGACACAGAGTGGTGGAATGGGTTAAAAAATACAAAACCCATCTAAATGCTGCCTATAAGAGACTCATCTCAGACCTAAAGACACATATAGACTGAAAGTGAGGGGACAGAAAAATATTTACCACGCAAATGGGAGTGAAAAAAGAAGCCAGGGTAGCAATACTAATATCAGACAAAATAGACTTTAGCACGAAGACTATCACAAGAGACAAAGAAGGACATTACATAATGATAAAGAGATTAATACAAGAAGATAGAACAACGGCAAATATGTATGCACCCAACACTAGAGCATCTAAATACATAAAGCAAATATTAATGGACATAAAGAGAGAAATTGATGGTAATATAATAATAGTAGGGGACTTTAACTAATCTCACTTGCATCAGTGGATACATCATCCAGGCAGAAAAATCACTAAAGGTACTTTAAAACAGTGTGTTTTAGGTAAGCAAATTTCATCTCTGACTCATATACTTAAATATTTTTGGCAAGAGGCCCTTTGCATAAACAGCCCAATGGTATATTTCAGGTCAACCTCTGTCTAAATTAAGACAAATGTGAAATTATTTTAAGCCTGTTAGTCTTCAACATTAGCCCAACTCCTGGACATCTGGAAGAACGTGGGAGGCTAGAACGCTCAACAAATGCATTTGAGTAACTGAGGAGTACAGAGGAGCAAAGCGAATACCAGCTCACAGGACAAAGCAGACAGGGGACTGAAGGCAAGGACAGCAATGAGAAAAACAAAGGAGACTAACAGACTACACACATAGACAACTATCACCCACTGCCGCCATGCCCCAAATGGAAAACACCACTTCAGCTTTATGGGGGCTCCTCACTCACCACCAATGATCTATGCATGATCTCACTGGGGCGTCAGGGTCACCCTGTGTGCCAATCCTTTATAGGAGAGGCACACAAAGCAGAAGTTATTTGTTCAAATGTCGCAGCTAGTTCTTAACAGCACAAGAATCTGGAGCCCTGGCTCCCAACTGTCATAAAATTTCAGAATTGAGAGAGCTGGAAAAAAAGGAAAATCTTAATGATCACCAGAGTAACCCAAACATTTCACAGAGGAGGAAACAGGTCCAGAGACAGAGAGGTGGCATGATTGCAGCACCTAGTCCCAGCAGCTGGCAGTCCCCCAGACCTGGAAGGGAGAAGGAGAAAGACGTGACTCCTTGTGCTGGCATCTGAGGGAACTGACAGGGTCTCTTTGTGCCTTGTAATTCTCTGGCATATGGAACTCTTTTGGGGAAAGAGGAGAGGGAGATGGGATACATATTCAAATCAAGGAGGTGGCCGGAAGAGTCTCTTGCTCCAGCTTCAGTGAGAGGCTGTCTCGGGAGTGGGTTGGGTGACAGCACGGGGGCCTCTGCTGCACCCCATTGGCTGGCCTGCTTGCCTCTGGCTGTTCTCGGGGGGCTTCTGACAGGGGTGGGACCTCACGTCCCAGAGCAGCTTCTCTGTTGTTGGACTTTGCTCTCCTTGCTACCCAGGGCCCCCAGCTGTCACCCAAACAGTCCACGCCAGTCTCCCCTGCACACGTCCACCTGCTTCTAACTCCTGCCTCTCTGATACAGTCCTGAATACCACCGGTGTTCTATGGGGTGTGACGAGCAATTATTGGGGATGAAGGGGTTCTCTAGCCAAATAATTTTGGAAATACTGGGTTGAATAAAATTAAAAGATTTCTTGACTGCACCACTTCTCAGAGTCTTAAGTCAAATGATGATGATTTAGCTCTAACGGGAAGATGTCGTTGGCTGCAATTCCTAAACTTATTTAACTGGAGGACCCTCCCTCAATTTCGAGTGGGGAGCGTTTCGTGGCACTAGCGTTCTCTGAAACACGCTTTCAGAACAAGGCAATGTAATGAGGTGCAAGGCCTTGCTGTGTTTCCTTGCTTTTCCCAGTCCGACTTGCTTCCAGCCCAGTGTCAGGTTCTCATTTTAGCTCAATCTTCCCTGAAATGATTTCCCTCCGGCAACCCCCCGCCGCCCCCCACCCCCCACCTTTTTTGTAACGCTTTCTCCAGCTCTCTATCTGCGAAGAAATCCATCTTGAATTGCCTCGGACCTTCACTGACAGCTGGGATCCCCTCCAAGGCACAGCACCTTCCCACCCCGTCGCTTCATTTCCCCCCTTTCTTTGTGCCTCGTTTGTGAACTAGAAAATGTGAGCCATATGCAAAGGGACAGGCTTGATCCAGCATTGTTAGTAGCAACTCCCAAACTTGTCATGAGATGACTACTATCATGTACACGAACATTTCCCAGCGGGGGCAAAAAAATGAAACTAAAAGCAGAAGGCATGTGGATATTTGTCTAACTCTTGGCAGTGGGAGTACGAGACTTTTTTTTTTTTCCTTCCTTATCTGCCAGTTGCTCCAAATCAGTTAGCAGGTTCTCTGGATTAAGTTAATGCACAGTGAAAGTTAAGCATCGTGCTATTGGTCCGACTGATAACTTTGTTTCGGGGCAGGATTTCCAGCTGCCCCACTTTCCTTTTGTCCGCATCCTCTATAGGACCTCTGAGAAGCTGTGTTTCTCCATGGGCGCCACGGGCCCTGGCTGAAAGAATGAGTCCCCAGGCCATCTGAGACCACCACGTGTTCCCCTAGAACATCTCTCTCCATCAGAAGCTGCAGGAGAACATTGTTTATTGGGTGTGCATTAGAGCACCTGGAGGACTTATAAAACAAACTGGCTGGACCCCACCCACAGAGTTTCTGGATTCATTAGGTCTGGGGTCAGCTGGGGAATCTGCATTTCTAACAAATTCCCAGGCGGTCCGGCCGCTAGTCCAGGAACCACAGTTCAAGAGCCACTGATTGAAAGGAAACTTCTCCCACCCCACCCTTTCTGGCATTTATCATTAAATGCTCAAGAAACAAGTACTTTTCTAGGTGGGAATTTGGGAACGAGGAGCCCTATGACCATACTTCTCTCCAAAGTTTTTACGTTCCAGTTGTTTTGACGACATGTGGTCTTTTAATTCATGGATTTAGTGATTGCAGCATTAAATTGTCTGGGTGATTTCACACATGGAAGAGAGTTTGATTGCAGTGAGAAGAAAGAGGGAAGAGGGAAGGGATGGTATAATTCTTTCAGTCTGGCTAGCATGAGCTGTTCTTTCCTCAGTTTGGAAAAGCTTATCCCACAAGCGTCCCTCTCCTCTTTAGTCAGGTTTGGCTCAGAAGGAACAAGATGCAGAAGGAAAAACATGGCTTTGGAGTCAAAATGACCTGGGCTTAAATACCAAACTCTGCCAAAAGCTGTGTGACTCTGGCAAAGTCACTTAACTTCTCTGAGCCTCTCTATGATACAGGGCTAAGGGCTCCCACCTTGAAGGTTACTGAGAAGACAAAGTGAGACAAGATATATAAAGCATCTAAAACGGTGTAGGGAGTAGTTTGTGCTCAGCACCGCTGGTTTTGTCTTTTTCCCCTTCCCTTTGCACGGAGGATGGGGTCAGAGCTTCAAGGTTCTGCTCTTCTTTGGGGCTGTCTCTTACCTTATGCCAGGTTAGGGAAGACAGTATGTTGGGGAATGAGGGATTTTCCTTTTAGAGTATTTACATCCTCCTCCAGAGTTTAAAGGGGGGGGGGGGGGGAATGCAGGGAAGGAAGATAACCTTTCAATTTTAAATACTGCTAAATATGGGAGTCTTTGTTGACTCTGGTTTCTATGTGTTGTTCATGTAACAGAGCTGCCAGCATGATATTTGTTAGAAGTGGTGTGTTTAGAATGAGAGACAGAGCCTTTCATTCCTGGGCTATTTACGTCCATATCTGAAATACCGTGTCCGGTTTTGGGAAGGACACTCTGTCTAAGAGGGACCTTGGCAAATTGAATCCCGAGGAAAGAGAGACATAAATCCCCATTATACAGGAATGACTGATAGAACTAAGGATTTCTGCCAGGGCAAAAAGAAATATTTGTTGGCTAAAAGAAAGAATTTCACAAGGACTTAATGGTGTCTGTCTTCAAATCTTTCTGTGGAGCGTGAGATTTCTGTGGGTTCAGCGAGTCCTATAGCTAGAGCAGGGGTCATCTGTTGCAAATTATAGCTCTACCGTCAGTGTAGAGAAGGACTTTCCAAATAAATTGCCCCGAAATGCATTAGGTATGTTGTCTTTGGTGGTAATAAGCTTCCTGTCTCTGGTGGCAATCAAGCAGAAGGTAGGTGACTGGGTCTTGAGCCCTGGATTGAGACAGGGTAGGGAGAGGAAGGAGAAGATGAACTAGATACTTGTGAGGTTTCCTTTGACCCAAAAGTTCTGTGATTCTACAACCTTGCTCCAAATTGAACTTTCGCTGCGTAGGAGTAAGGTGAAAATCTATAAACTAGTACCTACTTAGCAGTTAAGACTACTCCTCCAAATATATGGCACATATTTTTTGTATTTTTCAAAATGCTTAAACACCATCCCCTCAGCATACACATAAGGGATGTTTAAAAAACCTGAGTATTAGAACTTCAGGGATCCAAAGAACTTTATTTTCTCCATTCCCTCTGTTTGGTGCCTAGAATAGCCCAGGCTTGGTGAACACCAAGTATGTCACCTCTTGTTTACTCGCTTTTATTTCCATTTGGGGGAAACTATCAAAGATGCTTTCTTTCTTTTTTTAAACTTTTATTTCAGTATAGTTGACTCACATATACTGTTTTGTTTAAAAAAGAAAATATACAATAATAAAGCCCCACAGGGATTGGAGCTTTATTCAGAGCAGAAGGGTGAAAATCTGGCCAGTGGAGGGCTGAGGGCGGGCTGAGGGCGGGCTGAGGGTGGGAGGGGGTGGGGATGGGGGCGGGGATGGGGGGGGCGGGGCGAGGCTAGCTGAGGATTGCTGAGGCGCTGATGAGCGTGGGCAAGATGGGTGGGCGGGGCGAGGTGGGGCAGGACGGGGGCAGGAAGAGGGCGGGACAAAGGTGGCTGGCTGGAGTGGACCTCTTCCTTGCTACCGATCGCAGCTGACTTCACTTTTAATGAAACTTTTCTGTCTCCATATCTCCCTCTCGTGTTCTTATTTATCACCTTCCCCTACTATGATGAAAAAAAAAAAAAATCCCACCCCTTAAATTTTGTAGAAAAGCTTAGTTGACTGACCCGCAGGTCACCTCCTGGCTTGTGGTGTGCGCCCACAGTGGAGTGGCAATGGCCCCAGATGGGCATGTGTTCATGGCCCTGCCTGAAAGCTTCCTTAATAAGTGTTTGCTGTAGGCCAACTTGTGACTTCCCCCCACCCCCCACCCCGGATTGAACATTACCTAGTGTCTTACAAAATCCAAAGGTGTAGAGGTCACCTCCCAGAGGCCATCAGTTGAACCTCCCTCCCAGGGCAGTAGCACTCTATCCCCTCACCAAGAGCACCCCTGCTGGGTGCCCATTCAGTCCCCAGGATGGGAAGGTAAGTTCTCTTTGAGTCAGGCATTCCATTGGTGGATTGCTCTACTTGAAAAAGCTTCTTCCCTATTTTGAGTCAGAATCTGAGTCACTATAGATTTTACTCAGTGATCCTGGGTCAGCTCTGTGGCACTATTCAGTAAAGCTTATTGTGGTCCACAAAGGTGTGAAGTCGGTTCTCTGTATTGCTTTGGTCATCCCCCTTCCCCCATCTGTTGGTTCTTCTCATGTGCAAACCAAACATGTCTGGCTCCTTTGAGTATTCCTCATGTGACACAATTTCCCGACCTTACTCGCCTCAGTCACCCTGCCTAACCTGCAGTTAGGCAACATCACTTTAAAAGATGGCAATGTCCTTTACAGAGGCAGTAGAGAGCAGTGGTTAGGACCAAGTGCTGAAGCCAGGCTGTTTGGGTCTGAATCCTGACTCTACACTTGCAAGCTGTGTGACCCGGGCAAGCGTACGGGGTCTGGGTGCTCCCAGCTGGGCATCTGAGCTCCCCGTGGTCCCTGGTGAGTCCGACCCTCCATCTGTCTACCACAGAAATCAAAGGTGCAAGAGGGGGTATACTTGGGAAGAAGGGGAGGATAGAGGCCTGCTCCTCTAGCCTTCCTGCTGCCTGTGGGAAAAGTGAGGCTCAGAGATGGGGGGCTTCAATCACCCTCTCCTTCTCTTTCTAAGTGCCTGGGCTTGAGCTATGAAGCAGTCTGGATGTTCCTTTTTAGCTCTCCCTCCTCCCCATCCTCCCATTACAGAACTGTGCTTCCTGAAGTCACCTCTGCAGGCCTGAGTTGTGAGACTAGCTTGCAAAGCAAACGATGCCAGCCAATCTGGGAGAGGATGCTAGGTGGCCATTCAGCCTTGAAGAGGAGGACAGAGCAGTGGTTGGGCAGGCGAGTCCTCACAGAACACAATGGATAGATACAGTGTTCGAGCGTAAAGCAGGCTCCATCCACCCACATTGCCCTGCACTCATTGAAAAGAGGAGAGCAGTGACTCCCACTGTGTATGAGCAGAGTAGATGAGCCACTTGCTAGACAAGTCCTTCCTGTACCTGGAAGGATCAGGCCCTGTCCTTACCATCATTTACAAAAGTAAAAATTCACTTTCACGGTACCAGCGGGTACAGGAGTTGTTCTTAGGCGATGACAGTGTCCTGGCATTACGGTGTGAAGGTGACTGCACAACCCCGTGAATGCTAAAAGCCACCGAACTGTGCACTTGAAAGAATAAATGTTATGGAATGTGAATTATATCTCAAGAAAGCTGTTACTTTAAAGAACAAAACCAGGTGGCCAGCCCACAGGTCACAGTTTGCCGACCTCTGAAATAGCTCAACTAGTTCTCCCATTTTAGAGTTGAGCAAACTGATACCTAAAGAGGGAGAAAACTAACATTTGCCTAAGAGCAATTATGTGCTAACTCGTGGGCACTTTCATGTAAACTTTCACATGCAACATCTGGTTGTTTGGAACAAAAGCAATGCCATGAAAAACACATGTACAGCAAGGAATAAGATGCCGTTGGCACAGTAGACGTTCAAATTATAACAATAATAATATGGTTATTGAGTATTTACCCAAAAAGAAAAAAGAAAAGCAACAACTTGACCAACAGTGGGTCTATTTACCATTATGCCATTTATACATAAAGGATGGGCTTGATTTTTTTTAACAGTGTAACTGCTTTAAAAAAAAAAAAAAAGAAAAAAGAGAAGTTGGCATTGTACACGCTATAGGAGGCTTAGGAAGCCTAGAGCAAGCCACCATCCACTAAAACATACAGAACTGGCTTTGTTTGGGGGCTTCCAAAGGAGCCATTTATGGCTAGAGAAGCTCAGAACACTCGAGCTTATGGAAGCAGCCAGGGTTTCAGTACTTTACCTAGAGAGGCCTCTGTACTGAGCCGAGACCCACATGATCGCTCTAGGTAACACAGTTCCACACGAAGACAAAACGACATAGCTTCTAGAGTCAACAAAGACAGGACAAGCCCTTCCCCCATGACAATGCTTAGCACTCCAGCCCTGCCGATGTTCAATCACCAGGGTCAGCAGACCATCAATCCCT
This sequence comes from Prionailurus bengalensis, assembly GCF_016509475.1. Classification (NCBI taxonomy): domain Eukaryota; kingdom Metazoa; phylum Chordata; class Mammalia; order Carnivora; family Felidae; genus Prionailurus; species Prionailurus bengalensis. The sequence goes on along the minus strand of NC_057355.1, from coordinate 116,323,374 downwards.
TCCATACGCGCTGGGAACCTGGAAGAAGAGGGCCCAGGTGGTAAACCTGGGTGCTTCCAGGTCAAGCCAGTCACACAGTGCAGGCCTGCAGGGGTGACTTCAGGAATGGTAGTTCTGCATGATGGGGGCGGGGAGGAGGAAGAGCTAAAAATGAACACTCACACCTGCTTCATAGCTCGGCCCAGGCACTGAGGGAATAATTTGTAGTTCCCGAAGTTGCAGGAAATCTAACGGTAAGACAAGGGGAGCACAGAATGTTTTATTTGCACTTCCAACTTCAAAACAAAGCATCATCATCAAAAAAAAAAATTACAGCTCCCCAGGCCCCTCAAGGCCAAAAAAAAAAAAAAAAAGACCTCAGGAAATAAAAAAGCATGTATATGTGTGCATTCGTGTGGGGAGTAGTGATTAGAACAAGTACAAGTGAGAAAAGTGTTAGTGCCAGATGAAGCTTTATCAAGGAAGACTGTTCCTGGAACATGGAATCAAAGATGGGAAACAAAATATTTTTTTGCATAGAAATAACATTACAGGGGCGCCAGGGTGGCTCAGTGGGTTAGGCGCCTGACTCATGATTTCGGCTCTGGTCATGATCTCACGGTTCATGAGACTCAGCCCTGCGTCAGGCTCTGTGCTGACAACGTGGAGCCTACTTGGGATTCTCCACCCCTCTCTCTCTCTCTGCTCCTACCCCTCTTTAAATAAATAAAAACATTTAAGAAAGAAATAACATTACAAATGGTGTTTTATATTCCATAATATTCTTAGAACTACAAATCCGTCTACACAAAAAAATTTAAATGGCTTGGGAATATATTTGATAACAACCACAAATCAACCACACCATGCTCAACACTATGGAAGGCAATCTGGTCGTATGTATCAGATGCCTTAAAAAGTGCATGTCCTTCCAGGGTGCCTGGGTGGCTCGGTCAGTTAACTGGCTTCAGTTCAGGTCATGATCTCACAGTTTGTGGGTTCGAGCCCCACGTCGGGCTCTGTGCTGACAGCTCAACGCCTGGAGCCTGCTTTGGATTCTGTGTCTCCCTCTTGCTCTGCTCCTCCCCTGCTCATGTCTCTCTCTCTCTCTCAAAAATAAACATTAAAAAAAATTTTTTTTTTAATCCATGTCCTTTTGACCCAATATTCAGCTTCTGGAAATTGAATCCCTGAATTTCCAGGATTCATGGTACAGTCAAACACTGGAATGCAATGCAGCCATTAACAATGAGGTAGACAGGAGGTGTCCGAGATGGTGGTGTAGGAAGAACCTGAACTCACCATGACCTCCTGCCATGGCACGTATGGATCTCTAGCTGCAAACAGATGGTTTTTCTCTGAAAAAGACCTGAAAACTAGATGAACTGCTCCTCTACAACAAAGGATAAAAGGACCACATCAAGGGGCGCCTGGCTGGCTCCGTCGGTTGAGCGTCCGACTTCAGCCCAGGTCCTGATCTCATAGTTCGTGAGTTTGAGCCCCATGTCAGGCTCTCTGCTGTCAGTATGAAGCCCACTTCAGATCCTCTGTCTCTCTCTCTCTCTCTCTCTCTCTCTCTCTCTCTCTCTCTCTCTGCACCTTCCCCGCTAGCACGCACTCTCTTTCTCAAAAATAAACATTGAAAAAAAAACAAAAACAAGAACCACATACAAATGGGTTGGAGAGGCAGAGACATCTCAGCATTTCTCTGAGAACCCTGGGATCTACACCAGAGATGAGCCCCCCAAAACACCTGTCTTAGAAAACCAAGGGGCTGATACCCAAGGTACCCAAAATGCTATCGGAAACTGAGATTCCCCCCTTTTTTTTTAATTTTTTTTAACGTTTATTTATTTTTGAGACAGAGAGAGAGCATGAACAGGTGAGGGGCAGAGAGAGAGGGTGACACAGAATCAGAAGCAGGCTCCAGGCTCTGAGCCATCAGCCCAGAGCCCGACGCGGGGCTCGAACTCGCGGACCGCGAGATCATGACCTGAGCTGAAGTCGGACGCTTCACCGACTGGGCCACCCAGGCGCCCCTGAGATTCCCCTTTTAAGAGTCCCACGTGCAGTCTCACTCATGCCAAGGATCCAGTGCAAAAGCAATTTGCAAAGCACCTCGGCTGTACGTAAAGGAGACTCACTTGCTGGTCTGGGGCATCTGTTGGAGGGGCAGGTGACAGTTGGGGCTCTCTCTAGAGACAGAGGTGCTAGCAGATGCTATTTGGGTACTCTCCACCTACCCTGCTACTGCAGGCAGGGCTGTGCAGACACAGCACCTCCCCCTGCCTGCACTGTCCCATTGCCTTGCTGAGGCCAGAGAGCACAGGCAGGTGTCGCGCTACCCTGCTCTCTGGCTGGGGTGGACGAGCACGAACAGTCATGGCATTCTCTCACTCCTTTCCTAAAGTCAGCAGCACAGGTGGTCGTGACACTCTCCCATACCCCAACTGGGGCTGGGGAGTTAAGTGGTCATGGATTTCTCCAGCACCCAATCTGGAGCCAGCATGCCCAGCGCAGACAAGGCCCTCTCCAGTCCCGTGGCTGAAGCCCTCAGTTGAGGCATTATCCTACTCCATTTCTGAAGTCAGAGAGCGTGCCCTGACCCCTACACTCTCCAACTGCCCTGCTAAAACCAGTGCACACAAACCACACAGGGGATACCCCTTGTTTGCCTGGCCCAGTGGCCCAGGGGGCTGGCTTTCCTGAGCTCCCAGGGACTATAACAGACAGTTATAAATTCTCAGACAGTTCTTGGCAGGCCAACACCTTATCCAGGACTGCAAAGACTGCAGACTGAAACACATACCCAGTCTTCCTGTGAAAAAGGCCTATTTACTTATCCTGGAGTTTCAGCCTGAGGGACAAGCTTCAGGTTTCCCATATATCTAGAGGCTACTAAGGCACCCCTAGAAAACATAACCAGGGAGACACCATTCTTGTGAAACTCTAGGGCTTGCTACATCTTGAGAAGACCTTCCAGAAAGAAGTTTGTACACTCGTCTGGAGCCCCAATTTTTGCAACTGCCACCCAGGGAACACCTCCAGATATTCTGACCTGGAGGTTGAAAGGTATTATGACTGCAGCCCCAAGAACCACACACACACACACACACACACACACACACACACACACACATATATGTTCTTTAAAAGCTGCTGCCTGAGAATCTGGCTTCCAGTCAGCCTGAAACCGGTGCTAAATGAGATTCTTTCCCTCGTAACATTGACAGGTCTTGGCATACCTTCAGCAACAGGGGCATACCAGGAATAAATCAGGCTATTTAAATAATCACAAAGGTTTAAGAGACAACCAAGAACTCGGGCAAAGTTGAACTATCAGGTTCATCATCTACACAAGCCTCAAGACTGGGAGAGGTGGCTGTTTTGCTTAATGCGTTGAAACAAACACAGAGAGTCAACCAAAATAAGGAACCAGAACTATGTTTCCAATGAAAGAACAAGACAAAACCTCAGAAAAAGACCTCTGTAATTATACAGAGCTAAGTATTCAAATTGGTAAAGAACTCAAATGATCATAAAGATGCTCACTGACCTTGGGAGAAGAATGGAGGAACCCAGTGAGAACTTTAACAAAGATAGAAAACATTTTTAAAGTGCCAAACAGAAGTCACAGTACAGTGCCAAAGAATACAAAAACTGAGCTGAAAAATACACTACAGGGGTTCAACAGCAGGCTGGATGAAGCAGAAGAATGGATCAGCAAGTTGGAAGACAAAGCATTGGAACTTATCCAGACAGAGCAGCAAAAAGAAAAAAGCATTTTAAAAATGAAGATAACTTAAGAGACATATGGGACAACATCAGGCAGAATGACATTCATATTATAGGAGTCCCAGAAGGAGAAGAGAAAAAGAAGAAAAGAAGAGCAGAAAACTTATTTGCTGACAACTTTTTGACCTGGGGGAGGGGGGTGGTGGGGGAGACATCCAGGTCAAGGAATCCCAGAGAGTTCCAAATGAAATGAACCCAAAGAGATACATGCCAAGGCACATTATAATTAAAATGTCAAAAATTAAAGAGAGAATCTTGAAAGCAGCAAGAGAAAAGCAACTTGTTATATACAAAGGAAACCCCAAAAGGCTATGAGCAGATTTTCAGCAACTTCCAACCACAAATACTCTACCTGGCAAGATTGTCATTCAGAAGTGAAGAAGAGACAAAGTTTCCCAGATAAACAAAAGCTAAAAGAATTCATCACCATGAAGCCAGCGTTATAAGAAATGTTAAAGAGACTTCTCTAAGCTGAAAATACATGGCACTAATTAACAACAAAAAAATGCAAAAGTAAAAAGTCTCACTAGAAAAGGTAAATATACAGTAAAGTAGTGGATAAGTCACTAATAAAGCTCGTATGAAGGTTAAAAGGCAAAAGTAGCAGAATTAACTAAAACTACATTAGTTATAAAATATATAAAATGAAAGAAGGTAAAGTGTAATGTCAAAAATGTAAAACCTTGGGGGACGGTGTACTAAAAATATAGTTTTGGAATGTATTCAAATTCAAGTTGCTATCAGCCTAAAATAGACTGTTACATACATACACAGAATGCATACGTAAACCTTGGGGTAACCACAAAGCAAAACTTATACACAAAAGAAAATGAGAAAGGAATTTAAACATAATACTAAAGACATCATACCACAATGGAAGAGAGAAAAAGGGGCAGAGAGAAACTACAAAAACAGCCAGAAAACAATTAACAAAATGGCAATAATTACATACTTATCAATAAGTACTTTAAATGTAAATAAACTAAATTCTCCAATCAAAAGACATAGAGTGGTTGAGTGGATTAAAAAAACACACAACAATAAAACCCATCTATATGCTGCCTACATATAAGAGACTCACTTCAGAAGTAAGGACACACACACACACACACACACACACACACAAAGTGAAGGGATGGAAAAATACCTTCCGTGCAAATGGAAACAAAGAGAAAGCTGATGTAACAATACTTAGATCCAACAAAAGACTTTAAAATAAACACTGAAATAAAAGTCAAAGAAAGGCATTACATAATGATAAAGAGATTAACCCAGCAAAAAGATGCAACATTTATAAATATTTTTGTACCCAACATAGAAGCACCAAGATATATAAAGCAAATATTAACAGACACAAAGGGGGAAATCAACAGCAATATAAGAATAGCAGCTTACATCAATGGGCAGATCATCTAGGCAAAAAATTAATAAGGAAACGATGGTCATAAATGACATATAAGACCATACGGACTTCATAGATATATACATAACAGTCTATCCAAAAGCAGCAGAATACACATTCTTCTCAAGTGCACATAGAACATTCCACAGGATAAATCACATGTTAGGCCACAAAACAAATAAATAGAAGAAAATTAAAATTATTTCAAGCATCTTTTCTGACCACAATGGTATGAAACTAAGAATCGATTACAAGAGGAAAACTGGAAAAACCACAAATACTTGGAGGTTAAACAACATGCTACTGAACAACTACCAGGTCACAGAAAAAAACCAAAGAAGAAAAAAAAACTTAGATACAAATTAAAACAGAAAAATAACACAGCAAAATCTATGGATGAAGCTAGAGTGGCTCTGAGAGAGAAGTTCATAACAATACAGGTCTACCTGAAGGAACAAGAAAAATCTCAAATGAATAATCTAACTTTACACTTGAATGACTAGAAAAAGAAGAACAAACAAAGCCCAAAGGTAGCAGAAGAAGATTAGAGCAGAAATAAATAGAATAGAGAATAAAAAGACAATAGATAAGATCAGTGAAACCAAGAACTAGTTCTTTGAAAAAAATAAATAAAATTGACAAACTTTCAGCTGGACTCACCAAGAAAAAAAGAGAAAGAACTCAAATAAATAAAATAAAAAAATGAAAGAGAAGTTACAACAGATACCACAGAAATACAAAGGATTATAAGAGACTACTATGAACAACTGCATACCAACAAATTGAACAAACCAGAAGAAAGGGATAAATCCCTAAAAACATACAATCTTCTAAAGTTGAATCAAGAAGAAATAGAATGTCTGAACAGACTGATCACTTAGTAAGGATACTGAATCAGTAAGCAAAATCCTCGCAACAAGCAAAAGTCCAGGGCCAGATGGCTTCACTGACAAATTCTACTAAACATTCAAAGAAGATTTAATACCTATCCTTCTTAAACTCTTCCAAAAAGATGAAGAGGAGGGAACACTCTCAAACTCATTTTATGAGGCCAGCATCACTGTGATACCAAAACCAGACGAGGACAACAACAGAAGAAAAGTGAAGGCCAAACTCCTCAACAAAGTATCGGGAAACCAAATTCAACAATACATTAAAGGATTGGAAGGAGCCAAGATGGCAGAGCAGCATGGAAGTTTTTTGTGTCTCGCATCCATGAAATACAGCCAGACCAATGCTAAACCACCCTGCACACCTAGAAAACTGACCTGAGGATTAACACAACAATCTGCACAACCTGAACCACAGAATTCAGCAGGTAGGCAGCGTGGAGAGGTGAACTTGGGGAGAGAAAAGCCACGGAGGGCAGGGAGCCACTTTTGGGTGCGGAGACAGAATGGACACAGGGGGCAGGGGGGAGAATACGAGAAAAGCACCCTCCCCAAAAGCAGCTGGAGAGAAAGTGGAAAATTGGAAACAGCCACAGGGACTGAACTAAAAAGGGAGAAACGAGAAAGGAGAGGGTTTAAATTCCATTAAGACTGTAAACAGGGGGAGGGCAGTCTGCAACTCTGTAGCTCAATACCTGGTGGTGCTCTGGTGGGAAGGGTGAATCCCCAGGAGCAGAGTGAGGTCCGGGAGGTTCTCAGACCACATAGGGAGAAGTGGTTCCACTGCCAGAAGGACACTTGGTAGAGGCTGTGAGGCCACCTGGGCCCAGCAGACCCCAGAGAACGGCCACATTTGCTGGTGCTGGAACAAGGTCGTTGGGAGCGAAGCCTGGTGCCAGATGTGTGTTGTGATTTTCCATAATCCCTGAGGTGCTGCTGCTACACTGTCTCACGAAGTTTTACTGGGGCAGGCTGGCACCTGACCACAATCTCTGAGCACCGGCAGCAGCATGGTCCTGCAAGCGTTCCTGGGTGCGGCCAGCACCTGGTCACTGCTCCGTGAAACCCTCCGCAGAGGGGCAGAAGTGGGGGGCCAGGGAAGGCAGCTGCATCTGAGACAAAACTTGGGAGGGAGGCGCTGCCTGGGGCTCGGCCACGGACAGTATGGAAGCGGGGAGTGGACAGAAGCCAAAGATGAAGGACGGGTGCATGATTGCTGATCAGGGAGAATAGAGTTCCGATACTAGAGACTGGGTAGCTGGGTGACGCCATTTTCACCACTCCCCAGCATGTGCGTACATGCCTACAAGTGCCACAACAATCCACCCCAGTAAGCTAAGCAGCCCCATCTAGTGCAGAACAGAGCCATTACACTAACCCCCACCTAACTGGGCCAACCTCACTCTTCAAGAACACAAGTCTCACTGCTGCTTAGTTTATGGACTATAAAGCGCTTCACAGTTTGACTTCTAGGGGAAAACGAAGTAATTTTAGTAGTATTTCAGTCTGTTAGCTGGTCCAACTATTCAATTTTCTTTCTTTTTTTTTCTCTTTTTCATTTCTTTTCTGTTTCTTGATACAGAAAGAGAAAAATTTATTTTTATTTTCAATTTTTATTAACAATATTTTTAATTTTTTTCTGCTATATTTTTAAAATTTTTTTTAATGTTTATTTCTTTTTGAGACAGAGAGAGAGACAGAGCGCAAGTGGGGGAGGGGCAGAGAGAGAGGAAGACACAGAATCCGAAACAGGCTCCAGGCTCTGAGCTGTCAGCACAGAGCCCGATGCGGGGCTTGAACCCACGAACTGTGAGATCATGACCTGAGCTGAAGTCAGACGCTTAACCGACTGAGCCACCCAGGAGCTCCTGTACTATATTTTTTACTTTTGTGTAAATTTTTTCAAATTCTATTTTACTTCCATCATTTCACTTTAGTCTACTTCAGTGTATTCATTTTTTCAAATTTTCAAACGATTTCCTTTTTTTCCCTCTTTTTCCCTTTTTTCTCTAATCTATCAAGCCACTTTCAACACCCAGACCAAAACACACCTACGATCAAGCATCATTTATTCGATTTTGTGTATGTGTGTGTGTTTAATTTTTTAATTTTAATAGTTTTTTAATTTTAATTTTTTCTACCTCATTAATTCCTTTTCTCCCTTCAAAATGACAAAATGAAGAATTCATCCCAAAAGAAAGAGCAGGAAGAAACGCCAGCCAGGGACTTAACCAACACAGATACAAGCAAGCTGTCTGAACCAGAATTTAGAATCACCATAATAAGAATACTAGCTGGAGTCAAAAATGGATTAGAATCGCTTTCTGCAGAGATAAAAGAAGTAAAAGCCAGTCAGGATGAAATAAAAAATACTATAACTGAGCTGCAATCTTGAATGGATGCTGTGGCAGCCAGGATGGATGATACAGAACAGAGAATCAGTGATTTAGAGGACAAACTTATGGAGAACAATGAAACAGAGAAGAAGAGGGAGATTAAGGCAAAAGAGCACGATTTAAGAAGTAGAGAAATCAGTGACTCATTAAAAAGGAACACCATCAGAATCATAGGGGTCCCAGAAGAGGAAGAGAGAGAAATAGGGGTGGAAGGGTTATGTGAGCAAATCATAGCAGAAAACTTTCCTAACCTGGGGAGAGACACAGACATCAAAATCCAGGAAGCACAGAGGACTCCCATTAGATTCAACAAAACCGACCATCAACAAGGCATATCATACACAAATTCACAAAATACTCAGGCAAGGAGAGAATCATGAAAGCAGCAAGGGACAAGAAGTCCTTGACCTACAAGGGAAGACAGATCAAGTTTGCAGCAGACCTATCTACAGAAACTTGGCAAGCCAGAAAGGGGTGGCAGGATATAGTCAATGTGCTGAATCAGAAAAATATGCAGCCAAGAATTCTTTATCCAGCAAGGCTGTCATTCAAAATAAAAGGAGAGATAAAAAGTTTCCCAGACAAACACAAATTAAAGGAGTTTGTGACCACTAAACCAGCCCTGCAAGAAATTTTAAGGGGGACTCTCTGAGGGGACAAAAGATGAAAAAATACATACAAACATACATACATACCAAAAGCAACAAAGATTAGAAAGGACCAGAGAACAACACATTAAAGGATCATACACCTTGATCAAGTGGGATTTATTCCAGGGATGCAAGGATAGTTCAATATCCACAAATCAATCAAAGTGATAGAGCACATCAACAAAATGAAAGATAAAAATGATATGATCATCCTAACAGATATAGAAAAGGTATTTGAAAAAATTCAACATCAATTTATGATTAAAACTTCTCAACAAAGTGGATATAGAGTGAATGTACCTCCACATAATAAAGACCATATATGACAAACTCAATGCTAATATTATTCTCAATAATGAAAAGCTAAAAGCTTTTCCTCTAAGATCAGGAGCAAGATAAGGAGCCTTATCTTCCCCCATTTTTATTCAACATAGTATTGGAAATCCTAGCCACAATAATTAGGCAAAGAAAAGAAAGAAAGGCCATTTAAATAGGAAAAGAAGTAAAACTTGCAGTATTTGCAGATGACATGATACTCTATATAGAAAACCTTAAAGCTTCCACCAAAAAGCTGTTAGAATAAGCGAGTTCTGTAAAGTTGAAGGACACAAGATTAATATACAAAAATCTGTTGTGTTTCTATGCAGTAATAACAAAATATTAGAAAGAGAAATCAAGAAAACAATCCTATCTACAATTGCATCAAAAAGAATATATATTTACAAATAAATTTAACCAAGGAAGTGAAAGACCTATACACTGAAAACTGTAAGACATTAGAGAAAGAAATTAAGAAAGACACAAATAAGTGCAAAGATATTTTGTGCTCATGGATTGTAAGAATTAATATTGCTTAAATGTCCACACTACCCAAAGCAATCTACAGATCCAATGTAATTCCTTTCAAAATTCCAATGGCATTTTCAACAGAACTAGAAGAAATAACTATAAAATTTGTATGGAACCTACAAGCCCCTGAATAGCCAAAGTAATCTGGTGAAAGAACAAAGTCAGAGGTACCATACTTCCAGATTTCAAACTATACTACAAAGCTACAGTAATCAAAACAGTATGGTATTGGCATTCAAACAGACACATACACCAATGGACCAGAATCGAGAGCCCAGAAATTAACCCATGCCTGTATGGTCAGTTCATATATGACAAAGGAGGCAAGAATATACAAAGAGGAAAGGACAGTCTTCAATAAATAGTATTGGAAAAATTGGACAGCCACATGCAAAAGAATGAAACTGGACCACTATTTTACACCATATACCAAAATAAACTCAAAATGGGTTAAATTTTGAATGTAAGACCTGAAACCATAAAAATCCTAGAAGAAAACATAAGCAATAAGCTCCTTGACATAAGTCTTAGCAATGTTTCATTTTGGGTTTTTTGGGGTTTTTTTTGGTTTTTATTGGTTTGTTTTTGTTTTTTGTTTTGTTTTGGATCTGACCCCAAAGGCAAGAGAAACAAAAGCAAAAATAGACAAATGGGATTATATCAAACTAAAAAGCTTCTGCACAAAGAAGGAAACCATCAAGCAAATGAAAAGGCAACCTATATATTCAATAAGAGGTTAATATCCAAATATATAAAGAACTCATGCAACTTAACAAAAAACACAATCCCATTTAAAAATGAACAAAGGATCTGAATAGACATTTTTACAAAGAAGACATACAGATGGCCAACAGGCACATGAAAAGATATTCAATATCACTAATTGTCAGGAAAATGAAAATCAAAACCACGGTGAGATAGCATTCAGAATGGCTAGTATAAAAAAGACAAGAAATAACAAGTGGTGGCAAGGAGGTGGAGAAAAGGGAATCTTTATACTCTATTGGTGGGAATGTATATTGGTGCACCACTATAGAAATAATACGGAGGTTCCTAAAAAAAAATTAAAAATAGAACTACCATATAATCCAATAATTCCACTTCTGGGTATTATCTAAAGAAAATGAAAATATTAATTCAAAAAGATATAAGAACCCCTATGTTCACTGCAGCATTGTTTACAATAGCCAAGATATGAAGACAATCTAAGGGTCCAACAACAGATGAATGGATAAAGAAAACATGGTGTGTGTGTGTGTGTGTGTGTGTGTGTGTGCGCGCGCGTGCACAATGGAATACTACTCAGCCATAAAAAAGGATTAAATCTTGCCATTTGTGGCAACATGGATGAACCTTGACAGTATTATGCTAAGTGAAATAAGTCAGACACTGAAAGACAAACACGGCATGATTTCATTTATATGTAGACTCTAAAAAGCAAAACAAACAAAACAAAACCGAGATACAGAGAACAGACTGTGGTTCCAAGGGGAGAGGGGTTGGCAGGTGTGAAATAGATCAAGGGAACAAGAAGTATAAACTTCCAGTTATAAAATAAATAAGTCATGAGGATGTAATGTAGAGCATAAGGAATATCATCAATAATATTATATTAAATTTGTATGGGGATGGATGGTAACTAGACTTATTGAGATGATCATTTCACAATGTGTACAAAAGTTGAATCATTATGTTGTACACCTGAAACTAATATAATATAGTAATGGTACGTCAATTATACTTCAATAACATTTTTTTACATTGGATAGATTTATATGTAATTAACCTGGAAGTAAGTCCACAATGTAATTAGCTTAAGAAAATATTATTAAAAGATATATGATATCACACCATTTTTGTCCTAAATAATGATAATCCCACACAAAGGAAAAAAACTGGAGGGTTAGAGAATTAATTGTTGCTCTTTCATGGAGATGAGATCATTGGCTCTACTTTTTTTACCTTATGTCCTTGTGCATTATCAGAATTCTTCTCTTACAAAGTAGGTGTAACTTTTCTACTTAGAACAAAATGAAAATATTTCTATTTTAAATTATTTGATTAATGAAGTTCCTACCATACCCACATACACCCACTACATGAAATGAGCCTCTGTAACACATCATTTTACTAGATGCAGAGTATGGCAGCCGCGAATTGCATATAAATTATGTCTAATTTATTTACGTAATTCTCTATTATTGGATATTTACATTGTTTGCAAATGTTTGCTACTATAAGCAGAACTTAGATAAAATTCCTTGTGGCTACGGATTTGCACAGATTTTCAATTGTTTCCTTAGAATAAATTCCTAGAAGTGGAAGTATAGGCACAAGATGTGGCCACAACCAAGGACTTTTGACCCATTTTGCAAAACTATCCCACAAACTGCCAATGCCAATTTACTTTCCAAACTGCAAAGTGGGGGTAGTTTTTTCCCTTTAGCAATTCTCAATAGTTAATAGTATTCAAGCCTGAATATTACCATCTTTTCTCCAATTTTTAACAATTTGGGAAGCAAAATGACATTTTTTTTTAAATGTGTATTTCTTTCATTACTAAGGAAAGTGACAGGACTCATATTCACTCATTGGCTATTTGTTACTACCGTGTGGCTGCTGGTTGGTTATCTCTTGTCTGCTTTTCTACTAGGATCTCCTTCCTTCTGGTGTGTAAGAATTCTTTATATATTAGCCCTTTGTCATTAAGGCTAATATATGTCATGTGTGTTTTAGTACTGGTTAAGGTTTTATGTTCAGAAATTTTAATTGGTATTTATTTTCTCAACAATAAAATGTGCTCAGAATTCCAAATTACTGACTTGTAAATGGGCGTTTGAAATATAACCAGTTGTACATGTATGGCCTTGTATACTAGCTACTTTATTATTGGTTCTCGTATCTTTTCTGCACATAAGCTCCTTGAAGGCACAAGTCGTGACATTTCTTAAACCCTCCATGCCAACCAGCACACAGTGCACAACACAGAGGAACTCCAAAATGTTTGAGATGAAAAAAACACCGTGTCTGGGATGTGCTTTGAAGCAATCCAGTTTGGGATGTGAGATGAAAACGAGGCAGAAATGAAACAGAATCGGCCACATGTTAATTATTGTTGAAGCTGGGTGACAGATACATGGAGTTCATTATACTATTATTTCTATTTTGTATATTTGAAGATTTCTATAACCAAAAGGATTTTTTCTTTTTTCTTTCTTTCTCTTTTTCTCTTTCTTTCTTTCTTTCTTTCTTTCTTTCCTTCTTTTTCCCCCCATTATCGATTGATCACCAGCATCACAGTGGGGACTTCTGGAATAACAATGGTGATGAAAATGAATTACATACGCATCAAGGCCACTTTTATAGCATAAAAAAGTCAAAAGCACAGGCCTTGAAATTAGGTAGCCCTGGGTACAAATCCTTTCTAGTGCAGTGACCTTGAACCAGTTATTCAACCTCTTTGAAATTTAGTTTTCTTTTATAAATAAGGGTATTAGTAAATACCTCAAAGGGTTCCAGTGAAGATTAATGGGTGTAAAACCCAGTGCCTAGCACCAAGTAACACTCAGTAGAGTAGATCATTATTACTCAGTGATGCACAAGCCTGACAAACTCCAGCCAACATTTCCTGGTGGTGCTAATCCAATCCCCTTCCACTACGGGCCGGGCTTTCAGTTCATCAGTTTGGGCATCAGACAACTGCTTGGCAGAGGACTTGGCAGAACAGATGTCGGGAATTTCGTTCCTGACGCCCAGAAGAGAAAACAGATAAGGCCGCAGGAAAGGACAAAGCACTTAACTCCCAGCCTTACTCAGCAGGTCACCAGAGAGCCTTAACTCCACATTCCGATGATGCAATCAAGAACAAGAGTGATGAAGTCCTTCCAACAGCAGGTCATTCAAAACCTTGACCACACACTATCATCACCTGGGGAGCTTAAAATGTTTGGGGTCCCACTCCTAGCATTTGGGGGGCAGACTCGGTATCAAGGTTTTTAAAAGGCACATGTGACCTAATGTGCACCACCCTGCTGTGTTAAGTTGGGATGGGGGCTGGGGGCACACAAAGAGGACAGGGAAAACAAGGAAGAGAACAGAGACCTCTGCGTCCCACATGAACCCCATTAAAACCAACCAACTCATGTGGTCCCAAGCTGTGTCCCATGCCCAACAAATCCAGTCCCATTAGGGTCCCCTTGCTCCCTCCATAAACCTCAAGAGCGTGATACTGCGTTACAATTCACAGGGCCAAGATACGGTAATAACATCATGATGTGCGCATATCAATATTCTAAAGAATACTAAAGCAGCACAGCTGGTCGCTGGATTTGGGTCTTAACAAAACAAAACAAGACAAAAGTCCAGCTAAGTGACAGCAGAGGCTGGGGGAGGGAGAAAGCATTTTGTCTCGCAGCCCTTGGGCAGCCTGTCGTTGCGACTGAAGCACACTCAAAGAGGCAGCCTCATTTTGTGAAGTTGTCGCAGCGTCTTTGATCAAGGGAAAGAGCACATCCATTTCAATCACTGTAACAAGGACGGGCCGGCGGGCCGGCTGTCTGGCTGCCCGGCTGCCCACCGGGGCGAGCCAGCCTCGAGCCTGGAGACACATGGCAGTGCTTAGCGTGTCAAACAAATGAAGGGGTTCTCGACTGTCTATCCAACCTCTGCTGAACTTCAGAGGCCCTCTCTTTTAGCAATTCTGTCCCGACTAATCTGGAAGTTCCTTTCCGGCAAACACCACCTGGCCTGCCCTGGCCTCGCCAAAAGAAAAGCTGGCCAGCAGCTGTGTGTCGCGAGGCAGAGGACACTTCAGAACCAGGAGGGCAGGGGTCAACCTTCTCATAAGCAACACACTGGCGATTACACAATCCTAGAGAAAGGGGGAAAGGACGGCCATCCACTCCGCCTCCTCCCTATGACCTCTACCCCCATCCCGGCCCCAAAGTGGTAGAGGGAGGTCTGATGATCTCCCCTGCACGTGAATTCCCAGCAGTGCAGTTTCAAATACGTACGCAAACGTCACCTGCGTTCTTTTCACCAGAAGACATAAAAAAATAAAACACTGATGAGGGGGGAGGCTCAACAAAAGGCTTCATGTTCCTTAAGTGACGTCACCCGTAACACCTCGGGGAGTCGTGAGTAGAACCAGAGTAGATATGGGAGTAATGATGACGAATGTGCAAGATGCTTAAATAGCATTTGTGTGTTCCCAGTGTCGTGCACATGATAACATATTTAGCCCTCACCCCGGCCCTATGAGGGAAGCTATAGCGACTCTCGTTAAGAATGGTAGTCATCGTAGTAACATGTAATGATATGTACAGTGTAATTATTATGGTTATATAGGATAATAACGGAGATCATAATCCCCGTTGCTCACAGAAGGACACTGAAGCCCAGAGATGCTCAGTGACCCGCCTGACGTGGGGGGCTGGGCATCACACCCGGGGGTTGTGGCTCCAGGGCCCACGCTCGAACCACAGCATGAGACCGCCTCCCTGCACTCCCCACCTCAGTCTCTCCCTGGCAGCTGCCAGTTTAGAGGGCACCAGAACACGGAGGACCAGGAGGACATGGGCGCTAGTGGGGTCTGAGTGTGAATCCCGGCTCTGCCACTCCTTGTCCCTATAAATGGGGACACCAACACCCACCTCACAGGCCTCCGGTGAGGCTTACGTGAGAAAATGAACAAGGGCGCCTCTCACAGGGTCGACAGCCAAGGTCGGTGTAATCCAGGGGCTCTCAATCCTGGCCAAATGTGTGAACTGGCTATGAACTTTAAGAAATACGATGCCTAGGGGCACGTGGGGTGGCTCAGTCAGTTAAGTGTCGGACTCTTGGTTTCCGCCCAGGTCATGATCTCACGATTCGTAAGTTCAAGCCCCACGTCTGCGCTGACAGCTAGGAGCCTGCTTGCGATCCTCCCTCTCCCTCTCTCTATGTCCCTCCCCTGCTCACGTGCACACTTTCTAAATAAATAAACAAACTTAAAAAAAATATGATGCCCAAACCCTTCCCCAACACCCGTCCACGCTTCCCAACAAGCGTCAGTCTGAAATCAGCAAGCCCCAGGCCCAGCCCTGAAAAGAAACACGAAACCCATGAAACCAAAGGCCAGGCTACACCCTTTGCCCCCTTGATTCAGAATTACAGAGAAGGTTTGAAACCTCTGAAGCCTCTGCTTCCAGCCCTAAGGTAGTGGGACTCCCCCAAATGGGGCCCTATTCCACAAAGGGAGAAGCAGGCACCACGATCACCCCAACCATGTGGCTGACTCACCCTCGTCCAGCGAACTTCCCTACTTTCACCCTGACAACACCTTCATCCAGCTGCCTCCCACCCCCCCAGACGACATCCCCCATCTAGCCTCAAAGCATTGTAAAGGGGCATCCTATTGTCCCCATGCTGCCTGTTTTAGAAATAGTTGTGCCAACGTCACTATTACACAAAGCAGTAGCCAGAAGACAACGCAGGATGCGAGGTGGGACTGCCTGAAAAGAAATGTTAAAATCTGGGTGCGTGCATGCGCACACGCGCGTGCACACGCTCGCACTCACACCAAGAATCGTGGGACAATGCGTACTCAGAGGGAGCACTGCTTCGTTCAAGGACGGGGGGTAGGAAGAAGGGGAGTGCAGAAGGGGTAGAAATAAACAGTGATGGGATTACCAGGGGTTGCCCATGGAAACTGGCTGGGATAAGAAAAATAATCAGTCAGCATTTGACAGAAGAGAAAAATGGAGACAGCCAGCAGGGAGCATGGGGACCAAGCAATACCAGTTTCCTGGCTCAGACTTCCATGCCCCTTTTTCAGGACCCACTGCCAGCTGGCAAAGGGTGGCATGGAGAGCCCAGGAGGGGGAATGCAGGCACCAGAAGGTAGTACCAGAAGGTGTCAAAGAGCCCTCAGCTGTTTCCCAGAAAGCAAAGGCTCTGAGGGGCCCTCCCACTCTCAAGCGCCTCCCCTTGGCCTCAGTCCAGGAAATCGGGCCGAGAGACTTGGCCAAGGCTTCACCTGGGTAAAAGAGCCATCCTCGCTGCACTCCGGGACAAACACCGCCTCCTGGGGCTTCTTGGCTTGCTCTAGGGCCTGTGCTCGCTCCAGGCGACACTTGCTCTGGCCAGCGTCTATAAGAGGAGAGAAGGAGCACATTTCATATTTCACCCGGATCCGCACTGGAGCCATGGGACAAAATGGCTGCCCAGGACTAGGCATGCTGAGAGAAAACCTCTCTGCCTGTGGGTGAGCCCACAATACCACCAACTGGATTTTCTAACAACACAAAGGCAGTGGCTAATAAGTGCTGCTCGGCCTCATCGTCCCCTTAATGTTGACCTTAGAAAAGCCAGGGAGGCGTATTTATACCCGATTCTGCTTATTTTTTTCTCCCAAGTACCTTCAGCCACACCCACCCCCAACCAGGGGAAAATTTTTTTCACTGGGCGTATTAAAAAACTTGCAAGCCCAAGGGGTCTCAAAGATGTTTTATGGTTTAAGAATTGCAAGCACTTTCTTTGGAACACCAAAAGCTCTAGGGCAGCCTGCTCAGTCTTATGCCATTTCCGACAACAGCTCGAAGCAGCCCAGAGCTGATTAAATCACAAACTCCAATCTCCACGGGGCCTAGGAAAGTGATATAAATTAGGGGACTGAACTGGGTGTGCAAAGAACGGCACTCAGCCTGGAGACACCACAGGGAGTGCTGAGGACTGCGGCAAAGTGGAGAACGGGCTCCCCTTTGGAGGAGGAAGCTGCTACTCAGGTCTAGCCATGTGTTTCCCTGTGGGAGGGAACACAGACCTAACATTACCAGGGCTTCCAATTATTTATGAGAAGTACCAAAATCCAGATTTTTATGTTGAATCTCTCAATTTTGAAATGTTGTCTCAAATGTTTTTAATATTTTTAAACACGCGAGCAGCCCAAACAAAACCCATCTGTTGGCCAGCCATTTGGAATCCCTACTCGGGAGCCAACAATAACGTCTTGCCATTTTAAGCATCTCCATTTACAAAAACGAAAAATACAAATAAAGGGCACCAGCCAGATAGCAGCACGTCTCTCTAAGCCCTAGCCTGGTGGCAGTGTTGGAAGGACAGAAAAGTACTCATTCCTTCAGGTAGGCCAGTTCTCCTTCCCATGTTCCCTGGTGGGAGGGCGGAGGGTTAGTGGCAAACAAAATGAACAGACGCATTCTGAGTTTCCCACGAAACTTCAAGCACAGCACGAAGGGAGCCATGCGGCCCGGGAGCCTCGTTGCGGCTGGGCGAATGTGCCCATACTCACCTTTGCATCTACCGCGATGTACCACACCCAGGGTCGGGTCTCTGCACTTGGCTCGCTGGTACTCACACATGGACTCGTAGGACCTGCCATCGGAGGCACAGATGGGTTTGGGCTGGGTCCTGGAGCAGTGGAGGTTGCACTGCGGGTCACGGTCACTTATGAGGAACTAGGTTGGAGAAAAGGGAAAGAGTACAGAGGTTACGTTTGCAAGAAAAGCAGGGGTGAGCCCGTGTCTTACAATACTGCCTCGCCTTGGGGCGCAGGTCCAGAATAAACCCAAAGTCATTAACCCCTAGAAGTGGAAGGGAACTCAGCCGCCACGAAGTCTAACCAAGGAAAGCATCTTGTGCTAAGTCATTCACAGGCAGGATCTCATTAATCCTCACAACAGCCCTATGAAATAGGAACTATTTATTTTGCAGATAAAGAAAATCAAGCCAGAAAGAGGGAACTTGTCCAACGTTACACAGCTAGAAGTGACGGATTTGAACCTAGATCGGTCAGAAGTCAAATCAAAGCTTTCGCCACCGGGATATTCAGCCTCTCCATCCTTGCATGTAGTCACATGACCCCTGTTTGGGTACTTCCCCAAATCAGCAACTCACTAGCAATCTCTGCATCCCAGCTTTGGGGAGTTTCATTTATTAGAGAGTAGTACTGAGACCCAACTCCATCACCCTTCAACTTCTGACCATTGTTCTCTGGCAGAGGTAAGTGATTTTCTCTGAGAAAAGGATTTCCTGATTTAAAAAGATAATAATCGGATTGGGAAATACTGGGTTAAACAGGTTTCCTTGCTGCAGGACTGCTTGACATCTTTGATATATTCTTATACATTGTGATAGCAGCAAATTGTGTGCTACTCTTCCTGTTGAGCTAATTCCCTCCCTTGAATCTGGGCCAGCCTCAGTAATTTGACCAATAAAATGCTGTGGAAATTATGTTTGGGGCCTTTTGAGCAAGGTCATAGGAAGCTTTACAGTTTCCTCCCAGGCCTCTCACAACACTCACTCTGAAGGAACTCAGTCAGTACATAAGAAGCCGAAGAGCCCTGAGACTGCCATGCTATGAGGAAGCCCAAGCTAGCATGTGACAAAACCAGGTGCAGAGAGAAATGCCCAACCAACCCAGGCACAGAGATATGTGAGTGAAGAAGCTGTTAGATGAGTCTACCGCCACTATCATCTGATTGCATAAAAATAATAAAAATAAGTGAAAATAATCACATGAGACACCCCCAGTGAGAACCACCCAGCTGATCCCAGTCAACCCATGGAACTGTAAGGGATGATAATAAACTGATGTATTAGGCCATTAAATTTTGTGGTAGCTTGTTACACAGCAATAGATAACCAGGTCAAGGGGCATGCAGAATGATGCATCTCCCACTTACCTGACCGTGAACCCTTTTTTTAGTGAATCCCTGTTAGCAAGTATAGGATACAGCTGGAAAACAGTAATTGGATCAAGAATCCGTGAGCTTCTGTTGAATAATCCATGATTAGGCTGCAGGGGCTGCATCCACTCTTATCTACCCCTAAAGAGCAGAGCTCTAAGCCCACTCAAGGCTCTTCATCAGTACAAGTTGACAGAATGCATATTCCACAATAATGCACGGCAATGTCGTGAGCACACATCTGGCCACTGGTGATACTGGAGTGACTGAATAATCACACCAAACTCATAGGATCTAGGGAGGGTGTAAATACAACCCCTGTTTCCGATGTATCTTCAGGCCCTTTGTGCAAAGCAAATAAATGAGAGTTTGACCCTTTTCCAGAACAGCAGAGGGAGTCCGCAGGCAGTACCTCTCCCTTCAAGGGAGCACCAGGAAAACATACCCCACCCCGGCCAAATTCCAGGAGAGTCCAAGCCTGTCCCCTAGGGCATACACTGTCCCCCAAATGCGAGACCGGTTCCTCCTGCGACCCTGACCTCCTGCCTGAATGCTGGCTGGTCAGCACAGGGAGAGAACAGCTGAGGGCTGAAACCATGCAGCCCTCCTCAGGATGGACAGTGCAACTTGCCTTCCCTGCAGACCCTCTGGGCTCCCACACACACGGGTTCAACCTGAATCCTCCCCAAGCCCAAAAGGAAATGTCCTGATAGCATCTCATAGCAGAGTCTAGTGCTCTGGGAGGGAAACCAATAATATAGAGAACCATATCCAGAGGAAGCCCACTGCCTCCCAGGCTGCCACACAGAGGAGAGAGCTTGAGCTGACAGGATAGTGGAAAGGGGTAGTGCCGTCCACACCTCAACCCTGCATGAGATCCTTGGCCTCACTGCCCTCAGGTTCACCCTGTTTGAAGCCCTTGAGTGGTGTCCTATTGCCCCTCAGGACCTTCACACAGTCTCACAGGCCTGGCGGAATCTGACCTTGGGGGCCTCCTCCCTGGCCTCAGCTCTTACCGCTTCGTCCTCACCTCGTCCACCGCTGGTCAGGCACACTGGCCTGCTTTCCATTTCCCAAATGAGCTTCATTTGCTCCTACTTCCAGGCCTTTGGACACACTGTGCCTTCTCCCTTCCCTCCCACCCCTAGTTCAGATTTCAGCTCACATCATCTCTTTTAGGAGGCTTTCCCTGACTCTCACAGATGAGCACGGGTCTCCTAGAATAACTTCTCACACGTCACTTTTCCTTCCCGGCACTGAATACAGTTTGTGACGATGAACTGTGTGAGTTGATTAACAATGGAATCCCCAACTCCGAATCCCGCAAAGACAAGGAGAATGTCTATTTGGCCTGTGAATACATTCCCAGCATCGAGCACAAGGACGGGGCACTCAGGCATCTGAGGGGTGAATGTGTCCCCGTAGCAGCATCTCCCACGTGCTATTACCTCAGAAGCAACTGGTGTAATGTGACAGGTCTGGCCTTGAAGGCTCCTGCCATAACCCCAGGGGATCACTGGGCCACTCCCGCACCCCCATGCTCTGAGCTTTCCCCTCTGTGCCAACCCCACATTCTATGGTGGCTGAGGTGGTCCACAACTTCCTGCCCCAGCTCCACCTCAGAACTTAAGCTGGCTCTGAGATTGAACGGTGGGTCTTTTCTCTCCTACCCCACCCAGGCCCGTCTGCCACTACGACTGTGTCTGCCTAAAGCGACCGCCCGCCATGGAAAACTTGGACCCCAAAGGTCCAGCTGAACGAGGCGGGTTTGGGAAGCCCTGGCCACAGGCTCCTGGATGGACACAGGACACAGGGGGCTGCAACCCACAAAGCCGGTCTCAAAACATCTCTCTTCCCCCCTCTGGATGGATGGCTCTCCCAGACCCATGCCTAACCTGTCCGCAGCCTAGAAATGCAGCCAGACCTGGCTCTGTAATTCTGCCTGGTGAGCAGCCGGCACCTGGGCCGAGGGTGGGATCGGTGTCCTCACATCCAGGCTTCTCCAGGCCAACCAGTGACCCCGAGACCATCTGAGAGCACAGGCCATGGCTCTGCTGTTATCACCACCGCCTCATCTGTGGACCCACGTGCTACTTACCTGCAGTGTGGCCTGCCTTTAAGACCTACTTGGTTAGGTTAATTTGCCACGGGAATCAGCAGGATCCAAGGAAAAACGTGCCCTTTCTTTCTCAGGATCGGACAAGGACAGAACTATCTGTATCTCCTAAAGCCTGGGAAAACCCAGGAACTCATCCTTGGTCACAAAGGGATTTAGTAGCCAGACCTTAACTCTGAAGATCGGTAACAACAGGAACTAATAATTAGGTATCACTTCCACTGTGTTTGCTAATTTAGTCTTTACAATAAGCCCGTGATAGGCAGAGTAAGCTACAAACCTAATGTTACAGATGAGGAGACCAAAGCCCAGGTAACTCTTCTAAGCACAGGGTGTGAGTGTTGGAAGTGACACCCACAGCCTGGCTCGAAGCCGTGCTTCCAACTACACCAAAACCGCCCTTCTTTATTACAGGGCAAGTCTGCAAACAGAAGGTCCGCCCCTCCTGCACAACTGGATTCCCAAAGTCAAAAGCCACTTACCAAAAGCCTACTGTGTGCCAGCCACCAACCGCTAAAGACCCAGACAAGACAGGACTGCCTGGGAGAAGAGCCTCACAGGGCTCGTGTTCACCTTAAAAAGCAGGCATCGAAAGAGACAAAGTTCCTTTTCAAACCCAAGGAGATTGCCCTGTTCTCTCTTCCTCAGCTCACGGGAGAGGAGAGCTGTGGGCGTCACCGTGGCATTGAACTGCAAGCCATAAATTTGGTTTGGAAATGGCTTGCTCTGGGCCAACAGAGACGCTACGACAGCTGTGCCAGAGACAAGCTTAATGACTAGGGGAACATTCTGTCTGAAAACAGGTTAAAGAGCTTCAGAGGAAGCCCCACCCACCCCCAACACACGGAGATCCTTCCCACCTCCACAAGGGCTCCCCAAAGGTTCCATCTAGAAATTACTGGCCCCTGAGGCCAAGTAAAAAAGTTCCGAGACAGCACGGGGCCATTGCTAAAAGACTGTCTTGCCCCGTCTGTGGTGTCTCATTTTCATCTGTTTTAGGAACTGTGTGTATTTGTGGTTGTTTAAAAAAAAAAAAAAAAAAAAAAAAAAGGCAGTGAGTTCTATAAAATGGACTTTTAATAGGATGACTATGCCCTAATATGATCACCCAAACCTCCACGGCCTGAGGGGATTACTTTAGGTCCACAGACACTATTTATTGAGCCATCCATTCATCTACTTCTGTCCTCAATAAGCCAGCACTATGAGCCCAGCACTGCATGAGGCATGGCAAACAGAACATAACCAACACAGTCCCACCCCCCAGTGAGCTTACACTCTAGGGTGGAGACAACAAGCAAGCAGACAGTGGCCATACAGCAAGGGAACAGGATACTGCAGGGCCTCGAGAGGATTTAGTCCTAGGGACTCTGCAAGGCTAAAAGCCACACAGTCCAACAGAACTGTCTGCAATGACAAACGAGTTCTATATCTGTGCTGTCCAACACAGTAGCCACAAACCACATGTGGCTATTAAGCCCTAAAATGTAGCTAATGCAACCGAGGAACTGAATTTTTAGTTGCATTTAATTTTAGTTAAATTTGCATAGCCGCATGTGGCTAGGGGCTACCATATTCGTGAGCACAGTTACAGAGGTGGGGGGAGGGGACAGAGACACTCATCCTTGCTGGAGTTTCTCCTAGTTGAGCCAAGCTAAGACTCACTGGACCATGGAAAAAAAGAAGCAGATCATTTCTGCATTTTGAGACTGGACGTGAAATCAGTTCATTACTTATTGGTCAACAGCAGGACTGCCTAGGAGTTCATCAATCTACCTGAGGTCACAAAGTTGGCTTTTTCCTCTCTTCTGCAGGTGTTAGGGGTTCAGGCTACAAGTGCCCAGCACCGGCCTATGGCCTGGGTCAGTTCTCTCAACACAGAGCCCAAACTCAGAGTCTGAGTCACCCTGTTGTACCTGAACCTCCGAGCCACAGACATCTGCTGTAGGCTCAAAAGCCGCCATGGTTGAAGGAAGTTTTTGGTATTGGGTTGGGGGCCGGGGGAGGGCAAGCTGTCTCCCCAGCTAGACAAAGCCTGGACTATTTCCTTCTGGGAGGGGGAGGGGGAATAGTATTTTCATAAAAATCCTCACATACATTCCCTTCCTTCTTCCTAACCAAAAGACAACAAAAACAAAACAATTATGCTAAATATGATTGCATAATACGGAAACCAAACAAAAGGGGCCAGGACAATTGTGAGTTTGCAATCATCTGCTACTCCCACCCTCTCTCTCCTTGGGGAGTGAATGATTCCAAAGCAAACACACAGCAGTTTATGTTTTGCTCACATTTGTAAAGTAGGACAAGCACTTGAAATACATATAAACAACCCATCCTTCCTAGTGGAAAAGTAAGCTACCGGCTGGGGACTGTTGTCTCCAGAGAAGAGACGGAGGTGGATGAAGCCGGTGTCAGACTAACAATCCCTTCCGTCCGAAATGCACACAGGCTCCAGCAGAGTAGAATGCAAACCCTTTTGCACTGGAAGACCACTCCAATGCCACAAGCCGTGTTAGGTTTGACTGACTTCCAAGTTTCCATGACAATACAGGGAACAACAGAGGCAGCCTAAGGTTCCATCTAGGAGGAGATGTTCGAGTCTGTAGAATATGGAATTGGTTTTGCAGTCTTCACTTCCACCTGTACTACGCTGATTTAACCAGCATCTGAAATTCTTAATCGGCATTTTTCTGGTAACACGCGTATCTCTCTACTTTTCCCAGCTATAGAAGAGGGGGCAGGAGCCCTTCTAAACAGCCGGGGCAGCGCCCCAGCCACTGTGCCTAGAAATGGGAAGGCCACAATTTGGAGTAGCAAGTGGCTTTCCCCTTTATGAGATCAGAGCCAAAACTCACAGGCCAAACTCAACTGATGTGAGGTTTTCTTTAGTAAACTTCTGCATAACACGGCTCCAGCTACTCACTTTTTAATATTTTTGCTTCGCTTAGCTGTTGCTGCAAAGCAAACCGTCCCCGAACTTAGTGATTTTAAATAATTGATCATTTCTCTCGAGTCCATGGCTTGGCTGGGCTCAGCTGGGAGATTCTTCTGCTCCGCGAGGTGTCAGCTGAGGTGACACATTTGGCTGCCTTCAGTTGGGAGCTTGTCTGGGGCTGGAACATCCACTGTGGCTTCACTCACTGGTGCCTCCGTTGGAGCGTCTGAAAAAACTATGGTGCTGGCTGGGCCTCTCTCTCCAGCAGGCTTTTCTCGCTTATCCATAATGACTTCATTCAGTCCTTTACCTCCTGCCTAGATGTCTGACCCTGCCACCTATGTTTTCTCCCCATTCAAGTTCAAATTCCGTACTGCACTGAGCTCGTCATCCCAAAGAGCAAATGTTTTCATGTTTTAAACACCACCAGTAGCTCCTTGGAGCTCTTGCTGCATTGTGCTCAGATTTCCATCAAAACCCTCAGCACACCGCACCATCATTCGTGTGTTTATATGTCTGTGAAGGACTGTGTCCTGTGTCTCTTTACATACACGGGGCCTAACACTGCCCGATCTAAGGCAGTGTTCAGTAACAAACCTTACCTAAAACATATCCCGGATAAGAAGCTCCCCCCCTTTTTTTTTTATCACTTACTGTGAAAAGAGATCTTTGTCCAACCACCGCCAAAAGCTTAAAATTCTCAAACGCATAGAGTAATGTAAGCTGTTTGTTCTTGTCTTTCCTTTGAAGGAACATCTATTAGATAAGGAAAGCTGTACATTAAACACAGGATTTTTTTTCCCTCGAATTAAAGGAAAAGGAGTCACAAAGACATTGAAGGGGATGTACCGGAGTGGCTGAGACAGGACCCATATACCCACGGCAGATATCATCATTAAGCAGCCAAGCAACTCATTCCCGGTGAGGCTGCCCCTGCAGGAATCCTTCTCACACGGCCCTCCCCCAGCCTTCCAACGACCCTACAGATAAGTTATCCCTTCCCTAAGTTAGGCAGTAATCTGAGGGGCCCAGGGTTGCTGAGCTCGAAGTATGTGTCAAGGTAGAAAACTCTGATAATGGTATCAATGAGTCCTTTATAAGTCGGATTTTTGGCACCCTGAATTCACTTTTCCACAGAATGAAGATGGTAAGTAATGGTGAGTTTCCCGGCCCAAACTGCAAACGCTTACTTGGAAGGACTGGGTAGGGGAATGATCCCTACCTGTGCGCCTGCTCTGTCGGTATTGGTATCACAGTACAGGTCCCTCCCGTCCGCACTCCCAGCTGCATAGGAATGGTTAGCCCCCACTGCGCTGTTCCTGCCTCAGGACTTGCTGGCCCTTCCCCTGGACTGGGCCCCAACCTCATACCTCCCATCCATCCTTCCAATTTCAACGCAGATGCGGCTTCTTTGGGGCGCTGACTTCCCAAGTCAATCAGGACCCCTGTGACGAGTCTCCTTAACAGCCTCTGCTTTCCACTGTGCTCTGTGTCACCACTGCAATTAAGTCACTAGCAGTTTAATTGTATGTTCCTTGCCCAGGAAGCAAGATTTGGGTGCCACGCCGCCGGATCCCCAGTTCCCAGCAGGGGCCTTGCCCCAAGCGGGCACTCGGTAAGTACTTATGACGGAATAAATGAGGAGGAGGCCGAGGCCCCGCTGGGTCAGGCTAGTTAAGTGGCGGGCACTCTTTCTGTCTGCCTCTAAAAGGCCAGACTCCTGCTACACCACACTGCCTCCTTTGGCACGGGGTACAGCACTGAGCCCAAGGCTGGCTGGGGGCGGAGGGGGCTCTGTTGATAGCTCTGGTAGCAGTAGGCAGGGTCTCCGGCCTTGGCTCCTCGGTGGCAGGAGAGGAGAAGGGCCTACAGGCAAAGCGAGCTTTCCCAAGGGAGGGATGTTTTCCCGTCACGTTTGTGACTCAAAGTCCGGCTCGAGTTTTTAGAACCCAGGCACCACAGAGCATTTCCGGGAGGTAGCTCTGCCATTGAGAAAGGCAAAAAAAGCCACTCCTAGAGCCAGTGCCTGGAACAAAGAGTAGAGAACCACATTCCAGATGCCGAGCCGTAGCTCAGCCTCTTACTCTCCGGCCAGGGACTGTCCACCTCTTGTCACTTGCTTCACCATCTGCAAAGCCGGGCTTTGGTCTTTTCCCCCGGGGGCCTGCGTCTTTGGGAACAAAGAGCAATTTCACATTAAAATGTCACTCACCCACCCACTATCTAATCCATCATCTGCATGGAAAGTCCACATCCCTATTTCTGCCAGCTCGCTCTCACCCTTCCTTGACCCCACGACCACTGCATTTACACAGGTGCAACGGAGGGTCTCGATCTGGCGGCTGCGGGGTGGGGCGCGAGAAGATGGAGGAGGGGAGATAAGGGAGGTCAAAGGGAAGGGGAGGTCTGCAGCCACGGTGGTGTCTGCTCTTCTTCTACACGCTTCCACCGCGGGGCCTGACAACAGCATGCCCCCCGATTAAAGGGCTTTTCACGCTGCTGAGGGAAAGCAGACATCCCCCTCCAGCTGTTCGGCAGCTGGAACCACTTCTGTTGTTTTAGCCAGGAGAGGCCTGACCTTTGTCACCCCACTCCCACCCCCTCCCCAAGGGAGGAATTTAGTGGTCACCCCACCCCATCCACCCAGCTTCCCTCCTCCCCTGTGCCCCCCACCGCTACGGGGACGACCGGTCAGGACCCAGGGGAGAAGGCTGTCCCAGGCCAGGTGCCACAGTGGGGGACAGGAAGGGAGGGAGGGTCAGTAGGTTGGACAAAGCATCTGGGACCCTGGGTCCAAAGAGGCACTGACAAGGTAGGCACTAACAAGAGGTAGGACTGACTCAGATGCTTGCAGTTCACACAGACCCATCCACACCCCGCTACGTGCCCCCTGCTCATCTATGAGAAAGGCAGGGCAGATAAAGTGTGGGTTAGGGTCCACATTATCAAATTCCAAAATAGGAAGCGTGAATCTAAGTGAAAGGAACCAGACTCAAAAAGCCACATACTGCATGACTCCCTGTATATGACATTCGGAAAGAGGCAAAGCTATTCGGTTATTAGTGATTGCCAGGGATTGGAAGGAGACAGAGAAGCGTGAGAGAATGGGGGTGGGCGGAATATTCTCTATCTTGGTTATGTTGGTGGTCATACAACTACATAAACATTAAAGACCATAAAAGTGTCCACCTAGTAAGGGCGATTTCTACTATACGTACATCATACCTCAATAACCAAAAATAACCCTAAAACTAAAGAAAAATAATGCCAAAGCATGTTTGTTTTGAATGGCACATCAGACCTCCCAGAGGCAGTCGAAGAGGTTTCTGGAGATTTCTCTGCCCACTCCCTCAATTACCAGGCATCGCTCCGTGCATTGAGGGTTATAAAAAAAAAAAAAAAAAAAAAAGCAAGAACAAAGGCCCTGCCCCCCTAAAGCTGAGCTGGTTGCAAACACTGGCATGCACACAGCTAACTCCATAGGGATTGCATTTGCAACAGCAGCGACCAGGAAGCGAAGACTAAGTCACAGACAAAAGGGAGGCATGTTTGAAAATGGGATGCCAGAAGTCTGAGATGTGGTGTGGCTAACTCTAAAGAAGAGAGAGGGGAAAAGAGGAGAGGGGAGAAAAGAAAGAATAAAGAGGCATCCATTCAGCAAAGAACTGCTGAGCGCCTATTCTGCCCCCAGACTATGCTGAGTGCTGAGGACAGACCAGCTGCCCCCTTGTTCTAGGGAGTCAGAGGAAGAGGTCCATTCAGACTAGAAGGATCCAGGAGGATTTCTCAAAGAAGGGGCCATTAAGGGGATTGTAAAGAATTTCCATAAGCAGGAAGGGATGTCGCAAGGGCATCTTAGGCAACAGTGATGGGTACACGGAAATAAAGAAGCAAACTCATTTTAAAAATAGATTAGAGGGGCACCTGGGTGGCTCAGTCGGTTGAGCATCCAACTCTTGGTTTTGGCTCAGGTCGTGATCTCACGGTCTGTGAGTTCAAGCTCACTGCACAGAGCCTGCTTTGGATCCCCTGTGTCCTTCTTTCTGGCTCTCTCCCACTCGCTCTCTCTCAAAAATAAATTTAAAATGATTAATAATAATAATAGATTAGAAATGACCATGTAGGGGAGAAATAAGGCTCTTGGGCCAGGTTGGGAGGGTCTCGAAAATTCCCAGTTGTCTTTTTTTTTTTTTTTTTAAAGAATTGGAAGCCAGTGAAGGAAGTAAAAGGCAAGGTCAGACAAATCCCTGGTAGGGGTATGAAAGACCACAGAGACTGATCAGGAAGTTATGGTAGCTACATGCAGCAGGAAGGGAGAAAGGGGGGCATACTGGGGCCAAGGAAGTGGCCGGAGAAGGCCACTGGATGAGCTAAGAGCATCAGGAACCAAACAGCTGTCTGTAGAGAGTAGGCGTGCTTGCTGCCCAGGGGGGATGGTCTGTGGACTCTGTCACAGCCCTGTTGGACTCCCACAGGCGATGAAGGGACACGTGGGGTGCCACAGGCATGCATGTTGGCAAGGAAGAAGAAATGGAGGATGAGTGGAGATAAAAATATCTTTTTGAATGAGTGGAGTCCTTACAGCTTAAAAACCGTTTCGTTTTCAGCCCTCCCTGGTCACAAACAGGGAATCAGCCTTTCAATCAGAGGCAAACAGCATTGATTTTTATTTCCTGCCTGCACTCCTCATCACTAAATACTAGCCAGTGAACTTATGAAGTGAGGGCGTGGAGAGTCACCTGCCTATCTGCCCCCCATCTCTGCCACCAGCATAAATAAAAACTCCGTCACTCCAAATAAACACAGCACTCTCCAGGACCCAGGACCCACATTTTTTTCACTTCTCTCAGCCCACAAGCACTGGGGAAAAAATAAGTAAAGGTTAAGTTGATGGCTAATAAGGAGCAACAAAGTGGTCTCGTATTTGGACTGTACCCAAGGGATGGTGGGTTACAGACAGAACCCAGACTTGGATGCAAAGCCAAGAGCACAGGGAAGGAGCTCTTAAGTGCCTGCTTGGGTCTAGATGCCCAGCCCTTCAATCAAAGAGACACACACATCTGGTAGTAAGGATCTGCTAAATTAGCACTATCTCTCCACCTGGCAACAGCAATGGATTCTGCCAAGGGGAGTGGCTCCTTACAAGGTTATCCTGAACATTCTTACAGGCTCCGTCCAGTGACACGCTCCAAGTTTTCACTGGGTGTTACTAAGAATGGACTAACACATCACTGAACATCCTGGCTAGTGGCAGTAGGAACCAGACAAGGCTGCACACCCTGGCCCCGCCCCCCCATTCTGTCCCACTGTCACTAGCAGCATTTTATGTGATATGTTACATGTGTTTTACAATGGGGAGCGGGGGGGTAATGAGTGAGGAGATTGGTCAGGATCAGAGCTACCAACTATGGGGCTGGGGGTTGGCTGGGGTCAATCCCGATATAGCTGGGTGCTGGGCAGTGACTGAGCCCCTCTGGTTGGAAGGACAAGGTCCCAAAACAGAATTGTTTTCACAAAAGACTTGAAGGGATTCTGGGCAAAGTGGGAGGTGAAGAATCTGAAAAGGCTGTTCAAGAGAATCGAGAACACTCTGAGAGATTCTAGGCATGCACAGAGCTACTTGAGGGCCTAGGTGACAAAGAGACACAGAAATGAGGCAGGTCTTTCCCCCACTTGTGCATGAAACCCAGCCCTGCTCTGGCAACTGAATCAACAGCTTTGGCCGCAGCTGGAGAGAGTTCCATTGGCACAGATGCTGGTGTTCTCATGGTGGGAACTGCCAGCAATGAGGTTCCTTTGGGCAAAGGGGAAAATCATGACCAATTTGTGGAAATATTTAAAGCACCCCAATGCCGTTTGAGTAGATGAGGGTCTTGAAGCCATTGCAATTTGAGAGTAAACGTAAATGTGGCACCATTTTGTAATCACAGGCAGAAGAGGTTTGGAAATACCAGTTGTAGGAATAGACGCTAACGGGAGTGAAGTCTACTTAGCAGGCTGTGGGAGTCAAAACAAGCAGCCCCGAGCTTAGGAAGAATTTGTGAAGGCCAAATGAAAATCTGGAGATCAATTTTCCAAAACAGTGACACTGCGTATGACGGTCAGGCTCCCAGGCTGGTCAACAAAATGCCTCAGTAGCTCATAATATGGCTGAAATAAAGCTAACAACACTTGGCCCAGAGTAGGCTGGAGAGTTTTGAGGTAGGTGGGAGTTGGATAGTCTCCCCCAAAAAAGAGCTAGTCAACTGAACCTGTTCGTGACTGAGGTATGAGTATATCCACAGTATGGATGCCTGTACACATGTGTGTGCACATGCACAAACACTTGGAAGTATCTTCAGCGGGGTGCATAATCACTAGCTTTTGTTCAAGGGTCTAGGGTCAAGCACGTTGAAGAAGAGAGCCGCTAACTAAGTTACTTGAAAAAGCAACAGCACTGGAAGTCTATTTCCCTCTCCTGGTGGATTTACCCTGCACTCTCAGATGTAACAATATGTTCCCCAAAGAGGTGAATTGAGACCCTATTTAGTGAGCCCTCACACCATCCACAGAAGTCATGATCAGACACTCCTGGTCCCTCCTACAACAGGCCAGTTGTGCCAAGTGAGCCCCCCCTCACACAGAGTGCTCTCTGCCCCCACCCCTCACCCCAACAGCCCCCCTCTAGCAACCTGGGTGGTGAAGAAGCCTA
The DNA here is from genome assembly GCF_016509475.1 of Prionailurus bengalensis. Classification (NCBI taxonomy): domain Eukaryota; kingdom Metazoa; phylum Chordata; class Mammalia; order Carnivora; family Felidae; genus Prionailurus; species Prionailurus bengalensis. Next base: position 116,291,985 of record NC_057355.1, on the reverse strand, counting down.
CGAGCCTCCTTTAGGACTAACCCGCTTCCCCTGAAAGACAGACTTTTGTGTTGGCCAAGTCTCCTCTCTCATCCAGCCCCTGGGCCGCCTTTAACCCTCTCAAGCCCACCAGTTGGGATTCCTGGTGCTGCTACTATTAGTTTTCTGACCTTAGGAGATATTCGTCCACTCACATTTGTCACAGTGAATCCTGCGACTCTTACCACTGACTGCTCCCATTATCAGCACAAAGGGCCCCAAACCAGCCCCACCACGGCCCACCGAAGATAAAAGACTTCCACACTAAGTCTAAACATGGTGGGAGGAAGAGGCAGGAGTATTACACCCTGGGAACTACTTCATGGCTCCATAATAACTAAATGGAGAAACCGGTGTACTTCCAAGGTCATGGGATTATCACGAAGAAAAATGTCATCGTAATGCCGGTCTCATTTGGTCAAGATACGGTGGCATTTGTATGGGCTCATCTTCGTATCCACAGACACGGTGGAGCAATTTATACCGACAAGGGAGATAACAGAGGAAGAAGCACTTTATCCACAGCACTTGAGGAAATCCACTCCCTCCCAGCACTAAGCCCTAGGGATGAAAGCTGAGCAAGTACAGACTGAAACAAACAGAAGAGGAAATCCCAGGCTTGCTATGTCATCGAATTATGCTGGGCTGTGTGTGCTTCCACTGTGTGTGTCCTTTTATTGCTATTTCCACAGTCATCTTGAGATCCTGCTATACTGGTTCTGGGCACCAGATCACCAAGCACACCTACACACACACACACACACACACACACACACACGCACGCGCGCGTGCTCAGACATAGGCGCGTGCATGCGCGCACACACACACAGCCCACAAAGTCACTTACAGACAAAAGAGAAGAAGAAATAGTTTGGCCCACGTGGGATTCCCATGCGCCATGTAAAAACCTGGTGCTGTCAGACCATCTTGGGCTGAAAATCCCCACTGTGTCACTCAGACAAGGATTAATTACTGCTGTCCAGAGCCCAGGCTCACATCTTACTTCACACAAGTGTGAGGCTGTTCTGGGCAGGAGAGAAATCCTGTTGACCCAAACTGGGCCAAGGAAAAGTAAATAGAACCATGTCAAATTCTACAGGCAGGAATGGAAGATTAGTGGAAAACCAAAGCAAGCCCACTCCTAAGGGAGAGAGAGAATGGTTCTTCCGTTTTCCAACCCTTCTGGTTTCTGGGCACAGAGAAAGTCTTTCTTTTAAGGATAAAGCCTGTATTTGACTTTGTAGGATCTTTTTCTTTTAGTCCAGACATTCATAATATTTCCCTCAAACACCAGGTCAGACAACACGATGGGGAGGACATCTACCTTTGCAACAAGCAGCTTGTGTCTGGTAAGCAAGCCTGTGGAAATGACATAGCAGAGGGCAGGCTGAATCTACCTGGGAGAGCCTCAGGACGCACCAAGCAAGCCTGCACATGCCTAAGGATGGGGACTTCTCGGGCTTTCTGACGTGATGTATGATGTCCAATGCCCACAAAGACTCAGCACCGAAGACTTTTAATCCAGCCTCCAAAGGGGTTCTCAAGACTTTTTATTAGCCAAGGAAATGTTCACAATATAAAGTTCGGTAAAACCAGAACAGAATATCAAATATATACGTGTATAGATAGCTAGATATAGATAACAGACATGTGAATATATACACACATACGCATATATATGCGTACATATGATACATACATGTGCACATATATACATATGTATATCTTCCGCTCCAGGGAGAGGCAACGAAAGATAGAAGGAAATACACCAAAACGTTAATAGTGGCTATCTCTAAATGGTAGAAACACAAATAGGTTTGTTTTTTTCCTTTGTACTTTTTATTTTCCAAGTTTCCTATTAGGAGATTGGGGATGGAGCACACACAAAAATCCAGATAGATGGATCTGGACCTGCCCCTTAAGCACAGCTGCCCCCGAAGCTCTACCGTGAACTCTGGTGTTCCCTCAGGCTCATCAAAGCCTGACAGCCACAGGCCCACACGAGGCTAGGGACTGCCTCTTTCCTCTTGGCTTCTTTCTCTCCCGGAGTCTGATCGGGTTTCCTGTTCTTCTGTATCACACACACAGCTCCCATAAGCAGGCACAGAACTTTCCAGAGGGTGTCATGCTGGGCCCAGATGACCCTTCGGCAGCATCCATCCAGGCAACAGCCTGGTCACCAGGTGGTCTCCCTCTGTGGTTCAGGTTGCACAGCAGGCAGTCCAGCCTTCTCTACAGAAGGAACTCTGAATCTCACAGGTCAGGTCAGAATGAACTCCCATCTTCCAGTCCCAAGCAGTGCTGTGACAGGAATCTGCCAGCAGCCTCCAGCAGCCTTTGAAAGGCACACGTGCACCTGCACCAACCATCACAATGCAGGGTGATGAAGGGTGGTGACTATGCTGTCATCTGGGCGTATGGGAGAGGAATGAAAAATCACATGGCTAAAAATAAGGCTTTGCAGAATGAGCAGCTCCAGCACCAGGTGTACGAGAGGGAAGCAGAGGGCTCTCTGCTCTCCCATCATGCCTGAAAACTGCCTTAGAACAAAAATGTCCTTGCATTTACTTCCTTGCAGAACAAACCAAAACCTATAAGGCAGTTTTGCAACCTTCTCCCCAACCTGCTGCATTCATTCATTGGACAGAAATTTATTAACCCCTCTATGGGCCAGGCATGGCGCTGGGCACTGGGCACACTGCGTGGAACATACTGGCCCAGTCCCCACCCTCACGGGGTGTGCTGAGTCTCTACGATCCCGCAGTTCCTATTTCACATACAGATGCCGTCCTTCGAAGCCCTTGGTGCCATCAGGTTACAGTCAGGACCCAGGCACAGACTTCAAGGATGGGGTCAGCCGAACTAGGATATGCCACCCACATGTGGCAAACTCTTTGCAGAAGGTTCTTCTGGGTCTGAATCACAACACGACTGCCCCCCCGCCCAAAGACAATGCTATTCTTCAGCTGATCCAGAAAAACAGATTGACCCTAAGGAGAACCCAGAGGCTTTTCTGGAAGAGGGACTCGTGAGGCCCTCAGACCAACTCCGGATGCTGCTCAAGCTAGCCAGTGCACTCAGGCTGTGTCAAGATCCAGGGATGACTGTGTTTCCCAGCCTGGCCTCCAAGAGGATAGGGCTAAGGGTAATGTGCTGGAATGCCTGGTGTTGTACATGAAACTATCCTTGTAGGGAAAACAGAAGAAGACAATTTCTAAACTGCATTCTTTTACCTCAATAGATATATCCTCCTAAGCCCTGATGCATTTTATTTATTTTTTTAAATTCTTTTTAATGTTTATTTATTTTTGAGAGACAGAGAGAAATAGAGCATGAGCGAGGGAGGGGCAGACACAGAGAGGGAGACACAGAATCCCTCCTGGAGCCTGGAGAAGCAGACTCCAGGCTCTGAGCTGTCAGCACAGAGCCCGATGCGGGTCTCGAACCCACAAACCGTGAGATCATGACCTGAGCCAAAGTTGGTGCTTAACCAACTGAGCCACCCAGGCGCCCAGCCCTGATGCATTTTAAAGCATCTTGGAAGAAGAGGCTTAAGGTAGAAGTTTTTTGCTTCAAATAGATTCTCTATGCCAGATCTAAATCTGTTAGAGTCTCGGCATCCACCAAAAAACTGCCTAAAAACTATACTTTTTAGCACAGAAATTCCAAGAAAGAAGAGTGTATTTATATAACCTAGACTAGAAAACACGTAATTGCACAGCTACAATTTCAAAGCCCTCAGAGCAAAAGTTAGAGGGGAAGAGGCCATAGCAGAAATAAATTTAGGGGCGAATCCTCATCTATTGTAGGACTTGTGAGTGCCAGGTACAGTGCTGGACATCTTACACAAATTACTGTCATCAGTCCTAACAATGACCCAAGAGGTAATGTTTTCCATTCCACTTTGCAGATGAGCAAACTGGAGCTCAGAGAAGTTAAGCGATTGCTCCAGGCCACACAGTCAGAATCCAAGCCCAGACTTATGACTCCACAATATCACAGGCCAAAGCACCGTGTGAGGACCCACAACCGTTCCCTGATCTAACTTTGGGCTACATAAAGACTCAGAATTTTATTTAATTTTAATTTTTAAAAGTTTTATTTATTTTGAGAGAGACGGAAATAGCATGAGTGGGGGCAGGGCAGAGAGAGATGGGAGACAGAGAATCCCAAGCAGGCTCCCTGTTGCCAGCCCGGAGCCTGCTATGGGTCTCAAACTCACGAAACCAAGAGTCGGAGGCTTAACCAACTGAGCCACTCAGGCACCTCAATTTTTTTTAAGCTTATTTATTTATTTGGGGAAAGAGAACACAAGCAGGGGAGGACCAGAGAGAGAGAGACAGAGAGAGACACACACACACACACACACACACACACACACAGAGAGAGAGAGAGAGAGAGAGAGAGAGAGAGAATCCCAAGCAGGCTCCAAGCTGTCATCCCGATGCAGGGCTCGATCTCATGAACTATGTGATCATGACCTGAGCTGATATCAAGAGTTAAACACTCAGGACACCTGGGTGGCTCAATCGGTTAAGCGTCTGACTCTTGATTTCACCTCATGAGTTCCTGGTTTGTAGGTACGAGCCCCCCATCAGGCTCTGTGCTCACAGCTTGAAGCCTGCTGGGGATTCTCTCTCTCCCTCTCTCTCTGCCCCTCCCTTGCTCACGTTCTCTTTCTCTCTGTCAAAATAAATAAACTTAAAAAAAATTTAAAGAGTCAAACATTCAACTGACTGAGCCACCCAGGCACCTCAACACTCAGAATTTTAAAAATTCACTCTGACATGGTTATGTCCTTGCACAACTGAGTCAAGAAAATACAGACTCCTACCGCCCGGCCACCACATTCTCACCTTCTCCTGACCACCCCCTCAAAAAAAAAAATGGTACAAGAGGGCAGTGGGGCAGAGTGGGGAGAAACAAAGAGTCTGGATCCTTCACAGGCCACAGCACCTGGTCCCCAGCAGCAACTTTCCCAGGACCCAACACTTCCAGCCCCCGTTGTCCAGCTCTACCCCGTCTCCTCATCTCACCTGGCTGGGAGCTGCTCTCAGCAGGTAAAAATATCAGGCACAGGGGCGCCTGGGTGGCGCAGCCGGTTAAGCGTCCGACTTCAGCCAGGTCACGATCTCGCGGTCCGTGAGTTCGAGCCCCGCGTCAGGCTCTGGGCTGATGGCTCAGAGCCTGGAGCCTGCTTCCGATTCTGTGTCTCCCTCTCTCTCTGCCCCTCCCCCGTTCATGCTCTGTCTCTCTCTGTCCCAAAAATAAATAAACGTTGAAAAAAAAAATTAAAAAAAAAAAAAATATCAGGCACAGAGTTCAGAGTCCATGCCATTCTATTTCTGATGGGAGGTGGGGGGGGGAGGGCAGTCCTTATTTATGAGCTGGGGGGAAGATGTATACCAGACTCGCTCACTACCCCAACTATCAGGCAGCTGTGATGTTTTTTAACAGAAACCAAATCTGAGCCTTTCACAGGACACAGTAAAGGTGTTGTTTGGAAAGTCACCTGTACCTGGCAGAAAATGCATGTGTAGCACGCCTATGCCATGTGGAGTACAGACTGGATAGACAGACCCGGGATCCCATCCCTGAACTGTGGGCCTCATCCAAGATACTTACCTCTGTGAATCTCTGTTTCCTCATCTGTGAAGACAAGGAAATAGAGTGGTTCCTATCAAAGGTTGATCTGGGGGCGCCTGAGTGGCTCAGTCGGTTAAGCGTCCGACTTCAGCTCAGGTCATGATCTCATGGTTTGCGGGTTCATGCCCCGGATCAGGCTCTGTGCCGACGGCTCAGAGCCTGGAGCCTGCTTTGGATTCTGTGTCTCCCTCCCTCTCTCTGCCCCTCCCCCGCTCATGCTCTGTCTCTCAAAAATAAATAAATGTTTAAAAAAATTTTTTTAATTAAAAAAAAAAAGGTTGATCTGAAGATAAAAGAATAGGTTGGCACATTAAAGGTTCTTGATAAATCTTAGAAATCATTATTACTTCTGTTATCAATTCAAATCAGATGCTTATTCTCATTGGAGATCCTAGGGATTGTTTTCCAAGTAAAGTTCAACTTTGTGCAACTTGTAAAGTAGTCACTTTCCTTTGTATTTTACATTTATGTGGGCGCATTTCTTTCTGATTTCCTATTATGCTGATTTTCAACCCACACAGCACTATCATCAAGAGCCACGGCAAAAAGAAGTGGAAAATATTTGTTCTGTAAAGTTATAAATTAAAAAAACAGGAGCTCCTGGGTGGCTCAGGCAGTTGGGCCACTGACTGGCTCAGGTCATGATCTCATGGCTCATGAGTTTGAGCCCCGCGTCAGGCTCTGTGCTGACAGCTCACAGCCTGGGGCCTGGTTCAGATTCTGTGTCTCCCTCTCTCTCTGCCCCTCCCCTGCTCACACTCTGCCTCTCTCTCTCTCTCTCTCAAAATAAATAAATGTTAAAAAAATTTTTTAAACAGTACAACCGTTCCTAACTATACTCAAAAAAGTCTTTTACTTGTCTTATGGAGATGGCTACAACGAATGTTTTTTTTTTTTTTAACATTTATTTATTTTTGGGACAGAGAGAGACAGAGCATGAATGGGGGAGGGGCAGAGAGAGAGGGAGACACAGAATTGGAAACAGGCTCCAGGCTCTGAGACATCAGCCCAGAGCCTGACGCGGGGCTCGAACTCACGGACCGCGAGATCGTGACCTGGCTGAAGTCGGACGCTTAACCGACTGCGCCACCCAGGCGCCCCTACAACGAATGTTTTTAATGAGAAAATAATGTGATCACAACTCTATGATCACCATCTGAATCTCACAAGAAGTAAATACGACCTCTTTAAACACTTTATTTTAGACCTCATTCTTTCCAGGAGGGGCCCTTGCCTGAATTAATGAATAAAATAAAAACTTTATCTTAAGGATGCATTTCTCAATAAAACTATGCTCTTTTTTTTTTTTTTTCCTGTCTATGCCTTTCTATGGGCAAAACCCAGAGGATCCTATCAATTTCAACGTTCTGCTTTGCATACCGCAGTATGCAAACCCTACACATCGTAAAAGTGTGGTTTGGTTTAATGTAAGAGTTCTGTGTCGTCTTCAAGAAGTCTGAAAAGTGCGACCCAAGGCTGGTCTCATCTTGTGCCTCTTATCTCACAATTGCTCGAACTCCTTGCAGGGTGACAGAAGGAGAACCGCACTAGACTCCACAATATACACCCACGTTTACTACAAAACCAGGGTCCCACCGCCTCCCCCAGTGAGCGAGCCCTTCTGGAAGCTGTGCCCGCTCAGGCACTGTGCCCGTGGCTCCACACATCTCTGGCAACCCAGAGCAGCCTTCCCCGCGGGCTGCTTGTGTTCGGGAGAACACGGAGCAGTGGCGATGGGGGGGCGGGGGGGTGGTTTCCATTCTTCTGAGCACGCCAGCCCCAGGTACCCAAGCGTGCTCCTGGCGGCTGCCGATGACCGCCTCAGCTCGCAGGTAACAGGGTGGCAAAGCCACTCTTCGGCTGGGGACTCCTGGGACAGGTGAGCGGCTCCGTGGCTCTGGCCCTGACGAGGCTGGCGTCCCCTCCTCCCTGCATGCCTCCTGCTTCCCTTCTCGTTCCACACCTTGAATCCAGTTCAGCTATGGCCACAGGATGGCTGGGCAGCAAGCGGAAAGAGTGCAGAAAGCCCCGAGCCAGTGATGAGAATCAGAAGTAGAAGGGTGGATTGCAGCCAAAAATCTGGAGTCCGTAAAGGAGGCTAAAACGAGGGTGGCCATTCGTTTCTTTCCTGCCCCACCTTTCTCTCTCTGCCCCCCCCCCCCCTTGACGGCTGCCACAAACTCCCACCACACACCTACCAGCGTTACTCGGGGGAATTTTCTCTTATTTTCACAGACAGGACAAGACCTAGACTGCTGCAGCCTTCCTTGGTCGTCCTTTCTAAACAGCTAACCGCTCTCTAAAAATCTTCCCTTTAGGCTCATCTAAGTCCCTCCTGCTGCAATTTAAGCCTATTTCCTTCTGATCGATTCAGCAGTTATTTCTTGAGAACCCATCGGAGGCCTGACCCAGGGCTGCAAAAACAATGCAATCTGGCTCCTTCCTTCCAGAAGCCGATGCTCTGGTTGAAGAGAAAAGATCGACGCGTAAGAAGAGGCTGACCCGGCCTGCCTCACTGACTGTCAAAAGCAGTGACGGCAGGCGGGGCATAGGGTCTGGGAGAAGGATGAGTTGAGGCGGCGGGGGACCCTGCAGAAGGCGTAGCACCTGGCTCCTTGAAGGGTAAATGCTGTTTGTGCTTACGGCTGAGAGGAGGAAGGGAGAGCACTTTGAGCAGTGGACCGCGCATGTGCAGGGAACCAGGCACAGACCCGCTTGGCTGCAGCAGAAGGTCCGAGTGAGGACGGAGTGGGGTGCCTCTTTCCTTCGGGCCAGAAGGACCCCTTGGAGGCCCCGGGTAGGAAAGTCACTTCATAAAACTGGTATTTTCAGCTAGTTAATCTGGCCGCGGCAGGGAGAAGGGACGGGAGGGAAAGAGAGTCAGTGCAGAGTGGACAGTTAAGAGGCACTGGCAGAAATCCAGGCATGAGGTGTTGACAGGGGCCTGGGCTACCCAGTGGCAGTGGGGCTGGAAAGTAAGAATCAATATGGGAGGTGGTTCAGAGGAAGGTTCTGGAAATGGCTGTCACCATCCTCGGGTTCCCGCCTACTTCAGTAAATGCGATGTAATTAGGTCACCTCCCGCATTCCCTGCTCCAGGCCAAGCTCCGCTTCCGCTTCCGGTGCGGGGAGGGGGAGTGGGGGGATGAGCGTCCTTGTCAGGGAGTGAGCTTCAGAAGTGCTCTCTGGCCAGTCCGGCTCCTCTCGGGAGAGTCTCTCCAGGTCCTCCCCGAGAGGGACCTTTCCCGAGCCCCAGTCCTGGAGGCTAGCAGCTCTGACTCTTGTGTCCCCGGGGGTGGGGGGCCCTCCTCAGACCCCTGAACCTCCAAACTCCACCCAGGGCCCCGGCTGCTGGCTCCTACCCAAGAGGGTTGGGAAGTGGCTGGGTGATGTTACTCTGCACCCTGTCGGCTGCCAAAGGGAAAAAAAAAATCCTTCCCCAAAGCCACACTTTGGTTTAGGCAATTTAAACGGATGTTCCACAAAAGACTCCACCTCCCCCGCCCCTCGCCCCAAGCACAGACCCATCGACCCTCTGAACCGCGTCTGGCGCAAAGCAAGTGCCACGCCGACCTCCTGAGGGGTGTGGCCCACCGACCGTGGAATCACTCCTCGACCATCTCTGCTGGAGATGTGCAGAGACGGGGAGGGCACCATCAGGGGTGTCGGTCGGCAGGGGCTGGAACAGGGTCGAGGCAGAGGATGGAACGGAGCCAGGGGTGACCCAGAAGCAAGGCAGCAGAAGCACGTGTGCATGTTGCAGCCCAGTCTCCAAGGTGGACCTGGGGGTCAGGCTGCTCTCTCGGGGGCTGTGAAGCCCCCCTGGCCTGCCCCCCGACCTCCTGAGGGGGAAGACCTCAGGCCTGTGGGCCCCTGGCGTGTTGTGCACCAGAGCTCACTTGAACCTCCAGAGAAGAGACTATCGCCAGCTTGGTCCAGACACCACAAAGAGGTCTCCCTGAAACAAGGCTTCTCTCCTCCTTTGCCAGCCTGACACCCATGGGCCTTCCTCTTTCCATGTCCACACCGATGAACAAGCCCCATGGAGTCTGGCCAAACTCCCAGTTACTGCTAACAAGTCCCACCTGTGTTTAAACCAGGCCCGAGAAGGTCTTTATTGACTTGTACTTTTCCCCTAGAGATCACGTAGCTGTCTCTCTGTCCCCCTCTCTGGGGGCTCAGATTCCTAAAGAAGGCTCTGACGTTCAGTACCCTTTGTCCCGGGATTAACTTTCAAATGGCTTCCAGAACATCTCTCTCAAACACTCATCCCAACATCCTGGAAGGCACTCAGTTTCTTCAGGCATTTCTGTGGCCAATGTAGCACAGTATTGAAGAGCGTGACCTTTAGAATCAGACCAAGATTTCCAATCCCAGCTCCAGCACTTACCTGCTGTGTGACCTCAGGACAGTCACTTAACCTCTCTGAGCCTCAGCTTCTTCATCTATAAAATAAGAATGCCATTCCACGATTTGTCATGAGGACTAGTGCGGTGATGCTCATAAAGCACTTAGCACAGTGCCTGCTACACCAGAAACACTAGACGAAGGGTGGCCATCTTTATTAGGACCACTCCAAAATTGGATAGGGGCAAAAGAGGCCGTAGGGAATGGAAGAGAAAGACTTCAACACGTGGAATGGCTCCAGCTTCCTCTTCCTCCTCTAACCGGTCAGCCCAGAGCCCCCAGGGACCTTGGAGGTGGCAGACACTGGCCTCAAGAAGGTCTCTTCCTGTGCAATGTGTGAGCTTGTCTCTCCCGGGAGGCTCCAGTCCTGCAAACACATCTTCCTTCGGAGAGATCCAGGCCCTCCAGGGAGAGTGCAGACAGATTTCCAGATGGTCATTTCCTCTCCAGAAAGGCATCTGTCTTTGTCATACATCCCGGCACCTACACCACCTTTCACTTGGGGCGTTTAAGAGGCACACTTTGCTGACCCTCCTTGGTGAATTTATGATAAAGGTGGAAACTGAGAACAGATATAAGCATAGGAAATAGGCGTATGTATGTGTAAATACACATACAGACGTATCTATGTGTGTATGCATATATGTGTGTTTTTATATAATGTATGTATATATGCATGACTTAACCCTTTGGGCTCTGAAGATATGTAATATGAGTAACTCTACCCCGATGAGCACATTAGTTGGACAAAATAGATGAATGTAGGTTTTCTCCCAAATTGTTGTTAGGTGGTTCCTAACACTCTGAAATACAGGTCCCAGGAAGCCGATAAAGGGCCCACTGAAGAGGACCCCACAAAGTAGGGCACCTAGGAAACCCAGGGCACACAGCCACACTACATGCACCAATGACCAGAGAGATCCAGACCTGGAGCCATGCTGGAGTTTGCAAATCCAGCTACAAAGCTGTCTGGGCTGGGCCGGACCCTCACCCCTGGCTGGATCTGGCGCTGGCCTCAAACACACTGAGCCTGCATAAACAAACGGGATTACGCTGACCCAAGCTACGAGGAGACTGCATTTTTGCTTTCTGAAAAAGTTGCGATTTGCCAAGAAAAACCATCTCTGATGCAGACGAGGAAAATCTTGAAATAAATCAGAGCTGCGCATGGGCACGGCGCAGCGGAGGAAGCCTGCCTGCTTCCTGGAGGAGGAGGAAGCGGACTCCAGGTCAGCCCGACCTCCCGTTTCCCAGAACGGGTGCCAGCTGCGGACACTCGGACGCGTCGTCCTCCAGGCCTCGGGCAAGTGTCTTCTCCAGTCTAGGCCTCAGGTCTGAAGCTTCCTGGGTTTACTCGAGGCATCCCTTCTCTTCTGGCAGGAATCCTACTACATCAAACCCCGCGGCTCTCCTTGTCCAGTTCCCGGTCACCTTCTCTTCCCCACACTGACCCCTGCCTTCTGTTTGTTCCACTTCCCGTTTCCTCGAGTTACAGGACACCCCCGGCCAAGGTGGCTTGGAGGTCCTGCTGGGTGATCGGTCCCGCCAAACCCTTGGTTCACAGGTGAGCGAGGCAGGGGGGACCGGGCCCGTCCAGCCTCCCTCCAGAAAACCAGAGCAGTGGTTGGAGAAGTGGCCTCGCCCCCGTGCAATCCTGCACCCCCTCTGAGGTTTTCTGGCGGGGGAGAGAGGTTTCCTCTTACCCATGTCACTGAGCTCAGCTCCCTATCCTGCCAGCCCCTTCACATTCTCAAGCAATCGCAAAGCCCTTCCTGTCTGGCGTTTGTGGGTCCCAGCACACACGCGGCAAATGCTCAGATGTCAGTGACCTCCAAAACCAAGCCCCGGGGCCTGGACCTCGTGAAGCCAGCCTGGATGTGTAATACTGAAACAACTGGAAGCCGGCCAACACTTACAAAACACATTCTGCATATATTATCTCCACTGGTCATGCGAAATAAGCACACAGGCTCCATCCCTAGCTCCTGTTTGCGGCCTTGGCCGTGCTGTTTGACTCCTCTGTGCCTCCATTCCCACAGCTGTGGGATGGCCACAACAGAACCACCCCAGGAGGATGTCATGAGCAAAGTGAAGACTTGTAAAGAGAGCAGGATCATGGCCGCCACAGACTGAGGCCTCGGTAAATGTTGGCCATTATTGTTGTCGTCATCCTAACCGCATTCTGGCTCCCACAGCAACATGCGAGCCATCCTGGGCACACTGACCAAGGTTCAGAGAGCTCAAACAACGTCCTCGAGGTCACCGCACAAAGGGGTGCTAGAACACGGCTTTCAATGAGATCTTCTTACTCCAACGTACTTTCCACCATTCAACACCCAGGAATGGTTATTTGGTACCTATGTGTCATTCTGCCCGAGGACTGCCGACCGTGAGCAGGGCAAGTGTGGTCCCCAACTATGCCCCAGTGAGGAACAGAAAGTATAAAGAGAGGAAGCTGGTCTGGGAGCGATCTGACAGGACTGGTCAGAGTGCTGGCTGCAGGACAAAAGCAGGGTTCAGCTGTCTCTGAAGGAAGGGCCATTTGATCCTCTGCAGAGCCTCGAGGGCTGGAGGCCACGAGAGGGAGATACAACAGGAGAAGGAATCCAAATCTCTCCTGCATCCGCTGCCCGGCCCCTAGAGCCCTATTTTTTCCACTTTCCCTTCCCTATGCTCTCAAAGTTATCAAGCCCATCACCTGACCTGAAGCTTGAAGCAGGGAGGATGGCTCTGTCCTCCCTGGCACAAAATCAAACACTTAGATTCAACCTAGCTATCCCTTGGGGAGTGATTGGTCCTGATATCGAGGCTGTTCCTTCCGAAACTTCTCAGAACACAATGCGGAGGCCTGAATGGCTTGACTTCATTATGCCCCAAGAATCTCCCACCGGGGAAAATTCTGCTTCTCGTTCTTCACACAAAGTTGTCATCCAGGAGAACGTAGTTCATTTGTGTTTGTTCCCTAGCCGTGCGATGTCCAGACTTCATCAGGGCTTTGGTTAATACCAAGCCAGGAGATGGAAAAAAATGTAAAAGACTGTGATATTAACCAGCTCCGCAGGCCTCCATGCCAGAGGGTTCCTGAGACGAGCCTCTCATGGAGCCCTAACAAGTCCCCAGGGAGGTGAGTCTTCATTTGGGAAGAGCCAGCACACCACTCCGGGGTATGCTCAGATTTTTCCAGAATTTGTCTGTCTTTCCTGGTGGTCTGAGGTATAAGCAGGAAACTGGGTTTCCTTTCCTGCTTTGCTTATTTTGATAAGAAAAAAGTTGGAAAAAGGACAACGTCTAACCTACAATGGAAGATTCCGGAGAACTGGCAGGCCTCAAGTCTCTTCATTCACTTCTCCTAGGGTTCAGTCACTTAGTCCACAGATATCTGAGCCTACTACGTGCCCGGCACTGTTCTTAGTACTGGTCAGACAGCAGTGAGCCCCTGCTCTCACAGGCTTTACATCTCACACACAAACAAAAGGACAAACCATTTCAGACAGTAATTTATGTTCAGAAGGAAACAGAACAAGGTGATGGCACAGCAAATGACTGGATCATATGGTCAAAGAAAGACTAGACAGTTGGGGGTGGGGTAACACTTGAGCACAGACTTGAATGTCAAGAATGTGCTACCCACACAAAATCCAGGGAGGATCATGGCTCCTCCACTCAAGAACCTTCCAGTCGAGGGGCGCCCGGGTGGCTCAGTCAGTTAAACATCTGACTTCGGCTCAGGTCATGATCTCACAGTTTGTGGGCTCGAGCCCCACATCGGGCCCTGTGCTGATAGCTCAGAGCCTGGAGCCTGCTTCAGATGTTTTAGCTTCATAGTAAGGATGTTTTCACTTACTAAGTGAAAGAAGCCAATCTGAAAAGGCTACATACTATATGACTCCAACTATATGCTATTCTGGAAAAGGCAACACTGAGGAGATAGTAAAAAGATCAGTGGTTGCCAGTGACTGCAGAAGAGGGATGAACAGGCAGATCACAGAGGATTTGGGGGGCAGCGAAAACACGTGATACTACAATTGCAGATTCACGCCATTAACCATTTGTCCAAACCCATAGGATGTACAACACCAAAAGTGAACCCTAATGTAAACTATGGACTTGGGGTGATTACAATGGGTCAGTATGGTTTCACCAGTTGTAATAAATGTGCCACTCTGGCAGGGGGAGGCTGACAATGAGGGAGGCTGTGCCTGGGGGGGGGGGGCAGGGACTATGTGGGAAATTTCTGTAGCTTCCTTTTAATTTTTCTGTGAACCTAAAACTGCTCTAAAAAAATAATAATAATAAAGTCCTTAGGGGAAAAAAAAAAAAAGATTCACCCAGGCGTGCTTTCTGAAGAGGGTAAGAAAAGAAGCAGGGAAATTGATTTTGAGGTTACTGATGCTATCCAGGCCCAAGATATGGGGGTGGCAGTTTAAAGTAAGACGGTATACATGGAGAGAGAGAGGACAGTACGGAATGGATATAGTCTGGAGGCAGACTCCACAGGATTTGCTGATGTTCCAGATGTGGGTGGTTAAGGGGGGAAAAACGGACCAAGAATGATCTCTAGATTTTTGGCTTGAGCAAATAAATGGGTGAGTGGTAGTGCCATTTACTGGGATAAGAAAGTCTGGGTAGGACTCAATTTGCAAGGAAAGAACAATTTAAGGCTTATTAAGTTGTAGATGTTTACAAGACATCAAGAGTAGCTGCTAGTGATGCCCCACTTAGATCCCGTCTTCTGGCTGGTGCATCCATTGCCCATTTGCTAGAAGTACAGAAATGCCTTAGGAAGGCAGCTGTTCCACCAGGAGACACCAGGGAGGTTATGTGCCTGCCTTCCCCACCCCCCACCCAGGTGATCAGGCCAAGGCCAGACATTACCTGGCACCACATAGTTTTTTTCCCCAGCTTTACTGAAATATAATTGAAAAATAAAAATTGTATATATTTAGGGGGTACAACATGATGTTTTGATATATGTATATACTGTGAAATGATTACTACAATCAAGCTAATAAGGTAACTTCACATATTATCTTTTTTTTTTTTTTTTGCATGGTGAGAACACTTAAGACCTACTCTTAGCAATTTTCAAGTATACAGTACATTATTAACTATAGTCACCACACTGTACATTAGATCCCCATAAAATTTATTTTCCTCTTCTAACTGGAAGTTTATACCTTTTAGCCAACATCTCCCCATCCCCACCCCCAGCCTCTGGCAACCACCATTCTATGAGTTTGATTTCTTTAGATTCCATGTATAAGGGAGTGGATCGTATCTTGCTAGGCAGTTCCCCTGCCCTATCCTGCTTCCCTCACTCTCTTTCCCCTCAGAGCATGCTCTCAGTAAATCTCATGCACCAGAATCCCTGTTTCAGGCTCTGTCTGCGACTCTTAAGACAACCCTTCAATGGGGCGCCTGGGTGGCTCAGTCGGTTAAGTGTCCGACTTCGCCTCGGGTCATGATCTCACGGTTTGTGAATTCGAGCCCCGCATCAGGCTCTGTGCCAACAGCTCGGAGCCTGGAGCCTGCTTTGGATTTTGTGTCTCCTTCTCTCTGTGTCCCTCTCCCACATGTGCTCTGTCTCTATCAAAAATAAATAAATGTAAAAACAAAACAAAAAAGACAACCCTTCAATGAAGATGTCCAAGAGGGAGCTGTCATAGGAGTCTAGAGGTAAGGGCTAGAGATGTAAACGAGGGTCACCAGGTCACGGATTTAAACCCCTCTAGGGGAAAGGGTACAGCTCCAGACAGAAAGTCCAGGAAGGCATGGGGCAATGCCATACGAAGAGGGGGGCCTCCTTCCAGTCCACAGCAAGTTACCCCTTGCACATCCATTGCCCCCCCCCCCGCAACCACCACTTCCTGCGCCTGGCTTTCAGAACCAATAAGAGGAAACACACCTCCTAGAAATCATTTTGCTGCATTTACTCAAACATATATTGAGTCCTACTGTGAACCAAGCAGTGAGCTGGCACGGAAGGTGTATGGTGAGGACCTGCCCCAGGAGCTCACCTGAGGGAGGAGTCAACAGGTGAATGAGGTTCAGTGTGGCAACCGACTCAAGGCAGGAAGTTCCAGTCAAGTTCTGTTGGCTTTCAGTTGTCTCATCTGCTCACTCCCCTCCCCTCCTCTGCCCATCTGCAGCCTTGCCCCCCGCCCCCCACACACCAAAAATACAGTGAGGGTTCTATCCCCATGAGCTGATATGAGGTTAAGCAGGCTTCCCGAACTTTAAGGTGCATATGAATCACCTGGGATCTTGTTAACATGCAGATTCTCATGCAGTGGGTCGGGTGGGGCGGGGGGTGCCCGGATGCTGCATTCCTAGCAAGCCCCTAGCGATGCCAACGATCCTGACTGGCAGACCACACCACACATCAAGCATCAAGGGCATAAAGAACACATTTCACCCAACAGCAATGGCCAAGGGCAACAGCAGGAGGTCAACTCGAGGCATGACTTTCCCCAGGAAAGCCAGTTCCTGTGGCAGGAAGGGTTCAGAGAACCCTGGGCCTCATGCCAGCCTTTCTGCCTGAGCATATAATGATGCACAGAACCTTTCAGCCTAAAGCGTGACGGGAAGGGTAAAAGAAGCAGGTAGCAACATCCACCACTGTTTACTGAGCTTGCCAACTTTATGCCAGCCACTGTGCAAAGGACATTACTCGGGTCTTTCTATCCACACACCGTGAGGTATTCGCACTTCTATCGTATACCAGCAAGAAAGCGCCAGAGGCTTTGTTACTAGCCCAGGACGACACAGCCAGGCAATGCCACTCTAAAGCCTGGCTCTGTATCATGACAGACGAGCTGCCTCTCCAATGAGCCAATTGAGTATAAAGCCCGGTGGCTCTGCCTGATTCTGCGACAGATCGCTGCGGGTCCTCCGAGGTTGTGGCTGATAGGAGCAGCGTGCCCAGGTGGGCATCCCATGACCACAGCCAGCCAAATTCCTCCGGAACACCCCGGGGTCCTGGGGCAGACACGGACATCACCCCCACCGTGATGCCTAGCCTGCTATTTCTGGTTGCCACTGCAAAGCACTGCGGGCTTCAAGACCCTTGGAGCCATTTTATAAAAGGAAAGAAACACATGAGAAGCACCGTTGCGTGGTCCGGCTGGACGATGCAGTGAGACCGCGCAAGTTAGGGCCCCAGCCCAGCCCCGGGGAATGCTCTTTCGTAGCACACGGAAAACTGCTAAGGTTGCCCTGGGGTTTGCCAGGCGTCTCCCTCCCCAGAATACAAAGCCCTACATGATACGGGATTTCATTCACCCTCCTCACAGGCTAGTTGAGAGAGGTGAAGGGGGCTGCCACTGTCACAGTCTGGGAGCCCCCAAGGACAGGGGACAGAGGCTGTTCACCTCTGAGGCCTTGGGCCGGAGCGCCCAGGGACTCGGGGCCTGACACATCAGGGTGTGCAGTAAATGTTGGCTAAATGAACCGATGTCTCCCGCTCTACTGGGAAAGTTGGCCCAGAACAGAGGAGGACTCATCACTCTAAATTCTGCAGTGAGTAAGTGGAAATGAAAACCAGTGCAGGCTGTGAGCCTCATGTCCTAACGGCCTGCCCTGGGACGGGTCAGGCATCCTCTGCAAGGCATGAGGGCCGGTTGGGCCAGCCTGCGAGATCTTGCCCCTGATGGAATGACCAAGGCAGAAGTCTGTGGGCCTGGGGCTGCTCAGGCAAGCTCGCTCCCTCCTAATCCTGCCCCTGGCCTCCCCAGGCTGTGACTCAGACAGGAGGCAGAGCTCAAGAGGCATCCTGCCAGCCCTGCGGCAGGAAGCTGGTGTGAGAAAGGATAGTTCGTGGCCCTTCCGGGCAACCAAGTGTGGACCCTCGCCCCCAAGGAATTTAGACCCTCACAGGAGCCTGGGTGTATCAAACACCATAAGTAACCCAGGGCTCAGGAGCATACAGCAGGGCTCCCCATGTAAATGGTGACTGTGAATTGGCTTGAAGAACGGGGAGAATTTTGGGGCGCCTGGGTGGCTCAGTCAGTTAAGCATCTGACTTCGGCTCAGGTCATGATCTCATGGTTCGTGGTTTGAGCCCCACAAGAGGCTATTTGCTGACAGTTCAGAGCCTGGAGCCTGCTTCTGACTCTGTGTCTCCCTCTCTCTCTGCCCCTCCCCAGCTTGTGCTCCATCTCTGTCTCTCAAAAATGAATAAACGTTAAAAAAATTAAAAAAAAAAAAAAAGAATGGGGAGAATTTGGGGCAGCTGAGTGACTCAGTCAGTTAAGCGCCCGGCTCTTGACTTTGGCTCAGGTCATGATTTCACAGTTCATGAGTTCAAGCCCCACATCAGGCTCGATGCTGACAGTGCAGAGCCTGCTTGGGATTCTCTCTCTCCCTCTCTCTCTTCCCCTCCCGGGCTCGTGCTCTCTTTCTCTCTCAAAATAAATAAATAAACTTAAAAAAAAAAAAAAAAGAATGGGGAGAATTTCAACCGCTCACCTCCAGCCACCAAGCCTATCCCTGTCTGTCCCGTCCATGCCCTCTGGCTACAATGCCTCCCTTCCCTCCACCCACGCAAGTCCTCCTCCTGCCCCTCCACACCCCACTGGAGCATCGCACCCTCAGGGAAGCCCTCGCTGCCCACCCCCCCGACCTTCCAGGTGGGTCACAGTGGCAGGGCCAAGCAGTGCCCACGATGAAGCTGGATTTTATCTGTGCAATTGTCTGCCCCTCCCCGCAGATCAAAAATCCACGAGACCACTGGCTGTGTCCATTTTGCTCTCATCATTGTATCCTCACCTGGCTGTGTCTGGTTCACAGCTGGATGAATAGTGCAACGGACCTGGGAGGACAGAGCAATGGCACTTGGGGCGGGGCGCATCGTGTGCACGTGGCGGGAGGCTGTCGAGATGTCTCAGCACAGGAATTAGGACTGTGAGTCCCAGTCCCAGCAACAGCCTTTCATCAATAATGATGTTGATGTGCTGCCTGCTCCCAGGGAGGGCTCCCATAGCTCATTTGCACCTGTCTAATCTGCATATCCATAAAACCGGCAGCCAGGTGGGTGGCAAGCACAGAGCCAGCAACCACATTCACCGTATCCAGAATCAGCACATTAGGGTTCATTCATTCACAAAGAGTCGATCCTGGCAAAGCCCTGGAGAAGCCAATCCCACAAAGAGCTTCCCACGACAGCATATAAGGGCCCAGGGGCCTTCACAGCTCACAGTCCTTCTGCCTGCGGGTCCAGTCCCCGCTAAAGGCTCTGGGCTTCGCTCTGAGGGGGTCCCTTAAACCGAATCCACTCCATGCCAACAGCCTTGGCAGCCACCAAGGAAAGAGATCGAGTCCACCCATACCTCTCGGGAGAATAGGATGTGGCAGAAAGCCACCTTGACGGTAAAGATAGGATGTGGGGTGTGTGTGTGTGTGTGTGTGTGTGTGTGCACGCACGTGCACACATGTGCGCACACGCACACGGTAGTTATCTTAATAGGATGATTTCTCACAGATGGTTATACTACTTCTATATTGGATAATACTTTTTTTTTTAAACATTTTATTTATTTTTGAGACAGAGAGAGACAGAGCATGAACGGGGGAGGGGCAGAGAGAGAGGGAGACACAGAATCGGAAACAGGCTCCAGGCTCTGAGCCGTCAGCCCAGAGCCCGACGCGGGGCTCGAACTCACGGACCGCGAGATCGTGACCTGGCTGAAGTCGGACGCTTAACCGACTGAGCCACCCAGGTGCCCCGATACTTCTACAAACCTATATTGAATAACTGTGTAATAAAAACACACGTTTTGAAGAATCTACTTCTGCCAGGTTTCCGCTGACTTTGCCAAAGCCAGGAGCATGAACAAAGCAGGTTTGCCTGCAGGTCTCAGGCGTACCCGATCCCGAGTGCAGCTTTGACAACGATGAGGGAAGAGGATACGATCTGCGATCATGGTCAGAGTTGCAAGCCCAGCTGTACATTCACAAGCCAAGTGGTCTTGGGCTTAGGTCACATTTAATATGTTTCCTCGGCATGTCCAGGAAATGTAAATAATCACAGGTCTATTAGGATATTGCATGTGCCTTGCACCTTCTAGGTCTCAGTAAACAGTAATAGTAATAATTCCTGTGGTAAAAATAAAAATCATTATTTTTTAAAGTACAGAAAGCTGAGGCTCCTGGGTGGCTCAGTCAGTTAAGTGTCTGACTCTCGATTTTGGCTCAGGTCATGATCTCTCAGTTCTTGGGATGGAGCCCTGCATGGGCTCTCTGCTGACAGTGCATAGCCTGCTTTGGGATTCTCTCTCTCTCTCTCTCTGCCCCTCCCCTCTTACTTGTGTGCTCTATCTCTCTCTCTTTCTCTCAAACAAATAAATAAACATTAGGGGAAAACGTACAGAAGGCAAAGATCCAGGGTCTGTGTGGGAAATAACTTGCCTCTTGGGTGGGACATAAGCTGGACAAGGAGACACGATGCTGGGGAGGCAGAGTCCAGATCGGACAAGGGGGCAGGAAGGGCTGCACCAGGGAGATGGGTGCCATTCTTCACCCTCCACAGGAAACACCCAGGTTTCTAAGCATCCTCTGTGTCCCAGAATGGGAGACGGTTGCTTAGTCCAGCTCTTCCCATAGGCCCGACCTGTCTGTAAGAGGCAACCACAGAGTTTCCCAATGGGAAATCAGCCCCATGGGAAAGAAGATTCTATCCCCTTCTACAAAAAATAACCCTAAATCAGCACTTAGGCACCCCATCCCGGGGGGGTGTGCCCCGAGAAGCAACAGCAAAGAAAATCTATGCCTTAATCTCCAGAGAAGCAGGAATCAGAGACCCCCACAACGCCACTGCTGATTCACATTGCCAGAAAGAGGATGTGTCCTCACCCTTGTATCATTTGCTTGGGTGTGTCTGATGTCCTGAGAATCGCCTGAAGCACTCCAAAATCTACAAGTTCAAAAAGGACAGAGAATCTTCATTCTAAGCTCAATGTCCTGTGGTTTCTGCCAGATGGGCAGCTACGAAAACCATCATCTCTCGAAAACCATCATCTCTCATCATCATCATCATAATGGTAATGATGGCACACATTTTTTTCTTATTGCCTGGTATTATTCTAGGTGTTTTAATACGTTAATTCATTTAACCCTCAAAACAGTCCTGTGAAAATAGATTTTTAAATAGGTATTTTTAAATAGATTTTAGAGAAGAAGAAACTGAGGCACAGGGAAGTTCTGTGACTTGGCCAAGGTCGCCACCTGGTAAGTGATGGTGCCAGGAATGGAATCCAGCCCATCTGACCCTAGGGTTCATGGTCAAAATCACATCATATAGGGAGAAGGGTGGGGGTGGGTGAGGCAAGGTTTTATTTTGTAAAGAAGACACTGCATATTTGCTCCCCTTCTGACTTCTGCTGTGTTCCTTCAACATCTAACATTCATTAACTGAGTGGCTACCGTGTGCTTAGAAATTGTCTTTGGAATCATTCCTAACGGCTCTTTGGAAAAGACACACGAGTTCACTGACCTCCAGCATCCTGCTCAGTAGATTTTCTTCATATAGACACCAAAAAACAGTATTTGCTATTTAAAAAAAAAAAAAAAAAAAAAAAGCTTAAGAGAGTGTAAGTTTGAAGAATCTCGTTTTAAAAACTATTTTTAATGTTTCTTTTTTTGAGAGAGAGCATGTGCAAGTGGGAGAGGGGCAGAGAGAGAGAGGAAGAGAGAGACTCCCAAGCAGGCTCCACACTGCCAGCACAGCAGGGCCAGATGCAGGGCTCGATCCCACAACCATGAAATCATGACCTGAGCTGCAATCAAGAGTTGGACGCTTAAGTGACTGAGCCACCCAGGTGCCCCTAAAACCATTTTTTCAATGGCCAACTGATGCATCCCAAGTCCAAATGTTAACATGCTGCAGCCTGCCAATGAGTTGCGCTGTGCTCCCAAATACACTGCCATGTGCTCCCAAGGTGTTTGCACAACACTCAGGAACAAAACTTCTCCCAGGCCATCTCTGTGTGTCTATTTAAATGTTTGTTTTCTAAATACGCCATTCGTTGATTAATGAAGAAGCTGCGGCTTTATGTATTTTGTTTTGCTTTTTAAAATTCAGGCTGCACAAGTCTGTTCCTGTCAAATTCTAGAATCAAGTAGTGTTCCCTACAGCAGCACGTGTAAACCACATTCAAATGCTCAGGCACATACTCAGCAGCTACTGTCATCATGCATCAATTGTTTAAGAGCCCATGAATGTGTAACTTATTGCATCATAGTAACAGCCCATTAGTAACAGTTTAAGACATTATAAATCTGGACCCTTCTTCCCTGATGGCTTGTGTGTGCTCCCACACTCATGCAATAAGAAACAACCAGTTGTTAAGTGCTGCTAATAATTCCACTTTGAAATAAAAATATCTGACTACCCTTCCTTTAAAACTTCTGGGTCAGTTCAACTCATGAGTATTCTGCTATCGCAATGTAAATCAGGACTTTCTCAACACTTCACAGGAAAGACAACTAAACAAGACTACCATTGGATGAATTCTAATATCGTTGATATCTGTCCTACAAACTGAGGTTTCTTCTTTTTTTTTTTTTCATGTTTATTTATTTTTGACAGAGAGAGAGAAAGACAGAGCATGAGTGGGGGAGGAATAGAGAGATAGGAAGACACAGAATCCGAAGCGGGCTCCAGGCTCTGAGCTGTCAGCACAGAGCCTGATGCAGGGCTCAAACTCACAGACGGTGAGATCATGACCTGAGCTGAAGTCAGACGCTTAACTGACTAAGCCACCCAGGCACTCTGCTATCCTACTTTTCAATGATTAATAAATCAGGTATGCTTATTTTTTTAAGTTTATTTATTTTTGAGAGAGACAGAGTGTGAGCGGGGGAGGGGCAGTGAGGGAGGGAGACACAGAATCTGAAGCAGGCTCCGGTCTCTGAGCTGTCAGCACAGAGCCCGATGCGGGACTCGAACCCGCGAACCGTGAGGTCGTGACGAGCTGAAGTCGGATGCTTAAATGATTCAGCCACCCAGGCGCCCCTAAACTGAGGCTCCTTCTAAATGTGTATGGGAAAAGCATTATTGTGATTTTTTAAAGTTTAAAAAAAAAAAAACTAAACATGGAGGGAATTGGATGAAGGTGGCCAAAAAGTACAAGCTTCCAGATACAAAACAACTAAGTCCTGGAGACGTGACGTGAACATGACAGCCAAAGCTGACACTGCTGCTTGGTGCGCTTGAGAGTTGCTAAGGGAAGAGATCCCCAAAGTTCTCATCACAAAGGAAAAAAGAAACATTTTTTGTATTAATATGAGGTGATGGATGTTAACTAAATGTTACTGGGCTGATGGTTCCGCAATATATAGAACTCAAACCATTATGCTATACAACTTAAACTTCATGGTGCTGTATGTCAATTTTATCTCAATCACACTGGGGGTTACAATAAAGTTCAAGTTGGTCTGAGAAGGGAGCGTTCGTTCATTCCACAAGCTTCTGTCTGTTCTCAAGCTCAGGCTCTGTTCTAGGCACCGGGATGCTGGAGGCCATGAAGCTTCCATTCCACTGGAAGGACACAGCTGATAATAAACAGGAAAATACATAATCCGGCAGATGGGGATGCTAGGGAGAAAAGTAAAGCAGACAAAAAGTAAAGGTACCAGGAGGTCGGGGAATGGCAGTTCTTACACAAGAGTTGGTCAGGGCAGAGTCTCTCGGAAGGTGACATCTGAGCAGAGGTCTGAAGGAAGTGAAGGAATGAGCTATTTGGTTATCTGGCGAGAGAACATTCCATACAAAGGGAAGGGCAGGTGTAAAGGCCCCGAGGAGGGACTGTACCTGGAGTGCTCAGGGAACAGTAAGGAAGCCAGAGCAGCTGGACCAAAGAGGCAGCATCAGGAGGTCAGATCAGAGAGGCAGCAGAGGAAGGCATCACAGGGGCCTTTGGAAGCCACTGTGAGATGACAAGCACGTACAGGCGACCCTTCCCGAGAGTTTTGCTGTCAGAGGCAGCAGAGAAATGGGGTGGCGAGAAGGATACGTGGGAGAACTTACAGCAGTTTTGACACCAAGGGAATGATGGGGGTGAATAGTGATACAGAATGCAGGGAGGCGGTTGTGAAAGGAATGTCCTCAAGGAGGCGGGAAGAGATGAGGTCTGGTGCAAAAGTAGAGGGTTTGGTTCGGCAGCTCATCTGCTGGGACAGGGGGACAGAGTCCTGAGGCCACAAACGAGGAGGTTCAGAGATACCGGGACGGCAGCCTGAGGAAATGCTCCTCTCTTGCCTCTGGCTTCTCGATGAAAGGGGATGAAGGCCGTGAGCCAAGTGCAAGGAGGGAGAAAGACGTGCTGGGGGTTGAGAGGAGAATGTGTAGACCAGTCTCCTGGTGAGAGAAACAGAGCAGGACTGCCAGGTGGCACTCGGGACACACGGGAGCGAACTGCCGGTGAGAACAGTCAGGACGGTCTCATTAGTGAGCATTACAGCTGGAAACAGGGTAGGGCTCACAGGTGGACAGAGACACCCTAGTCACCTGGCCGGTTGAGAGGGAGCCTCCTCTAATGACGGCAACGGCTTCACCAGACCCGGCGGCTCTGTTTTGTTTGGTTTCCTCCTTCTGGTATCTCTCACGTCTGACTGGCTGTTTAAGAGCACTTCCCATCTCTCGATGAATAGAAGAGACAAGTGACAAGCAAGTCTGACTACTCTGCGGGTGTCTTCGTTGTCGCAGGGGTCAGGGAGCTACGTCTGGCCCAGCTCCCTGTTTCTGTCATCGAAAGCTGTACTTAACTTTGTAACAGAGCCACGCCCGTCCGTGCACATCTCGTCCGTAGTGCCTTTTGCACCACCGTGGCGGAGTTGAGTTAGTAGAGACCCTATGGCCCCCAAGCCTAAAACATTTGCTATCTGGTCCTTTACCAAAAAAAAAAAAAAAAAAAAAAAAAAAAAAAAAAAAAGAGAAAAAAGTTTGCCTACCCCTGATTTACAGCCACCTTCTCAATTTACAGCCACGCTTCTCAATCCTTACCGTGCATCAGACACCTCCAGAACTTGTTAAAAACGGACTGCCGGGCCTAACACTAAGAGTTTCTGATTCAGTGGGTCTGAGGTAGGGCCCAAATTTACATTTCTAACAACTTTCTAGGTGGTACTGATGGTGCTGGTCCAGGGACCACACGTGGAGAACCACTGGCTTAGAGGAAGCCCCAAACATGTCAACATTGGCCTATTGTGCTCACATCGAGAGGATCCTATTCATGACTCTGCAGTGAACTGAGCTTTCCTGTTCTAATTCTAGGTCCAAACGCATAAACAGATATTCAAAGAAAGCATACACAACTCGAAAAATTCTCTGGACCCTACAACCCAGCAATTGCACTAGTAGGTACTTATCCAAGGGATACAGGTGTGCTGTTTCGAAGAGACACATGCACCCCCATGTTTATAGCAGCACTATCAACAATAGCCAAAGTATGGAAAGAGCCCAAATGTCCATCCACGGATGAATGGATAAAGAAGATGTGGTATATATATACCTGTGTATATATATACATATATGTATATATACACACACACATACATACACACACACATACACACACACACACACACACACACACACACAATGGGGTATTACTCGGCAATCAAAAAAAATGAAATCTTGCCATTTGCAACTACATGGATGGAACTGGAGGGTATAATGCTAAGTGAAATTAGTCAGAAAAAGACATATTATATGACTTCACTCATATGAGGACTTTAAGAGACAAAACAGATGAACATAAGGGAAGGTAAGCAAAGATAATATAAAAACAGGGAAGGGGACAAAACAGAAGAGACTCATAAATATGGAGAACAAACAGAGGGTTAATGGAGGGGGTGTGGGAGGGGGGAATGGGCTAAATGGGTAAGGGGCACTAAGGAATCTACTCCTGAAGTCACTGTTGCACTATATGCTAACTAATTTGGATGTGAATTTTAAAAATAAATAAAACTAAAAATTAAAAAAAAATTCTCTAAACAGGCGAGGGAGTAGCCAAAGAGATAACAAACCCCATGTCATCCCTACGTCTCTTCAACCTGAGTGATGCTATATTCAATTAGCTTACTAGCTGCTGTGAAAAGGGAAACTTCTTTTCTCTGCTCCAGAAGGGCATCCGAAGTCCCACACTCAGAGCAAAATTAGGTCAACAAACTTTCTACCATTGTGCCAAGTCTGGGTGTGTTTCATTAAAATCTATTCTATCCCTCCAGCTACGTCAGGCCGGAAGGTAATCAGGGCCTTCTCCAGACAACCATGTGCTCCAAGTAGGGTTACCAGCTTTAACAAATAAAAATAAAGAATGCCTAGTTAGTATGAATTTCAGATAAGCAGTGAACATATTTTTAATATAAGTATATCCCAGGGCGCCTAGGTGGCTCATCAAGTTAAGCGTCCAACTCTTGGTTTCAGCTCGTCACGATCTCTCAGTTTATGGGTCCGAGCCCCACGTCAGGCTCCACGCTGAGGGTGCGGAGCCTGCTTGAGATTCTCACTCTCTCCTTCTCTCTCTGCTCCTCCCCTGCTGGTGAGCTCTCTCTCTCTCAAAAAAAAAAAATAAATAAATAAATAAAAATAAACAAAACAAAACAAACAAAAGCAGGTATATCCCATGCACTATTAGGGACATACTCATACTAAAAATGAACAAAAAACATTGTTTATCTGAAATTCAAAGTTAATAGGTGTCCTATGTTTTATTTGGCCGCCCTAACTCTATGTTCTGCAAAGCATCCAGTCTTACTTCACTTTATTTGGTCTTCCTGGAAAGCTGGCAAAAAGTACATAATTTTCATGTATAGGTAAAGAAAACGTTGGATACACAAGTACAAGCTACCATGTTCCTGCCCTGGGGTTGGGGGGAGGGAGATACAGTCTCATAGAAAGGAAAGATACAGAAACTATTTTGTTACACAGCAAGCCTACCCTCCAGGTACACAATCCAGGTGCCAGAGGCTTTGAAGCCACACACAGCTGTCTGCCCCTGCCCTAGCTAGCCTTCGGCTATCCCTTGGGTTTGTTCTGCCTCTCCCTTCATTGTCAAACTGTCAGTGATCAGTGTCCCCACAGGCAAGCCGTTGGCCGTCCCGCCTCCGATTTTCTCAGGCTTCCAATTCGAGGCTTCCAATTTCCAAATGAGCAAAAGTAAAGGACTCGTTCAAACTGTGTTTTAACTGAAAATAAACAGGTCCCAGGTGAAAGTCTGGATATTTCTCCTACACAGAAAGTAGTTCCCAGGTCTGAAGGATACAGATCAACGAAGGCCTGAGCAGGGATACAACGAGGAAGGTGAAGACATAAATGCACGTTCGTGAGGCATGGGGAAAAGCTGAAAGAGCCATTCTCCATTCCCCATTCCCTCTCTCCTGCCTGGAAGGTACTGTGATAGCCAGAGCTCTAAAAACTATCTGTGACCTTGGGAAAGGAAGCCACCATCGAAGGATGGTGGCATAGAAAGACAGAAGAAGCTGGGTCCCTCGTGCTTTTAAAACCACCATGCGTCTAGAATTCCTTCGCACGAGAGAATAAACCCAGACGTAATTAAACCTCGCCTATAGTTCAGTACCTGTAATCGTAGCCAGACACCGTTTCTAAATGCTGCAGGCTCAGGGTATATGAAAATAGGGAAAGCCAAAACAAGGTTACCAAAATTGTGTTACATTTTAAGTATATACACTTCACAAGTTGGGGGGGGGGCAGGGTTTCCCACATACGAAAATATAATTTAATACCATTGTGCTATTTGCTTTTTCAATCCCGAAAATTGTGACTGTATACGTAACCTCATTTGGAAACAAGGTGCAAAACGTTAACATAGAAATGCAAGTTAAAACCACAACAAGATGCCACATACCTATGCTAAAAATAAATATTAGCACACACACACACACACACACACACACACACACACACACGCACACACACACTATCCAGCGCTGGTGAGGATATAGAGCAGCTAGAACCTCACACACTTGATGAAGGGAATGCAAAATGGTCCAGCCACTCTGGAAAAGAACTGGGCAATTTCTCATAAAGTTAGGTGTTCACTCACTCATGAGCCAACAATCCCACTCCTAGAAATGAAAACTCATGTTTACGCAGAAACCTGCACATGGATATTTCCAGCCGCTTTATCCATAATCTCTAAACACTGAAAACAACCCATACTCAGCAACAAAAAGGAATACATAATTGATACATGCAGTAACACGAATGAACCTCCGATGTACTACAACACAGGAAAGAAGCCACACTCAAAAGACCACGTAATTCCATTTACACAACGTTCTGGAAAAGGCAAAACTATAAGGACAGAAAAAAGACCAGTGTTTGTCAGGAGTTCAAGAAGGGTAGGTCAGTTCAAAGGAGCAACGCAGGGGGCACCTAGTGGCTCATTGGGTTGAGTGCCCAGGACTCCTGACTCTTGATTTCAGCTGGGGTCATAATCTCATGGTGCATGGGTTCGAGCCCCACATCAGGCTCGTCGCTGACACTGAGGAGCCTGCTTGGGATTCTCTCTCTCTGCCCCCCCCCCCTTCAAGTGCGTGCACACACACGCACACACACACACACTCTCTCTCTCACTGAATAATAAATAAATAAGTAAAACTTTTAAAAAAGGAGCAACACAAGACAATTTGGGGGGCGACAGAACTGTTCTGTATCTTCACCGTGGTGATTTACAACTCCATGCATTTGGCAAATCTTACAGAACTGCACACCAGAAAGAGTAAGCATTTCATCTACTCTATGTCAACTGAAAAATAAATTTTTAAAAAGTTTAAATGAGTGCCCCTCGGGAAAATAGTCCCGGGCCGCACGGCTTCCCTGGAATGCCCCCCCGGGCCCCAGTCTCCGTGTCTGCCCCGATCTATTCTCCCCCCACCCCTGGAGACCAGACACCGTCTGGACTTCCCTCCAGAATCCAATGCAGTGGTAGGCAGAGAAGACTCTCCATCCGAATCCTGAACACGTTTTAACACCAGCCACTAACTGGCATCCCTGAAATGCAGAACAATAGCCATACTGTATGCAGCTCCATACAGGCCACTGCATAAACATTAGCAACAAGTTCCATGGTGACTCCCTGCCACTGGCCTTTGCAGCTGCCCAACTCATGGGGCTTGAGGACCCGCCCAGGGTAACACAGAGTCTGGATACAGCTCCACGCGTCGGTCTTCAACCTATAGTTCAGAAGAGTCTCGGTCCTCAGAAACTCCCAGGTGATAATACAGACCACAGGTCCCTACCCACCAAAGTTCCCAGTTTCAGGCTTCCTATTAGTCATCCCTGATGACCTCCCAGAGGACACTCTGCCCTGAAGCCATGAATGTCCAGGGTTAATCCCTGAGAGTCAGGCCATGGAAAACCCATCTTTTCAGGGGGGATTCTGACCGGGGGCGCGTTTGACTTGACACCTCCCCAGCGTAAACACAGTCTGTCTCTCTTGACCTTATGCAACTACTCTGCCTGGTTTATTAAACAAACTGAGAATCCAAGGCTTATAGCAATAGGAGTATTTTTGTTGACAAAAAAAAAATCTTTCAAACATAAATCATTTAAGGCACCCTCCACGTTAGCTGGCATGAAATAAACAGAGCCTGTCTTGTGGGCAGAAGGTGCCAGAGAAGCTTTGCCAGCTTTAAGCCTCCCGCTTGGCCATCACAAACTCCACCCTAATGCTTCAAATATAGTAAAAAACCTTCAGAAAGGTTTCTTCCCAACGATTTCTTTCCACTCACCTGTGCTGGGTAACCTGAACCCATAACGTGCTATTAATGCACCATCGTGTACTGGAAGGCATAGGACTTGGTAACTAGACAGACTTGGATACAAATCCAGTCCCTTCCGAGGGGCCCTGAGCACTTTTCTTAAATTCTCAGTTTGCTTGCCTATAAGTGGGGGTAATAACTGGTCCCCTTTGTAGGACTGTTAGCTGAAATAAATGAGAGTCTATGTAAAACACCTGAATGGGACTTACTCCTACAGCACGCCCAACCCATTTAAGCCCCCCTTCCCCAGAGGTAATCTGCTCTATCTGGAGTTACCCCACATCAGCCCTAAAAACACAGCTAAAAACAGAGCAGAGGCAAATGATCAGACAGCAGGAAGAAGCCATCTGCTCCAAGCTGGGAAACCTGGTTCAAAGAGGTGACTGATTTGTGAGTGAAGAAAAGAAATCTGGTCTCCAATTGTGTCACTTGGACTAGTAACCCAGTGGCTCCCTCCCCAGGGAGTGAGACCAAGAGTCCGCTGCTCTCTCACTCACACTATCCTTATTCACACCCAGCTGGAATTCTTTTTGGCCCAAGAATCAATGAAAAACAAATTAAATGGCCAACATCCATCAGAATACAGATTTTTTTTTTTTAAGTGTTTTAACGGCTCCCACCTCCTAGGGTGCTCTTGGAAAATGCCCTGACATTTTCTGGAAACTTTTTACACAGCAGAACTTAAAACCCAAGATTGTTTTCCAATGGAAAATAGCTCCTCACAAAAATAAGGGACTGAACATTCATTAAAGATACAGTCACAATTTTGAAAAGCTTTTACATAAATCCTTGCCAGAAATCATGTTTCCCCAATGCTACACCCTGAACTAGAAGCTGTCTCCCTCCACAGCCAAACTTTCCATCACCCAGATACTGCAGTGGGAACTCTGTACGTCAGAATTTGATGTATCAGTCCATAAAGTCAAAGTGAAGTCTGTCAGAGGATTTGTATTTGCTTAGAGACGCTTACCACAGGCAGGGAGGAACATCAGCCAATCTCTGCTATCAGATGTAGTTTATTACACATTCAGGCTGCAAGGCAATATTTCATACACTAGTTAAAGTAAAATTACATACTGCATAGAGTAAATGCATACTATGATTCGGAACACAGGGAACTCACATATTTATGATGAAATGCTGGCTGCTGCCATTACCAATAGATGGTTATTCAGCACTTGATGCAGTGTTGGGTGCTGGGAATACAGAGATGGAAAATAAGTTTCTGTCTGCTGAGTTCTTTTGACGCAGCTGGTAATATGGGGTTCCTGCCCTCAAGGAGCCCACAGTCTAGTAGGCAAGAAGATAAATGACCAGTGAGCAAACCAATCCATCACCACAGAGGGCTTTAGGAGACGGGAGTATAAAGTGCGGGGGACAGAGAGGAAGAGGAGAGGGACATTTCAAAGACACAAGCTAGAAAGAAGAATTCCCCCAAATAAAATTCTCCCCACCCCAAATAAATAAATAAATAAATACACACACACACACACACACACACACACACACACACACACCCCAATAGGATTGACAGTCACAGGATAAGGAAAGAGGAGGAACATAGAAAAACAACTTCCCTGTGCTGTTTCAGCCCAGCTGCCCCAACTCCTAAATGTATCTGAGCAGGTTACCACAATACACCAGAATGGTCTCCTACTTCACCTCCAACACTAACAGAAGACCATCTCAGGGCACTGCAAAGGTAGCAGGGCACCCAAAGAACCCAAGGCACTGTTGGAATTAGAGAAGCATCCAACATACGCGTATTTTTCAAAGAAAGGGGACAGAGGCCAGATGAAAAAGAGGACAGAATGGATGCTGAGGCTCAGGCCCTCACCGTCCTGGCTAGCAGATTCTCAGGGCTGTGGCTGTGTTCTTTCCTTTTCTATGTTTAAATGCAGACGGTCCTGCAGTCAGAGTCTGTCTTGTTCCCGCCACGCTCTGACCAGCAGCCATCAGGAAGGTACCGCGTGGCTGCATTCAAGGGGGTGAAACATCAGGAAAGTTAAGCTGACAGCTAGGCCTTACCTTCTTGCTATAGATAACTGAGCAACACTATTGGCCAGCTTTCACATTTGAAATGAACAGACAGATTCAGTGGTTGCTTCATTTTTACTAATTGTATTTACACACACAAGAAATGCATGCTCCTTTTAAACAAGGAAAGTGGAAAGTCTCTTCATTAATCCCACTACTTTCTTACACCACACACAAAAATAAATTCAAAATGGATGAAAGGCCTAAATGTGAGACAGGAAACCATCAAAATCCTAGAGAAGAAAACAGGCAGCAACCTCTTTGACCTTGGCCGCAGCAACCTCTTACTAGACATGTCTCCAGAGGCACAGGAAATAAAAGCAAAATGATCTATTGGGACCTCATCAAGATAAAAAGCTTCTGCATAGCAAAGGAAACAGTCAACAAAACTAAAAGGCAACCAATGGAATGGGTGAAGATATTTCCAAAAGACAGCAGATAAAGGGTTAGTATCCAAAATCCATAGAGAACTTACCAAACTCAACACCCAAAAAACAAATAATCCACTGAAGAAATGCGCAAAAGACATGAATAGACACTTTCCAAAGAAGACATCCAAATGGCCAACAGACACAGAAAAGATGCTCAACATCACTCATCATCAGGGAAACACAAATCAAAACCACAATGAGATACCACCTCCCACCTGTCAGAATGGCTAAAATTAACAACTCTGGAAACAAAAGATGTTGGCAGAGATGTGGAGAAAGGGGAACCCTTTTGCACTGTTGGTGGGAATGCAAATTGGTGCAGACACTCTGGAAAACAGTGTGGAGATTCCAAAAATAATTAAAAAGAGAACTACCCTACGACCAGCAATTGCACTACTAGGTATTTATCCAAAGGATCCAAAAATGCTGATTCAAAGGGACACACGCACCCCAAGGTTTATAGCAGCACTATCGACAATAGCCAAATTATGGAAAGAGCCCAAGTGTCCATCGATTGATGAATGGATAAAGATGTGGTATACACACGCACGCACACACACACACACACAATGGAGTATCATTCGGCAATCAAAAAGAATGAAATCTTGCCATTTGCAACAATGTGTGTGGAACTAGAGCATATTAAGCCAAGGAAATAAGTCAGTCAGAGAAAGACCAAGTATCAAATGATTTCACTCACGGGTGGAATTTAAGAAACACAACAGATGAACATAGGGGAGGGGAAGTAAAAATAAGGTAAAAACGCAGAGGGAGGCAAACCATAAGAGACTCTTAAATACAGAGAACAAACTGAGGGTTGCTGGAGAGGAGGTGGGTGGCAGGATGGCCTAAGTGGGTGATGGGCATCTAGGAGGGCACTTGTTGGGATGAGCACTGGGTGTTATATGAAAGTGATGAATCACTGGGTTCTACTCCTGAAACCAATACTACGCTCTATTTTAACTAATTTGAATTCAAATAAACAAATTTAAAAAAAAGAAAGAAAGAAATCAGCCACCATGGGAATATTTACACCACGGGAACTGGCAAACACTGACCAAAAAAAAAAAAAAAAAGTCTCCATAATCCCCACCCAGAGGAAAAGAAACAATTAACTTTTTAATGTGTACTTTTTCCATATTTATCATTTACAAAAAGGACTCTATAATACAACAAATAGTGTTTTAAACTCCTTTTTTTTCCCATACTAAATCCATTGGGAATTATCCATGTCACAAACACAAGACCATTTTTATAGATTGTGGCATAGATCTGTGCCATAACTTACTCACTTACTTTCTTTGAAAAAAAAATGTTTTAATGTTTATTTTTGAGATAGAGAGAGAGAGAGAGAGAGCGCAAGCAAGGGGGGACAGAGAGAATGAGACAGAATCCAAAGCAGACTCCAGGCTCTGAACTGTCAACACAGAGCCTGACACAGGGCTCAGCCTCACGAGTCGTGAGATCATGACCTAAGCCTAAGTCGGATGCTTAACCGACTGAGCCACCCAGGTAACCCTGAATGCCAACCGTTTTGTGTAGCTCCAAAGGGAGACCTAGGACCAATGGGTAGAAGTCATAGAAAGGTAGAATTACATTTAATTATCAATCACTTATGCACTTAAGAAAATAGGCCTTCAGGGGCGCCTGGGTGGCACAGTTGGTTAAGCGTCCGACTTCAGCCAGGTCACGATCTCGCGGTCCGTGAGTTCGAGCCCCACGTCGGGCTCTGGGCTGATGGCTCAGAGCCTGGAGCCTGTTTCCGATTCTGTGTCTCCCTCTCTCTCCGCCCCTCCCCCGTTCATGCTCTGTCTCTCTCTGTCCCAAAAATAAATAAACGTTGAAAAAAAATTAAAAAAAAAAAAAAGAAAATAGGCCTTCAGTTAAGGATGTTATAGAAATAATTTCTTAATCATGGTAGAAGCAAAAAAGATATGCAAGATTTCTTCTGATAGATTTCACCTTTTATAGACAGTGAAGTTACCTAAGTTTTGCTATCAAAACAATAACACAATTCCTCAAAAGTAAGACATTAAATGGAATAGTACTGCTTCCTGTGGCGGTCAATCCCTGAATTCTAAGCCAATGTCTATTCCACCAAGTACCTTACGACAGCCACCAAAGTAGAAGCAATTATGATTCCCAGCCTCAGAAACTATCTCCACCACCACCCATTCAACCTCCTTCCCTCTTCACCAAAGGTTGTTCAAGACCATTTCTTCACAAGGGCCGTTGTTCTCATCCAACCCCTCCTGTCTCTTTTAAGACCTTCCTCCAATTCTGCATCTCTAACCTCTTGCTCCTCTCAGTAAGGAGTTATCCTACCATCTTCCAAAGAAAATTCTTTGACCCTGCATCTCCATCTAATTCTTACCCTTCCTGTCCCATGCTTCATGGGCAAGCTTGTTGAAAAGGTGGCGTGCGCTCCCTTTTCACTTTTCTCCTCCGTGGCCATCTGACTTGGGCCTTCACGATGCACTGAAAGTGCTCCTGCTGAAGTGGCCAGTGGTCTCCTGGTGGCCAAACCCGCTGGACATCTCCTACGTGTTAGCCATCTGGACCTCTTCCAGGTTTCTCTTTCTCTCTCCCGTAGCTTCCAACTTCTCTGACTCTTCCTTGTTGTCCCTGTCCCACACCTATTACTGTGCAGCATACTGTGCCACGCCATTGTCAGTTTGGGTTACTACCACAAAAATACCAGACTGCTGTCTGTTAAGCACACACCTATTTCTCACAGTTCTGGAGGCTGGCAAGTCCAAGATGAAGGTGCTAGCAGATTCGGTGTCCGGTGAGAACTTGCTTCCTGGCTCACAGACAACCATCTTCTCACTGTGTCCTCACAAGGCAGAAGGGGAGAGAGAGTTCACCAGGGTCTCTGTTATAAGGCACTGATCCCATTCATGTGGGCCCCGCCTTCATCACCTAATCACTTCCCAAAGCCCCTCCCCCCCCCCCCCCCCCCCCCCCGCTCCTAATACCATCACAGTAGAGATTAGGATGTCAACATATGAATTTAGTGGGAGACACAAACTCAGGCCATAACATCCTAAAAGTTGGTAACTCTTTGTCATGCTCACAGATTCTGTGGGTCAGGATTTCAGAAAGGGTACAGTGGGGATGGCCTTTCTGTGCTTCATGAAGAACTCAAAGGCTATGGGTGAATTGACAGCTGGGGCCAGGGAAAACCTGGAAGCGTCCTCATTCACGCATCTGGCAGTTGACGTTGGTTGCCATTGGGGACTTCAGCTAGCCGAAACATCTATACATAGCTTGTCCCCGTGGCCTGAGTTCTTCAAAACATGGCAACCTCAGGTTTTCTGGGCTCCAAAGGGGAATGCCCTAAGGGAACCAGTGGAAGCTGCATTTTTTTTTTAATTACCTAACCTTGAAAGTCACCCAACATCACCTCTACTGGAGTCACAAGTGTGCCCAGATCATGGGAAAGGGACGTAGACCCTCCCTTCTCTAGGAGGCACGACACTGGTGCTGTAGGATAGAGGGTATTGTTACAGTCATCTTTGGAAAATGCAGACTGCCACCGTTCTCTTCCATGGCTTTTCTTCTATGCCCAACTTAATGGAAACACCATCCAGAAATTGATCACACATTTTCCCTGGACCACGTTATTCACACCCATGGCTTTAACACTCCTCTACACATTGGTAGCTGCTCAGTCTACAGCTGATCTAGAAGCTGTCCCGATAGCTTCACCCGATAGCTTCATCTTTCTCAAGATGCCTCAAATTCAACAAGTCGGAAACACTCCTTCCTTGTCCTGCCCCAGGTCTGCTTCTTTTCCTGTATGCCCCACGTGGTTTGTGGCACCACCTAATTTCTGGAATCTAAGTAAGAAAACAAATGGGCACCCTCGATTTCTCCCTGTCTTTCACCCACATCCAATTGGCCACCAATTCCTAGCACCGCTGCCCTCTTTAGTCCTTCATCTCTCCCACAGTCATGAGAACAACCTTAACTCGAATCCTCATTATCCCTAGATGGACTTTTGTAATTAGTTCGTAACTGGTCCCGCACCTCTAGCCTTGCACCCCTACAACTATTCACTGCCTGGACTTTTATGTCACTCCCCTGCTTAGGATCCCCCAACGATGCCCTACGATCCACAGTACAAAGTCCAACTCCTTAGCAGATAGAGGCATCGTCCCTCAAGATTGGCTGCCACCTCTCTGTCCAGCCTCCCTCCTTCCCAATAGCCCCACCTCACAGCATACTGAACTACTTGCAATCTCTAGAACATACCACTCTCTCATACCTCCATACCCTTGCCTGGAAATTCCTCTCCAGTCCCTGCCTTGGAAACTCCCACTCAGTGTTAAATACCCAGATCAAGTGGGACTTCTTTGATGCTGCTCCCAGAAGAATTTTAGCCGTTCTTTCCTACATGTTGCCATAGCACCCCTTCTCACCATTATCATATTTTTATTACATACCTTATCACATGATGCTATAGTTTGTTTATATCATCACCATCCTTTTTTAATGTTTATTTATTTTTTGAGAGAGAGAGCATGAGCAGTGGAGGTGCAGAGAGAGAGGCGGACAGAGGATCTGAAGCAGGCTCTGTGCTGACAGCAGTGAGCCAATGTGGGGTTTGAACTCCTGAACCATGAGATCATGACTCATGAGTCGGACGCTCAACTGACTGAGCCACCCAGGCACCCCTATATCATCACCATTCTGATCATCGAGATTATATGCATCATATTTGAAAGGCAACAAACAGATACACTATCAGAAAAATTCTCTTTATTAGAGACAACCCATTACAACCTTGATTCCAAACCAAACAATGCATGATTCCTTCCAGTGTTAACTATGAACTAAAGGGAGAAGGAAAAAAATACGTTCTGTGACACTCTGCCTTCAACAAGAGAGACAGTGTTGAAGGCCACTGCTAAATGTGGGCTGTCCACACTGCCTGCTAGGCACTCCCCACACCTTCCCTCCCAGAATAGGCACCACAAGCCCATGAAGTAGGATTATTACCTACCACTGTACCTGTAAGGAAGCCAAACTCAGATGACGAAGTGATTGCACAGGGCCCTCGGCCAGCAGGTATAAGAGCCAGCCTTTGAACCTACATATGTCCAACTCTAGGGACTATACTATTTCACTGCCTCTAGGTTGTTCCTTAGTCTCAAATCACTGATGCTTCATATCGCCTAAGCATTTTAAGGACAGACCAGAACCCCAGAAGTCATGTGTGAGAGTCTATAAAAAGGAACTACAACTTCAAGAAGTCATCTTGGAGACAACTTCCCCAATGAGGTGGAGGAATGTCAAGTGTCAGGTCACATAAGTGACCAGTAAAGACAAGTTGTCGAACGGTCTCCCCACCCTTGCATGTGCTGGAGAAAGCCACCTCTTTGGGCACAGTGGTACTATCATTCAGATAAGTTATACAACCATGAGCAAGAAATGGCTTCCACCGAGTGAGCTCACATGTGCACATCCAACAAGTGAAGACACAGGTGGAGGCTGCTGTTCTCACTGCCCCCGTGGCACAGGTAGGAAGAAGTTCTGCAAAGGTATACTTCTGCTAAGGCTCGGTATATTACATAAGTGTATCGGTCAGAACTGTTGCAAAGCAGTCTCTGTTGCAAATGACAGAAAATAAAATCAAACTGACTTAAGCCAAAACAGGAGTGTATCAGCTACGCATCGGTGCATAACAAGCCGCTCCAAACTTTAGTGGCTTAAAATACCAACTTGTGATGCTGTGGACAGACTGAGAGTTTCCTCTGCTGGCTTCTCCCGGGCTCATTCGTGCAGCTACATTCAGCAGGAAGGTCAATTAGGCTGGAAGGTCCAAAATGGTCTCAAGGTCATGTTAGGCAATTGGCACTCATGATTGGTGCTTCAGCTCTCCTATCCATGGCCCCTTGTCCTCTAGTAGACTGACTTTCTTACATGGTGGCCTTGGGACAGAGGTCCAAAGGGGTGAAGGCATAAGCTTCAAGTCTCCTTGGGGCCCAGTGTCCAGAAATCAGTGTTGCTCCCACCAATTTCCATGAGGCAAAGCAAGTCACAGGCCAGCCCAAGTTCAAGAGATGGGGAAACAGACTCCACCCCTTGATGAAAGGAGTCACAAAGAAACTGTGGCCATATTGAATCTATCACAGGAAGTTACTGGCACATGTAATGGCAGATACGAAGGAGCGTCAGTATAGCTACAGCCAGATGCTCACAATATATTATCAGAAACCAGTCTCTTTCCTCGCTCACCTTTGTGAGCTTTTCATTCCTAGTGACCAAGGGACCGCCAACCACCACAGCCCTACCTCCTCACAGTGTCCCAACCCCAGACATTCTCCTCCCTAGGAGTTGCACTTCAGAGTCCCAAACCTGAATTCATTGGCCCAGCTTGGGTCACCGGAGCATCCCTGACCTGAGAGAAAGCACACACTGATTGACTAAGCCCAGGTCACACACCCACCCTGCGACTAGGAAGTGGGATCAGTCCACCTAAGTTATGGGGACTGAGAGTGAGGGAGGGGCTTTTCCCCAAAAGAAAGTAGAGGTTTTATTACCGGAAAAGAGAGAATAGATATTAGGCAGACCAAAACAACAGATGTTTACTATAATAGGCTTCTCAGGATGGTGACGGGGCAAAGAACCACTACAGAATGCATTGAATTTCTCACTCCCAACGCATCACACAACTTTGCCAGCTGACAAGCCCCAGCTTCCCGGCGGGGTGGTACATGACCACTGAACAGTGTGTTGTGCATTTGAAAAACAAAGAATCAGGACAAAGCCTTTTGCAATGAGCACTTGCACAATTCTTCCATCTGGCCACAGCTATCCTTTCTCTGACATTTGTCACGTTGGTCCTGAAGACACCCCTCCCTGATAGGAATCACAATGCTTTGTCTTCTAACTTAGTGGTTTTTCTAGATCAGATGCAAACAATTTCCTTCCTGCCTCCTACAGCCCTATCAAAGGCCAACTCATCAATGAATAAATGGCTGAGAGAATGAATCACAACGTCCCTGCCTAGAGCTGTGCTCACATCCAAAGCCCCCAGCTACAGGAGAGGCAAAGACGGTTAATGGAGCAATCCAACTAGCAATCCAACTCTTGGGAAGCTCTTGGACTCCAACGTACTAATTTGCATTGTAGCGTTCATTTTCCTCTCACCGGACATCTCCTGAGTGTGGGACAAGGGGCTGGGGAAAGAAATTTCATTTTCAATTTCATCTCATGGTATAGCAGGTTCACATGGCCCTAAAGACTTGGTCTTCCATGGAATTGGACGTCACCCTTTTAGAACTGCAGCTACCCAGGTACAATGCTCAATTTCTTGTCAGTACACAAATGGCTCTAACCCCAAAACGAGATGCTTTTCTACCCTCAAATATGAGCAAAACATCTGGGAAAGAAGAGGCCAGAGGCTTCAAGAGGCTCCCTTCCTTCCAAGGGAGCTTGTCTTGATATATGTAAGTAGCCATTAGTGAAAGCAAGTGGAATTTGAATCCATTTACGTTCTTTAAAGTCACAGTTCGCATAGGCCCTGGGTCCAGGCCTTGCCTGATAGATTTTATTCCCTTCTATAATTTTAGCCTAAAAAAGTCCCAAACTAGAGTATGCATGAGAATCACCTGCAGTACTTTTTAGAAATGCACATTCCTGGACCCCGCAACATCTCAGGTGAGCTACGGACTATTCTTTAGGAAATAGACTCTTTGAGAAATATTCTCTTTGAGGATGTAACAAGATTCTTAACCGCTGGGGTCTCGGCTCCTCAGAGAAGAGGCCAACATTTTGTTGCTGACACCCAGTTACAGGCTGACGTGGCTGAAGGTTCCATGAACTGGACCAGGCCATTGTGGTATGTGGCCATTAGCCCAGGAAGCATGGTGAGCACAGGGACAGACAAGCACTCTTCACTGGGATGTGTAACTCATGTTAGCACTGGGGAGCACCCGGTTATTGGTTCTTTCACAATTAACATGAAGAAAGAGCCTTTGGGTGTTGGGGAGAGGCAAGAACAATGTACCAGGGTCTCAATGATTATCAAAGAAAAATCTCCCGTGCTTCCAGCAGGGAGCACAGCCATTATGAAATAGCCAGAGCGTTCAGTTCTTTTTGACAAGGCCTACCACCGAAAGAAACCATTTAATCAGAGCCTAACTTATTGGGGTTTTATCAGAGCCTAATCAACCTGAGTTGGGAAAATAAATACCCAACTCCAGCCTGCTCTAGCCATCCTACCCCATCTAATGGGAGGAAAACACTGAGACACACATATGAAGTTCACAGTCCAGAAGTCCAGGCTCACTAAAAGACAGATCTAATCACAGGACAACACAATGTTTCCCAACTCCCTACACCTGACCACAACATCACTGAAGGTCTGTTTATCACAGTTCTTTTTATGCAATACATCGTGTCTGGTTTCAATAAAAAAAATGACAAGGCTTGCTAAAAAGCAAAAAACATAATTTGTAGAGAGAGCTACCATCAGAACCAAATTCAGATAATGAAAGAGATGTCTGAATTAGGATATCAGTAATTGTAAAGCACTATGATTAATATTCTAAGGGCTCTAAGGGAAAAAGTAGACAACACGCAAGAACAGACGGGTAATGTGAGCAGAGAGGTGGAAATTCTAAAGAAGAATCTACAAGAAATACTAGAGGTCAAAAACACGGTAACAGAAATGAAGAATGCCTTTTTTAGTTATTATTGAAGTCTAATTGACGTACAATGTGATATTGGTTTAGACGTACATCAAAACATGCCTTTGGTGGGCTCATTAGTAGACAAGACACAGGTGAGGAAACAATCTCTAAACGTGAGGATGTATCAATAGAAACTTCTAAAACTGCGAGGGAGCCTGGTTGGCTCAGTTGAGCGTCTGACTTCAGCATAGGTCATGATCTTGTGGTAATGAGTTCAAAGCCCTGCATCGCGCTCTGTGCTGACAGCTCAGAGACTAGAGCCTGCTTCAAATTCTGTGTCTCCCACTCTATCTGCCCCTCCCCCATTCATTCATTCTCTCTCTCTCTCTCTCTCTGTCAGAAAATAAACATTAAGAAAGAAAGAAAGAAAGAAAGAAAGAAAGAAAGAAAGAAAGACCTCCAGAACAGAAAACAAAGAGAAAAAGGACAGGGGAAAAAGAAACAGAATATCCAATGACTATAGGACAAGTACAAAAGGTGTAACATACATGTAGCAGGATTACAGGAAGGAGGGAAAAGACAGAAAGGATCAGAAGAAATATTTGAAGCAATAATAACTGAGAATTTTCCCCAAATTAATGTCAGATATCAAACCACAGAAAGTTCAGAGAATAGCAAACAGGATAAATGAAAAAAAAAAAAAACTACACCGTGGCATGTCATATTCAAACTGCAGAAAATCAAAAATAAAGAAAAATTCTCAAAAGAAGCCGGGGGGGGGGGGGATCCCTTAACTATAAAATGGCAAAAATAAGAATTGCATTGGGGTTCTCCTTGGAAACCACGCAAGCAAGGAGATAGCATAGTGAAATATTTAAAGTGTTGTTAAGAGGGAAAAATCCGGGGCGCCGGGGTGGCGCAGTCGGTTAAGCGTCCGACATCGGCCAGGTCACGATCTCGCGGTCCGTGAGTTTGAGCCCCGCGTCGGGCTCTGGGCTGATGGCTCAGAGCCTGGAGCCTGCTTCC
Source organism: Prionailurus bengalensis (assembly GCF_016509475.1). Classification (NCBI taxonomy): domain Eukaryota; kingdom Metazoa; phylum Chordata; class Mammalia; order Carnivora; family Felidae; genus Prionailurus; species Prionailurus bengalensis. Next base: position 116,249,996 of record NC_057355.1, on the reverse strand, counting down.
GATTCTGTGTCTCCCTCTTTCCTTGCCCTTCCACCATTCATGCTCTGTCTCTCTCTGTCTCAAAAATAAATAAACATTTAAAAAAAAAAAAAAAAAAAAAAAAGAAGTTCTCCAGGGAAAAGAACGAGGATATAGGTCAGAAACTCAGACCTACATAAAGAAAGAAAGAGCATTAAAGAAGGAAAAAATTTTTTTTCGGGTGCCTGGGTGGCTCAGTCAGTTGAACATCTGATTCTTGATTTCAGCTCACGTCACAATCCCAGGCTGGTGAGATTGAGCCCCCACATCGGGCTCCACACTGAGCGTGGAGTCTGCTTAAGATTCTCTCTCTTTCTGCTTCTGCCCCTCTACCCCACTCACATACACTCTCTCTCTAAAAAAAAAAAAAAAAAAAAAGAAAAAAATTAATTAATTAAAAACTAAAAAAGGAAAACTTTTTTTTCTTACTCTTAATCGATCTAACATGTAACTTTGTTCAAAACAATAACAACAATGTATTCAATGATTATACCTTATGTATAAGTGAGATGAATTACATCAATGACACAAAAGCCAGGATTGAAGAATTAGGGATATTTTGTTATTTTAAGGTACTGACCCTGCCCATGAAGCAGTAGAATGAAATTTAAAATTGGATTTTGGGATTGGGAAAATGGGACAGGTACATGCAAAAGAATAAAACTGGACCACTATTTTACAGCACACATACAAAGAAACTCAAAATGAATTAAAGACCCAAATGTATGACCTGAAACCATAAAACTCCTTGAAGAAAATGTAGGCAGCAATTTCTCTGACATTGGCTCTAGAAACAAATTTTCTTTTTTTTTTTTTAATTTTTTTTTTTTCAACGTTTATTTATTTTTGGGACAGAGAGAGACAGAGCATGAATGGGGGAGGGGCAGAGAGAGAGGGAGACACAGAATTGGAAACAGGCTCCAGGCTCTGAGCCATCAGCCCAGAGCCCGACGCGGGGCTCGAACTCACGGAGTGCGAGATCGTGACCTGGCTGAAGTCGGATGCTTAACCGACTGCGCCACCCAGGCGCCCCTAGAAACAAATTTTCTAAATATGTCTCCTCAGCCAAGGGAAACAAAAATAAAAATAAACTATTGGAACTACATCAAAATAAAAAGATTTTCACAGCAAAGGAAACCATCAACAAAATGGAAAGGCATCCTACGAAATGGAAGATATCTGAAATTATATATCCGGTAAGGGGTTAGTATCCAAAATATGTAAAGAACTTAAACAACTGAACACCAAAAAAATAAACAATCTGATTAAAAATGGGCAGAGGGCCTGAATAGACATTATGCCAAAGAAGACATACAAATGGCCAACCAAAGCATGAAAAGATGCTCAACATCACTTATCACAGGGAAATGCAAATCAAAACCACGATGAGATATCACCTTACACCTATCAGAATGACTAGAATCAAAAAGACAAGAAATAACAAGTGTTGGCGAGGATGTGGAGAAAAAGAAATCCTGCGTACTGTTGGTGGGAATGTAAAATGATGCAGTCCCTGTGAAAACAGTATGGAGTTTCCTCAAAACAATTAAAAACAGAATTACCATACGATCCAGTAATTTCACTAATGGTTATTTACCGAAAGAAAATGAAAACGCTAATTCAAAAATATGCACCCCTGTGTTTACTGCAGCATTATTTATAATAGCCAACATATGAAAGCAACCCAAGTGTCCATCAACAGATGATTGGATAAAGATGATGTGGTGTATATATATAATATATATGTGGAATATTATTCAGCCATAAAAAAGAGTGAAATCTTGCCATCTGCAACAACTTGGATGGACCTTGAGAGTATTATGCTAAGTGAAATAAGTCAGACAGAGAAAGACAAACACCATATGATTTCACTCATGTGTGGAATTTAAGAAACAAAACAAATGAACAAAGAAGAAAAGAGTCAAACAAACAACAAAAGGACTCTTAAACACAGGAAAAGAACTGGTGGTTGCCAGAAGGGGGAGGCAGGCGGGGGAGGGTGAAATAGATAAAGTGGATTAAGAGGTACGAACTTCCAGGGTTGCCTGGGTGGCTCCGTCGGTTGAGTGTCCGACTTCAGCTCAGGTCATGATCTCACAGTCCGTGAGTTCGAGCCCCACGTTGGGCTCTGTGCTGATGCTTGGAGCTCAGAGCCTGGAGCCTGCTGCGGATTCTGTGTTTCCCTCTCTCTCTGCCCCTCCCCTGCTCATGCCCTGTCTCTCTCTGTCTCAAAAATAAACAAAAACATTAAAAAGAATTGAAGAGGTACAAACTTCCAGTTACAAAATAAATAAGTCATGGCGATGAAAAGTACAACATAGGGAATGCAGTCAAGAAATAATATTGTGGGGCGCCTGGGTGGCGCAGTCGGTTAAGCGTCCGACTTCAGCCAGGTCACGATCTCGCAGTCCGTGAGTTCGAGCCCCGCGTCGGGCTCTGGGCTGATGGCTCAGAGCCTGGAGCCTGTTTCCGATTCTGTGTCTCCCTCTCTCTCTGCCCCTCGCCCGTTCATGCTCTGTCTCTCTCTGTCCCAAAAATAAATAAAAAACGTTGAAAAAAAATTAAAAAAAAAAAAAAAAAAAGAAATAATATTGTAATAAGGTTGTTTGGTGACAGATGGGACTATACTTACTATGGGGAGCATTGAGTAATGTATAGGATTGCTGATTCATGTTGTACACCTGAAACTAATATAATAGTGCAGTTTAATTATACTGGAATTTTAAAAATAAATAAGCAAACATGTTTTGTAAAAAAAAAAAAAAGAAAGAAAGTGAACTTGAATTCGTTGCCAATGTATATTGCAAACTCTAAGGCAACTACTAAAAAAAGTTAAAAAAAAAAAGAAGTATAATTGATAGGCTAAAAAATGAGTGAAAAAAGAATCACAGAAAATACTCAATTACAAGCACGAAGGTAGAAAAAGAGTGGAAGACAAAAATAGGAACCAAACGGGGCGCCTGAGTGGCTCAGTCGGTTAAGCGGCCGACTTCGGCTCAGGTCACGATCTCGCGGTCTCTGAGTTCGAGCCCTGCGTCGGGCTCTGTGCTGACAGCTCAGAGCCTGGAGCCTGTTTCAGATTCTGTGTCTCCCTCTCTCTGACCCTCCCCTGTTCATGCTCTTTCTCTGTCTCAAAAATAAATAAATGTTAAAAAAAAAAATTAAAAAAATAGGAACCAAAAATAGGAAGAAGGAATAGAAAACTAAACAAATATAGTAGATACTGACCCAACTATACCAGTAATCACTTTAAATGTCAATGGTCCAAGTATATCAATTTAAGCTATTTAGAAGGGAGGATCATCTGGGTGGCTTAGTCTGTTGAGCACGTGACTCTTGATTTCAGCTCAGGTCGTGATCCCACACTGAGTGTGGAGCCCACTTGAGATTCTTTCTCTCTCCCCCTATGCCCCCTCCTCCACCCATGCACGCGCTCGCTCTCTCTCTTTCTCTAAAATAATATAAAAAAAAATAATTACATAAATTAAACTATTTAGAAGGGAGAAAAAGTGTATGCCGACAGCCTAAGCCACCTTATCTGGAACTATCCCTCCAGGAAGCCATGCTGACAGCCAGGAGTTTTCCTTTCTGAAATGCTGTTCTAAAAGCACCCTGGGGGATCGGGTTTGGGCCCACCCACAGGCCCTGCCGGGACTGGCTTTCCAACTCAGGCCAAGGGAAAAGGCTGGCCCAGGAATAGAAGAAGAGGAGCTCCAGAGAAATCTGGCACCGCTCCTCTGGCTCCTGGGGGCAGTGTCGTGGGGACCCAATCTGGGAATATCTTGGGCAGTCACCAGCCTGACCCCTGAGCCCAGAAGGTACAAGAAGGGCACAGAGGCATGGCCCTCCAGTTGTCTCCTAACAGCAAGACTGCCTCCCACGGTCTTAGAGAAAATAGGAAAGGTGATCAGGCTCACTCAAGCTTCCTTCAGATGCTAAACCCAGGAAAACAACCTCCCATCCAGGGAAAGAGAAAATGAAGGAAGATTTTAGGAAGCAGAGTGTGTCTAGTTGCCGGCAGGAGAAGAAACGGTCACAGAGCAAATGGAGAAAGATCACACCAAAGAGCATCTCTCCCCCATTTGAGAGAGTCCTCCTGACCTGTGTCTGGTTGGGAAAGGAGAGGAATTTGATTTCTCTCTTTCTCTGTCTCTGTCTCTCTCTCTCTTTCTCTCTCTCTCTCTCTCACACACATACACACACACACACACACACACACACACGACTAGTTTCATTTTAAACAAAAGATAATAGAACCACAGAGGTGAAATCTTCCACATATTGATGGGCTTTATGGCTTTCATTCCAAGGAGGAAAGCTAAGGGAAACAAAACAATTTGGGGTCCTTCTATGAATCTCTCACACTTTCCCATTACAGCCATTATTTTTACAAATACTTAACATCTCCTGAGCATCCTGCCATTATTTCATTTAAGCTCCACAATGACCCAATGAGGCAGATAAAATCTTCAGTTTACAGCTGAGGGAGCTGAAGGTCGGAGCTTACTCTGCCCAAGCATACACGGCAACAAAGCACTGGGCCTTGGACTTAATCCAGGTCTCTTTGGCCCCAAAGCACTGTGCTATGCTGCCTTCTCGATGGGCAAGAAAGCTCCCAACAACTCATGGGATGGTCACGGCTCAGACTTCTCTCGCCACCTAGCAACGATATGGGCGATGCATTTCATTCTCAAGGTAGATGTAGCTCGAGGGAAAGAAAAGTTAGAAGCTGGGAATCAGCAGTACATGGAGCCCGGGCTGTGGCCCCATCTTTCAGCAGGCCTCTATCTTGATGGAGAGAATTTATAACAACATACCAACACAAGTGAGGACGTGATCCTCAAAGCCAAAGAGAAGTCAAGTCAGGTAATGAAGCATCCGGTCTTCCATTCACCCCATACCTTCAGGTCGCCTGGGCCAGTGCAGCCCCAGATCTGCCCTAAGGTTTTCTGAAGTCACTGCCCAAGAGGCAAGGAGAACGTGTCCATCGAAGTGTCTAGGCACATTCAAACCCTCTTCAACAAATACAAAGGATTTCCACTTCAACCCTCAAACTGGATATTGATTTTAAAAAGGCCTCCCAGGAAAATATTGTACCAACCATAAAACATGCTTCCTATACTCCAGACCATTTGCCCTTTGACTCCATCCATGTCTTCACTGACTGCATTGCTATTAACAAGCATTAAGAGTCTTACACCAAGCTCAACCTTTACTTCTTCACATTATATCACTGGTTACTTGTTCTGTCTGCTCTGCTGCACATTCCTACCTAAAACTTTCAGCATTTGCTGAAACCAGGAATGCATCTCTTTCAGGGGCTGAGAACCCAGAGCCCTATGAACTGGAAGATATGATAATGCCAACAGTCAGATGGCAAGAATGGTGAAGTTGCCACCTGTCCTGAGTTTTGGGCCACATGTTAATCGGTGAGCTGGCCAAAGGCAACTCAGAAATACAATCCTCTACTGGCATTCAAACTATCTCCTCCCCTTGGCTGGACCTTTGCCACTTTCCCAAGTTCTCCAGGGCATCTTTAAATGCAAAAGTCACAGAGCAAGAAGGCAGGGATCTGGGTTCTGGCTCTGGCTCTGCCACACTGGTTGGCTGTGTGGGCTGAGGACAGGTCTCACCCCATGCATAAAAGCAAGGCGTCCCTGAGACTTCTTCCCACTGTAGGACTCAGCCATCAAGCTTACCTCATTTGGGGGGCCTTCTGGAATCCTCTTCATTTGGCCTATTTATCCTACCCTGGAAGTGTCCAAATTTTTCCTACGTTCCCTTTTTCCTATCAGCTCCTAATCTCAGAACATCTGTGCCCATAGTCACTTAATCTCCCTATAATAGAGGAAGGAACTGATCCCACTGTAATAGGAGAGCTCCCCGTTTGCTGGGCTGTGACCATCAGTGCCCAGCACACTTCTCACCACACATCCTACCCCACCACTCTGTTGGTTCCAAATGCTACAAATCCCAAAGTAGACACTGTGCTTGCTGCCCTCACACCCCCCCCTCACTCCCCTACTTGTGCAGTCATGTGGTCAGGGGGACGGAAGAGGAAAAACCTGAACCCCAGCTCCAGAAATGGGTATACTGTCTCCTACCCTTCCACAGTAACCACCCTAAGGAACCTAGACCTAAGTCACGCACAGCACGGCAATCTCCCGGCAGAAGGGACTGGTGAAAAGAATGGGCATTCGATCCAATTTAGATGGATAAGCTAAGAGCAAAAATTTTCTAACATCATCTAGGAATGAAGGTTGTCCCTTTTGTGAAAGGGCTACTTGAAGTCAATTCTCTCTTCTGTAGTCTAAAAAGTAGGATGTTTAGATAAGAGGTGTAGAATCGTTGCAGCAATTCTGCCACCATGAAAATCTAGGCTTGAAATTAAACAGACAACACAAAAGGCAGAGGGGAGAAACAAAGACAACACAAAAGGCAGAGGGGAACGCCTGACAGCATTAATAAGCTGCTGAATCAAACCAATCCTGAAACCCACCTTGGACCTTCATTGGGTAAGCCAGTTCAAAACGTAGTTATCAGTTCTTTTAAACTCCTAACTGATGTGTACATACCGGTGATCATACACAAAGCTGATCTACAATTACACTTTAAAGACACTAGAGAGTAAAACCAGCTCACGCTCTTACTGCTTCTGCTAGAAACCAGGAAGATTTTCCTTCCTAGACCACCGACCAAGAACTCAGGGCAGAGTGTCCCTCTCAGGGCTCTGCAGTCACACACAGCCTCCCTGTCAGGTCAGTGCTGAAAAGAGAACATTGGCACCTAAGCCGCTTTCTCTGTAGGCAACACCAAACCCAAGAGAGATCGCAATGCCACACAAAACTTAGAAGCCTTTTTCAGCTTAACCTGTTATTTGTCTAAAAACCAGTGATAACTCAGGGCACCTGGGTGGCTAAGTCGGTTAAGCGTCTGACTCTTGGATTTCGGCTCAGGTCATGATCTCAAGTTTGTGAGTTTGATCCCCATGTCGGGCTCTGGGCTGACAGTGCAGAGCCTGCTTGGGATTCTCTTTCTCTCCCTCTCTCTCTGCCCCTCCCCCTCTCACTCTCTCTGTCTCAAAATAAGTAAATAAACATTTTTTTAAAAATCAGTGACAACTCGGGGCGACTGGGTGGCTCAGTCAGTTGAGCATCCGACTTCGGCTCAGGTCATGATCTCACAGTTTGTGAGTTGGGGCCCCATGTTGGGCTCTGTGCTGACAGCTCAGAGCCTAGAGCCTGCTTTGGATTCTGTGTCCCCCTCTCTCTCTGCTCTTCCCCCACTCGTGCTCTGTCTCTCTCTCTCCTTCAAAAATAAACACTTAAAAAATTTTTTTAAAAATCAGTGACAACTCCTAATAAATTAATGGATCCCCCGAATGATACCAATATCACAGATGTTTATATGCCTCCTGATGATGGAAGCGCACACCAACTCCTATGAAGTATACTTGCCAAAAAATATATCAAATCTGTATCTGATCAAGTCTCTAGATCTACCTATCACAGGACAAGAAATATAAGGGATAGAGGAACACGTTACACAACACTATGGGAATGCAGTCAATAAAATCTAGTATAGAAAACCCTAGAACAACCTATTGATTCAAAACTAAATTACAAATTAAAAGGAGACAGAGGGAAACTCACAGATTAAAAGAGATTTAAGATACGGATTAACCAATATGTGGACCTTCTTTGGATCTTGATGCAAACAAATACAAAACCATATCTAAGAGATAATCAGGGAGATTTGAATGTTGATTGGATTATATTATACAGGTTTCCCCTGCTATCTCAAAGTAGAGCCTTCCTATGAAACATCTCATAAACAGAAAAGGCAAAAAGTGAAGAAGCAATTACTAGTAATTTATGTGGAAAAGTTCTTCAGCATTCCCAGACCCAAAAAATAACCTCTCAGGCTTTTCTGATACCTTAGGACACATCGTGCTAACGGATGCACAGAATAAACTGAGATAAAGCAAGATGCTCACAGACAGAGTTCAAAGCTCTGGTGGCTTGATGCTGAGATGCTGAGTGTGGTTCCCGGGGAAGGAACTGCACCCTGCCTCTAGAAGGGTTGGCTGCAAAACAAACGCTAAACGCTACTTTTGCTTTTTGCCTTCTTTTTGTGAGGACAAAAATCCTCCTGGGATTTCTGTCGGTTAGCAAAAACCGGTACCACTGCAAGTCTTTCAAAAAAGCAAAGTGGCCGAATGGCCACTGTCCAAATATGGGAAATACCTGTATTAAGCAATTAGTATTCTTTGGTTGTGATACGGGACTGTGGGTAGGTTTCTTTTAACATCTTTGTCTTTTACAGATAGATTTGAAAATATTTACAGATGATAAAAATATAATGTCTGGACTTGCAAAATAATCTGAACAGGAGCCTGGGGGGATGGGTGGAAGAAACGAGATTGGCCAGGAGTCGTGCGTTATTGAATCCGTGTGTACATTCCATGGGATTCGTTATACTACTCTCTCCTCTTTGTGTATATTTGAAAGTCTTCATAATAAGGAAAAGTCTTTTTAAATGAATGGAACAAATCCAAAGATGAAGGAGAGTCCAAATTCTTTGCCAAAACCCTGCTGTCTTTTCCAGGATAGTCTGCTTACCCAAAGTAACACTTTTTACATAAATTTCCCCAAGTAATTACCTTGGATAAAATACTTTCAGGTGACACATCTTCTTTCCAAATATTATAGGGAATTTCTGAAATACGAGTGCTCTTTCCATAGGGTTACATAGAGAAGTTTAGTTCACAGAAAATACTATATAAAGCCCTATCAAATATTAAATCGATGACCAGTGTGATGGATTTCACACTGCTTGTGCATCTTTAGAAACTTATTCACCTTAATTTCTACAATCTTAGCAGGGGAAGACCTTTCTCATCCTGATCCCAAAGATGATAGAAACCATAAAGATGTAAAATTTAGTAGATTGAAACCACAGTCTTACCACAATGAAAGGCATTTGCCAGACATGACAGAAAAACAGATTAATATCCTTAGAATTAAAAAACAAACAAAAAAATCTCTTCCAAGTCAGCCAGCGAGGCAGGGAAAAAAATTACCACTGTTGTTTTTAAAATGAGCAAAAGATCAGGACAGATGATTCCCAAAAGAAAAGAAGTTAATGTAGGATTTCCAGATACAATGCAAGATACCCAATTAAATTTGAATTTCAGATGAACGACAAACAATTCCAGGGGCACCTGGGTGGCTTAGTCGGTTAAGCATCTGACTCTTGGTTTCGGCTCAGGTCACGATCTCATGGTTTGTGAGTTCAAGTCCCACATCAGGTTCTGTGGTGTTGGCATGGAGCTTGCTTGGAATTCTCTCTCTCTCTCTTTCTCTCTCTCCCTTTCTCTTTCTCCCTCTCTCTCTGCCCCTTGTGCACATATGTGTATGCTCTCTCTCTCTCTTTCAAAATAAATAAACATTTAAAAACAAACAATTCCAGGGGCGCCTGGGTGGCGCAGTCGGTTAAGCGTCCGACTTCAGCCAGGTCACGATCTCGCGGCCCGTAAGTTCGAGCCCCGCGTCGGGCTCTGGGCTGATGGCTCGGAGCCTGGAGGCTGTTTCCAATTCTGTGTCTCCCTCTCTCTCTGCCCCTCCCCCGTTCATGCTCTGTCTCTCTCTGTCCCAAAAATAAATAAACGTTGAAAAAAAAATTTTTTTAAATAAAAACAAACAATTCCAGGTAAATAATAAGTTTTTATTTGGGCCATACTTACACTAAAACATTATTTGTTATTTATCTGAATGCAAATTTCTATAATTTATATTATTTTACATTATATTATTCAATTCCATTATTCAAATTTATGCAATTTACAATTTAGGTAATCCTATATTAGTATTTTTATTTGTCGACTCTGGCAGCCCTAAGCTAATGACCAGTAAATTTGAGAAAACGATCAACCTCATTTCCAATCATCCAGGGACAGCAAGGACAACAGGCAGAACAGTAGGACGCACCAGCAGGGAGAAGGAACCACACAGGCACCAGGCCCTGGGCTGTGGGGAGGCGTGGCCTCAGGGCCCCGGGAGGGCAGGAGGGAGGTGGCCAGCAACACAAGGAGGCAGGGGAGGCTGTATGCTTGGTTCAATGTCCCCGAACATGTTCTTCAGGGGAAAGGAAAAGTGTGATCAGCACCCTGGAACAGAGGACCCCTTAGAGAAGCATCACTTTTATTATTTGCTCTTAAAACTTTGTTGTGATGTATCCAAATACATTTTTATCTTTTCTGGAAAACGTTATTATGTATCATGTAATGCATACAAAACAGAATTTAAAAACCCATGTACTTCCCTCCTACTTTAAAAATGGAAAACACTGGGGCACCTGGGTGGCTCAGCCAGTTAAACATCCAACTTCGGCTCAGGCCATGAACTCATTCATGGGTTCGTGAGTTTGAGCCCTGCGTTGGGCTCTGGGCTGACAGCTCAGAGCTTGGAGCCTGCTTCGGATTCTGTGTCTCCCTCTCTCTCTGTTCCTCCCCCACTCGCACTCTGGTGCTCTCTCTCTCTCTCTCAAAATAAAGATTGAAAAAAAATTAAAAAAATTAAAAAAAAGGAAAACATTACCAATTCAACGGGCGCCTTCCATGTCCCCTCCAATGTGTCACTCACCCTCCTGGCCTCACACCTAAGTAATCACTAACCTAGCTTCAAAGTTATCATTGCCCTTAATTTTCTCATGCGTTTTTTACATAGGCATGCACTCCTAAACAACGTATCATTTTTGCATGCTTTGTCCTTTATATAAATAGCATAATGCATGTGTTCTTGTACATTTTGCCTTTTTGCACTCAACATTTTGATGATGAAATCGACCCACAATAATGAGTATAGATCAGCCATTTTTGGTACTGTGTAGTATTCTACCCCTTGTATATACCATAATTCTAGTCTCCTGTTGAAGGGCATTTAGCTGGTTTCCAATTTTTTTATTGTTGCCAAACAATGCTGCTAGGAACGTCCTTACACATGGGTCTTGGTATATATTTAAGCACATTTCTCTAGGGCATGTATTAGAGTAAAATTAAAAGGTCAGTGCTGCAAAGTGATCGTGCAAATTATATTCCCACCAGCAGCAATAAGTACATTTTATACCTATGTCCTGCTAAGGTTAATTGGAAACTCTCCTTTAAAAAAGATTGAGTTCAAAGCCTGCTGAAAATGAATAGGAGGCCTGGTCTTAGTAGTTACGAAACCTGAAAATCAGCCCCAAATGAGCACAGACTGACTGTCAGATGTATACTGAATCCAAGGGGATTTGGGCTGCATTGAGACAGGTTTGGAACTTTTTTAAAATCACGCATGTTTTCATCTTTATTATTGTCCTCTAAGATTAAAAAATGCTCATTATAAACAAAACTAGTTAAATAATTCCTAAAACACATCTCATAGAAATGTAACATCTCTATGATGGTCACCGTGAGCCACATGACTTACAATCTATGTGATTTTTTTTTTTAATTTTTTGTTTTTAACATTTATTTATTTTTGAGACAGAGAGAGACAGAGCATGAACGGGGGAGGGGCAGAGAGAGAGGGAGACACAGAATCTGAAGCAGGCTCCAGGCTCTGAGCCATCAGCCCAGAGCCCGACGAGGGGCTCGAACTCATGGACCGCGAGATCGTGACCTGAGCTGAAGTTGGACGCTTAACCGACTGAGCCACCCAGGCACCCCTTATGTGATTTTTTTATACACAAACCAACTTTTTTTTTTTTTTTTTTTTTTTTTGCACAAACAGGATCAAATATTCTGATTTGCAGTTTACTTTTTCTACCGTTCAATATATCTTTTCGGGGAAAGAAACAATCTACATTTATTGAAAATTCTACTATTCAATGAACATTTACCAAGCACGTGTTCTTGGGCAGGATGGAGTCTATAAAGAAAATTAAACAACTCCACCATTAAGAGACTCCCACTCTAAAAGGAAAGAAACAAATACACGTGGATCGTTGTAATGGGACCCTGTTTATCAAGCACCTGGTGTAAGCCAGGCACTATATTTGACCCTTAATGAATGTGGTAAGCAGAAAAATGGCCCCCCAAAGATGCCCATGTCCTAGGCTTAATAATGGTATGTTACATGGCAAAGAGCAATCAAGATTGCTATTCAGCTAACCTTAAGGTAAGGAGAACATCTGGACTCTGGATTGCACCAGGGACCCAGTGCAATCAATTGTAAGAGTACTTGGGTGGGGAGGAGGGAAGCAGAAGAGTCACAACCAGAGAAATGGAAGCATGGAAAAGACTTGGTCATCTATTGCCGGATTTGAAGATAGAAGGGGCTATGAGCCAAGGAATGCAGGCACTTTCCAGAAGCTGGAAAAGGCAATAAAATGAATTCTCTCCCCTACAGCCTCCAGAAAGAACTCAGCTCTGCTGCTTTTTTAGCCCATTGAGGCCCACGTCAGACTTCCGAGCTCCAGAAATGAGTGTTACTTAAGCCAACGTCTGTGGTATTTGTGACATCCCACTAGCATCCTCCCTGCCACCCTGGACATAGATGCTATGGCCTCCACAGGACAAATCAGGAAACTGAGGACCCAGGAAGTTAAATTACTAGCTCGGGATCACAGTGGCAGAGTCAGAGTCAAACTTGGGTCTGTCTACCTTCAAAGCCCGCCCTGAGGCTGCCGCACCACCTTCCTGCATGTGGCCGGCTGCAACACAAGGCAGATGGGGACATGCACTGCCCCTGGGGAAAGCAAAGTGCAGGGTGCATACAGAACTCTGCTTGGGGCCAGCCTGGGAGGGCTGTGTGGAGCCCTTTGAGCCTTTCAAATGACAGGCAGAATTTTGACAGACAGAGATGGGAAGGAAAGGAAAGGTTAGGAAATGCAATGGAGCTCGGTGAGGCCGCACTTTGGGACACGTGGTAGTATCCAGCAGGACGCGAGGCTGGGCACGATGGCTAGAGACCGATACGCTTCCTGCGGGATAGTCACTAGCCATCTGTGGCTAGGAACATTAAAATTTAAATTAACTGATACCAAGTTAATTAAAAGTTCAGTTCCTCAGTTGTGCTAACCACATTTAAAACTTCAACAGGGGCGCCTGGGTGGCTCAGTCGGTTAAGCGTCCAACTTCAGCTCAGGTCACGATCTTGCGGTCCGTGGGTTCACACCCCGTGTCGGGCTCTGTGCTGACAGCCCAGAGCCTGGAGCCTGCTTCCGATTCTGTGTCTCCCTCTCTCTGTCCCTCCCGCATTCATGCTCTGTCTCTCTGTCTCAAAAATAAATAAACGTTAAAAAAAAAATTTAAAACTTCAACAGCCACATGTGTCTAATATTGGACAGTGTGGATACAGAACATTAAGCGTCTGACTTCAGCTCAGGTCACAATCTTGCGGTCCGTGGGTTGGCGCCCCGCGTCGGGCTCTGGGCTGATGGCTCAGAGCCTGGAGCCTGCTTCTGATTCTATGTCTCCCTCTCTCTCTGTCCCTCCCCCGCTCGTGCTCTGTGTCTCCGTCTCAAGAATAAATAAATGTTAAAAAAAAAAAATTTAAAACTTCAACAGCCACATGTGCCTAATATTGGACAGTGTGGATACAGAACATTACCATCCTGGCAAAAAGGTCTACTGGGCAGGGCTGCTGACAGTGGGAAGTCCTTGTGTCCGAGCTGGTCAGTGGCACTGTCCCCTGAGGGAATGATTCGTGGGCTGCCACAACACTCTCCACCTCACCCCTCGACTTACTATCTATCTTATTTTGTGCCCTCTCCCCAGAAGCTCTGCAGACTTCTTCAAGAACAGATACACAATAAACATCCACAAACCTACTTAAAACTCCCAGCACTGTCCTAGAGATGCTTATCTGGTCCTAAAAATAAACTATTCTGGGAAGTAGGTCCAGTTTTTCTCCACTGTCAATACTTGAAAAAAAAAAAAAAAGAACACTCAGCCCTTTTCTGAATCAGATCCACGCTGCCCTGTGAAATGGTTTTTAAGGAGGGACAGAGCCGCTCACATGTGTGGTGTATTTGTCAGGTTACAAAGCACCTGACACATTGCCTGCCCAACCCCCCCAACCTCATTCAGTACTGTCCTCCCCAATCAGGGAAGGGGCTGTACCGAAGCTCCAGCTTCCCCCCCCCCACCCCCCCCACCCCCGCCCCAGGGGCCTTTCCTGTTCCGCAGAGGCTGCCCCATTCTGGTTCCCAAAAAAAGGAGGCTGAAATCTACATCTGGAAAGTACGAAGGGCTCCACACCTAACAAGCTTAGATTTCTGCCAAAGGTAAGATTATTTTGTGATCTAGCAATTGAGTTTAGAATGATGTCAGATGCAAAGGGAAATCCAATTAATTGCCATAATGACCTATGTTGCTTTGGGGTCTTTATGGGGCTGTTGGGAGTGTTCTTGGAGATCCGATTTTCCTATCCCCTCAGCGACTCTGGATGCGTGCAGAGCATGTATGTACAATGCTAACCCTGTTTGGCAGGCCTCGCAAGCAGCTCTGATCGATTTCTCATCCGCAACTCAACCCTTGTCCTCTCCCAAACAGCCCCGCAGTGACAAACGAGGAAGGAGGGAGACTCCACACGGACATTCCCTCCCCTCCAACAACCACCACCCCCCCCACACCCCGCCAGCAATGCCAGGAACTTGGCTGCTTAAACAATAGATCTCTATGTGGTCGGGAGAGAAAGGGTGCCCTGTACCTGCTAAGCAGGGCCATGCCCCCCCTCCCCCAGCCTCTGCCAGGGGGGTGAGGGAGGAGGCCAGAATGCAGACAGGCATCAAACCAGAAACACACCTCCCCAGCCCCCCCACTGGCAAGTAAGGCTTCTGACCCAAGAATCAGCTAGTGAAGTTTTCTCCTCTGTGGGGCTGAGGACTTAAGATGTACAGGGGTGATCCCCCCTGAGCAAGGGAGAGGAAAGACTGCCCACTGCCGACTCAGCCTTACAAATGAGCCCTTTGGCCAGCTGATGGAGATGTTGATGCCAGGGCCTGGGCCTGCTCTGGGTCTAACCAGCCAAAAATTGAAACGAAAGCCAATAATCACTCCCCAGTGTGGTATTTTAGGTAGGGGCATGCACATCTGGAGTGATGGGGGCGGGGGGGGGGGGGTGTGGTGGAACAGAAGGAGGCAAGATAGGAGTTCCTAGTCTGGGAACTTTTTGTTTGTCTGATCACAGGTGCCAAGAATTGAATGAATCATAAAGTTTGGTTCATGACACTCAGCACTGGTCTACACAGGGACCACTTTTCGTCTTTCATTTAATCAGCCACTCCTCTTTACTAATGGACAAATACCTTCAAACCCATCCTTCCCTCCCCCTAAAGGTAGCCTACTGACACTAACTTACACTCACTGCGTGGTTTCCCCGGCCATACGGTTTCCAACCCCTTGCTCCCCCTAACTTCACCCGGAGCCCCATGTCCAGCATTGCCTTGCTTTTCTTTTCATAGAGCAGTATTGTAGCTCTAAGTATTCTAAGAGATTTTTTTCCCTTGAATTTTAGCTCTTTTTGAGCTTACGAAACATAACATGTTCCATCTTTTGGTATATTTTACATTCATGTCATATTCCCAAGGTTCGTCCATAGTTTTGTACGTCACTGTTGCGCATTTGTTTTGCCTTAGCGTAATTCTCCACTGTGTGCGGGCATCAGTTCACCTGTCCTCCAACTCACGGGCATCTGGGCTTTTTCCAGGCTTATAGCGTTATGAAGAAGGTTGCAAATGTCCCCTTCTGGACACGAGTTTCTCTTGGGCATATGTACCTAGGAGTGGAATTGCTGGGCCCTAAGAAATGGGAATTTCAACCCTGGGAGATAATGAGATAATATCAAAATGCTTTCCACTTGATAACATTTCCTATAGTTTCTAAGATCATTATTTCCTCTTCCTGTCCTTCTCAATTTGGTTTCTTTAAATTTCCCATGTCAGCTCTATCAAAATGTTTCTGTCATGTTCTTTGCCTACCACATGAGTAGCATCTTGGATAAATCCTCCAGGTGGGAAGGAAAGGTTCCTGTCAGGCACACAAGTAATAAGAAGGGTGTCTACACAGACACAAGGACCCACCCCGGTCCAGACACCGAGACAGACTAGTCAAATGGAAGGGAATGGTCTAGAAGCTGCTTCACATTTGGCAAATGCAAGATAGAAAAGAGAATGAGGGTGCAGCCAAAGCCTGTCCCCCATCCAAGTTTGTTTGCTCAGTCTCTCCTCCCCCAAACCTCCCATATCCACCACACTTACTAATTTTTAAACAAAGCACAAAAGCCTACAAATGGGGGGAAATCATTTGTGAAGTAACCAATTTCAGGTTTCAATGAGAGCAAGGCAAAAGTTGGTTCACCCAAGTGAACCAGATACAGGAGTCGGTCGAAGGGAAGAGTGACCAATTCTCACCAAAAGGTGGTCTGCGGTAAAGTGCCTGAAGAGTCACGCAGGAGTCAGGTTTTGAAGGTCAAAACAAGCCAGCGAGGGCAGAGAGAACAAATAATATACGTAAAACAACTAAGAAATCAAATTCCTTGCTCAGGCTTCTTGACCTTCCCATTTTGTTTCCTATTTTCAAACTTCTTAAATCTACTTCCTGCCTCCGGTCATGCTAAGCGCTAAGAAAGTGGAACCCGTGGAATGCTGTTAAACATGCACTATCTGAATGTATTTGTTTTTTCCATCAACACCACCAGAGTCCATCCCCACCAGGCACTTGGCCCTGTGCTGAGCTCTGGGGATGCACCGGCAGAGAAGATGGGCCCAGTTCCCGCCCTCACCCAGCTCCTGGTCTTCCAGGGCAGACAGAGGCTTAGACAAAGACAGGCAGTTGACTTGGCCTGACCATCAGCCAGACTCTCTCAGCCTGGGAGAGCCCCTCCCCCATCCCATCCTGCCCTGAAACATTTTCAGTAAATTGTACAGGATTAAAGAAATGGCTGCCTCCTTGGTAATTAAAAGGATCCTGACCAGCGTCCCAGGTAGCCAAGGGGTTGCTCAGAAGTCAGAGACCAAAAAATCAGGTGCTTCCTACATAATAGCCTCCAATCTGATACTTGATAGCTGTCGGTTTCCAGAGTCAAACAAATGTCAGGAATTTTATGAAGGCAGGAAGCACATAAGGGAACAAGGATCGGGGTCTAGGCCTCGAGGGAGCTCAATTAGTGAGCCAGATAAAGTTAAACCCAAAGGGCATGCTCTCGGTTTCCTAGAAAGCCAGCTGGAAAAGATGCCAATCCTTAAGCCTCTGTCACTCAAAAGATTAACAGAAGAGACCCAGGGGTGCCCAAGGGAATACTGCAACAAGCCAGATGTTTCTGCTCCTCCTGTGATACTGCCACTGGCAACCAGAGCCACACCTCTCAGGCCACCGAGAAGCCACAGAGGGGAGCTGGCGACTTTGGGGCTAGGTTGAAACTCAAAGACATCACCCTTTAGCGATTCGGACACCAAGAAATGCTATCAGCATGTTCTTACAGACTCCGCTGCTGCCTCTGGGCTCAGTGTTGTCTCACTGAGCCATCTCCTCCTCTAATAGGAAGGGCACCACGAGCAGGAGAGCACTCCCTGAGCACTCCCTGCAGCTGCTCCGTGGCAGGGAAAGCACGCCACCTGTAAATCCATAAAAAACTGGGATTTGGTTTCCAGAACTACATATGCACCACGAGTGTTTCAAGGCAGCCATTGAGCTTCCCCGAGACTCACTTGCAAAAAGGGCACTAAAAAGACTCACCTTCTTGTTCTTATAAGCGTAAGCCATCATGGAAGGTGCCAGCCCCAGCGTTCCTAAATGACAGCTCTTATTGTTGCCCATAAATGCACCCAAGTAACCACACGATCAAAACAACAGCTTCCCCTTGGTACTTTCTAAACGTGTGTGTGTGTGTGTGTGTGTGTGTGTGTGTGTGTGTGTGTGAGAGAGAGAGAGAGAGACAGAGAGAGAGAGAGAGAGAGAGAGAGAGAGAGAGAGAGAATGCAGCTGGGATACACATAAGCCTATTTACAGTTCTTGCTTTGTTTCATCACGCCTATCAAATTCTTAAACTAAAGAAGCTGGAGGGAAACCTAACCAATGTCCCTATTTTCCCCTGAAGTCCCTAGCTTTCCCCTAAAAGTTGCTTCCTCCAATTTCAGAAGGCAGTTCTAGAAGGAAAGCCATATGGCTTGAGATGCTAGACATGCC
Organism: Prionailurus bengalensis; assembly: GCF_016509475.1. NCBI lineage: Eukaryota > Metazoa > Chordata > Mammalia > Carnivora > Felidae > Prionailurus > Prionailurus bengalensis. The sequence continues at coordinate 116,231,809 of NC_057355.1, read as the reverse complement.
CAGCAGCAAACCAGCCCCCCACCATTTGTCTCCGGGCCTCTCATGTGGGCGGGCATCCAGATTTCAGTCGGGGCGCTCTGCTCTGCGTCTCTGTCTTGACTGTTCCTAATTATTGGAGGGAACGCTGTGACTCTCCTGACCTCGGAGTTTAAGAGCTGCGAGCCCTAATATCAAACCAAGCAGCTCCATTTAAAAGGCATCCTCATCTGCATCCATAAAAGTCCCTCCCGGAGCCCTTACTTGCCCCAGCTTCGGGAATGCCTGCTGTCGAGGATTTATGACACGCCCTGGATCTAATCTGCCGCACCTTAACTGCTGCTGTTGCACATCTGGTCATAAAAGCAAGGGCCGGCCCAACACGGGGACAAACACTTTTCTTTCCTAAGTGGCTGCAAATCTGATCTCACAGTGATAGCTGGGCTCCCCACCTCAGCAAGCCAGCATCTGGGCAGTCATTAAAGCTTGTCAACCTTTGCAAGGCTTTTTTTCCTCCACACACGACAGCTATAAAGATGATTCTCATACAGCAAGAGTTACGAATAAAGAACCTGCAATCTGAACAGGTGGGAAGAGGGCTAGGCCCGGAGATATCCAGGAAAGCACGCGCTGGTCAAGGAGCCAAACTTGTTTTCACAAAGATCCCGGCTACTTGCACACGGACACTCAGGCTACCCGTGGAGGCAAGCAGCTATCCTGAGAGACCGCCCTGACATACACTGCTTTTTGGCCAGAGATCGCCTGGATTAAGTTTGATCAAATGAGCCGCCGGGTTTAATAGTACATTTTTTAAGGCAACGGAATCCATCATTAGACCAACTGGGGGGAGAGGGGGGCAATAATCGAGGCCAGCAATGAACACAATGCGGTCAGTTCCAGGAGATTCTACAATGCCCTGGGCAGCCTGTCCTGTGCACAGAATTGGCACGTTTCGTATCGTTCAGAGACTCCAGTCAGACCAAGGTTCAACAAGTAGTTCACCTCCCAGCCTCGCAGCCAGGGGAAGAGACTCTCGAACACTGCGCGGCTCCTCTCCACAGCCGCCCCCCCACCCCCGCGCCTCCACCCCTCCTCCCGGGCTGTGCCCAGCAGGAGGGAACATTAAAATTATCTGCTGTGGGTTTTACGAGCAGCGATCGCTTTTTAAAACAACAACAACACAAGGTCCTTGTGTGGCTCTCGGGTAACCTAAAACTCTGCAGGCAGAGCTGCCCCCCCCCCCCGCCGCCTGCCAAGAACGCCAGCGCTCTGGGACCCGGACCGGGCGCAGCGTGAGACCACAGGGCAGCCGACTGGGGCGGAGAGCGAGCCTCTTTCGGACGCAGGAGGCACCCGCTCGGAGCAAAATGCCCTGGGAGAAGAGACCGGGAAAGAAAACCCACCAGTGACAGTTCGGGGGGAGGCGGGAGGCAGAGTCGGCGCTGCAAGAAAGGATGGGGGTGGGGGAGAACGGGAGAAATTTTTATTTCAGCAACTTCGCCCAGAAGCCCGCGATGACTAGGTGGTAGGTGCGGGGGAGGGGGGGGCGGGGGCGATACCTCCTCCCCCCTCCCCCAGCTCCGAGGGTTGTGGGCCGGAGACCTCAGTCTCCCTCCGCAGGTGGGCGCGCGGCCGGGGGCGCACTTACCCTGGGGCCCGTGGTGCGGTGGCCGCGAGCCGGGGACAGCTGCACCAACACGAGCAGCAAGTGGGGCGTGAGCAGACGGGCGCAACGCGCGGGCAGCATGGTGCCAGCCGGGCCGGGCAGCCGGCTGCGGGCGGGGGGCGCGGGCTCCGCGGGGCGCACGGCCGCGCCTGCCTTCCTGCCTTCCTTCCCTCGGGGGCCCTCGCGGCGGCGGGCGGCGGGGCGGCGGGGCTGGCGGGGCTGCGCTCAGAGCGCGCGGTCATGAACCGCCCGGGAGGGGAGCTGGAGCGCGAGCGTGTGCCCTGCGCGCAGCGCTCGCTCGCTCGCTCGGCTCGGCCGGGCCGCGGCGGCAGCAGGTTGGACGCCAGAGCGCGGGCCATGGGAATTCCCGTTATAAACCCCCGGGAGGGGCGGGGCGGAGCCCGGCGGCCCTGATTGACGGGCCCAGGGGCCCGTAGCAGCCGTCCCTTTGGCAGGTGAAAGCCAATGAGAGAGCGGGAAAAGGGGCGGCTTGCGGTCAACCCCACTGAGGAGCGACACCCGCTTGCCGTGCCAGAGTCGGCTCCCGGAGAGGCTGGGAGGGAGAGGAACTTTCTCTCGGCCCTTCTGTCTGAGGCACCCTCGGAGAGCTCCGGCAGCCCCAACTCCCAGAATGCCCACCCGGCTAAAAATCATGCCTTAAGCACGTGTAGTTTTCATCATAAGCCCACGAGTTGTCACAACAGGCCTGTAAAATAAGCAGGAAAAATATTCCTAGCCCCCTTTTTCTGATGAGGATACCAGGGCGCAGAGGAGCTGAGAAATCTGCTTCCCCGCCGCATCAACACCAAGAACAACCGAGAAGGTGGCCCACGCAGGCCAGGCTGTGACTTGCGTTGGGAGTGGGGAATGGGTGCATTCATTTGTTTCAGAGAAGCTTCGAGGGGGTGACACTCCAAGTCCTACAGCATTTTCCCCCAGAGAAGTGTCGAGGATATTAGGTGAAGTGGGTCCTAGGCGTCTGCCCGCTGGGGAGGGCCCCAGTGGGTATGGGGTAATGCCCACCTGTGGCCCTGTGGTGGCTCCAGGCCTCCTGGCTCCCCGCCTTGGACTGGAGGGCCAAGGGGCAGCCACTCTGTGGCCTAGGAGTCCTGAAGGAGGAAGTCAGAGGAGGGCTCTTCCGTGGGGGAGCAGAAGAAAAAAGTATTGACGGGGAGGGGTCTGTGGGTGCAAAGACCCCACGGCTGGGTCAGAGTGGGGAGAGGAGACCTCTCCTGGGTGCCCAGCCCACTTGGAGATAGTAGCACAACACTGGGTCCAGCGGATGTTGGAGGGCTCTCCCCAGGGTGGTCCCCAAAGGGCCATCTTGGGAACAGTCCCAGCTGCTTCACACCAGCTCCTCGAATGGAGCCTGATGATCCACTACCCTCAACCCAAGAGAACCCCGGTTTCTCTTTTTGTGTGGACTACAACCCTTAGTGTTTACTTCCATTGGTATAGACCACTCTGTTCACGAGGAGGGAAACTTTTCTCTAACCAGACGGGAAGCGGCGCCACCAGAGCTTAATTCCTCCTCCCTGTCTGCGCCTAGAGGTCCTAACAAGAGTCAGCTCTGCTCCCTTACACCTTCTCTCCCGGGATGTGTGAACATGCTTCCCGTCCAGCTCCTGCGTTCAGTTTTGCCCATTCCCCTTGCCTGCCCCCATCCAGCCTCCACCCTGCATCCTTCCAAAGAGCAAACCTGAATATACCACTCCCTACTTAATAGACTTACACTCTCCCCAGTGCCCTCAGATAAAACAGCCCAGACTGGATGCTGGAACTGTAACAGAGTGCTCGTGGTTCTCCAAACAAAAGTGAAGAGCATCTCTAAGAGAATTGCCTGTCTTCCTCTGCTGAGAAATAACACAGTGGTCAGACAGGCTTTCCGACAGGATGGGTTCAAATCCTGGGTCTGCCACCTAGTGGCATAACCTTGCACAAGTCAGTTTCCTTGTCTGGGGTGCAGTCTTCCCCTCTGTAAAATGGGAATGAAAATAGTCCCTACTTCATGAGTTGTCAGGATCTAAGGATATGGTTAAGTGAGAAATAGCACATCTAGCGTAAAAAGAGGGCAAGACAAATGCCTCATCTCACTTTATCCTCAGAATGATCCTGTGAGATAGATCCAACTTTACAGGTGAGCAAATTGATACGCCATGAGATTGTGACTTTCTTCCCTCATTGGGCTGCTAAATTCCATCCACGATTCAAGGCCAGGTGTTCAGATTCTAATCCTGTCTCTGTCATGTGGTGACTACAGTGTCCAGTCTCAAATGCCATAGGGCTCGGTGTTCCCTGTGTGCACACTGGGAATTTCTTGAGCGATCTGCAAAGGACCTGACACTTGCGAGCTTCGCTGAGCTTCTGGGGAAGAGCCTGGAAACAGCCTCTGTGACCTGGCATCCTGGGGATTGGCCCCAGCTGGACTTGTGACATTTGTCCAGTACTGCTGTGCCTCATGCAGCCCTTATATCAATTTCCGCGTGCCCCATGTATTTGCCTAGCAGGGGTCGGCAGGGTGGAAATGTTATCTTTGGGCTCAGCGGCCCGACAGGTTTGTTCTGACTCTACCACCTGGCCTTGTGCGCACCATCGAGCTGGTCGACTTCTTTCCGTTGCTGGAATTATTGAGAAATCTGTTGGAGTAAGTAAATACGCCTGCAATGGCCCCCAGTATCTGGCAGCACAATGCACCCAGGGAAAAGGCATTGCAATCGTCCTTTTCATCCATAACACCACATGCTGCTTTCCAGCCAGAAAGCCTATTTCCAAGCGGTTGCTGGTCCAAAAGTCTACATTTTCTGGATTTCAACCATGTAGCTCAGTTTAAAATATGAGCAACTGCTTTCCAGTTACTTTGCTCAGCAAGTATTTTCTTTCCCTCCGGTTGGCATGCAGGCCCTGTCGTAACCATGGCCATCATTCAAATGATGCATTTTCTTCTCCCGACTCCTCCCAACCCCAGAGAAGGTTAGAAATTCCAGAGAACTACTAGTCCCAAACAGCGTCTCTCTGCCAGGCTCAATCTTCCGATCCAAGCAAAAAGTGAAATTGACAAGTTCCTTCTTTCCCTGGAGGCCAGGCTTATGGTCCAAAAATAAATGTAGCTATTCTGGCATCTGGTCTGTCCAGTTTCAGCCATACCCCTTGCCCCTGGGACTTCTATTTGCAAGGGGATATTTCAGTAGAAGAAAAATAATACTTCATATCTCATATTGAAGCCCGAGGGCCTCAAATATTTAGTACTAGCTACGGATGCCTATCAAGTCTATCTGTGTTTCTGTATAATCCAGAGGAGTCTTGCCTTGCCTCATTTCCATTTACTTTAACAAGCAGTTTGGTGCCTCTCCTCCTGTGCCCCTGTACCATGCTCATTATTATGAGGAATCTTTGGACGCACGCCCTGCCCTCTGAGAAATTACAATCTAATTTAAAACACAAAGCAGACAGATACTTGGAAACAGATATTTAAAAGCAATGTGTTTGGGGGACCTAGCAGGCAGGGAAGGCCTCATGGAGAAGGTAGGTCTTGAACGGGGCTTTGGAGAAAAGTGCTTCTGTAATATAAATATACCTTGATTTATATTTGCTTCCCTTGTGGCAACAGCTACCAACAGGAAAAGGTGAGCTGTGTCCGAGGTCTTGGGCTCTTTTCACATACACTGCTGCACTGAGAAACCTGGGACACCAAGAATCTTGGGTTTAAAGAAAGAAAGGTAAATACGTGAGGTGATGGATATGTTAATTAAGCTGATGGGAAAAAACCTTCACAATGTATACGTATAACAAATCATCGTGTCGTACCCTTCCAATATCTTATAATTTTATTTTCCAATTATACCTCAATGAAGCTGGAGAAACAGACATGTCAAAAAGAATTAGAGTGACTTAAACAATTTGGAAGCTTACCTCTCTCTTTCATACACAAACTCCCTTCAAAGTCGAGGGGAGCTCCCTCTAACCCAGGTTTCTTCTAGCATCCCTGTCATTCTTAATAAGCAGCTCCTGCCTCAAAGTCCAAGATGGCTGCATAAGCTCTAGCGATCACACCTCTTTTCTAGTCAGCGGGGAGAAAAATGGGTAAAAGAAGAGAATGCCCCTCTCCCATTTTATTGTATCCAAATGACCACATCTAGCTACCAAAAAAAAAAAAAAAAAGGTAATCTTAATTTGAGGTGGGCACAGCTGTCCGGCTAAAACTCAGGGTTTATGTGACCAAGGAAGAATCCAGGAGACAGTTAACAACAGGGGCTTTCATCATTGTGATACCTGGAGTTGCCAACCAAAAGAACCATGGACAATGCAAGAGAGTTCAGAGTGTTCAGTTGTGTGCCTTTCCTCTACCTCCGCATGTGTGACTCTGTCATGACGAAAAATATTAATAGGCTTAAGGCCAAACACATAGACTCTTTTAAAATATAGTTGACGAATAGTATTGTGCTAACACAATGATTTGATATATGTATGTATATAAAATGATTACCATAATAAGTTAACATCCATGTCCTCAAAGAGTTACCTTTCTTTTTTATGTTAAGAACTTTATTTCTCTTTTTAATTAAAATTTTAGTCAACATACAGTGCAATTTTGGTTTCAGGAGTAGAATTCAGCGATTCATCACTTACATGTAACACCCGGGGCTCATCACAAGTGCCCTCCTTAATAACCATCACCTATCTAGCCCATCCCCCACCCCCTCCCTCTGTCAACGCATAGTTTGTTTTCTATCATTAAGAGTCTTTTGTGGTTTATTTCCGTCTCTTCTCTTTTTTCCCCCTTCCCATATGTTCATCTGTTTTGTTTCTTAAATTCCACACATATGAGTAAAATCATATGGTATTTGTCTTCCTCTGATTGACTTGTTTCGCTTAGCATAATACATTCTAGCTCCATCCACGTCATTGCACACGATTTCATTCCTTTTGATGGCTGAGTAATATTCCATCGTGTGTATGTATACCACATCTTCTTTATCCATCAGTCGATGAACGTTTGGGCTCTCTCCATAGTTTCGCTATTGATAAGAACTTTTAGGATCTATTCTGTTAGCAACTTTCGATACAGCATCATTAGGTCTCATTATGCAGATGAGGAGCTGAGGTTAACCTTACCAAAGATGGCCCTTACATTGTACATGCACATCAAAACTTTTGGCATCCTCTTAAATCTGTTAGTCCTAAGAGTCGGAAGCACATGCTATATTCACACGTGCTATTTTGCATATTAGTGAAGGTTATTTCCACATGTATGAGTTTTCCCCACTCACCTACTTTATCTTTCATTTGCCTGTTTTATTGGTCTGTATTTTCTACACTGGAACCCATGAGGCAAGGAGCCTTTGTAATGTCTTCAAACCCATAACCGCCATGCTTCGGTACTCCAGAGAAAGCATTGTTACAAGGACCCTGTTTAGACTGGGGTTTAAGACTCCATTGCAAATCATCACCATTTAGTCCTAATCTATTGACAGAAACAATCCAGTCAATCAGACAAATGTTACTGCTTTCCTACAGTGTGCCAAACGCTGCACTGGGCTCTGGGTATACAGTGAGAACAAAGAGAGAGACTGACTGCTCTCACGGAGCTTACAGTTTAGTAGGAAGACAGACATTAAGCAACTGATTATCAACAATCAATTCACAAATTCCAGTGTCCACAGTATGGCAAAGATGTACAGGGTATTTGGGGAGTTATAAAAAGGAGTGTCTAACTCATGCTGGAGGGTCAACTTTCCTGAGAAAAGTTGAGATCTAAAGGATGTCCAGTTTAAGCTGGACAAAGAGAAGGGGAAGAACATACCGGGCATAGTGAACAGCATGTGCAAAGGCACCAAGGCAGGAGAAAATGTGGAACTAAATTTACAACTAACTGGATCATTCTTTTTTTTTAAAGTATGCTCTGCATCCAGTGTGGAGCCCAAAGAGGAGCTTGAATTCACAACCCTGAGATCATGACCTGAGCTGATATCAAGAGTTGGACGCTTAACCGACTGAGCCACCCCTACGGGCGCAGGATCATTCTTACCTCTTTAATTCTCAGTAGCCCAGGAAAAATAGTTATCATCATTCACCATCTGGGGCTGATGGACTCATTTCATGCTTTTACATTTCTAAGCCATTTTACAAGTAATTTACAGAAGTATGAATAAAAGGCGAGTGTATTAGTTAACTAGTGCTACATGACAAATTACTCCCCAAACTTAGCTTAAACAACAAACATTATCTTAGAGTTGCTGTGGGTCAGGAATCTGGGAGTGGCTTAGCTGGGTGGTTCTGGCTCAGGGTTTCTCAGGAGGTTGCAGTCAGGGTTAGCCAGCTTCATAGGCATCTGACCTGTACAATCATGAAAAGTCCCATGCTTCATAGTCATCGCCATCTTGAAATTTTTAATAATTTTTGATCAGGGAGCCCCCCATTTTCATTTTGCACTGGCCCTTAAATTATATAACCAGTTCTGGTTGTAGTCAACCTATTAGCCAGGACTATAATCGTCTAGGGCTAGAAGACCCACTTTCTAGCTCACTCTCTGTTAGCAAGCTTCTGTTCCTCACTGGCTATAGGCCAGATATGTTCCTTCTTCTCCACATGGGTCCTCACAGTGGGATATCTGGCTTCCCCCGGAGCAAGTGATCAGAACAAGAGCCCAAAATGGAAGCTTCAGTCTTTTATAACCTAGTCTCAGTAGTGACATACCATCACTTCTGCCATATTCTATGGGTCACATGGATCAACCCTGGAACAATGTAGGAAGGAACGACACAGGGGTGTGAATACCAGCAGGCAGAGATCCATGGACGCCATCTTGGAGGCTGGCTACCACAGGTAGCTAAAAACTTTATTAGTTGTTGTTTGTTTGTTTGTTAGTTTGTTAGTTGTTGTTTCTAACTTTGTTAGAAATGTTAGTAAGAACTTAAATACGACAAAATTTTATTTCGTATTTTCCTAGTTTTAAAAGTAACACACTGAAGTGACTAAAAACTTCCACACGTCAAACGTCATGAGCTTGGAACATATTCATCATGCAAACAGTGATTCCAGATTTCAAAAGTATCTCTGAATGACCTAGCTTATTATTCCTTATGGTCCTTCTTCACAAACGCAACCCTTTTGAAAGTGGTGCCGCTTTTGGTGGGTCATAATTTTGTGAAGAGAGTATGGCCATCTTCTTTGGTCCACAATTGCAAAACATTTTCATTTCCAGATTTACAAACATAATTTGAAATCTTCATGGGGCGCCTGGGTGGCTCAGTCATTTGGGCATCCGACTTTGGCTCAGGTCATGGTCTCATGGTCTGTGAGCTCAAGCCGGGCGTTGAGCTGTGTGCTGACGGCTCAGAGCCTGGAGCCTCCTTCAGACTCTGTGTCTCCCTCTCTCTCTGCCCCTCCCCTGCTCATGCTCTGTCTCTGTCTCTCAAAGATGAATAAACGTCCTTTTTAAAAAAAGGAAAAAATAAAGATAAAATCTTCAACCCAGTTAATATTTCCATTTCTTCACCGTCTATTTCCTCTTTGCACCTATACCTCTCTTCAAAGTCTATCCACTCACAAACCACCTCAAATACATGTTGGTGCGCAAAGAATCTAAATGTTTAAAGAATATTGTCAGCCTTTTTTTTTTTTTTTTTAGCAAAACAGGAAGGTGCAGGCTCTTCTCGGTAAATATTGTATAATCAAGCCCATCTTGCTGAGTGATTAACTGAATGAAAATATATTTCCTCTTTGTCTTTAAAAAACATATTCTTAATTCATTGATAACTAAGTTGGAGAAAAATCCACCAAGATCTCATTGTCCAAAGATTCCTAGGCTAAGATTTCTCTTACATAATCAATTTCACCATCGTCATTTGCTTAGCACCTCTTTTCATTCATGTTCTGATTTATGTAAGAACCGTGAAACCTCTTTATCAACTTACTTCTCTTTGCCACTAACGATGGAAAAACTAAAAATCCAGAAGTTTCATTTATATGCAATGAAACTAAAAGCACATCACAAAGATGGTACCTCCTCCTGTATATCATCTTGGAAAATGATATAATACTTTAGGCAATGAATTAAGAACACCAAAGGATGATAAAATACCAGTGATCAATGACACTGCTACCTTCTCCTTCTAGGTAATTCCGCCATTCTTCAGCTTTCTTATTTTAGTCTTTTTCAGCATAGTTGGGGATAAATGATGAGCAATGATGAAATAATTCCTAGGATGACAAAATAAATGTTTCAAGACATAGGAAAAACTGGGATCACTAAGAGCTCGTAATGTATCTTACATTTATAAGAGGGTTCCAGGGCACCCATATCATAATTGCAAGATAGAATGAGTTTTGGTCTCTATGGAAAAAAAGGTAAATTTTATCTTTGTGTTTTGGGAGACATCTGAAAAAAGACTAAAAACCAAGGAATGTCGACGCTTTGCAAAAGGTACAAGTGCTTTTTAAAATCAACTAAAATTGGGTCCTATTGACCCCAGGCGGGATTGACACAAGTCATCTAGGGGATTTGGGAGAAGTAGCACCCCTGAAGTGACCCAAACAGGCACTCCTCATGCCCCACCCCCATCCTTCCAGCCTAGAAGTCTCCTTGCAGGTGCCTCTTCTCTCTGCCTGAGGACTTCCTCTGGCTGCAGGTGCCTGCTCATCCGATGCAGAGGGCAGCCAGAAGTGCCTTGGGAGGTAATCCCCCCAGGAGCAACCCTCACCCAATGGAGACCCAGAATTAGTGGGCACATTCCCCAACTTCCTTACCGCCCAGCAAGACAACTCTGAGGCGTGCTCCACAGTCTCTCAGTGGGTCCCCCGCAGGATTAAGTCCCAGCTGCCCACAGCAGTAGCCCTCTCGTTAATGAACCATTAGCTGGCATTTCTCCCTTCCCTGTTGCACGTCCACATTCCCTGATTGTGCTTCCTTGGATCACCTCCAAACACACTACTCGACCAAAATTCCTTGTCTCAGACTCTGCCATTGAGAGAACCTAAGCCAGGACACGAGGTGAAACCACATCACTATAGAGCAGCCGCAGCTCCAAAACTCATTGGTAGCGCTATCCTTGCTCTACCAGAAGCCGGGTGCTATCTACACAGAACGAGAAAAGTGGGCTGATCCAAGCAAGCCAAACAGCGAGGAGAGTGGCTAATGATGGCAGATTGCAGTTTAGGAGAAATGCCTTTAGAGGTCATTAGAATAAGAAGCTGTCTAAAACCATCAGAAATGCTTTATCCGTTTGACAAAAAGTTGGAATAGGCTCCCAGGGGTGGCAGATGGACAGTCTGATCTCATTTAAGAAACATCCTGGGGCCGTGGACCAGCCCTGGGCATGGAGACAGGAGACTTGGATTCCAATCCAGACCTCCGTAGCCATTCCCGCCACCACCGCCACGGAAGAGGAAAGAGGGGTATGGACCCTTCACAGAGTTGCTGTGAGGAATGAATGAAACCATGAGTTGTAGTAGAATGCTCTGTGGTTTTCATCTTCTTTAGCAAGATAATTTGCCAGCTCCCTTGGGGTACAGGCTGGGGCAGACACTGGCCTCCAGCAGATGGCCTTATTTTGGAGAAGCCATGTGAGTCCCTTTAGTCATGTAAATGAAGGGTCAGTAGGCACCGGTGTCCTGGGAGAAAGAGTGAAACAAGCCCTTTCTTGTGCTGTGAGCTCTGCTCCTTTAGAGGAGTCTGGTCACCCGGGAGACAGAGGGATCGGTTCTACCTCTGGACAGTGGGAGGCTGGAGTCCTCCTGGAGCTGCGGCACCCAGAGAGTGGCTGCAGGGGTGAGCTGGGACCCTGCGGCTCAGACCTGGGCGAGGCCCGCTCAGTCCTGTGGCTGGGGGTGGGGGGCAAGCACCCTCCCTTGAGGCATTTCAGTACCTGCAACAGCCCCAAGATCAGAGGATTCGCCCACCCCCCCCCCAACCCCACCCCGGCTCTGCCTCCCACCTTAGAGGATTCCTTCACCAGCTCAGAGGGGCTACTGTGTCCCCTCTGTCTGGCTGCTGAAAGGATGCAGGCATTTCCTGTCCATAAGCCACCTCACAGCGGTATGGTGGCATTCTGGGGACTTGACCAATGTGGGCATCTAGAACTTACCCTCTTCACCGAGGTTGGTCCTAGCTATCCTGGCAGCTTGGTCACTATCAGCCATGGAGAGACATAAAAGAGGCAGATGTGAGTCCTCCATGGAAAGGTCACAAGCACCAAGGGATGCCTGATGCACAATGAGGAGAAAGGGGGCCACCGGCCCTGGAGACTTGCATCCATTTCCAGCAGGTGCAGGCCTGTGCGGCACAGCCTCGAACATGCTCTCCACACGCCAGGCTGTACTAAGATGTGCATGCCAGCTGTCTAGCAGAACCCGTGCACCATGCCTGGGCACCGTTCTGTACATTTGTCCCCTCCCTGGGCCAGTTTCCTATGGCTGCTGTAACAAATCACCACAGTGCTTAAACACAACCCAGATTTACTGTCTGTCGAGTATGGAGCTCAGAAGTGCAAAAGCAGTCTCAAGGAGCTAAAACCAAAGTCTCCTCAGGGCTGCATTCCTTCTAGAGTCTGCTTCCTGGCCTTTTTCCGGTGGCCGCCTGCATTCCCTGGCCTGTGGCCCCACCCCTCCGTCTGGAACGCCACACCGGCAGTATAGCATCTTCCCATCTCTCTCTGATTCGACGCTCCCACCTCCTCTCGTGAGGCCTCCTGCGATTCCATGCAGCCCACCGGATAATCCAGAATAATCTTTCTATCTCAAGACATGTATTTAATCCTATCTGCAAAGTCCCTCTTGCCATCGAAAGCAACATATTCACAGGTTTCGGGGATTCGGATGTGGACATCTTCAGGGGTCAGTAGCACTGAGCCTACCGCATTCCCACACACCTCATTTCCCCTCTGATCCCCTCCCACCTTTTCTTTAACTGAAGTGTCACTAACTCCGGGGCTTCTGTTCACCCACCTCGGGCCCACGCCCGGGCAGCTATCCACACTGCCTCCAGACGCCCGGCCCTGCAGGCTCAAAATCCCACCACCCACCTCCAATTCCCGCCACTCTCCTTCAGCTCTGCAGTCACTGCATCCGCGGAATCTGTGTTGCCATTTGATTTTCCCAAGCTGTAGTGCCATCACTCGCTAGCCCCATCACACCATTCTCCTGCCCGCAGATGCCTAGTTATCTGTATTTGCTATTTTTTCTATAATGAGCTTTGCATCCGTGGCAAGGGGAAAGTGCTGTTTCAAACAGAAAAAGGAAAGATCCGGGTACCTGGGTGGCTCGGTCATTAAGCATCGACCTCAGATCAGGTCATGATTTCACAGTTCATGAGTTTGAGCCACGCATCCTGGGAGCTTGAGTCCCGCTTTGGGTGAGCCCAACTTCTCTCTCTCTCTCTCTCTCTCTCTCCCTCACTCACTTGCACCCTCTCTCTCAAAAAAAAAAAAGAAAGAAAAGAAAAGGAAATGTCAAGAGCCAATCCAATCCCCTCTCCCTTCTCACCACACAGCTGTCCAATGTTTTCATGCCCCTCACTCCCATGGCCCCACATCAGGAACCCCCGGCCCAACTGAAATGTTCAGAATTCAGACCACATCCTCACCTAGACCACCTTCTTTCCAGCACGTCAGCTGACCATCTCCCGCAGAGGTCAACGGCGGTGATGTAACCAAACCTACAAAACTGGCCAACAAGAAGACATAAACATGAACCCAGTGGGGTTTTTTTTCCCACAAGCCCTACATATGTATGTATTTTCATGGCTAACATTTATTGAGCATTCACAACATATGAAACATTTTATAAACACAACTCATTTCGTCCTCACGACAAACTTATTGTCCCCAATATTTTCCCCGTTTTTCAGATCAGGAAACTGAATGTGGAGAGGCTAAGGCACTACCCTGGGGTTAAACAGACCCCAGTGGCAAAGTTGTTTCCAAACCCGAACGTGTCTAACCCCACAAGCCACGTTCTTCACCACTAGGCTATAAGAACTAGGCAACTAGTTGGAGCTGCTCCTGTGAGACAGTCTAAGGGTCCGGCTGGCACCCAAGGCAGGAGCCAGATGGGGTCCATGGGACCTAGGTTCAAGGTTAATGGTATGGCCCGAGGGCTCTAGCCTCTGGACAAAGCGGTCCTCGGGAACAATCTGTGTCTGAGAGGTAAGGCAACAGCAAACACAACCCCGTTCCCTCAGGGGCACGGCACAGAGGCACACGGGGCTTCACATCCAGCCAAAGACACCCTCCACTGCCCACAGGGGCACTGCCATTGGCCTACCCCTTCTGAATTTTGTCCTCCCAACAACCCGCTGCTGCCTGGGGTCCTGTGTCTGTGCTGCTGGACAATGCCCCTCAGAAAGCCACAACTCTCTGACCATTTAGACCACAGACACTTTGAGGTCGGGGCCCTTAGCTTCTATTTATCTGGCTTCTCTACCCCCTCCCACCAGGTCAAAATTCATGCTCGATCACACTTGTTAGTTTGACCATTTAAATGGCCAGATGACATCGAGGTAAGCGACTACGGGTGAGCCAAATTGAACAAATCACTTTAAAATTAACTAGGATGAAATGCAAATTAAGAGAAATTATTTTCTATTGCTATGTTCCCATGGGAGAAGTGTATTTTTAATAAGGCCATGTAAAAGTCCTTGGACGTACTTCATTCCGACGTCTGTGCCTTTACCAGATGTCTTGCACCATTAGACATCTGTGCGAAGACAGAACAACTTGCATTTGGATGCATGGATTAGAGGCAGAAAATACAACATCCCAGTTAAGAGTTCCAACCTGGGAGTTAGACAGACTTTGATTCAAATTCCATCTCTGTGACTTGCTGGCTGACCACGGACAAGCCACCCGCCCTCTCTGGGCCTCAGCTTTCTCACTTGCGAGAAGCTAATTCAACGTGCCTTCCTCCTTCACACCCATTGGGATGGCTGTTATTAAACAACAACGACAACAAAAAATCCAAAAATAAGTGTCAACAAGCCTGTGGAGAAATTAAACCCTGACGCATGCCTGGTGGGGATATAACATGGTGTGGCTGCTGTGGAAGAGAGGTTCTGACGCATGCTGCCACATAGATAAAGCTTGAAGACGTGACGCTAGGCGAAAGAGGCCCCACACAAAGGGCAGATATTACAAGATCCCACTTCTATGAGGTAACTAGAGTAGTCAAATTCACAGACACGGAAAGGAGAATGCTGGTTCCCAGGAGCTGGAGGGGGCGAGGAAGGGGGAGGCGGTGCTTGATGGTTTTGGAGTTTTTGCTTGGAAAGATAGAGTTTGGGAAATAAATGATGGTGATAGTTACACTATAGGGTGAACATACTTAATGCCGAACTGTATAACCTACAAAGAGTTAAAATGGTAATTTCTATGTTGTCTGTATTTTACCACCCAAAAAAAGTGCCTTCCCGGTAGTCTCGTTGCGAGGGCTGAATGGATCAACATCGGCAGAGCCGCGGGCAGTGCCTGGCGAGGAGCAGCGTGTTACCATCGTTGATGTCGCTATCGTTGGCTTTAGTCCCCGGAACCAGTGGCTGAGTCTTGACAAACTCGGGACCTACAAGTAGGACTGAATGAGGGAGAGCAGATGAGGAACCTCCCAGTGAGATATGAGTGGATTCTAACCTGACAGAAAAGGAGAAGGGCCACAGGGCCCAGGGAGACCTGAGTGCCCAAAGCATCCCAGGACAAAAAAGAGAAGGACCTAGAAGGAACCAACAGAGAAGAGAATCTTCAGGGGCTCGTATGAAAGAGGGCCACAGCAGG
Organism: Prionailurus bengalensis; assembly: GCF_016509475.1. NCBI lineage: Eukaryota > Metazoa > Chordata > Mammalia > Carnivora > Felidae > Prionailurus > Prionailurus bengalensis. The sequence continues at coordinate 116,216,410 of NC_057355.1, read as the reverse complement.
CTTGCCCGAAAAACCACAGAGTGCCCTGTTAGAATTGGAATGTCAGATAAACGATGAATCATTTTTTTGTAGTAAGTGTGTCCCAAATACCACATAACCCTGATTTATTGCGTGGGACATACTTATGCTAAAAATGTATTCACTGTTGGTCTGAAATTCAAATTCAATTAGGTGTCCTGTATTTTCATCTGCCAAATCTAGCAACCCTCTGCCAGAGGCATGGCTCAGCCTTCAGTCTTTATACTAAGTCGCTTTTAAGATGATTATAGATTCTAGAGTATCCTGGTAGCTAAAAATCTGGTCAGGACAACTGTTGGGGAGCAGAGGATGGGACAGGATTCTTTGCTTTGCAAATTTATTCTTTCACAGTTGAGGTCCTCGAAATAGCAAGCTCCCTTAACTGTCTTAACATAGAAATTAATTTTTAAAACTTACATTTGCAGGCCCACTTTTGAAGGAGCCCACCCAGCAAGCCACAGTCCCAAAAAGCTGTGGTTCTGGCTTCTGAGAGCCGGAGAGGCGGGTAAGCCATACGAAGGCCCACTGCAGACAGAGGTCCGGTTGATAAAAAGCCAAATCACCACCATCCTGCACCCAGAGGGTCTGGTCTTTCCCCCAGGCCTGGCTGAGCCCCAGCACCTCCTGCCCAGGCTGCCGTGGCCATTTGCATAAAGCGCAGTCGAAGATTCCTCTGAAAGCAGAGACCTAAAAAGGGCTTTGTCTCTGGAAAAACCAAACACGATTCTCCCGCCTCAGCCCTAAACTGATTAAAAGCTGGAGTCATTCGTTTTGTTTTGAGAAGTGCCAGGGTTTTATGCTCGAGGTACCCCCTTCCCTCCTCAGTATTTCCAGCTGCTGAGGCATATCCGTGTGACAGACCACACACCAGCAGGCCCAGCGGTGCAGAGGCCTGGCGGAGATTAAACCCCAGGCTCAAGGGAGGGCCCCCTGTGCAGGAGGGGAGCTGAGCCCTGAGAGCGGAGTTCAAGGAGAGAACCCTCCTTGCCCACCTGGATCCCCCTTCACCCCAGCCATGCCTCTGGTCCTTCCCGCAGTCACACAAGAGAGGGGTCAAAGGCAAGTCCACGGGAAAAGATCAGCACTGTACTGAACGTGGCCCAACATGCCTTCCGCCATCTTGACTTTCTCTTTGAACTTAACCAGATTTATTTACTCCACGTCGAACTTCACTGGGCAAGATGTCCAAGGGCAGAGGGGGAGGAGGAACCACAAGGAGACACAGTCTGGGTTTTCATCCCAGCTCCAGCAGGTGATGGGGGACCCGGGGCCCTTTGCCAGAGCGTGGCCATGCTTTCCAGCCGGAGGCTATAACCGGGACGAAAACCAGATAAAACGTGCGATCTGAAAGCATGTGTTTGCTCCCTTGTTTATTTTCTGTGTCACCCAGCAGAATTCATTAGCTCTGGGCTGGAGACACACTAGCTAGAACAGAGCCAGGCACCAAGCTGGGGCTCCATAAGTAGTTCTGGTCGAATGAATAAAGAACGGCAGGTGCACTGATCAAGGAAGGGAGTGCAGGGCACGAGAGCTGCCCTTCCCACCTGAGCAAACCTTCTCTCTTCCCTGTGACGTTTTCTTGGGATCAGAAGGGGATCTTTCTGACTGCTCAGGGCTCCTGAGCAATATTTCTCACACCAAGTCCCGAAGCAAATGGCAGTCAAGTACGTGGTATTGGGTGCTCGTATCTTACCCCTCTCTCCTTTGCCTTTGGAGCCGTGTCGTCATCAGCAGCGTCAAGGCAGGGCGTGGGGGACACGGCAGGGGTGTCCTTTCTGAGACCCCAGCAGGCAGCCTTTGGTGACCACCCCCCTCCTTCTGACCCTAGCTGCCAAGTGCCCTACCCGGAGAATGGGGTTACGTGGGGTTAAAGGAAATGAAAACAGGGCAGAAGGTACTTGAGGGAGGAGGCCAGAGAAACAGGCCTGGGCCCTGAGTCTCCTGGAGACAGAAGAGGCTTCCCATCCCCCCCTGGGGACTATTGGTGCTTTCCCTGCCCCTGCTTCTTCCTCCCCGCCTCCCCGTCCCCACCCCCACCCAACGCTGTAATGAAAAATTCATGTTCAAAGCCTCACATGTGATCTGATTTTCAACACTTTAATTGCATTTAATAGGAGCAGGGAGTGTAATGCGCCCGTGGCCCTTTCTCCCCAGGGTGCTCCTCACCACCCCTTCCACTCACCCCTTCTCCTTCTCCTTCCGACTCTTCAGAGACTCACTTTGCCTCTCCTCTCCCCTTCTCTGTGCTCTCTTCCCACCCGTTACTCCCCTTCTCCCTCCCTGCCAGCTCTTCCTCTCTCTCGGGGCCCAGCACTTTCGGAGCTCCAATTACAATTAATTTTCTCTTCCTTCCCCAACTGCTGGAAGAGCAACCTCATCACTTACAACCCCGATGATCGGAATATTACCAAATACCTGGTGAACGAGACGTTTCTCAAGAAACTCCACTTTATCAGTTTCTAGAATATACACTACCTACTAAGAGACTTACAGGGTTCACACCCACAATCTTTAATAGATGTGAATTAAGTATAATTAGTCTATTGGTTATTAGTGTGCAAGCGTTGCCCTTTAAGGCCCTCCTTCTTGAGGTGACTGACATTTCCTGGACACAGTCTGGGCCTCGGCACTGCCACCCCATTTTTTTTTTCCACAGATACAGCTAAACTACAGAGGAAAAGAAAACAATCTAAGCTGTTTCCATGATGCATAGTAAATGGCTGGCAAGTGCCATATCTATATCCTTAGCAACAACAACAAAATCCCATACAGCTAAAAAGTTCTGGACACCGGCTTCCCAGCACCTGTGCCTCAGGACTAGCTCCCAGGAAGACCCGGAAAACATGCCTTTGGTCCTCTGCCCTCCCTTGCTTCATCTACACAACCAGAAGGGCATGGGCGGGCTCTTAACTTTTTATATTGAATGCCTCTATCGGTAAAAACATTATAAGTATGCACCCCCACTATATATATTTATGTATCTAGTTATATGGCTTCAATTGATCACTCGCTAATACTTGAAGGCAAAATATTTACTTAGGACAAGACTCTCCCTGAGAGTTGCTAGCAATTCATATTTTAAGTAGACTCCAAGAGAATCTCCGTTTGCTTTCGTCACTGATTTCTTGCCAGATCATTGTTTTCACCTTGTAATGTGGCCGGCTGAAAAGTACAACCCATAAGAAAAGTGAGAGAAGTATCAGTTCGGCCACTGTTACTGCTTTTGCTTGAAAAACAATATTCGATTACTTTAGGGTATGTTATCAATACTATCGTGAAAACTCAGTTTTTTGCCGGAATCTTTCGGCTTCCTGATTACCTTGTGAGGGTAGGTATTAGTTAAACAGCACGGTTTATAAATTATTGTCAACAGGCACAAACAGTGCAAGGCATCACAGCCCAGGTTTTGTTTAACCAGCCCCATTTCTCCTGCCGGGAGAGGGGAGGAGAGCTCCTGTTGATTTGCAGAAGGTATCCACGCAGGTGGAGCAACACTGGGCTTTCCCCTAGGACCTTCTTTTTTTTTTTTTTTTTTTTTTTTAATTTTTTTTTTCAACGTTTATTTATTTTTGGGACAGAGAGAGCCAGAGCATGAACGGGGGAGGGGCAGAGAGAGAGGGAGACACAGAATCAGAAACAGGCTCCAGGCTCTGAGCCATCAGCCCAGAGCCTGACTCGGGGCTCGAACTCACGGACCGCGAGATCGTGACCTGGCTGAAGTCGGATGCTTAACCGACAGCGCCACCCAGACGCCCCTCCCCTAGGACCTTCTAACCAGCTATGCTTCTACAGAGAGTAAGTGACTTGACCTGGGTCACAATGCTACCACATGGCAAAACTAGACTTTGAAGGTGAGATCTAGATAATTCCGAAACCCACATTGTTTCCAACTCCCCAAAAGCGGGGGATGACTAGGGTTTCTATGTGTATCATGTGTTTCCATGTGCACATATAAATGTAATATAATCATACAATATAGTTGAGTACGGGGGGAATGGGTAGATAAATGCTGACATTTATCGCAGAAAAAGTCAGTATGGACTGACGGTTCGAGAGCCCCCAGAACAAGCAATCTCCTTCGTCCGCATCTATGAACAGCTCTTGGTGGCTGGTAAGAGAACGAGGGTGTGCCCATTTAACAACCTCCTGGGGAAACTGAAAAACAAGACTCAGATTTGTTCCTGACTCGTCTGTTTGGCCTCTTTGAAGGGATGGCATTGACTCTGGCCTCGGACAGAAATCTGTTCCCGTTTGAATACGAATCAGATTCCTTGCCAAGGTGATAATGACCCACATACCATTTGGGGACCTTCTGCGCCAGCTGTTCAAGCTCAAGAGAATGAACTCTGTGAGAAATCCGTGGTCCTGCATCTACATGACTATGCCATTGGCAACCAGTGCAAGTTTTAGGAGTAAGAGAGCAAAGGAATAAAGAGCGGCAACAGGGGGCTTGGCTTACCACCCTTGAGTGTGATTGGCTGGAGAGAGAATTTCAAAATAAAAGACCCCGTTCCCTTTTGTCCCTTCTGCCCACGGTATCGCCATGTCTCCGGCAGCCCCACCCTCAGTGATGGGGGATCTCGGCCCCAAAATAATAAAGATGATGACAACCATGATGACAATGGTGCACCATTTGTCCTACATACACTTTGTGCCAAGAATTGTCCTAAACACGTCTCAAACATCTCAAATCACCCCACGGTCTTTGAGGTAGCACCCATTATTATCTTGGGATGAGGAAAGGGAGATTCAGAAGCGCTGAGCAATTATCCCAAGTTCACATCGCTATTGAGGGGTGGAGCCAAGATTTGAATCCAGAGTCATCTGGCTCCAAAGACCATGATTCTAACCTCTGCTCTAGGAACCCCAGGTCAGGACCCAAAGAGAGAAGGGCCACCCTCTTACAGTGCATTTATTATGAAGTAACTCGACCCCACAAATATTTAGGGCCAGGTATTCTCTTCCTGTGAGGTGATCAGTCACTACCTCATCCATTCACTCAGTAAATACTAACTGAGCATCTATTATATGTCAGGCGCTATTCTAAGTGCTATGGATACAGCAGTGAACAAAACAAATGAGTTCCTATTCTCATAAAACTCAAGATGTGATAACAGAAGATAGGTAACACACAAATCAACTGATACGTTATATGTCAGGGACTGATAGCACCATAAGGAAGACAAAGCAGGTAAGGGACACAGAGAGTGGTGGGCGGGGGGTGTTGCTATTTTGGATAGGGTGCTGGAAGAAGACCACCCCAATGGGTGACGTTGGAGCAGGGATCTGAAGGAGGGAGGGACTGAGCCCTGCAGAGATCTGCCGAGAAGTGCATTCTAGGCAGAGGGAAGAACAAAGACCTGCAGGTGGGCGGTGAGCGCATGCCCATTTGGCCTGCTTTCGGGTTTGCTAATTTGCAGGACTACATTATCCAAATAAGGATTCAAAAAGTCCTTCTCCTAACTGGTTGAGGAAGGAAAAGGAAGCAACTCCTGTTGCTTATCCGAGCTTACTTATCCTTACAATGGCTCTGAAAAGTCAATGTATCCAAGTTGTGATCTGCTGGCTCCAAAGCCTATGTCCTTTCCACTGTACCACATAGAAGTGAACCACATGACTTCAGCCTGATATAATTCCTTCCTTATTGAGCACTCAGAGCACCTGGAAACCAGAACTTCAGGTCTTCATCCACCATCTGACATTAGCTGAGACCCTCCTGCGTGCCAGGCTCAGGCCGGGCACTGAGGACACAGCCAGGAGCAAGATAGACACGGCCCCTCCTCCAAGGGTGGTTCTCACCGACCACTCAGCAGGGCCACTTCTAAGACAACAGCAGTGTGTGTGACACACTCTCACCCACCCCCCCAGCCCTAAGCCAGGACCCCAGAGGAATTCCCCCCATCCTAGCTCTGGCAGAGGGGAAATGAGTTCTGAGTCTCTGGTCCTCAGCCAACTTTGAGCTGGCACCTGGGGCTCAGCCTCTTCTACCTGCCCCCACTCACCCTCCACCCTGCTCGGTGAAGTCCTTCTGGGTAACAGAGAGCCAGTTTTCAGGTAGCACTCCCCAAGTCTTGTCCACTGACCGAGGTAGACTGAAGGATGTAACTAAGAACCTATTGCTTCCCGGGGAATGGAATCCGAGAGACTCCCTAGGGTGGGCCAAGCCATTAGAAGAGTCCAAGATGGGTTTGCGGATTCAGACAAAAGTCTAGCCAGCTCTCATGTGATCCAAACAATATGCCTGACAATGAGCCCACCACACCCCCTGCCTCAAAGGGAATTAAACTCCATCAAGTGTCGCCAGGAACCCGTCTCTCAAGCTATCTCATAGTGGGACATAACTTCTAAACCCAGTGCTTCAACGAATGGATCCAGGGACAGCCAGCAGATGAGACACGAGTCCGATTGGGGGCTGTCAAAGCTTATTCAGAAATGGGCCTGTCAGCGCACTGCTCTCCTCCATCCGGAAAAACTGAACGGGGCGGTTGGCAAATCAGCCTTGGAGGGATTGGCTGAGTGGAGGAGTGTTAAGTTGTAGCTGCAATCCACCTCCCCCAACCTCAAGGGCTTTGCCCTCGGTGTCAACAAATATGCAACCAATTAATGTAATTGCAGAGTTATTTATGGTGCCCAGCAAAGTGCAGCTGGGTCCTAAAAGACAAGGGTGGAAGCAGAGAAAAAAAAAAAAAACTCACTCTCAGTGTTTGGTGTGCGGTTTTGTTGGTTGGATTTTTTTTTTCCTTTTCTTTCAGATGTTTTAGTCGACTTGTGGTATCCATGTGTCTGGTGGTCATGGCCCCTTCCAGTCTGTTTGCAGGTGTTCCTGCCTGGGGGGAGGAAGAGGGGGGCAAACTGGGGGGAAAGCTAAAGGTCTTCAGATTTCAAACTGTGACCCTGACATAGAAAACTTTTTTCAAGGTTCCCCACTCTGACTGCACCCCCGTCTTAATCCTCCCCGTTGACCCTTTCCGTAACAACCACCACCAAAAATTGCACGTAGAGACCATTTTTTTTTTTCTTTCTATAGCTCTGTTATGTGATTGTTTGGAATGACAGCTGTGTTGCCATTCAGCGCCCCACACAAGACAGGTTTTAATTAGAGTTATTGAGGGGGTTGAATTGGCACAATTAGGGCCAGCATTAATGGGGTCTCCATGTGTTCTTTTGAACACTTTGGCCCCGTTTTTTGTCCCAGGGCGGGAGGGGGGTTGCAGCTGACGAAGTTGGAGGGTGCAAATTATCTCAGCAAAAGGAGGGCAAGTGTGAACCACCCAGGGGAAGGGGCGTGCAGAGAAAAGAAGCGTTTACACATGGTAGAGACATACACACATGTTCACACATGCTTACTTTCATGTCTTCTATTTTTAAAAAAAAATTTTTTTTTCAACATTTATTTATTTTGGGACAGAGAGAGACAGAGCATGAACGGGGGAGGGGCAGAGAGAGAGGGAGACACAGAATCGGAAACAGGCTCCAGGTTCCGAGCCGTCAGCCCAGAGCCCGACGCGGGGCTCGAACTCGCGGACCGCGAGATCGTGACCTGGCTGAAGTCGGACGCTTAACCGACTGCGCCACCCAGGCGCCCCACATGTCTTCTATTTTTGACATGGTCCTTTCAGAAGAAAGTGGTGGCCACCAAATATGCATCACTGGGGACATAAAAGGACGCAGAGGAGATGTGATTCGTACACCAAACTAAACTAAGTCTGTGTGTGTGAGTGCGTGCGTTGCACGTACATGTTTTACACTCACCCCAAACGCTTGTGGGCATATTAGAGAAAGAACAAGATACAAAGACAAAATTCAATGATCAAAAGTCCTAACGCTTCATTATCTGAAATGTTGATCGCCCTTTACTATCCCCATTCCCCATTTCCTTTCTCTCCAGATGTTTATTCTTCTAACTCCTCCAAACCTTACCCTCTACGGTCTCTTGACAGGGCTCAGTCAAAAAGGAAAAGCCCCAACCCCAAGTCTCTGAGCCTCCCTCTTGTGAGCTGCAGCCCCAGGAGGGTGCTGGGGGCAAGCCTAAAGCCTGTAGGCCCTCATGTCTCTGACTTCCCTGTAACCCTGACACTCTTCCCAGAGGGGCCTTTTATAAATGGCATTTCCAATAAAAAGTCAATGCAGCTGACTGGGTAGTAGGAAGGTCAGACTTAGGAAGACAAATATGATGCCATCCAGTCATTAATCAACTCCGTCTAATGAGAAGGAGGCAGTTGAACTGAAACAGGCCGCAGATCAGTGTGGCCCCTGAGCCTGGGGTTGGCTTTTGAGAGACCTGAGTAGCTCTGGGGACAGGGGAGTTGAGCCATTTGGTAAGTTAAAGCAGCTGCACGCCAGAGCCGGACACGGAGGGGGAGGAAGGATCACACACGCCATTCCCGGGTTGCAGCTAAAAAGGTTGTGAGGCACTTACGAAAATCAGGGTAAAGCCCCTTCCCATCACTGTGGGCCACCAGTGGCGCCAGTAGCTGCAACAAGGTCCCTTTATTTCACAAGGAGGCTCAGGCTCTATTCTGTATGGGTGACATCACCTTTTCTCATTCTGCCTTCACTGGGTGCGTTCCCTCATGTTTTAGCTCTTCTAGTGGCCAAGGCTACTCTTGCTCTCTGGCAGCGTGACTGGAAGGAAGAAGGTTGGCTCCCCCTCCGTGGGACAGTCTTGGCAGAAAGAAATGGGGGAGAGCAGTTAAGGGGGCTGAGGACCACTCCAGACAGACAAATACGCAATTCAAAATGCCTCCGGCACTCAGTGTGACTTTGGGCTCTGGGGTCCAGACAATGTGGTCTGATTAATCTGATCTGATTAATCCAACTCTGATTAATCCAACTCTTTTGCCTTCTGCCATACCCTCTACAAACCACAGGGCCAACCTTTATGAAAATCGGGATCCCACGTTGCTGACCAGATGGGTTTCCCCAATTTTCATCCTCAGATGAAATACTGAGCTGAAGGGAAACCACCCCGCCAGCACAGGAAGCATGTCAAGATGGCTTTGCTTTCCAATGGGTTCTTAACAGGGAGGAAGTGCCTCCCAGGGCGCATTTGGCGACGTCCGGAGATATGTTGGGTTGCCACAACTGGAAGGGGGGTAATGCTGGCATCTAGAAGGTGAGGGTCATGGAGGCCGCCATTTTGCAACACGCTGGACAGCACCCCCAGCAAGAGTTCTCAAGGCCAAAATGTCAATAGTGTCCACGTTGGGAAACCCTGCTTCTGCCTGTACCTAGCTGTGCAATTTAGCAAACCCATAACCTCTCTAAACCTTGGTTTCCACACCTGTAAAATCTCACTCCTAGACAGAGCATTGCAGGGGAGCAAGAAATACCATGCTCTCCTCCCCCTGCCCAACTTAGAAAGAATGTTCTGGGCTATCTTTATGAGAACCACTAAAAGAATGTGGCATTTGGTAATCACTAACGGGGTCTTCCCGCCCTGAAACTTTTACACTTGCAGTGGTCACCTGCCCCCTTCCCGGAGTGTATTTCTCCCTCAGAAACTGAAGGCGGGGCGCCCCAGCCCTTTGGGACACACCTTCGGGACACCTTACATTCAGAGCCAACAGAGTCAACGCAACACCGGGGAGGGAGGGATTCTGCAGGCGCAGGCTGCGCTGTGGTCCCCAGCTGCGCCCCCAGAGACCGACCGATGTGGGGGGGGGGGGGCTCATTTCCGGTGGAAGTGGACTTCAGGAGCTCAGCCTTTTCTTTTGAACCACACGGCGGCCCAACGTCAATTAGCCTAGGCCTGAAAAATGAGAGCCCTCTCCGCTTTCCGCGGGGAGGGTAGGGCGCCCCCGGCCCGGCCCGGCCCCGGGGTTGCTGCCCTGTTCCCCCTATTGTGCCGCCAACAAGAGCGTTTCATTGAAAAGAGCGGAGTGCATCTAATGCAGTTATCCGTGTCCGCCCCATCGGGCCGTGGGCTGGGGGTGAGGGCGCAGCTGCCGCAGCCTCACACGCCCGCAACAAAGGACAGCGCCCGTGGAGAATGGGCTCCCCTTTGAAAGGCTCATCTGGTTTCCATTTTTGAAAGGTCCCCAATCTTCGCTTCCACCCAGCCCCCACCCACCTTCACCCCTCTCCTCCCCCCACCCTCCTCGGTGCTCTGGCTGGGCCCCTTGGAGGGGGCGCCCCACGCTCCCCCGCGCGGCAGCTCCCCTGGAGGCGTGGGCTTCACCCCGCTTTGGGCAGCGCCTTCGGCCAGCCTGAACCACCTGGCCAGGCCTGAGCCTCAGTTTCCCCACGGTGAAAATGCCCTGGTTGGAGACCACCTCGTTGGCTTGCAGCTCCAGTGGTCCGTGAGTCACTGAACTGATTTGCAAATTACGCGGCAAGTACACAATAGTGTAATTAAGAAGTTTTGAATTGCCCTAAAATTTCACAGCCTGGGACAACCACTACCCACGTTCCAGAGTGTATTCTTCTAGTCTTTTTCTAAGTATATAAAACTGTCATTGTTGGTCGGGATCATGTTGTGTCAACAGTTTTATCTCCTGCTTTGGCTTTATCTGGAGCACTTTCCTATGGAAGTCTGAAAATATTTTTAAGCATATACACACAGTTAAGGGCTTGTATCCTAATTGATTTCACTGGTTCCCCCAGTGTCAGACATGTGTGCTGTCTTCCTGTTTGCTTGGGGTTTCTTGTTTTGGTTTGTTTTCACTCTTATAAATTACAAGGTGATTTTTTTTCTTTAATAGAATCCTCCAGTGGCTTCCCCAGTTGACCCCTGGGACTAAACTATAAATCAAAGGTGCGAGGCAGGCACTTCCACCTCTTCCTAGGGCTGGCACGGAGGGGAAAGGTCATCCCCGGCCTCCTCCTCCCCTCCCTGACACGTCCAGGCACCTGCAAGTTGGAAATTCACATGTGAATCATGGCCCCTGTAAATCATGGCCTCCGGCAACTTGTATAAACCTCACAGTCTTCCGTGCGGTGAAGATACAATCACATCCCCTCGGAGGGCTATTGTGAGCACTGAGTGAAACAAGATCTGCACGGTATTAGCCGATGCCTGGCACTCGGCAGTCCCCCTGGTTAACTGAGGCCAAAGGCTTGGTGCAGCTCAGGCCTGCCAGGCTGGTGGGGACTGGAAGGCGAGTGTGAGCAGAGCTCTCAAACCGGGCCCTCAGAGCAGAGCGTGTGGCTAGGGCACAGCTGCCTGGCTCTCCCATTTACTGTGTGACCTCAGGCAAGTTTCCTGACCCTTCCATGGCTTGGTCTCCCCACCAAAAAGTGGGGAAGTGTGAGAATTAAATGAAGTAATACGGTAAACGTCCATGACACCTCACATCTATCAGAACGGCTATCATCAAAATGATGAGATCAGTGCTTGGCAAGGCTGTAGAGAAGAGGGAGCCATCAGGTTCTGTTGGTGGGTACATAAACCAGTGTAGCCACCATGGAAAACAATATGAAAGGCTCCCCAAAAACTTAAAAATATGATCCACATCTGGATATATATCCAAAGGAAACAGAATCACTATCTCAAAAAAAGTATCTGTGTCCCATGATCATTGCAGTATTATTTACACTAGCCAAGACTTGGAAACAACCTACGTGCCCACCAATGGATAAAGAAGGTAGATAGACAGACAGACAGACAGATACACACACACACACACACACACACACACACACACACTGGAACATTTTTCAGCCAGAAAAAAGAAATTCTGACATCATGCATGGACTTTGAGGGCACCATGCTAAGTGAAATAAGTCAGAGAAAGGCAAATACTGTATGAGTTCGCTTATATGTGGAATCTAAAAAACAAAACAAAACAAAACAAAACTCCAAACTCATAGATACAGAGAACAGACTGGCGGTTGCCAGCAGCAGGCAGGAGGAGAGGGGTGTGGTTTAAAAGCTGAAAGGTGGTCAGGGGCGCCTGGGTGGCTCAGTCGGTAAAGCGTCCGACTTCAGCTCAGGTCACAATCTCACGGTCCGTGAGTTCGAGCCCCACGTCGGGCTCTGGGCTGATGGCTCAGAGCCTGGAGCCTGCTTCCGATTCTGTGTCTCCCTCTCTCTCTGCCCCTCCCCCGTTCATGCTCTGTCTCTCTCTGTCCCAAAAATAAATAAACATTAAAAAAATTAAAAAAAAATACAAGCTGAAAGGTGGTCAAAAGCTGAGAACTTTCACTTACAAATAAGTTCTGGGAATGTTAGGTACAGCATGGTGGCTATTGTTATCGATGCTGTATTGTAGCTGTATTGAAACTTGTTAAGAGAGTAAATCTTAAAAGTTCTCAACACAGGGAAAAACTTGTCAGTATGTGGATTTGTGGTGATCATTTTGCAATCCGCACATATATCAAATCGTTACGTTGTATACCTCAGTCTACCACCGTGTTATATATCATTTATATCTCAAAACGAGTGGGAAGTACATAAAATCGTGTCTGGCACACAGTAAGTGTTCAATAAATGTAACTGTCATCATTTGGACCTACCTGCCCTCCTTGTGAAGAGTAAGGCCAGCCTCCCCCAAGGACTAGTTTTCTCTTTTGTCTCCCCAGATAGCCCCTTCTAGACTCTTATCAACACAGGCTCCTGCCTTCAACCTCAGGCCCAGCTCCGTCTTGAGGACCCCAAGACCCTAGAAAGCTGGGCCCCAATGAGATGCTGGTCCTCAACAAAGAGCCCAGGCCCACAGATATCCTCACAGAGTGCCCATGCCCCATCCACACCCTGGCCTCTACTTCTGGGATTTGGCCTTCCCGCCGGCTCAGAGAAGGGGACAGATTGGGAGTGAGGAGGGTGCCTTACCGTGACCTTGAATCTCCTCTCTTGCCCTCTCAGGACTTTCTGTTCATCTGTCCAGATAAGAGTGACATCAGTAGCAGCCACCGTTGACTGAGTGCCCGCTAGGTGTCAGACCCGTAGCTCATTTAATCCTCATAGAACCCTTGCAAAGTGTTATGATGGCATCCATGAACTATCAGCCCCCTGAACGATGAAGTATGGAAACAGGGCTCAGAATGGTTGAGCAACTTGCCCCAAGTGGTGGAGCAGAGGTTTGACTCATGAGAGTCTGGCCACAAAATCCTACTCTTCCCCAAACACCACACGGCTCAAGTTCCCTCATCAGTGAGGCTGGAGCTAGAGTCCCTTGCCTGCAGTCCATGCCCTGAGGAACCTAAAAACGGGATGGCATTTGGGATAGGGTTGCCAGATTTAGCAAATAAAGATACAGGACCTCCAGTTAGCTTTGAATTTCAGATAAACAATGATTTTTTTTTTTTTAGTGTAAGTATATCCCCATGCAGTACTTGGGATATACTTAGACAAAAGTCTTTCATTATTTATCTGAAGTTAGCTAGGTGTCCTATATTTTATCTGGCAGCCCTCCTTCTTATGAGCTTCCTTTACGCTCCCCAGCAGCTGGCTTAGCAGACGAGAAGCACAGTCTTGGCCTCTGGATCAAATCACAATGGTGTGATGTTATTTAATCCCTTCTCACCTCTGTGCCACTTTTAGAACCCAGAGATGACATGACTTGTCTAAGACCACAAGGCTGGAACTTGAACCACACACAGCCCCAGTCTGCTGAGCCTCCTGATATTATTACAATGTTCAGCGAACTGTTTGCCACAGCCCAAAGGAAGATCTGTGCTTTCCAGTGTAAAATTGTCACGTAAGCTGCACTGACATCAGAAACGTGTGAGATTTTCAACCAGTAATGCGACCCAAGGACTCTCTCTCTCCTCTTTTGAAATTTTTAAAGAATCTTTTGTTTACAAGTGACGGACACCCTGATCTAAGCTAAGAAGGACTGGATGGCTCTTGTCACTGAAAAGTGCAGGTGACCGAAGTGATGGGAGCCAACTGACAGATCTCCCCCCGATGCCCAAAGTTGGAATTTTTTGAGCAACAAAATACTGCTGGCTTATGTCCCAGGTATAAAAAAAAAATACACAGGAGCCCATATTTATATACATAAATGATTGAATAAATAAATCAGAGAGAAGAGACAAATCTCGCATGCAGAAGAATTCCAAATAATTTATGTACTACTCTATCCTCAAAGGGAAGAAACATAAATCCCCACTCCTTAAGCATGAGCTACACATGCTGACTCCCTTCCAAAAAGTACAGCGTGGAAAGGGAGATTAAAAAGTAACTTTATGGGGCGCTGGGGTGGCTCAGTCGGTTGAGCATCCGACTCTTGATGTCGGCTCACGTCATGATCTCACGGTCGTGAGACAGAGCCCCATGCTGGGCTCCACACTGCGCGTAGAGCCTGCTTTAGATTCTGTTTCTCCCCTGCCCCTCTCCTGCTCATGCCCTCTCTTTCTCGCTCGCTCTAAAAAAAAAGAAAGTTAACTTTACAATGGACAAAGCTGACCAACCCTACCTCAGCTGGGTGATTAACAGTGGTAAGTCATGTCAACAGTGTGTACCTTTGATACATTGTGATGGGAAGGCGCTTTACTTCTGCGGTCTTCCGCTGAAACATATAACCGCAGTCTAATTATGAGAAAAACATTAGACAAACCCCGAGTGAGGGGCATTTTACAAAATACCTGACCAGTATTTAATAAGGAAAACTGGGTTTGGGGTCTATGGGAACTCTCTATACTATTTTCATAATTTTTCTATAAATCGAAAACTACTCTAAATTTAAAAGGTTTCCAGAAAGAAAGAAAGAAAGAAAGAAAGAAAGAAAGAAAGAGAAAGAGAGAGAGAAAGAAAAAGAAAGAAAGAGAGAAAGAAAGAGAAAGAAAGAAAGAAAGAAAGAAAGAAAGAAAGAAAGAAAGAAAGAAAGAAAGAAAGAAAAGAAGAGACTTCAGGCATGGCTGCACTTGGAATTCAAATAACAGCCTCATCTTCTGACTCTGCCTTCCTTCCTATTGGCTTCGCGCTCCGTGTGACAGCAATATGGCGGCACCACCCCCACCATGATGTCCTCTCAGATTAGAGTTCAGCAAAAAGGAGCAGCCGCTCCCGTCCCAGAAGCCCGGTACATCTCTTTGTACCTTGCTGCGTCTGGCTGAGCCACAGGGTTCAATTACTGGGGCTGGAGGAAGGAGAAACCCTGACTGGCTTGGGCTGGGCTTCAGCTCTGAGTGGGGGGCTGACTGTGGAGGAGAGATATAGGCAGCAAAAACTTGGGAGCCGTTACCTACAGGAGGTGAATGGATGTTTGAAGGTCAAAAATCATCAATGTCCAGTGTCCCCTTCTGCTCAAATGTCCCTATATGAAACGATGATGATGACTCTTCCTTTAATATCCCCACTTGCCAAAATGGTTAACTACTCTGTCTCTGTCCGTCCATTTTTTCTATCCGATTCAAGAAATCCCAACATGGAGGAACCACTGTTCAAGTCTGACCTATAGAGTTAAAGCGTCTCAGGTGAAAGAGTGGGACAATGAATTTCTGGGCCATCCTGACCTCTTCTTTCTTAGGACTTCATCTTGAGAACCTAAGGAACTGAGGTGACAGCCTGTACCGGGGCCAATGAAGCATAAAAGCCAGACAGCTCCCCCCAAAAGAGCCCTCCTTGGGCCGAAACAGGAAAGTGTGGGAAACCCCTGGTTGTCATAATAATACTTAGTGATGCTTACGATGAGCCAGCACGCCCCTAAGCAAGTACGTGCAGGGATTTCTGTGATCTTCCTAATAGTGCCGTGTGCAGCAGGTACTATTATCCCCCTCTTACAGGTGGGGAAACTAAGGCAGAGAGCACTTAAGTAAATTTGCCCAAAGTCACACAGCTGACAGTTGATCTGATCCCAGGCTCTGGCTCCAGCACCATGACACTAGAAACCATGATTTTAAAACTAAAATGGAAGAATGGCCCCCCAATATAGATAGTTACCATTGTCCTTCCTTTGGTTGGAGAGTCACTGGCGTTTCTAACCTCATTTCTGTTACCTGGCTTTGCAGGAGAAAGAATAATCTCTCTCTCTCTCTCTCTCTCTCTCTCTCTCTCTCTCTCTCTCTCTCTCTGTGTCTCAAAAAAAAAAAAAAGCAATAAAAACAAGAAGCAGGGAGATACTGAACAGGCTACCTGAAGAAAACATGGATTCAAGATTTTGAGTTCAATTCGAGTCTGTGCGTTGTTTTCCTTGGCTTATGCATGAGATACTTTAATGCCAACTTGATTTTTTTCCCCCTCTTCCGAGCCCAAAGCCAGTTCACACAACCAGTTTACCCCGCCTGCTCCCCACCTCCAGGCCGGACACCCAGCAGGTGTTTAGAAGGAGCTTGGCACTCCTGGGCAGAGCCCTGCCTGCTGGGGACTCAGCCTGGCCCAGCGCCCTCAGCTGAGACTAGATGTGGGGACCCTGCGTGCTGACCCTCCTTCAGCAAATGCACACGGGACTCTTTGTTGGCTCTCAGTTCCTCACTATTACCAACCTTGAATCCACGGTAACCATCAGAAGGAAAGCCATTCCAAATTCCACTCAGGCCGTCACACCCCGAAACCAACCAACCCTGAAGTCCTGGGAATTCATCTCCTCGAGGTCTCTCAATTCAGCCTTCCCCCAACTCCACTGCCTTGCCTGTCCCCACTCCTCACCTGGTTTTGTATGGCTCCTTCTTCAAACCTTCTACCAAGCCATCTCTCCACTCTCTAAGTCCTCACACTGTGGCCAGCACTGTCTAAAACCCAAAGCCCGTCAAGTACCAGGACAGGCATGCACCCCCACTGCCTACAGGATAAAGGCTGAACCCTTGGGATTTCTGAGGGCCCAAGTGAGTTCCAGGAATCATGGGAGAGACAAGAGAAATGGCGGACATTGCTTCTGTTCTCAGAGAGTCACAAAAAAACCTAGGAAGACAGAGAAACACAGGAAGCTGCCTGTGAGGCACACCCACAGGTTTGTATGAGCCCAGTGTTGAGCAGAGTGCCTGACACACAGTAAGCGCTCAATAAGTAGAATCTATAATAATAATAAGCAGCATTATCATTATCACAGGATGTTGTGTGCCAAACCCAAGCAGTGCTTGCTCTGAGTAGACCGGGCAGATGCTAGAAGCTGGCTGTGGCCCTGCAGAGAACTCACCCCTATCCTGTGCACTAGGGGCCTCCGTTTTTACATTTGCCAGGAAATGTACCTTTGCCATTTTACGTTGTTTTGGAAAAAAAGCTCTGGTATGCTCAGATGAAAGGTGTTGGAATGTCCGGGCTTCTCTGGGTCCGTCTCTCAGCATCTGTCCAATTCTTCACAACTACCGCCTTCCCACCCAAATCAGGCTGGACGTCCCACGCTGCTTCAGGGGACTCCGCAGGAACATGTCTGGGCCCTCAGACCCTAGGACCCAAAGACCACGAGGAGCGGTCTCCAGCAGCCTGGAGCAGTGGACCGCAGCCCCCAGCCCTGACCCAAGTCCAACACCCCTAAGCTGTTATTGAAAGTCCAGCCTTGCCTTCCAGAGAGCCAGCGGACTGTCTGGGGGTCGGCCAGATGCAGGTGGTGCGCACACACACACACACGCACGCACGTGCACACCCTCCACAGTTCTCCCACGCCTCGGCCCCCCCACTCCATCTCCCACTTCTTCCCCTCTGCGCCCGACCGCTCGCTCTGTGCCAAACTCCAACACCCTCAACGGTTTCCCAACTGCTGCCACCAATCTGGTTCTGGGGAGCAGGTCAGCAGTGAAGGAGCGGCAGCTCGTGTGAAAACAGCCCCAGCTGGCCCCAGCCGCTCACACCTGCACCCTCCATTCATCCCCACTGTTTACACATTGTCATCCGCAATTAATGCTTTCCCAGGAACTGCAGCAGGCTGATTGCCTCACCGCCACACAGGGACCCCATTCTGAGCCCTTGTGTCTGTTAAATTGAGCATGGGGCCCTGTGATTAAATTAAGGTTTGTGGCTCTGCCACTCTGGCCCCCACTGCACCCTCCTCCCCCTCATGCTCCCCCCCCCATCCTCCTGCTCCTCCTTCTCTTGTCTCCCTCCCTCTCCTTCCGCTTTCTCTTCCCATTCATCACGGGGCCCTCTTTGCAACCCGATGGGGGGAGGTGGGCCAGGGGGAAATGGCCTGACCCCTGGACAGGGAGGAAGAGTGGACGTCTTCCATTTAAAGCCAGGATAAAAGGGATGTACGACCCTTGTGAGAGGGGGAGAGGAGACAGTGTGGAGCTAGAAAGAGGAGGGTGGTGTGGGGCCTTTGCTAAACTAATTAATCCATCCCTAGCATGACGGAGTGGTTAAGGGTACAGGCTCCAACGTAAGACAGACTGAATTTGGGTTCAATTCTTGGCTCTGCCGCTTTCTACCTTTGGGGTCTGATCCCAGTGTGGTGAATCTTGGCTTCTCTGAGCTGGGCAGGGGCATCAGAATGAGCAAGGAACCAGAGGGAGCCTATACCCTTGATACGATGTGAGGAGAATAGCATTTTGCCTCTGTGGTCTTCCTCCCAAAAGCCCATAAATGCAGTCTACTCGTGATAAAAAAACATCAGGCAAATCCCAAGCGAGGGACATTCTACAAAACAGCCGACCAGTTCTCAAAAACACGGGAAGTCTGAGACGCCGTCACAGCTAAGGGAAGCCTGAGGAGACGCACTGACTACAGGTAAGGTAGTATCCTAGACCCTCCTGGAACAGAAAAAGGACACGAGGGAAAAGCTGGGGGAAGTCTGAATACAATATTGACTTTAATTAATAATAATGTATTGATGTTGGTTTAATGATTAAAACGAATGTACCATACAAATGTCGTAGGATGTTGATAACAGAGAAACCAGGATGCATAGCCTATGGGAACTCTCTGTACCACCTTTGCAGTATTTCTGTAAACCTAAAACATTCTTAGAGGATAGTTTACGATTAAAAAGTGGGGATGATGAGGCGCCTGGGTGGCTCCGTCGGTTGAGCGTCCGACTTCAGCTCAGGTCATGACCTCGCAGTTTGTGAGTTCAAGCCCCGCATCGGGCTCTGTTCTGACAGCTCAGAGCCTGGAGCGTGCTTTGGATTCTGCGTCCCCCACTCTCTCTCTCTCTGCCCCTCCTCCACCTGTGCTCTTTCTCTCTCTCTCAAAAAATAAATTAAAAAAAAATTTTTTTAAGTGGGGGTAAGAGTGTAGCTTCTACGAAAATGGTGAGTGTAGCAGTTTTTAAACTTCTGTAAGTCCCCCCGAAACATATGGAATAACCAGCACAGCAAAGTCAAACACCCACAGAAAGCATTAGACAGGCTATCCCAAAACACCGCTAGGTAACCCCAAATTCCCCAAACTCACTGGAAATGCGCCAAGTCAATCTAAGGAAAGTAGCTACAATGGAGAGGGGCTTTGGCGTGACCCGACTCATGTCGCACCACAGTATGACAATGTCTGATGACGCTAGAGACGTCTGACTCCTATAAACTCTCAAAACTAACAAGCCACGGCCCCTTACCAGAGAAGGCCACACCCTGAAGGGAAAGTGCTGGAAATGTATGGACGTGGAACAGGGTTAGACAGTATTAATAAGAGCAAAGGACAGAAAATGTCAAAACAGGAGAGTGAGGCAGAAGAAACAGGCGTCAGGCCATCTTTTTTTTTAATTTTTTCATCATTTTGCAAAAACAACCAAAGTTCTAGGGCCGAGAAGAAACTCTCCTGACTCAACCGTGTCTCCAAAAAATACTCCATTCACTTAAAAAAGTAGTAACAGAAAAGGATCATTTGAACATCTAAGCAGTAAGACCAAATAAATCAGTTACAAAGGAAAGAAAATGAGGTTGTCATCGGACCTTCCAAAAGGAATTCTTTTTTTGCCAAAATACGACGAAATAACGTATTTAAGACACTCAGGAAAAGAAAATATGAGCCGTGGAGACTGTATCCAGCCAAACTGAACTTCAGGTACAAGGGCCACAGGTAAGCTTTCAGCAACATGCAAAAACTCGAGAATATTTTTTCCGTAATCCCTTCCTGAGGAATCTACAAAAAAATTAGTTTTAGAAAACAACAACAACAACAAAGTGACTGGAAAACATCTACATGGGCACTGGTGGTAAGTATCAAATATAAATTTACCTGTAAAATTAAGACCAGGTGCTGGTCATAAATGAGGCAACATAGGCTGTGATGCTTTACCTGCTCTGACAGGGTAAATAAATACAGTGTAACCACCACAAGTGGGGCAAGAAGGGAGAGTGTCTAGGGGAAGAAGAAGTATGCTGACTGCCTTGTAAGCGTTATCTGGGAATAAGAATATTTCGTCAAATACCGGCGGAAGAGGAGGGTATGGGGAGAGGAGGTTACCACCTAAGTTTAACATGGTTCATATTATGGGGGCACCTGGGTGGCTCAGTCGGTTAAGCGTCCGACTTTGGCTCAGGTCATGATCTCACCGATCCCGAGTTCAGGCCCCAAGCGGGGCTCTGTGCTGACAGCTCAGAGCCCGGAGCCTGTTTCAGATTCTGTGTCTCCCTCTCTCTCTCTCCGCCCCTCCCCTGCTAGCTTGCTCTCTCTCTCTCTCTCTCAAAAATAAATAAACATTAAAAACTTAAAAAACAAACAAACATGGTTCCTGTTATGGCATCAAAAGACAATCTGCCACCGCCAAAGTAGAGAGAGTGCTACATGCATGATATAAAGGTATGAAAATAAAGATAGCTGTTAGAACGAAAGTAAAACCTTCCTACGGCTTTTGCAAGGAAAAGTATGAACACACCAACAGATCATAGCATTTTTATGAACCGGCCTCGGAAGTCACATAGCACCATTTCCACCATACTCTACGGGCCATGGTAATTACAAAGGCCCACGCAGTTTCAAGCAAAGACACTTAGGCCTCATCTTTTGATGAAGGAGAAGGTTTTAGAAGAGCACGTGGGATGGGGAATAGTGTTGCAACCACCTTTGAAAATTGCTCTCCACCACAACCATTTACTGGGGTTGGGGAGGCTACCGGGAGAATGCTAGTGAGAATTTCATTTCAAAAGTTTAAAAACGAAGACAGGGGTGCCTGGGTGGCTCAGTTGGTTGAGCATCTGACTCTTGATTTCGGCTCAGATCATGAACTTACAGTTGGTGGGATAGAGCCCCCCTTCAGGCTCTGTGCTGATAGCGTGGGGCCTGCTTGAGATTCTCTCTCTTTCCCTCTCTCTCTCTGCCCGTCCCATCCCCGCTCGTGTATGCACTCTCTCTCTCTCAAAATAAATAAACATTTAAAATAATAGTAAAATAAAATAATAAATAAATAAGTAGGAAGACAAATGGAGGGGAAGGACAGAACACTGGCCTGCCAAGATCTCTGACAACCATACTTCCATGATATGAGGTAGTTGTGAATCTATTCCAGTTAAAATCATGATCAAGGGGTGCTTGGGTGGCTCATGTAGTTGAGTGTCCCACTCTTGATCTCAGTTCAGGTCTTGATCTCAGGGTCATGAGTTCAAGGCCCACACTGCGCATGGAGCCTACTTTAAAAACACAAAGTAAAATCACGCTCAAAAAGGTTCCCAGAATTTTCGTTGACTTACGTGTAGGTGGCGCTCTAAGACATAACATCAAGATGAGGGTACTATGCATCAGCGAGACCTCAGCACCTGGGTCCTGGATTCCAGTCCTCACCCTGAGGGATCATCTTGCTGCCCCGCAGGTCCCTATTGCTCGATTCTACTTTAAACCTTGTTTCAGTCTTATGTTCTATGACCTGCACTGTTGCGGTTGGTATTAATTTCCACACTATAGTAAGATCTTAGGCAAATTGTTGAATACTTAATCAACGCATTAAATCTTTCAGAAATTTCAATTTAAATGATCACTAAAGAACACACAATTGAGGAGCGCCCGGGTGGCTCAGTCGGTTGAGCGTCTGACTTTGGCTAGGGTTATGATCTCACGGTTCATGAGTTCGAGCCCCGCGTCAGGCTCTGTGCTGACAGCTCAGAGCCTGGAGCCTGCTGCAGACTCTGTGTCTCCCTCTCTCTCTGCCCCAACCCACTCACATTCCGTCTCTGTCACTCTCAAAAATAAATAAACATTAAAAACAAAAACCAAAAAGAACACACAATTGAAAGGGAGAAAAATGAGGGGATGGGAGAGGTCAGGCGGGAATGTGAAACCAGCAGGTAGAAGAGCCTTCGGCATGGACTCCGAGGTTGCCTGGGGGGAGGCGGGGGCAGGACCCAAAGGAGAATGGAACGGGCTGTCCAGGCATCATCTAGAATGTCTTCTAGATCAGTTTCCTGCCCTCACCCACTGCTGTTTAGATGCAAGTCTATAGTGCCATGGTACTGGAACACCAGCATCAGCTACTATCTCAGTCCATTTGGGCTATTACAACAGAAATCGGTGGCTTATAAACAACAGAAGTTTATTTCTCACAGTTCTGGAGGCCGGAAGTCAAAGATCATGGCAGTTCTGGTGACGGCACTCTTCCGGGGTGTGGAGTGCCACCAGCTCATTGTATCCTCACTTGGGGGAGAGCAGAGATGGAAGCAGCCTCCCTTATGACTCTTAACATAAAGGCACTAATCCCGTCCTAGGGGCTCCACCCTGATGACCTCATCTAATCCTAATCGCTTCCCAAAGTGACATTGAAAGAAACAAAGAAGGGCATTTTCTATTGATAAAGCCTGTAATTCACCATGGAGCTATAATGTCCTTAATATACAGCAGCCACTTTCGTAAAGAAGAAACTACAGCAAGGACAAATATGAACACACCAACAGATCATGGCATTTTTATGAACCTCTGAACACCATCACACTGGGGCATCGGGCTGCAACACTGCAATTTGGGGGGACACAAATATTCGGTCTGTAAAAGATCCCAAAGCCCAAGGCGAGGGCTCGGAGGCACAGGGTTTCCACATACTCACCAGAAGTCACAAGTTTCCTGGCACCAGTGTGACCCACGGGGAGCTGACTCTTCATCTGTGAGCCCGCTTCACCCCACAGTTCACTCTGCCAGCGGTGACTAAGCCAGTGCCTCAACCCCAGCTGTGGCTGCATGTAAGGAAAGAGAAGAATCCACATGACAGGGAGGTGAAGGAACAAGGGAGCTGGGTTTCTAACCCTCCCTAATGGGAGCTCATTGAAGACATAAAAGACGTTATCCTAGCGTCTTCAGTGCCGAGCACAAGTCATGACACCCAAATCAATACATGTACGTACACACACACACACACACACACACACACACACACATACACACACACACAGCAACCCCGGACCCAGAGATAGGCATGAGAAATAAAATAAAAAAGAAATTGACAATAACAGGAAAAACATCGTGAAGGCTCTCATGTGTTACTTGTGTTATTAATAGAATTTTTTTTTTAAGAATGAAGGAAATTTGGGGCACCTGGGTGTCAGTTAACTATTCGACTCTTGATTTCAGCTGAGGTCATGATCTCACAGTTTGTGAGTTTCAGACCCCTGTCAGGCTTTGCGCTGACAATGTGGAGCCTGCTTGGGATTCTCTCTCTCTCTCTCTCTCTCTCTCTCTCTCTCTCTCTCGATCTCTCTCTCTTCCCCTTCCCCCCAATACCACGCTCTCACTCTCGCTCTCTCGCAAAGTAAATAAATAAGCTTTAAAAAAAAAAAAGAATGAGGAAAGTTTAGCTACATTGAATTTGGAATAAATTTCAGTCTATACAAGCAATACGCATATATCAGGTAAATGTCCCTGAGTGTTGACAATCACAAACCAAGCTGGCTTTCGGCACGGTCACCCTCACTCCCACCCTCCACCTTCGCCGAGCCCCCGGGGCTTCTTGGCCGGCCCTGGCAGCACGTAGCTCGACTCCAGCCGTGCGGAAGCACCAGTTATCCTTGGCAGCAAGAACCAGGCTTGTGACTGGCCAAAGGAGGTCTGAGGGTCATTTCAGCACGAACCTCTCAAACTATTTATTTTCAAGCAGGCCGAGAAGTGAGGTAGAGATGGGTCTAACACTGGGAGAAACCTTAGACCCATCTCATTTCCCTAGCTGGGTCATCCCAAAACACACATCCAGGGCTTGCCCGTGCAACGTGCAGGAAATTTGAGGAGTTAGTCCTAACGGGAGAAGAAGGAGGAAGCCTCCGCTTTATCGTGGAAGTGAGGAAGGCTAGCTGCAAAGAAGGAAGGTTGGAATCTGAGTGAGAATCTGGAAAAATCCCGTGTCTGTGGGGTTTCTCACAACACAGGAGACAAGAAGACCCATAGTCTGCATTGTCACAGCACTTTTGCAACCCCTTCGACCCAGTGGCAATGTCACATGACCCGAAGGTGTGCATGGGCTTCACAGCTCCAGGTTCTAAAATTCAATTTAAAAAAAAAAAAAAAAAAAAAAAAAAAAGCAGGTTCATGGGGAACAATAGCTTAATGGGCAGGAGGTTTTTTCCAGGGTGATTAAATGTTTTGGAACCAGGGGCACCTGGGTGGCTGAGTTGGTTAAACGTCTAACTTCTGCTCAAGGTCATGATTTCACGGTTCGTGGGTTTGAGCCCCGCATCTGGCTCTGCACTGGCGGTGCGGAGCCTGCTTGGGATTCTCTCTCTCTCCCCCTCCCCCACTTGCGTTCTCTCCCAAAATAAATAAATAAATCTGGAAAAAGTTTTAGAACTAGACAGGGGTGGTGGGTGCACAACATTGTAAATGTACTAAATATCACTGAATTTGTTAACTTTTAAATGGCTAATTTCAGGTTATATGAATTTTACCTCAACTTAAAAACAAATTAGATGGTTTGATGCTGTGGCTAAATAAAAATTAACACCCAAGAACCAATTACCTTGACTTAGAACAGAAATATCCAGTTAGAAAAGGAAACTGGAAAGAAAGTCCATTTTAAAGTTGCAACCAGAACTAAAATTAAATTTAACAAGAAAGGTGCGAAATCCATGCGTTTAACATTAACACACTTAATTTAAGGGCAGGACAGAAATAACTTGAATATGTATGGAAAGATCTGCTGTATTCCTAGACAGGGATCCTGAAAATTATGTAGATGGCAATTCTGCCCCCAGCGTTCTATAAATTAAATGCTGTCTTGATCAAAATCACAAATTTTTTTCTGGAAGTTGACAAATTTACTATATAATTGGTTTAAAATTTAGAGAGTAGAAAGACTAATGCCATAATTCTAAACAGCACAGATCACTTCCTCCTCGTATGTACACCTTTTTGGAAAAGCCATAGAGCACAATGGCGGAGATCTCAGGCTCTGTAGTCAGAGTTGGTCCCAGCTACACAACTCAAGGTCGTGTGTATGACTTAGCCATGTTCCTTAACCTTCCTCCATCTCACTCATCTTTTGCATAATGGAGAAGCTAATACCTACCTCACAGATATAAGGGTTAAGTGAAGTTCTCATATATGAGTGCTTACTCTCGTTCTTCAGGCATGGTGAATCCCAGCATTCAGGAAATGTTCACTATTACATTTATATAAATACATAATAGCATATATGTGATTGTATATATGTGACTGGAAGCTGGCTTTTTAAGCTTAATGTTCTATAATGGACTTCTTTGGAAGTCACAACGCGTATTTTTATTATCCAGTGCCTAACTCAGCACCAACATCAACTATATGCTCAGAATGTATTTGTTACACAAATAAATAAGGAAATTGATCTTGGCTCATGTTGGGGGCACCCGGGTGGCTCAGTTAAGTGTCCAGCTCTTGGTTATGGCTCAGGTCATGATCTCACGGTTCATGACTTCGAGCCCTGAATCGGGCTCTGTGCTGACAGTGTGGAGCCTGCTTGGGATTCTCTCTCTCCCTCTCTCTCTCTCTCTCTGCCCCATCCCTGCTCATGCTCTCTCTCTAAATAAGTAAATAAATAAACGTTTAAAAAAAATAAATAAATCTTGGCTCATCTTTATACACTTGCTACCCGTTGCACTGGTTGCTTTTTCTTTATTTGTTTATTTATTTATTTATTTTTAGAAAGAGAGAGTGAAAGACCGTGCACATTCACGCAAGCAGAGGAGAGGCAGAGGGAGAGGGAGAGAGAGAGAATCCCAAGCAGGCTCCTTACCATCAGTGCAGAGCGCAAAGCGGGGCTTAGTCCCACAAACCAGGAGACCATGACCTGAGCCAAGATCAAAAGTCAGACCCCAACCAACTGAGCCACCCAGACGCCCCTCTAATGGTTGTTTTGGGTTCCAGCATGTGGATGCACCATAAATAAATAACCAGTCCCTCCACTGACAGACATGTATTACTTATAATGTACAAAAAAACTGAAAAGAACATTATAAATATCCAGTAATGGGGATTAGGGATAGACTTTGTGCTTTAAATAATTCCAAATAGGTGAAAACATTCCCACGACTTGTGACCGTTTATACCTGGAGGTCCTTTCAATGTGAATATCGTGAAGACTGTCCCATTTGCGGGGTGAAGGGACACATGATTTTGAGCTGAATACACCCGTTTCTCCAAGCACCTTTACTGGTTTGACTCCTTTCTGCTTTTCCAGGAGAAACATGGTAACTGCTTGTGAGACATAACCACCAAGTGAAAAGTAAATATGGTGAACATCTCTCTACAGAAAATGTGATTCAGGAGAAAGCCTGGAACCCTGAGAGCCTTTCTATGTTGGCAAACATGGCGATTCTGAGGTCTTCAACTGCTGTGTCAGAATGTGTGACCTGTACCCACATCTCCCATCAGCTCTGCCAGTAGCTGGGGTCTGGAGAGAGACTGCCCCGATATTTGCAAGCTGAGTCAAGATAGAAATGGAACTCCCCGCCTACAGCCCATCACCCTTCTCTTCCAACACCATCTTCCACTGGAAGGTCCTTGTTCACCCATTTGTGTCCAAACAACCCAGCTGGCATGGCCAGCTCTACCCACCTCCCTCCCACCTCAGTAGACACCCTGCACCACCTTTCAGGGGCCACCCACCCTTCCATCAGCGAGGAAAACTGGCAGAAAGCCCACTCAGGCCCTGGAATATGGAATATGGTTCTGAAAGTTGGGGTTGCCAAAAGTAGGCATGTTTTCTTGGCTCTGTGGACGGCTCACTCTTAGGGAGGACAGCAGCTGGAAGAAGGCAAAACAGGACTCTTGAAAAGCCCGTGCCTAGCAGAACCCCATCTTCCTGCTCTAAGGCAGCACTAGCCTGTAGCAAGCAAAGCCCAGCCAAAGCTTCTAATACATCAGTGGTTCTCAGAGGTGATGTATTTGCCTCTCAGGGGTCATTTGGCAATGTCCGCAGACATCTTCAGTTCTCACAAGTAGGGTAGAGGGGTGCTACCAGCATCTAGTGGGTAGAGGTCAGGGATGCCACTGAACAATGGCCCTCCCCCGTCCCTGCCAACAAAGAATTATCTAGTCCAAAATGTCAATAGTGCCAACGTTGAGAAACCCTATGATCCATGCATGAGTGTGGAGACCAACAGATTTAGGGTTCAGACCCTTCGTCTGCCACTGAGTCATTAGGGAACCAATTATTTTCTCTCTCTCTATCTCTGTTTTCTCATCTGGAAAATGGGGTAAATGAAAACCATTTCCCAAAGGATAGTGTGAGAAATAAAAGGAACTTGCCGTGTAAAATGCTTGGTGCAAAGTAGGTCCCCCAATAAATGTCATAGGTATCCGTTCAGCGAGGAGGGAAGCAGACTTCATATTCTTAAATGCCTTTTGTGAACCTATTAGAAGCCTCTAACTTTGGAAGAGAAAAGTTGGGCCATAAAAGCAAAAGAAGCTCATATTATTTCAGAACTACTGTGGATGAAAAGTCAAGAGGAAACAGGGATTTGTAGAAAGATATTCTCAAATTATGTTAACCAACAAGAAATCTGGGGGTGCCTGGCTAGCTCAGTTGGTTAAGCATCCGACTCCTGATTTCAGCCCACGTCTGATGTCACTGTTCCTGGGTGTAGGCCCCTCAACGGCTCTGTGCTGGCAGGACAGTGCCTGTTTGGGAGAGCATGCGAGCTCTCTCTCTGTCCCTTTCTCTCTCTCAAAAATAATAATTTTTTTAAAAAATGGGTTGTATATACACAGTGCTTTATGAAGCTCTGAACTGTGAAAAACTGAATTACACTTTTGGCAGATTTTTCTCTTTTCCAACAAAGGATTCTCCATATCAAAAACCACCCCTACACTTTCCATGGCCTCTGCACACATCCAGATTTACTCCCCTCACCCCCAACCCAGCAGTGGCCCTAGGTGTAGGGCAATCCCATCAGAGGTGACTTACTGCCATCTGGTGGTAGAACTGGTAAGGGCGGCCAGGACTTTGTCCATTGGTTTGAATCTCCCAATGATACCAGGACATGATTTTACCACGCGCAAAGCAATCATTTATCTAACAGCATTCTATGCTGAGAATGTAAAGACAGACAAATACGCACCTCTTCCCAGAATCAGATGAGACATTTGGGTTCTTGGGCAGCTGCTGATAACTTGGGGCCCCTTCAAATCTGTTTAGTTTAAATGCTAATAAAAACAGAAATTATATCATTCCTATACTCAAATAAGTAATTTCTTACATGTGCTCATATAAAGCTTTAATCATTCACACTTAACCAAGAGATCATGTATAAGCATATGCATATAAAACAATGTCCAAAAGTACTGACAAATTCTTTTTCCGACCCCAGCAGCAAAATGTTTTCAACTTTCTAATATTTCTTCTTCTCTCCTCTGTTTTTTCTTTCACGATTGTCCTAGTTGGGCTACTTTTTGAAAAGCAAATTGAAGGATTTCAAATGTAGATAATAGATCACCCCTTCGTGATAACACTGCTATTGACTGGTTTCACAATTTCAGCTGACTTCAAATGGCTCTTGGGCTGGTAGTCTGACCTAACATTGCACAGAACAGAGTGCATTTCAGGGCACAAACGTACTCACTAGATCCAGTCTGGTGTTGCCAAGGACTGTTTTATTCCCGATCGAGAACACTGACTCAATGGAAGTGGGACCTGTTTACTTTTCCCCAGATATGAACAGAGTTGCGTGTGGAAACCTGAGTTAACTAGTACTCCATTTCCGATTCATTCCAGTCATTGTTTTGATGCTTATGGTTATCATGAAATATTTTCTACATCTAAATAATACATACATGCATATACATATACACATATATAAGTTACAAAGAATAAGAAAATATATACATAAGTACATATCACCCAGATCAAGAAAGAGCAATGACAGTGACTTCTGAGTCCCTGTATGCTATATCTCTCTCCCTCTACCAAGGGGACTCCAATCTGACAATGTTTTTGCATCTTGTGTGAGTCAGAGTGCCTGGTTGAAAACCACAGAAAGCAACTTCGACAGTCTTTTTTTTTTTTTTTTAATGTTTATTTTTGAGAGAGAGACAGACAGAGCATGAGCAGGGGAGGGACAGCGACAGAGAAGGAGACACAAAATCCGAAGCAGGTTCCAGGCTACGAACTGTCAGCACAGAGCCTGACACGGGGCTCATACCCATGAACCATGAGATCATGACCTGAGCTGAAGTCAGATGCTTAACCCACTGAGCCACCCAGGCACCCCAACTTTGATGGTCTTAAACAAAAAATGGAATTGTTGGAAGAAGAGAGGGGTTCTCACAGAAGTCTTACGGGCCGAGGGATCAGATCAGACTTGAACTGGCAGGAACCATCTAGGCTGGGGGCTGTCGTGCCACCACAGACATTGAGTACGCCGCCCCCCCCTAGATAGGAACCCAGGCTTTGCATCCTTCACTCACAATAGAATTATTTTTTGAACCTGGGTCCTGTGGCCACAGCGGGCAGCAGGGTGGCTTCTGGTATAGTCAAAAACTAAAAACTGTCCGCTGCAGTTGAGGACCCCAGAGCTGGTCCACCCACCTGTCTCTGCTCTCATCCTCCAAAAACTTTCCATCTGGGAGGGAAGCTACACAGGGAAATGAGGAACTGAAGAGTGTAGGAAAAGTGTCCTGAGGATTCCCAGAGACTTATTGAGCACTTTTGCTGAGTACTCACAGATGTGACAAACATTCCATGGAGGAAAAAAATATGTCCCTCCGATGAGAGCTGAGCCCCTACAGGATGGGGATACAGAGGAATCTGAAAATGCATCAAGTCATGGACAGCCTTGGACGCCTTGCTAATGATTTTGAATTTTTTTAAGTTTATTTATTTATTTATTTATTTTTTTTTTTTCAACGTTCATTTATTTTTGGGACAGAGAGAGACAGAGCACGAACGGGGGAGGGGCAGAGAGAGAGGGAGACACAGAATTGGAAACAGGCTCCAGGCTCTGAGCCATCAGCCCAGAGCCCGACGCGGGGCTCGAACTCACGGACCCCGAGATCGTGACCTGGCTGAAGTCGGACGCTTAACCGACTGCGCCACCCAGGCGCCCCTAAGTTTATTTATTTTGAGAGACAGAAAGAGAGAGACAGAGACAGAGAATCCCAAGCAGGCCCTGTGGTGACAGCACAGATGTGGGGCTCAAACTCATGAACCATGAGATCATGACCTGAGCCGAAATCAAGAGTTAGATGCTTACCTGACTGAGCCACCCAGCACCCCTGAGATTAATTTTAATAATATATATATTATGTAACCAAACATAGTCAAAGTAGTACCACTTCAACATGTAATAAATATTTTTTAATTATCAATGCGGTATTTTATTTTTGGAGTAAGTCTTCAGATTTCAGCATGTATTTTTACCCTTTTCCGGTACTCACGTTTCCAGTACTCACATCCAATATGGAAGCCACTAGCCACATTTCCAGCACTCACAGCCAGCATGCGGCTAGCGGCTTCCATATTGGACACCCCAGGGAGAGTCTAAGCAACCTTTGGATCTAGTGTGGATTATTGCAATAGGCTTCTTGCTTCCACTCTTGGTCTCCTGAAGGCATTTTCCACAAATGCCTGTCAGATCACATCACTTCCCTTTTTAAAGCCCTCCATGATTTCCCACCATTCTAAGGATGAAGTCAAGGATTCGGCCCATGTCCAATAAGCACCAGCAGGGTCTAGCCACAGGTGCTCTCTCTCTCCTCATCAACTGCTCCTGGCTCCCTCCCTTGACTGCTTCTACTACCTGACCGTCCTTGCTGCTCTCCAACAACCCCCCAGCCCAGAACCTCCCTACAGGTTATTCCCTCTGCTCAGGACACTCATCCCCATCATGATCTACCCATGTGCCCTGGTGTCCCAAACCCAGCTAGACACATGCCCTTTGGGCAGCCGGAGTCTCAGAGAGGAGGAGTTCACCAACTTTGGACCCTCTGTGCCCAGATGTGCCATCCTGCCACCAGCCACAGCAGGGGGCTCTAGATCTGTGGATTTCCCCAGGGAAATCCCCAGTACAAGTCCTCTCTGTCCTCAGAGCACCCAGATTTATTCAGGTGACTGTCCCCAACCTGGAGTTGTGATCCTGAGCAAGATAGTGGGGCAGGGTGCCAGCCCTTCCCGAGGGACTTTACTTCCGTCAGATTCTCTTCCCTTCCTTTGGTCGTAAAAGCGATCAAGACTCTTCTCTCTGTTTTGAGTTTCAGATGAAAAGCTGAGTATCCACATGCTCTGTTCTCTCTGCATTTCTGAAATCCTCCTGTAAAGGCATAAGAACTCACCAGCCAGGCAGACAAGGGACCAGAGAATGCAGGACAGTTGGGTTTAGGGATGGGGAAGATTAACATTCAGCATTATCATCCTGCCACTTATTAAAAAGGTATTTCTATTAAAAGATATTTGCTGGGGCACCTGTGTGGCTCAGTCGGTTAAGCATCAGACTTCGGCTCAGGTCATGATCTCACGGTTTGTGAGTTCAAGCCCCGCGTCGGGCTCTGTGCTGGCAGCTCAGAGCCTGGAGCCTGCTTCAGATTCTGTGTCTCCTCCTCTCTCTCTGTCTTTCCCATGCTCATGCTCTGTCTCTGTCTCTCAATAATAAATAAACGTTAAAAAAAATTAAAAAAAAAAAAGATATTTGCCATACTGTGAGAAGTAAGCCCCCTGGCCCAATCAAAGGAGGGACACGAACATCTGGAGCACAGTGAAGCGAGGCTTTGATCAACGTTCTTGCAAGAGCTGGTGTCTGATGGGCAGGCACACTCGGGGTAGTTACAGCAGACAATTTATCTCCTAGCAGGCAAGTCCCTCCCCTGCTTCCTCATTGGCTGAGTAATACAGAGGTCACAGCCTTACCCGGAAGTGCCTATGCCCATGTAAGGCAAAAAGTATTCTGACTGGAATAAATGTCCATTCCTTGAGGTGACACAGAGACTTCAGTTCTTTGGTGCATGCTCATTGCAAAGCCTGTGAAAAATAAGCCCGTGAAATGGAGAGGGGAAGAACCAGGAAGTGAAGTGTCTAAGGGTTTGGGACTCTACTGTGGTGGGGGGGAGGGGGGGAGGGCTCAAACATATTTCCAATAGGTTGTAAACCTATTGGTAGCCAGACAGCACAGCTTTTAGTCGGTATTTCTGAAAATGAATCATCTCCCTTACTTCTCACAATACCTCAATAACAAAAAGAAAAGACCAGCACTAAAATGATCCATAATATGATGTCACATGTGTTACAAATTCCCTTCTTGATGCACAGCCCATGATTGCCCCGTGAGGTGAATGTAAGGGCAGCCCCGGAGCCTTCTGGGCCTTTAATCCTGAACTGCACTTGGCGCTGACTTAGTGTGGGCTCCCGTAGGATTGCCTGTGGGCACACCTGCGGGGCCACAGGGCTCCAGCCTGCCCACCAGCCACATGGACGACAGGCACAAATGGAGGCCCAGGGACAGCAGGAGGGGCTGGGCAGAGAGGCGCACATATTCCTACACTGGCGGTCTCCACCAGGTTATTGCTCACCCAAGCTCACCTGTGCATTTGCTTCCTGCAGGTGTTATACGGGCGGAGTCTTGTAACCCCTCTTGATTAAATTCTAATTAGCATTTGTGGAGTCTTAGAAGCACCTCCACAGAGTCTTGGGTCCTCTACGAACCCAGATGCAAACCACTTTTAAAATATTAACCATGCTTAAAGACACGAATAGACACTTCTCCAAAGAAGACATCCAGATGGCCAACCAACACATGAAAAAAATCCTCCACATCACTCATCGTCAGGGAACTACAAATCAAAACCACAATGAGATACCACCTCACACCTGTCAGAATGGCTCACATTAACAACTCAGGCAACAACAGATGTCGGCAAGGATGCGGAGAAAGAGGATCTCTTTTGCACTGTTGCTGGGAATGCAGACTGGTGCAGCCACTCTGGAAAATAGTATGGAGGTTCCTCAAAAAACTAAAAATAGAACTACCCTACGACCCAGCAATTGCACTACTAGGCATTTATCCATGGGATACAGGGGTGCTGTTTCAAAGGGACACATGCACCCCCATGTTTATAGCAGCACTATCAACAATAGCCAAAGTATGGAAAGAACCCAAATGTCCATTGATGGATGAATGGATAAAGAAGATGTGGTAAATACATACAATGGAATATTACTCAGCAATCAAAAAGAATGAAATCTTGCCATTTGCAACTACATGGATGGAACTGGAGGGTATTATGCTAAGTGAAATTAGCCAGTGAGAGAAAGACAAAAATCATATGGCTTCACTCATATGAGAGCTTTAAGAGAAAAAACAGATGAACATAAGGGAAGGGAAACAAAAATAATATAAAAACAGGGAGGGGGACAAAACAGAAGAGACTCATAAATATAGAGAACAAACTGAGGGTTACTAGAGGGGTGATGGGAGGGGGGATGGGCTAAATGGGTCAGGGGCACTAAGGAATCTACTCCTGAAATCATTGTTTTACTATATGCTAACTAATTTGGGTGTAAATTAAAAAAAATTTAATAAAATAAAATATTAACCCTGCTTATCTCTAGGTGGTGAGATTTTTGTTTTCTTCTTTGTGCTTATCTTTATTTTCTGCCTACTCTAAAATACACCTGTGTGACTTGTGTAATTTTGTTGAAGCCAAAAAGAAATCGATGCTATAAAGGACTCCTGACCCTATGAGTCTTGCAGCTGTCTGCCCTCCGGGACTTTAGTCTCCCATGCACTTTGCTCTCTCCTGGCCATGGAATATTTGCTCACATTTACAAGCAGGTGAGAAATGCTTAAGGGGTGAGGCTTACCGCCCTCTCCCCCCCCCCCCCCCAGCAGTCTCCTTATTTTCCAGGCTGAGTTGTAGAGAAACCATAAGGAGTGTGACAATAACCACCGCCTGAGTGATTTCGGAGGATAATTGAAGAACTTCTTCAGGAAAGGTTGGGAGACCCTGGGAGCTATCTCCCCAGCTCTGAGTGCTAGCTCACCATTATCAGGTCGGCCAGTCATGGCCCGCCAAAGGCCCAATGCCCTCTGCCCACACCACATCCGCTCAGCATCTAGCTGACCTATCAGCTCTCAGAGACGGGCCAAGGTCTCTGTTATCAGTCTCACGGGGACCACCTGCAAACCTGCTGAGCCCTCCAGCTATGCACTATTCCATTCAGACATTGGCAAATGTGTCCTATGGAACAGAAAGAGTCCAGAAGGACTCCTGGGGTGGGGTTACCGTCTCTGGCCCCAGGAAGCTCCAGCCAATGTGCCAATGCCCACTTGTTATCCTATGTTTTAGCACATTTTGTATTTATTGTGTATTTATTATGAATTTATAGTGCATTTAGTGTGGGAAAGAGAGTGTTTGTCATCCTTGCTGATTTAGTAGCGAGAACATTGGATGGTCCCACTTTGCTTTAATCTCAACAAACACATAACAGACAATGCTTAGGATTGTGTGAGCTCCTTTCATTCATCCCCCCTTTGCTAACCTATATCCTTCCAAGTCGTCTTAACCCTAGAGTCTCAGGTTATGTTGATTATTAATGTTTGAGTCCCCTGAGAAAGTCATCTCTGCTTGAACCTCTTCCACCCACCCAGCCCCAGTGACAGGCACTTTCAAGATCCTTCATTTCCTTTTTATTTTTTATTTTTTTTTAAATTTTTTTTAACGTTTTATTTATTTTTGAGACAGAGAGAGACAGAGCATGAACGGGGGAGGGGCGGAGAGAGAGGGAGACACAGAATCGGAAGCAGGCTCCAGGCTCTGAGCCATCAGCCCAGAGCCCGACTCGAAGCTTGAACTCACGGACCGAGAGATCATGACCTGAGCTGAAGTCGGACGTTTAACCGACTGAGCCACCCAGGCGCCCCCTTCATTTCCTTTTTAGACAGTGAGAGGTTAAAAGTTTTCCCTGTGTGACATTAGATACAGATTCATTTTCCCAACTCTGCAGTCTCCAAACCCAAAATATTCTGCCATCTAAAGCCTGTTTTGTGGTTCCTTTCACAGCAAATTCTATTCTGAACTGGTGAAGCTATTTACGGTTTTTACTTACCCCATTCTATGATCCACAGCAGAAACACCGGAAATATTGGGAATATCAATACCCCAACTGGGATGTCACCCATCAACTGGGACGTCATCTAATCTGCAGTATATGCACTATATAACTTCGAAAAGTCATGGCAGGTTTTGGATAAGAAATTATGAACCCGAATCTGCTTCTCTAAATGCAACATTTGGTTCTCTATATCCCAATTTATTTTTTCTAGATGGTCTATAACCGACTGAGCGGCATGCATTCAAGTCTCCTACTACTTGCTGGCTTCTTTGTTTTTCACTTCTATCTCCTACAATTGTAGCTTCATGAATATCGGGCTTTGTTACTTGGGACATATGCATAAGCATTGTCTTTGATGTGAATTGCATCTTTGAGCAAACAAAGTACTTCTCTTTATCTTCACCTTATATGGTGCTAAGATTACTACCTGTGCTTTGTTTTCTTTGTATTTGCCTCCTGTATCTTTGTACGTAGGCTCCTTGTCGACCTTTCAGGAAATGCTTCGTCTTAGATGGGTCATTTGGCTACAGGATAAAGGCAGGTCTTGCCTAGGGGACAGTCTGAATCTTTTTTTATCATAGGAGAGTTAACTCCATTTCAACATTTATTGATATGTCATGCGTTAGCCTTACTTCTTGCATGTCAATATCATATAATACTTTATGGTTTTTAAAAAGCTTTCACCGAGGTCTGTTGTCCTCGTTGCCGTAATTCCTCTCAAATTTCAGGTTCTTATTTTTGCTCCAGTTTTTCCTTTTATAACGACAGGTTCAAATAATGCTTCCAGGTCTCTATTATTTAGTAATTACCTTACTATATAAACCATGAAAAAATAAGCACATTTCTCTTCCTTTCCTCTCCTCTTCTGCCCCATTTTAGTCCCTCATATCCTTCTCAGAGGCGGTCTGGTTTGGTTTGGATTTTAGTTTTTGTCAGTTTTGAGGAATGCCTTTTGACTCTCCGCTCTTGCAAATGTAGCAATCAGGAAACAGAGCTTACCTCTCACCTACTTTCCACCCCCACAGGCATCATGACTTTGTCCGCAAAAACATCAGCCTGCATTTCCTAAAATGAGAACATTGTTCGACATAACTTCAATGCTAGTTTAACAATGATTCCGTAATATCATCTAATATCATGTAATATCGGTTTTGTGATTTATATGTCAGAACACACCATTATTATCCTTTTCAGTCACTGTGAATGTGTAGGATTAGGTTAGCCTTCGTCCACAGGAAATATGTTCAAAGCTGGCTGCCAATCTTCCTTCCAGAATCTCCCCAATTATCCCTGAGTTGGCTGACATTCATCCCCAAGAAAGGTTCATAGAATCGGGGCACCTGCATGGCTCAGTTCATTGGGCGTTCAACTTCGGCTCAGGTCATGATCTCAATGTTCATGAGTTCAAGCCCCAGGTTGGGCTCTGTGCTGACAGTGCAGAGCCTGCTTGGGATTCTGTCTCTCCTCCTCTCTCTGCCCCACCCTGTTTGTGCTCTCTCTCTCTCAAATAAATAAACTTAAAAAAAAAAAAAAAAGAAAGTTCATAGAATCAATATTCTCTGATTTTTTTCATGTTCAAGACTATCTGTAGTCTTTATAGTTGAAGGGTAATTTGGTTGGATATAAAATCCTTTGGTAACACTTTTTCCCCCTTGCGAGCATCCACAGACTCTCCACAGAGATTCACTGGTTGTTATCATTGTGCCGTATCTGCTTTGGCTCTCTCTATATGTTATGCCCAGAATTCGTGATCCCCAAATACCGCCAGGGAGCCGAGTCCAATGTAAAAGCAAAAGAGCCTTTATTCGAGCTAGCTCGAGCTCAATTCCCTACCTGCACCGACACAGCGGTGAGATACCAGGGAAAGAGAGCTAGTTTCAAAAGGACAAAGGTTTTATTGGGGCCTAGGGGCAGTTGGTGAGGTAATGGCTGTGGCCTCAGCCGATTGGCTGGGGAAGGGTCCGAGTCCTATTAGGCAGGTGAGTGGGAGGTTACTCAAGGGGAGGAGGCGTGGTCAAGGTGAAGGACACAGAACAAGATGGAGTCGGCTGGCGTAGGCCCGCCTTTTCACTATACACACACACAATACGCACATTTTTCCAAACCACTTCAGAATAAGCCCTCAGGCATCATGACACTTTATCCGCAAAAACGTCAGCCTGAATTTCCTAAAATGAGGACATTCTTCTATATAACCACAATATGAGTTTAACAATAATTCCATTATATCACCTAATATATAGTCCATATTAAAATTTCCTCAATTGTCCCCTAAAACGTTCTCACATATTTTTAAAGCAGTATCCAATCATACATTGCATTTGGTTGTTATGTCTCTTTATTCTCTTTTAATGTAGAACAGCCCCCCAACTTTTGTTGTACTTACTTTTTCAAAAACACATCCATATTCTGGTGCCCCGTTGTCTAGATTTGTCTTTGTTCTTTATATTTCATTTGTTTTGTAACACTTATATTTTCAATAAACTACCAGCTAGGTCTAAAGATTTAACATTCACTGTTTCGGATTCTGTGTCTCCCTCTCTCTCTGACCCTCCCCCGTTCATGCTCTGTCTCTCTCTGTCTCAAAAATAAATAAACGTTAAAAAAAAATTTAAAAAAAAAAAAAGGGGGCGCCTGGGTGGCTCAGTCGGTTAAGCGTCAGACTTCGGCTCAGGTCATGATCTCACGGTCTGTGAGTTCAAGCCCCGCGTCAGGCTCTGTGCTGAGAGCCTGGAGCCTGTTTCGGATTCTGTGTCTCCCTCTCTCTCTGACCCTCCCCTGTTCATGCTCTGTCTCTCTCTGTCTCAAAAATAAATAAACGTTAAAAAAAATTTTTTAAAAATAAAGATTTAATATTCATAATAAACATATTTGGCTCTAATTATTTCATATTCATTTCATATTATATTCCATCAGGAGGCATATGATATCAGGTTGTCTCATTATTAGTAATCCAGTTTGATCACTTGGTTAAGGTGGTAACTACCAAGCTTCCCCAAAGTAAAGGTACATATCTTCCCTCTATAATTACTAATTAATCTGTATGGTGATATTTTATCACCATATGAACATCTCGTTCCCCAATTACCTTTTCCTCAAAGGCTTCAGCATCTATCGAGAATTCTTACCTGAATCAATTGTTATGTTAAGGATTCCAGAATTGTGACTCAAAACAATTATTTGTCTTCTTGTGTTTCTATTTTGTGGTTTTCTTTCATAGAAGCAATGACTAGATTCCCTTTTCAGAATTCAACAGCACAATGTTTGCAGGGGCGCCCGGGTGGCTCAGTCGGTTAAGCATCTGACTTCAGCTCAGGTCATGATCTTGTGGTTCATGAATTTGAGCCCTGTGTCGGGCTCTCTGCTGTCGGCATAGTACCCACTTCTGATCCTCTGTCTGCCTCTCTCTCTGCCCCTCCCCTGCTCTCTCTCTCTCAAAAATAAGTAAACATTAAAAAGATTTTTTTAAGCAAACAGCACAATGTTCGGATAGCTTTCATCTGCTCTATGGCAGGGTTTTCCTGATGAGTATTCTTCAGTTGTTGAAATTTTTGCTACTTTTTTCCTCTTTTCTTTTATAGTGGATTTAATTCATTGCTGTGTATGACTCGTCATTGAACGGGCTCATTATCTGCTTGAGGCTCCTGCGGAGGAGGCCAGGGTAGCCTTCCAGATGGGCTGGCTTTCCCCACCATCAGCAGCTACAGACACAGGCGGCTTTCTAGAATTGCTGTTCACCCATACGCTGCTTCGTATAGTCTTCTGTGATCCCGATCCCCCTGTCCCTCGAATCTGAGACGTCTAGCAAGTTGCCTGCTAAATAGACTGTGGTGAAAATGACATCATGGGGCTTCCACACTGGGTCGTAACACACCCTGTTGCTTGGACTCAGGCCACTCGAAGCAATTGCTCCGGCAGAAGGCAGCTCCCCTGTTAAGAAGGCAGGTTATGCTGAGACCACCAAGCTCTGAGGAGACCCGGCCTGGCCACATGGAAGGAGAGGGCTGAGGCAAACTGAGGCAGCGAGCGTGTGAGTGAAGAAGGCTCAGGTGGCTCACCCTTGGCCACCCTCTGGTAACAGCTGTACACGGGACCCCAAGCAAACACTGCCAGTTGAGACTGCCGTCCCAGAATTGTGAAAGACCGTAAGTTGGTGTGTTAAGGCACTAAGTTGGGAGGTGGTTGGTTACCCAGTAATGGAGAATGTGAACGCCCACTTCGACCGGTTAGAGGAACCTAACTGGGATCTAAAATGTCTTCTGCGGTCACCCCTGTTCACCCAATTCCCCTAACTGCTGTTACAAAGAAGGGATACCACTTTGGCACTGGAAATTGCCTTCTTCAAATTCAGGGGGCACAGATAGTTCTGGAACTTTCTCATATCTGTCTCCTTTGAGCCCTCCTGTTTGTCACTCTCCGTCCCTCTTCCCTTCACATTCTCCTCTGTGACTTCTGCCTGCTGTCGGGCACTTGGGTGGCCTTTTCACATATTTTGGAGTCTGCAAATTGTATTTGTCCCCTACTTTCATTAAAAAATATTGTCTGGGGGGCGCCTGGGTGGCTCAGTCAGAAGTGCAGGCAACTCCTGGGGCGCCTGGGTGGCGCAGTCGGTTAAGCGTCCGACTTCAGCCAGGTCACGTTCTCGCGGTCCGGGAGTTCGAGCCCCGCGTCAGGCTCTGGGCTGATGGCTCAGAGCCTGGAGCCTGTTTCCGATTCTGTGTCTCCCTCTCTCTCTGCCCCTCCCCCATTCATGCTCTGTCTCTCTCTGTCCCAAAAATAAATAAACGTTGAAAAAAATTAAAAAAAAAAAAAAAAAAAAGAAGTGCAGGCAACTCTTGATCTCAAGCCCCAGGATGGGTGTAGAAATTACTTAAATAAATGAATAAATGAAAAACTTAAGAAAACAAACAAAAATATCGTCTGTGGGGTTTTCCCTCCTTTTTTTGTTGTTGTTGCTTTTGAATGATTTCCAAGAAAAGAGAGGGAAGTGCTGATTTCTAAAACCACTTTCATACCGTAAGTCACTACTACATTTTTAATGGCTACGCTCTTTCAAATGCATCATCACCAATCCCTTACTAAAAGACAGTAAGGTTGTTTCCAATATTTCACTGCTCCAAGCAATACTGCAGTGAAAATCCTTTACATATATCCTTTGTGCACTCAAACAAATGTTTCTGCAGGATAATTTTCTACAAGTCAGATTTTGGGGCCAAAGGCAATGGCTGATTGAAGGGTTTTGATGCCACATCAGAATATGGAGAAATGGCTCTGTTTTGCTAAGAGCTGAGCACAGTGCCCCTTAAGGAAATTAACTGGGCTCCCCTACCCCTGTGAAATTGTTCTGATGCTGTGCTGCTTGCTGTATCTGGTCTGTGAAAGAACTGGTCCAGTCCCGTTTGGAAAATCTATGCCATCACAAGAGCTCTTCCCTTCAAAGCTTTGAGACCTCAGAAAGCAAGGCAACAAAAAGCAGAGGTGCAACGAGGAACGTGACAGCACAACACAGCACAGCAGTTAGGGGCACAGAGCCAGACTACCATTGCGAAAAACAAGCCCACTGACCCAAAGGAGGGACGTGGAGACTCGGAGCACAGTGAAGCAAGGCTTTAATCAACGTTCTTGTCTGACGGACAGGCACACTCTGGGCAGTTACAGCAGACAATTTATCTCCTAGCAGGCAAGTCCCTCCCCTGCTTCCTCATTGGCTGAGTACTACAGAGGTTACAGCCTTACCCGGAAGTGCCTATGCCCATGTAAGGCAAAAACTAGTCTGATTAGAACAAAAAGTAGTCTAAGGTGACACAGAGACTTTCAGTCCCTCCTTTGTTCTTTGGCGCATGCTTCTTGCAAAGCCCGTGAAAATAAGCCCACAAAAGGGAGAGGGGAAGATCCAGGAAGTGAAGTGTCTAAAGGTGTGGGACTCCATTGAGGGGCTGAGGGGTGTTCATACATATTTCCAGTAGGATGGAAACCTGCTGTTAACTAGACAGCACAGCTTTTACTGTAACAGCAAATACTTGGTGCCCAGAAAGAGACAAGTGACATGCACTTGAGGAATCAAGAACGACCGTTTATTTCGCACCAGTGCGGGCCCAGCAGAGTCACCTCCAAAGACCGAGCCCTGAGCCCTGGTGTCAGCCTCTTTCTATGGGTGGGATTGCAGGGGCTTGAGGGAAGGAAAAAGAAAGAAAGAAAAAGGTGAGGGCACTTATTGGTTGTGCTACGCGGGCAGCAGCAGATGCAGGAGGCAAACAAGATTACAGAAGCCAAAAGCATGCAACGGGAGTATCTGGCCTGGGACCTCTGGCTGGCCCCTTTTATCTGCTTTTACCAGCTTTCCTTCTCATTATTTGGTATTTCTGAAAAAGGAATCATCTCCCTTACTTCTCACGCGATGAACACTCAGACTCTCAAACCTGGGTGGGCACAAGCATCCCACTCACAGCAATGCAAACTGGGCTGATTGCTTAACCTCTCTGAGCCTGACTTTCCTAATCCGTGAAAGGGTAGTGACAGTACCTCACGTGCACAGTGACTTCTGGCTATCATTAATGCAACACAAAAAATCCTCTGTCCCCCAAATTTTATGGCATCAGAATACGTTCAAAGAAGACATGGAGAAAAGGTTGTCAGCTTCCTAGACGAGATTTTTTTCCTTTTCCGTGCAAAGGCACTTTGCTGGGGGCAAACAGACTGGATGAGAGGGGGTGGGTGAAGAGCGGGGAGGGAGGGCATAGCCAGGTCAAGAAAGTGTGTTTTCCCAAAGGGAAAAGTCCACAGTAGGAGGTAGAACCTCGGGTTTCTGAGAAGAGGTGAGGAGCTGGTGAATTAGTGTCCAGTTTACAGTGTTAAGGGGAGCTCTTGTTCTATGTGCACAACCTGATCAATAGATACATGTCCAGACTCTGGGTTGCTTTTAACAGATCTTTTAACAGATACTGATTGATTATGCCTCACCCCCCTTGGACATCAGACAACTGTGTAAAAAATAATATCTTTTTTTTGGGGGGGGGGGGGGTGGCTTCAGTGTCCCAAGTATGGTTGCGCATGTTAAAAACAAACAAACAAACAAACAAACAAACAAACAACAAAGAATATTGGGCGCTTAGGTGGCTTAGTCAGTTAAGCGTCTGACTTCAGCTCAGGACATGATCTCCTGGTTTGTGAGTTCGAGCCCCACGTTGGGCTCTACACTGACAGTGCAGAGCCTGCCTGGGATTCTTGCTCTGTCTCTCTCTCTCTTTCTCTCTGTCTCAAAATAAATAAACTTTAAAAATTTTTGGAAGATCTAATTGGGTTTATTAAGTGATTCTCTACTTGCTTCATGTAGCAAGCAGAGAACTTGTATAAAATGGAAGGTTTTTATTGGAAGGAGGTGAGGCAGGAAAGTTATTAGCAAAAGAAAAGAAAGGATTGTTTCAGGCAAGATTACCTTTCCCTCAGGGAAAGGGCACTGGGATCTTATTATGCAGATATCTTCCTTTTCCTTTAGGGGCTATGAGGAGATGTAGAAGGCCCATGTGACAGATTACCTCATTGATGCTTACCAGAAAATTCCTGACTGATCATTTAAGACTACATTTCTGGGGGAGGTTGAAAACTGCAATTAGGTTAGGTAGGAAGTCCCACTCTGGTGACTTGGCCTGGCCTAAGTGACATTTTGGGCCTGTGGTTTTCTTTTTATTACTCAGGATGTCTATGTGGGTGATAATCCTAGTCTTGTGCAGTGCACAGCCTGCACAACTGCACATTGAACTCCTGCATGAACTCAACCTTCTAGTGCTTCTCCTTTGCATTGTTACCACCCATGGTCCCATATGGACTATAAAGTCCCTGAGGAAAGGAACATAGAGTTTTTTATACTCATACAGTACCTGGCATTTAGTTGATGATCAATCATTCTCCCCTAGTACTCTGTTAGGGGGCCTCTTCCGATCAGCTCCAGGGAGAGAAAGCAACCGTCTTTCAGGCTGCTCCTGACCCTCCAGGTACACCCAATCCAAGTTGCACACACACACCCCATCAGCCTCCAGTACCCAACATTATGCCTGCCCTCCCCTTGAGACCAGATTAACTCGAACACCAGGAAATCGTTACTATCAGAGACTCACAGAGGGAAAGGGGCTTTGTAGCTGGGGCGCAGGGGTGCAAAAGCACCTGGCTCCAGGGGTCCCACACAGGCCAGGTTTGGCCACTGGCCACTGACAAAACCCAAAGGCTTTACCACCACCATGAGTGGGTGGTAAAACAAGAAAGGAATTTATTTCAGCGAGGCCAGCGCTGGGAAGACAGTGCACTGGCATCTCAAAACTGTCTCCAAAGGGCCAAAAATACTTTCAGGTTTCCATAGGAAAATGTTGGGCAAGGCCCGATGGGTAGATGCAGGATAATCAGGTCAGTCATTGCCTTGGGGTCAGTTATACAGGGTCTTGCTGGCTCTAGGCAGCCCTTTATCGCTCTCAAGGGGGTAGTTTCAAAGGGGGTGGTTTCAGTTCCCTTCAGGGGATGTTTCGCCCTCAGGGTCTTTTGTCTGAGTTAAGAGATAGCCTGAAAAGAAGAACTTGATCAGTTAGAAAGTTTGAGGTCAGAATGGAGGTAGTTGAAGTTCTCATTCAGCCTCACGGTTCTGTGGCCCAGGGTCGCGGTATTCAGCGCCTCTCAACCCCAGGAAGCAGCTTTCTCACGCAGGTGGTGGAAAAGGTGTGGATCTGGTCACCTAGCCTTTGTCTATGCAGGATTCCAGAGGCCCCAGGGGCCATTGTTGGAGAGAGCTCATTTTTAGGTGGTTCCTCATTCCAAACCCAAATCTGCCCCCCGCCCCCCAGCCTCCAGCCCTTCACACCCTGGTCCCTGGTCTGCCCTCTGCAGTCCCACACAAAAAGCCTAATCTCCTCTTTCAGCAAATAAGAAACTACGAGACACCCCCCCCCCCCAACCCCTCCACCCCTGTTCCAACCCAGAAGAGGTGATTGTTCTTCAGAGGACTGCTCCTTTGTCCCACACCTGCGCTAGGATGGGGGAGGAAGGCTCAGGAGGCGCCTGAGGTGTTGGCCTCAGGTGCTTGCCTCTTTCTACTTCCGGGCCCAGAGCCTGGCTCCCAGCCAGAGACACACAGGCACAGAGCAAAAGTAGAGCAGTCAGGAAATCAAAAAGGAAAGCCTGTGCATTCCTGCTTCCTTCTCAGCAAGTTGCCCAAGCAACGAGGCCACTAAGGCTGC
Source organism: Prionailurus bengalensis (assembly GCF_016509475.1). Taxonomy (NCBI): domain Eukaryota; kingdom Metazoa; phylum Chordata; class Mammalia; order Carnivora; family Felidae; genus Prionailurus; species Prionailurus bengalensis. Next base: position 116,171,937 of record NC_057355.1, on the reverse strand, counting down.
TGGCTGGGACATCGGAGCACAAACAAATCTCCTCAGCCAGGATTCCCTGAGAGCTGCCTTTTAGGAAAAAAGCCCCCCAGGCTTCTTGAGAGCCCCTCACCATCCCAGCAGGCTCTACCCCCTCGCACCTGTTCTGTCCGGGTTTGGAAATAAGATAAGGGCTTCCGCAGGCACCTGTCAGCTTCCAGGAGAAGATCCAGGGACTTATCTCCTTCTGGAAGCCAGCAGCACACCTGCCCCTACCTTGTCCCACAGCGCCTTGAGATAGGCTACCTATGTCCGGGAAGGAAATGCAACACCCGACAGTCTCACAACATGGGTTTGGGGGCAGACGGAGGGGACCCGCTGGGCATGGGGAGGGCGTCTTCCCTGAATGAGAATCGAGGCATCAGAGACTGAACAGAGAACAAGAAGGGCCTGGCCTGGATCAGTGCTGGCCGTGGACGGGTCCCCAGAGACGGAATGCTTGTGGCACATGCTTGGTGGGCAATAAAGGACAGAAATGGCCCTCTTGTCCCAGAGGCAGCCAAGTGTTGGGGGGGGGGGGGGTGTAAGTGACATCCAGGAAGGGTGCAGAGGTACAGAAGCTGGAAGAAGCAGGGAAGTCCAGGCAGATAAGGCTCTGGGTTCTCTCCCCTTTGGGGCCACAGCCAGAGGACAGAACACCCAGTTGCATAATCCTTCTATTTGCCCAGAGCCACATTTTGTCCTGAAGCTTGCTGCCCTGGGAGGTGACGGAAGAAGGCACCCAGCAAAGACGGGGCAGGGAAGGGAGTCGGCAGCGAACGAGGGGTGTGCCGGGTGCCCCTGGCCTTCCGCCGCCACACAGGAGAATGGAGCCCCACAATGTGACTGCCACGCTCAACTTCACCCTCCCACCCAACTTCGGCAAGCGCCCCACCGACAAGGCACTGAGCGTCATCCTGGTGTTCCTGCTCCTTATCATCATGCTCTCGCTGGGCTGCACCATGGAGTTCAGCAAGATCAAGGCTCACTTCTGGAAGCCTAAGGGGCTGGCCATCGCCCTGATAGCACAGTACGGCATCATGCCCCTCACCGCCTTTGCACTGGGCAAGGTCTTCCAGCTCAACAACATTGAGGCGCTGGCCATCCTTGTCTGCGGCTGCTCACCCGGGGGGACCCTGTCCAACATCTTCAGTCTGGCCATGAAGGGGGACATGAACCTCAGGTAGGACTGGAGGTGAGGAGGGAGCAGGCTGGGCATGGGAGCTGCATTGGAGATGTCAGAGTCTAGGGGGAAAGCTGGGCTAAAGCCAGGATGGGGCGTGAGCGGGGGCCAGGTGGATGCTAGGGCAGGGGGTGGTGGGCATTGTCGTCCAGAGTCTATGCAGGGCTGGAGGTAGGATCTGGGGTAGACCTTGGTTTAAACACCAAGTCAAAGGGGCCCACCTGGTCCAGGGGCCTCCTGAAGACTCCCTCACAAGTGGGCCACAAGGACTGTCTTGAAGGAGTAGTGATTTAAACCCGAGGGGCCTCTGGGAAACTCTGCCCACTTACCATGGTGGGCAAGTGGTCTGCCTTGAGACCAGAGGTCCGAAAGGGAGTGCAGATGGTCCAAGCCACCCTGGAACCACAAAGCACTTCCAATCCCTGCAGAATAGGCAAGACGTTCCAAAGATCCTTCCAACTATCCAGGCAGTGAGGGGTTCTTTTAACTTTCCCCGTGGGCCCATCGGGCACAGGAACGCATCTGTGCAAACACACAACCAGGCAGATCCTCGAGTTTCCCAACACTGGCACAGGCCATGCTGGGCCACATCTCAACCCAACTGGGAGGGAAAACACCAGCAGTGTCCTCTCACCCAAAGCCTCTGAGCAGAAGTCGGCAAAGGCTCATTTCCGCAGGGGCCGGCTGAACACCTGTCCTTCCAAACAGGTGGGACTCTGATCTAGAACACCTGCCAGAATGAGGCCATTTCGGTCCGGGGCTCCAGCCCCAGCAGCAGCCCACGCTGGCTGAGGGAAACTCATCAGCGAAAGCTCTTGCCTTTCTGTGAGGCTCAGTCCCCAGCCTGCCTCCTCTGACGTTCAGTCCTCAGTGGAGACCTTCTTCCATCCATGCCTGTGTTGGCCAGCACCCTACCAACTCCAGTAAGCAAACCAGACAACTAAGGAAACCCCGCCTGTGATGTAGAGCGAGACCACCGCTCTTTAAATGAAAAAAAAAAAACAAGAGTGAGCTGGTCCTTCCTGGGACCCACCACCCGAGCTCTGGCCTCTCCACCCACGAGACTCAGCCCTCACGGAGGTAGCTGATGGGAAGAGAGGCACAAAGAGGGGACTTGGCTCGTACAGTCTTCCCTGGGAACACGTTCAACTACCTGTGAGGAAATTCTTCCCTCCGTCTGATCCGAGTCCTTCCTGCTGCACAGCAAACCGTCAGTCTTCGGTCTGCCCTGTGGACGCGGCTCATTGCAGCCTCTGTGTCCTGAGAAATCCAGACTGTATCTTAATTCCAGTGCAGAACGGGTGCAGGAAGTCAGGGGTCAGGGAAGGGGTATTCTCAGGGCTCTGTGAACCTGCAGAAACGGCAGAGCAAGGAAGGACCATGTAAAGAACAAGGAGACATTTTTAAGTGTAAGTGACCAGATGTCCCAGCCTCATCAGCCAATGGGTGCCAGTGAGGTCTCTCCAGTTAGGCCTGCATTTCTGAGGTTCGAGACCCCCCTGGCCCAGCCTCAGTGACTCAGGAACGTGAGCCTTCATGCTCGCCTGCTCAGCCTCCCTGTCTGGGCCCGTGGGGACTCTCACTTCTACCAAGACTCCACAAAGACAATGTTGGGATGGCCACCTCCTGCCATATCGTCCCTGCAAACAGACAAACCTCCCATGCACATTAAACCATGCCTTAGAGCCCAATGGTGCAATATGTATCTCATCATCTACCTTCACGCGCTGCCAGACTTTAAATTCCAATTGGAGTTCATCTGGGACAACATGTTACATGTATCATACTGAAAGGATACTGATAATAAAAAACAGCCAGGCACTGCTCCAAGCACTTTCCGTGAAATCCTCATACAGCATCCCGTGAGGAGGTGCTGTAAATAGTCCCATTTTAAAGATGAGGAAATTGAGGGTTGCCTGGGTGGCTCAGTCAGTTGAGCATCTGACTTTGGCTCAGGTCGTGATCTCACGGTTCACAGGTTCAAGCCCCACGTTGGGCTCTGTGCTGACAGCTTGGAGCCTGGAGCCTGCTTCGGATTCTGTGTCTCCCTCTCTTTCTGCCTCTCCCCCGCTCATGCTCTCTCTCTCTCTCTCTCTCTCTCTCTCTCTCTCTCTCTCTCTCAAAAATGAATAAACATTAAATAATAATAATAATAAATAAAGATGAGGAAACTGAGCCTAAGAAAGGTTAATACATTTGTCCAAGGTCTGGGAGACTCCAGATCCTGCACCTTTACTCAAATGCCTTCATGGGGTGCCTGGGTGGCTCAGCCGGTTGAGCGTCCAACTCTTGATTTCCACTCAGGTCATGATCAGGTGGTGGGATCGAGCCCTGTGTGGGGCTCCGTGTTGAGCATGGAGCCTACTTGGGATTCTCTCTCTCTCTCTCTCTCTCTCTCTCTCTCTCTCTCTCTCTCTCATCTCTCTCCCTCTGTCCCTCCCCCTGCTCAGGCACTCTCTCTAAAATAAAATTTTTTTTATAAAAAAAGAATTTTTTTTAAATCCTTTCAGGGCCCGGCACGTGTATAGATGAGCCAAGTGGCTGATGGGCCCCCTAAGCAGGGCAGATGCCGCATGTCTGCTGTGGGTGTTCTATGGGAGCCACTGTGGCTGATTCAAGAGAAGGCATTTTTAAGTGAATCTCCATTTTTAAATGAAATCTCCAAATTTTTCAATATTGGCAACTCATTAAAAAATTTTAAAACACGGTGCAAGCCAAAAAAAAACGTGTGTTCAGGAGCCAGCTGTAGCTCAAAGGCTGCCAGTACAACACCTCTCTTTAAGTACAAAACGATAGGATTTGCCATTGAGAGTTGGGGTGGGGGCGGTTAAGACTCCCATTGCATTTTATAGACGAGGAGCCGAAGTCCAGAGACCTACCAGAGGTTTCCCAGAATTTGGGGGGGAAAGTGTACAGATGTCCAAAAGCAGGGCATGCGCAGTGCTCTGAGAACTTAAGCAGGAAGGAGGAGTAAGGAACTCCACGTGCCCCTTTCCCTCTGGCCCTCTGTCCCCCGAGGGACAACCAGGTCCATGATGTTCCTACGGAACAGGCTCCAGTCTCCGAAATGGAGCCTGGTCAAGTCACCTCCCCTCCCTGTCTCTCAGGGTAAACTGAGGATCGCGACAGTCATAGACACCAGCAAGGTAGGAGGTGCACCCGGCACCTGCACAGCAGTCCACCAGAGGTCTTGGGGCATGGTTTCCAAGGCACATCCCGAGGCACACCGCGTCCCAGAGCAAATTCCAGAACTCCTGACACACCAAGCCAAAGTAAGCATGACTCCTCTGCTCAAGGACATCAAAACAAGCACACTAGTTGTGTGTGGCTCTTCTCCTCAGAAGAGATCAATAGTAGCCCTGTAGCCCCTGTGCGCCCCTCCCCAATCCCGTGCCCCCTACCCACCTCGAGGGAGCACAGACCCTTTTATACTATTGCTACAGGCAGTACTTGTATATATCCATAGGCAAGATACATTGTTGTCCTTGTACGTTCTTAAAATTTGTATAAACAGTACCATACTGCCCTTATCATTTGCCAGCTTGCTTTTTTGAGATGTAGGCATATGAATAAAATAGCTACTTTGTGCCTCTGGACCGCAGTGTCCTTTGCTTGAATGTATCTGTTCTAGTGGCAGACGTTTCGGGGGATTTCTCGTTCTGCTGCTGTGAACAGTCTTGTACCCTATGCCCCTGCACTGCCACGTGAGAGTGTATATAATAAAAACAGCACTTCTAGGTCGTAGGGTTCACACATCCACAAATGAGTCTCCAGAGTAGTCATTCCGGGTCACACTTTCCCGAGCAGTGTAGATAGATCCTTCTTCCTCCTTGTCTTCACTGTACTCGGAGTTGTCAGGCTCTGATAGTTTTCGCCACCTGGTAAGAGTGAAATGGGTCACAGCAGTGTTAAATGTGATCTCAAGAGAGGCTTAGCACATTGTCATAGGTTTATTGACCATTTGGCGGAAGACTGGTTCACCATTGGTCTTCCAGAAAGAAGTCTTTGCCTATTTCTCTAATGAACTGTTGTGTTTTTCTCTTTGATTTGTAGTTATTTGTTGTTCTGACGCGTTGCAGTGGTCTACTCACAGTTTGGGGCTGGCCTTTATATTTTGATAATGATGTCTCATAACACAGAGTGCTTATTTTAATTTGGTTGAATTTACCAATATTTTTTCTTAGTTTGTGTTTGGTGGGGGGTCCTTTAGGAAATCATTTACTACACTCAAGGTCATGAAGATATTCCCCTACATTTTCTTTGACAAGTTTCAAAGTTATGCTTTTCACATGGAGATTTGCAATCAACCTAGCGCTTATTTTTACGTATGGTGTGATCTAATTTTATCTTTTCCATATGAATAGAGAAAATTCCCAGTACCACTGAGTGAATTTTTCTCCAGTAAGTTGTACTGCCATCTCTCACATAGATAACATTCACAAATGTGCATGGGTTTGTGTCTGGGATGTCTCCTCTATTGGTCTATGTGGCTCTTTGCACGAGCACCAAATTTTCTTAATTACAATGACTTTATAAGTCTCAATATTTGAAAGGCAAATCCCCACACCATGTTCTTCCTGAAAATTATGTTAGCTATTGTTGGCCCTTAACTCTTCACTTGAATTTGGGGATTAGTTCTCAAGTCTACAAAAATATTTCTGGACTGTTGATTAAATTCATAGATAAATTTAGAGGCCATCTTTATAATATTGGGTCTTCCCATCCATGAAAATGATAGAGCTTTTCTTTTTATTTGGACTTTATTTTATACCTTTCTATGGAGTTTTATAATTTCTTCTATAAAGATCTTGCATATCTCTTTTAGATTTATTTCTAAACATTTTATATTTCTTTTTCTTAATTTTATTTATTTATTTTGAGAAAGAGACAGAGAATGAGCAGGGGAGGGGCAGAGAAAGAGAGAGAGAGAATCCTGAGCAGCCTCTGCAGATCCCGACGTGGGGCTTGAACTCACCAACAGTGAGATCATGACCTGAGCTGAAGCCCAAGAGTCGGATGCCTAACTGACTGAGCCACCCACGCGCCTCCTTCATATTGTTAATGTTTTTAGAAACTCATGGACTCTCTTCCTTACTAGTTATGAATTCACTTGGATTTCCTCTGTTGACAGTCCAATCATTGGCATGTAATGAAAGTCTGGTTTCTTTTTTTCCCATCCCATACAGTTTCTATTTCTTGTTTTGCTGTGCTAGCAAAGACATATATAGGATGATTTACAATAACTGTGATAGTAATAGATATCATTTGCTTTATCTTTCTTCTTAGAGGAAACTTTTTTTTAATGCTTAGTTTTGAGAGACCAAGAGAGTGTGAGCAGGGCAAGTGCAGCGAGGAGAGGGGGACAGAGAATCCCAGGTTGATTCCACCCTGACGGCAAAGAGCCCTATGTGGGGCTGGAACCCATGAATCAGGAGACCATGACTTGAGCCAAGGTCAGATGCTTAACCAACCGAGTCACCCAGGCGCGCCGCCCTAAGAGGAAACTTTCTAATTTTTCACCATGAAGTTTACTGTTTGCTGTACTTTTTGATAGATACCCTTTTCAGGTTAAGGAATTCTATTCTGTTGCTAGTGTGCTAATTTTTGTAATGCATGAGCAATGAATTTTGTTGAATGACAATTTTCTGTATCTATCAAATGATACCATTTTTACTTTAATGTGATAATACAGTGATATAGGTCAGTGGATTTAGTCTAATGTTAACCCACTCTTGCATTGCTGGGACAAACCCATCTTATTTTTTGTATTATTTTATAAAAGCATTGCTAATCTGCTAATAATGTATTTATGACTTCTTCTTTGTTCACGAGAACGGCCCCTAACTTTCCTTCCTCATGATATCCTTTTGCAGCTTTGGTTCTAAAATTACACTATTCATATACAATAAATTGGGGCATACAATTTACAATACAAAAGGTTTCCCCCTTTTGTATTGTCTGTATAATAGTGAGACCATCTGTACTTTGAACGTCTGGCCGAGCTCTGCTATAAAACCATATACATCATGTGGGGTTTGGAGGGTAGGTTTTCACTTCCTTCATATCCTTCAGCAATACTAAGGTTTCAGCTTCATTTTGAATTGGTTTTTGTAGTTTATATTTCCCAGGAAATTGTCCATTCAATCTAAACTGAAAAATGAAAGTACAAAACTGGCCTCGGTTTCTTCTAGAACTCTCTAAAATCTTTAATGTGTCTGCAGTTATGTTCCCTTTTTCATTCCTAATACAATCAATGGTGCCTTCTCCCTTTTTCCTGGGTTAGCATGCCAGAGGAGTCTTTTCTTGGACTTGGCAGAGAAACTACTCTTGGTTTAATTGACCCTCTCATTGTATGTAATTTTTGTACATCATTTCTTTCCTCTATTTTCATGAGTTTCCTTTGTTTTTTTCTAAGTTTCTGGGTAAGATATTTAGCTCGTTTTTACTCTTCTGCTTTCCCTATATAAACATTTAAGGCTCTAAACATTTTCCTCTAAGAATTATTTTAGCTGCTCCCCAGATTTAATTATTTTTTATTGAGCTATAATTCATATACTGCGAAGTTCACTCTCTTAGAGTGTATCATCCAATAGTTTTCCGTATGCTCGCAAGGTTGTACGACTGTCACCACTATCTACTTCCAGAACATTTAATCATCCCCCAAAGAAACCAGTTAGCAGTCACTACACATTCCTCTCTCACCTGAGCCCCTGGCAACCACTAATCTATTTCATGTCTATCAATTTTATATAAGTGGAATCACACACTATGTGGTCTTTTATGTTTCTCCTTCTTCCACGTAGCACACTGTTGTCAAGGTTCACCCATGTGGTAACACGTAGCAGGTACTTAACACATTGCTTTTTGTGGCTGAATAATATTCAGTTGTATGGATACACCATGTTTTGCTTATCCGTTCTTCAGTTGACATTTTTACTGTTTTCCACTTCTTGGCTATTATGAATAATGCTTCTATGAACATTAGTATACAAGTCTTTGTGTCAACATACATAACAACCTATGTTTTGATTCTCTTGAGTATGTATCTAGTAGAATTGCTGGGTCGTTCTGTAACTGTCCCATCAACAACACAGGAAGATTCCTGCTTCTTCACATCCTCACCAAACTTATTATCCATCATTTTTATTGTAGCCATACTATTGGGTGTGGCGATCTCCTCATGTTTTGATTTATATTTCTCTAATGACTAATGATGTGGAGCATCTTTTCATGTGCTTATTTGCCATTGGTATATCTTCCTGGATAGTGTCCTTTGAAACACAAACATTTTTAATTCTGAAGAAGTTAAATATATCTATTTTTTTATTTGGTTGTTTGTGCTTTAGGTGTCATTTAAAAAAATTTTTTTTAAGTTTATTGAAAGGGACAGGGACAGCGCGAGTGTGATAGGGGCAGAGAGAGAGGGAGACCGAGAATCCCAAGCAGGCTCCGCACTGTCAGCACAGAGTCTGACGTGATCGAATTCATGAAACCGTGAGATCATGACCCGAGCCAAAATCAAGAGTCGGACACTTACGACTGAGCCAGCCATGTGCCCCTCATTTCTACGAATTATTGTGTAATCCAAGGTCAGCTCCCATGTGTTTTAAAACATGTGTGGCATCATTATGCTTTTCCAAATATTTTTTCCGTTATGATTTTATATTTGACTGTGAGATAATTAGATCTTTTCTTTTCCAACAGTTCTTTTATTATGGATATCTCGGTTTCAACTCTCCTTTATAAGCATAAGACCTCAGTTCTGGTCCCTCCCTTGGGCAATAAAACCTAAGCCTCCAGATTCCCAGACAAACACCCCCCCCTCCCTCCCCACTCCATGCGGTGCAGCTCCAGCCTGACTTCACCCACCAACTCCTTTGCATTCTGTCTCTGGTACCTGGAAACTTCCCTAACTTTCCTACAAGCTCAAATATGTGTTCATAGGTGTTTTAGATGTTCACAGAGGAAGGATTTTCCCATTATTAAGTTCTCAGCATTTTTTGAGGGTCTCTCCTCACCTCTGATGTCTTTTTTTTTTTTTAAGTTTTATTTAAGTAATCTCTACACCCCACATGGGGCTCCAATTCATGACCCCAAGATCTAGAGTCATATGCTTTTCTGACCGAGGCAGCCACGTGCCTTGCTCTGACATCTTATTCCTAATGATGATACCTCTACCTGTTGCTGTTCTTGATGGCTACATTCTGGCCCCGTTGACCTAGGCCATGCTTGATGTTCAGTTAAGTTATAGTTCACCTCTGTGGAAACAACAAATTAGTGCAGATAGTTAGGGCTGTGGGAGGGGACACACACACTTAGTGGGGATTTCCTGGGCTCTTGCCAAGCCCTCATGACTAACATGCCTGCAAGAATGGAAACCAGAGTCGTATATTGTCACACGAATATCCGCAAATCCAACAATGTTCCCTAGCAGCTTCATTCTTTTGGGTGGCCTTTCTGGAAGGCCTCTCCCTGTACAGGGTCCTGTGACCAACATGTACTGGATTCCAAATAGAAATGGTAATAGTACAATTAGGATACAAATTAGAGCTGAGAAGATGTATTATGACTCAAGCTTTGGAACTCACACTCTATCATAAATAAAGATAAAGCAGAAAGTAACAAACATGAGACTATCAACCTGTAGCCTGTATCTCTTAAGCCTACTGGGAAAAGGAAAGGAATTAATGTATGTCAAGTGCTTAGCACGGTGCCTGGCACGTAGCAGGCACTCAACAAATAGTCTATATTAACGGGTGCTGTCTCTGTACTCTCCCCTGCTTCTCCCACCCAGTATCGTGATGACCACCTGCTCCACCTTCTGTGCCCTGGGCATGATGCCCCTCCTCCTGTATGTCTACTCCAGGGGGATCTATTCCGGGGATCTGAAGGACAAGGTACCTTATGGAGGCATTGTGATATCACTAATCCTGGTTCTCATTCCCTGTGCCACTGGGATCTTCCTCAATGCCAAACGGCCACAATATGTACCCTATGTCAAGAAGGTAAGAACCCGGGGCCCTGTGCAGGGAACAAGAGCACCACCATCATCTCAATGTATGGCTTGAACAGAGTCATTTGGGCTTTTTCCGTGTCCGTTTCCTTCCTCGTTGGAGAATGCAAAGGGTCTAGTATTGGTACACTTACCTCGTGGGCTGGTAATGTACATAAGAATCCTTTGGAAAAGTTAGGAGGAAAATTGTCTTTGTAACACATTTCATAACACAATTATCAGCCATCATTATTTTAATAACCAAAAGGCTTGTATGATGCACCGCCCAGATGCTAAGTTTTATGCTACACACTCTGAGGCTTCATTGTCATCAAGGAGTCGGGTACTAGCAGAAAGTGGAGGAACACACGAGGAAGATCACATACAGCACACGGGCAGGTGGGTGTGGTTGGATGTAAGAAGGTGGGGTGAGGAGCAGGGAGTCTAGAAAGGCTTCCTGGAGAGGACAGGCTTGGAAAGGGTAGGATGTGGGTCAGCCTGGGGAGAAGTCTGGATAGAGGACACTCGGGGGGAACGAGGGCAAACTTGGCTGACTTTACGAGAAGCCACAGAAGAGCCCAGGGCAACAGGTGGCGTATGTGCTCCTAGCATTTCAGGTGTGGGGTGGGAGGGAGAGGGGTAGGGCCCCAGAGGGCTGGGGGTGGAGGGGCACTGTGGTCACACTCAGGACATCATGCCACTGCCTTGCCCTCGGAAGAATTACAGACTCTTGGAGTGTTGCCTTGGTCCCTCTACCAACTTTGTGACCCTGGAGCTCAGTCCCAGTCAGTCTCCCCTCCAGCTCACTGCTCACCCCCCAGAGCCCCAGCTCATCCTGGTACTCCTGACACTCCGAGAGCCTGCTTTTGTCTCTGCCCTGGGTCGATGCCTTGGGCCAACCTACAGGGCATGCTGCCTGGAAGCCCAAGGCTTGGCGGCAGTTTGGGGCTTGGAACAAAGAAGCTGCAAGTCAGGTTCTCAGGACTTTTCGGTTTTCACACTACCACCGTCCAGGGTAGTTCCGCCCTTGTCCTGGCACAGTCCCCATACAGTGGCCACAGCGCCCCTTCCCACCCTGTTGGAAGACCCAGAAAGGTCATTCCTCCTTTCCGAGTTCGAACACCCCACCTCAGCTCTGGATGGCATCATCCATTCCTCCTACTCTCGCTTCTCAGAGATGTCCTTTCATCGATTATGGCCCCCAACCTCCAAAGCCTCCCCCAACGTCATTCTCATTTCTTAAGTCTCCACAGGTTTTTTCACAATTGGTGTTGACACAGGTTCACTGCTCTCCAATCTTAAAAAGACAAAACAATCCCTACAGGGCTTCAACACTTCCCTTTCCTTCCCTACCTACACTTCAGGAAACATCCCTCCAGCACACACCTTTCCCCCACCACTCCTGCCAGGGCTGCTCTCACAGGTAGCAGGCTCTCAAGTTAGTCTCAGCTACTTGAATCCCTCTTCTCTCCTCCTTGGTCTCCCATCCATTCAGCGTCTCGATGACAACCTGTTCTTTCTTCACCAAATCCAACAGACATTTCTCATCCATCCTTAACGTTTTAGCAACTTTTGGCATGGTTGACCACCGCTTCCCTCTCAGAAGCCTCCTCCCTCAGCTGGGCGCTCCTGCTTTTCCTCTCATCTTTCTGGCACGTCTCTTTGTACTCCCTGATGAGTTCCTCTGGTAAAAGTTACTTCTCTGCCTTCGCCCAAGCCTTCTTTTCTTGCCAAATTTCCCAAAGCCCAGGGTCTCTCCACCATAGATCTGGTCCTTCTCAATGACCATCTACAAGCTGATGACTTCCAGAATACCATCTTCAGCCCTCAACCTTTTCCAACTGCAGGATCCACCCATCCATCTATCCGTCCATCATTTAAGCAGTCTTCACACCTAGCAGAGTGCAACATGGGGCTTGAACTCACAACACCGAGTTGGAGACCTGAGATCAAGAGTTGCATGCTTAACCAACTGAGCCACCTACCCACGTGCCCCCAGGATCCATTTAACTGCCAAATCTTTCTACCTGAATGTCTCATGCATTTAAAACTCAGTATGTCTTTTTTGTTTCAAGTTCTTTAAATTCCACTTAGTTAACATATAGTGTGATATTAGCTTCAGGAGTAGAATTTAGTGATCCATCAGTTCCATATAATACCCTGTGCTCATCACAAGTGCCCTCCCTAATATGCATCACCTACTTAGCCCATACCCTGCCCACCTCCCCTCCAGCAACCCTCATCTTGTTCTCTATAGTTATGGTTTGCCTCTCTCTTTTCCCCTTATGTTCATCTGTTTTGTTTCTTAAATTCCACATGAGTGGAATCATGTCTTTTTTTTTTCTGACTTATTTTCTAATCACATTACACTGTAGTTCCATCCACACCATTGTAAATGGCAAGATTTCATTCTTTTTTATGGCTGAGTAGTATTCCATGTGTGTGTGTATCACAATTTCTTTACCCATTCATCAGTTGATGGACATTTGAGCTCTTTCCATAATTTGGCTATTATTTATCTTTATTTTTAAAAATTTGTAATTTATAATTTGGCTATTGTTGATAGTGCTGCTATAAACATCAGGTGCATGTGCCCCTTCAAATCAGTTTTGTATCCTTTGGGTAAATACCTAGTAGTGCAATTGGTGGGTCCCAGGGTAGCTCTATTTTGAGCTTTTTGAGGAACCTCTGTACTGTTTTCCAGAGTGGCTGCACCAGTTTGCATTCCTGCCAACAGTGTAAGAGGGTTCCCTTTCTCCACATCTTTGCCAACATCCGTTGTTTCCTGAGTTAATTTTAGCCATTCTGACAGGTGTAAGGTGATATCTTATTGTAGTTTTGATTTGTATTTCCCTGATGAGTGATGAACATCTTTTCATGTGTCTGTTGGCCATCTGTATATCTTCTTTGGAAAAATGTCTATTTGTGTCTTCTGCCCATTTCTTCACTGGATTATTTGGTTTTTGGGTGTGGAGTTTGAGAAGTTCTTTATAGATTTTGGATACTAACCCTTTATCAGTTATGTCATTTTGCAAATCTCTTCTTTTAGTTTTGTTGTTTCCTTCACTGTGCAAAAAAGGTTTTTAGCTTGTAGAAGTCATAACAAATGAAAGGTGGTTCAAGATGGTGGCACAGAAAATTCTTGCAGTCACTTCCCACAGGCACACCAAACACACGCTTATATATGGTCAGTATGTCTTAAAGCCATCTCCTCCCCGTTATTATCTCAAAGAATGGCATTCCATGTGCCCAGCTGCCTAAGCCACAAAACCATTTGGTCTTTTTCAATGTCCTCTCCATTCCCTGTCACATTCACCTGAAGAGGTGATTGGCTATTCTGCTGTCACTCACTTGGATCCATCTATTCCTCGACCTGTGACAACACTACCGTCACTTGGGCCACTATCCTCTCTCACAACTGAAATGGCCTTCGAACCTGGCTCCTCGATCAGGTTCAACCTGAGGATGGAGACGGAAAGAACAAACTCTGTCACGTCTCTCCACTGCTTAAAACACCTCCCTGGTTCCATACTCTCTGCAGGATAAACTTTCAATCCCCTTATGTAGCCTCCCCGGCTCTTCTTGATTTGCTAAAGCCAACCCCCCCCCCCCCCCCAAGTGTTAGCTCTTTTCTCTTTGCACATGTCCTTCCCTCTGCCTGGACCACTCCCCACATTAGCAGGGGAAGAAAAACCCAGAAATGTTTGTGTCTATCACTTAATTTCATTCAAGATAGTTTGTGGAGGTACAGGAATACTAAAAAGAAAAAAAAAATGTAAAAATGTGAAGTGACCTCTGATAATCATTTAATCCAACTCTGTTCTTCCTCATCTTATAGGTGAAGAAGCCAAGGACCATAGTTAGTCACAACTAATATAAGAATATTATCTCCTTCTTAACTCAGAATTTAAAAATATTTTTAATATTTATTTTTGAGAGAGGGAGATGGACAGAGGAACAGAGCATGAGCGGGGAGGGGCAGAGAGGGAGACACAGAATCCGGAGTAGGCTCCAGGCTCCAAGCTGTCAGCACAGAGCCTGATGAGGGGCTCAAACCACAAACTGCGAGATCCATGATCTGAGCCGAGTCAGACCGTTAACCAACCGAGCCACCCAGGCGCCCCCTAGAGACTTTCAAATCAAAACCACCCAATTTCTAACTGGCTCTGGCAAAAGGTATCTGCTCGTAAACACATTACCCAGTGGGAGGTCACACGTAGATAATGCCAAGATACAATTTCTTGGATGCTCTATTTGGAACGGCAATTCAAGTAATACTTTAACTTACCTAGGCAAGGGCTTATTCGAGTCCGTGTGGTTAGGTCGATGAACCTCAGCATGACCTGGTCGACAAGCCACTTTTACCACAAGCCATCCACCTCCCTTAAATAAGGAAGTCACTCGCTGTTCGAGTGACTCAGCCAGTCCACCTAGGCTTTTCCCGTACCTGCTGCTACTGGTGAACTGCCTCACCCGTCTCACGGCGTCTGCCAACCTGTGGCTTACGCTGCTGCCAGGGTGCTGGGTCTTTTAACACTTGCCTCTGCTCCGGCTTCCCTCGCTGTAGTTCCGCAGACTCCCTCAACGAGAGGATCTGATTTGTTCGGTCATTTCAGCAAGCTGTGGAGGCCACCTTTGTGGGAAGCGCGAGCCAGGTCATCTCCTGGGTCACCGGCAAGCGGATTTGATTGGCTGCCCACGAAATGGACATTCAGCACATGGCTTCAGTGAAGTCCGGTGGTACAAAAAACACAGTGACCTATGAAGAAGCAACTACCTACGGCCTCCGGTCTCAGCGGCAGGTTGGGGACAAACGGCAAGACTGAAGTTTTTCAACTCTGTACCTCTCTCTACAGAAGGGGCACACCAATAGGGAGGGATTAGCTCAGACAAGATGCTCTCCAAAGCCTTCAATCTTGACAATATATAGACCTCAGATGGGAAATGCCTCAGTTCTCCCTCACACCCTTCCTTGGTACTCACGTGGCCTCAACAGTTCCCAATCTAAGCACTTTCCAACGTGGGACAGGACAACCAGGAAAAACCCTTCCTGGCAGTGAGAGACAAAGCCACTTTAGTGAATACACAGACTCTTCATCAGCAAGGTTTCTGAAGAAAGATCTTGATCGAAAGGGAGCAACGTGGGGTGTCTGGGTGGCTCAGTCGGTTAAGCCTCTGACTCTGGCAGGTTATGATCTCACGGTTCGGGAGTTTGAGCCCCCCATCGTTGTCAGCAAGGAGCCTGCTTTGGATTCTCTCCCCCCCTTGCTCTGTGCCTTCCCCATGCACATGCTCACTCAAAATAAACTTAAAAAGGGGGGGGACAAATGTGCAAAGAAAATCTCCTATGAAATGGAGCCTGGAAGTCTTGAAGGGAAAGCTCTCATACACTACCACTGGCCTAATGGAAAGCTTACTTTACATACCCCAGCACGAGGAAGGATTTCTCCTTCCCAGCAATAGCCCAGCCAAGGAGAACTGCATGAAGCAGACCCTCCCGGCTTCTTTTCCTCTCTAAAAGCAAGTCCCTGTCCCGTGTACTCAGGACTTGCCTATGGTTCGCCATGGCTTGCTTGTCCCAAACTGAACTTCCTCTATTTCCAAATAAATTCATTTTGCTGGTAAACATCTGGCTCTTTTCTAAGTCAACAGTAACAAGAATGTTAATTATTAGGTCTCTGTCCTCCAAGAAGCTTCCTAGCTACTGATTAGGAATTCCAAATAGATGGGAGATAAAAGGTTTTTTTGCACTCCCTTGGTTTCCACCTCTGATACCCACCACCCACGCTCCGTCACTCTGCTCCTCCCCATCCCCCACCACCCTAATTGCCTTTTCTTCCTGTTTTCATTTACAGGGAGGGACCATCATCATGCTTTTGTTAAGTGTGGCCATCATAGCGCTCTCGGTCATCAATGTGGGCAAGAGTATCATGTTTGTCATGACACCACACTTGCTGGCCACCTCCTCCCTGATGCCTTTCATCGGCTTCCTGCTGGGCTACATCCTCTCTGCTCTCTTCCGCCTCAATGGACGGTAAGTATTGTTTTAGACCTCTGTGTTCCATCGGCCTCATTCTTGTCCTGGTCTCTCAGGAAAAGGAGACCCAAAACCTAGGAGAGGCATTTTCCTGGCAGTATGTGCAAATGCACACACTGAACCAGGAACCCTAGACTCGGAGACATATTGGAAATAAGGTATCAAATGGCTTAGGAACAAGAGCATCTAATACCCCAAAGAGCTCATGACAAAGTGCTCCCTCCAGAGCCTAGGCTCCACCTCCTGCTGAAACCTGGTAGGTAACAACACTGGAGCAGTCCCATGCCATCGTGGTAAGTGTTAATATTCCTCCTTCCCCACTCTTCCGCCCTTTCTGCCTAGGCTTCAGTCTTGACAAGGACACCACTGGGTGACAGCTCTGCTAAGTGGCCCTAAGAGCTTTAGTGGTTGCGGACCTCTGCTGAGTCTAATCCAATTTCAAACTCAGGCGCTACTTGCAGGGACAGTCGGCCTGACAATCTGGTGTGGGATAGAGACCCTGTCTAGAGTAGCACATTTCAGGAACTTTGCCTCTTGTCAGCCCTAGACAAATGTTGCTGGAGTCTGAACACTAGTAGCACTCTAGTACCCCCTCCCCCCCAAAAAAACACTGCCTTAAAAATAAAACTTATAAAGTTACCCATTTTAAAAAAACACACTAATAAAAAAATTACTGTAGAACATACGTAGCATGTGGTTATACAGTTGAGTCAAAAGGCTGTCAATGACTTACTGTACATTGTTTTAAGAGTGACAGGTAATAAATGGCCACACAATCAAGGGCCATCACGGTAGTCTCCCCCTAATAAATGTGTTTTCAGAATTTCTGTTAAGACACTGACCACAACTCCATGAATTAAATATGTATTCATTAGATGTAAACACCCCATCCCCCCTCCCCTTTTTAATGTTTGTTTTAAGAGAGCAAGAGGGACAGGTGGGGCCGGAGAGAGAATCCCAAGCAGGCTCCTCGCTGTGAGCAGAGCCCATGCGGGGCTTGATCCCACGAACCGAGAGTTCATGACGTGAGCCAAAATCAAGAGTCAGATGCTTAACAGACTGAGCCACCCAGGTGCCTGTTCTTTAGTCCATAAAACGAGAGCAAAACCATGAATATGTTCCAAAGATATCGGGGCTGTACCAAGTTTGGTTTTTAATCATAAAGTGTTTTGGACTCAGAGATACCCAAACCAGAAACTAGGGAACTGGACAAGGGGCCCAAGCATTTCAGATCTTCTGTATGTTCACACTGCAACTGCCCTGTGTGTAAACCCAACATACAAGCCAATGAAGGATAGTGGCTCATATCTTCCCTTCATCCCTCATCAGCCAGCCATTCTCCCAATTTTAATCTGGTAGTCCTGCAGAAGCAAATGGTGAAACCCCCAAGCTGCTCAAAAATTCTCACGAAAACTCCTGGCCACAAAACTACTAGTCACCGCTGACTTCCACGTTCATTCAATGGGTCTTGGGTGATTTGGGAGGGAGAAGGGCCAGTGTCACACCCTCCTGTCCCTTCTGAGGGCATATAGGGTTGCTTTGTTTGAACCTAACACAGGTGCAGGCGCACTGTCAGCATGGAAACTGGATGCCAAAACGTTCAACTTTGTTCTACCATTCTCAATGTGACGTTCCCCCCTCAAGTCATTGGGCCACTTTTCTTCTTCCCTCTCCTCTACATGATTTTCCAGCTTGGAGAAGGGGTTCTTCTCATCTCCATCTTTCGTTGCTATGAGAAAATCAAGCCTTCCAAAGGTGAGTACTGAATCCTTCTCCTTTGAGTTCTCCCATATCCGACCTGATCCTTTCCAGCAAGTGAGTCTGGCAGGGACCTTTGCAAAGGGCTTCAACTCCTATCAAGTCACTAGGAACCAGGTAGCACCAAGAAGTACAAAGGGACTTCAAAGAGCCAAGGCTCTTCTTATAACTCCACTCCATCTCTGCCTTCTAGCTAGGAGAATCAACTGTGGACAGACTTTGCACTTATGGGAGTAAGGCAAAGGGGAGGCCACGGAAGACTCAGGATGAAGAAATGGTCTTGGATATTAAATAGCTATGAGGTGTTAGTTGTGTGAAATGCCCCTATTCACAATCTGGAAAATGCAGTGTTTCCTAGGACTAGGTTCTCCGGTCCTAGAACCAGATCAGACCACAGTACCACTGGTACTCCTTTATGAAGAAAAACATATTGAAGCAATGCAATCGAATTAGCCAAAATCCAAAAAAAGACTCCCAACTCTGGTTACACAGTAAATAAAACTTAAATATAAGCTTATTACATACCTATCACAATAGTTTGATACTTTAAAACCTGATCACTATTGAATTACTTTCTAAACAGCACCTCCTCTAAGATGCTCAGAGCATTTTGCATTCTCTTTAAACTATAATAAACCTCCAGGAAACCCACTAAGTCCCTTCCTTTAAGTGGATCATTAATGTCTTTTTTTTTCAAGTCAGGACACTTTATTTGGAATGACATTTTCAGTATTTTATAATTCTAAGCGTATTATATTCATATTATAAAGTATATTCTTAACCACTCAAATCCTTCATTTCCCATGAACTTGAGGACTCCTTCAAGATGTTTTCTACACCCTGGGGATGGACTTAGACCATAGGAGACAACTTCCCCTGGTGATTATCTTCTGGTAGTAAAAGCAAACAAACAATTAGCATATAACTGTATCAAGCAGCCAAAAAGAAACCAGTAAGTAGCTGAGCATACTTCAGAACTTTGCGTTTGTTCAAAACTACAGTGTTGTGGAAAAGAACCTCCTCTAATGCTCACCTGAAAGTGACTCAAATCTGTTGCCCGTGAAGCCTGAAATCTCCACCCTCTTGCAAAAGCAGTGAGAAGTGGAATTTTCTAAACCAACCAACCACGTTCCCAAGTTTGCAGGGCTACAACACACTTAAGACCCTCTTCAGAGCCAGTGCACTGTAAGGGCTGATGCGGCTGTGCTGAGGGGGGAGATGCACAACTTTTCATGCTTCTGAGCCCTGTATCTTCTACAAAAATGGGGACAAGATAGGTGAATCCTGACTCCTATGACCACGACTCCTCACCACCTCCATACAGGCAGAAAAAGGGCTAGGCCAAATACAATGAGGGGGCCATGGAAACTCCACACTTAGAAGACCTCTTAAAGCTATCTCCTCCCTGCGCTTCTTTGCAGAACGCAAATCCGTTCTGCTGAACGTAAACTCTTCCACTGCACTATCTGTACCAAGAAGTTGGAGAGGAAGTGATTTAAGAGTCAATAATTTATTAGACTGATTGGTAGTATTACCATTAGGAATGTTCAAGGGAAAGCAAAATTAAGTCATGGGAGGGAGCACCTGGGTGGCTCAGTCAGTTAAGTGTCCGATTCCTGATTTTGGCTCAGGTCATGATCTATAGATTTGTGAGTTTAAGGCCCCCATCAGGCTGCGTGTGGATAGTGCAAAGCCTGCTTGGAATGCTCTCTCTGCCCTTCCCCTGCTCATGCTCTCAAAATAAACAAAACTTAAAAAAAAAAAAAAATTAACGTAATGGAAGGATGCACGGTAAAAGAGATGGGGGTGGGGGGGAACCACACAAAAACATATAGAATACAACTTAACCCCTAGGATGTGCTGTCTTCCACTGAATAAGCTTTTTTATTAACAGTTACTCTCCTTCCCCACCCTTGACCCTCTTCAACTTTCCAGATAAAACAAAAATGACCTACACAGCTGCTCCAACTGAAGACACGATTCCAGGAGCTCTAGGAAATGGCACCCACAAAGGGGAGGAATGCTCCCCTTGCACAGCCTAGCTCCCCCAGGGGACTGGATTCTGGTCAGAGAATATTTCAGAAAGCCAGTGTGATAGAGTAAAAAGATGAAAGCAACACCAGAAATGAGAGTCTTTCTCCAGCACTGCCAGCAGAAACTAGCAGAAACTATCAGAACTGACAAACCTCGCCTGGTGGGAGGGCACAGAGGGAGTCTACCTGAAGAGCCTCGCCTAGCCCCAGCTTAAAAGTTGATACCTGTTTAAAAAATAAAGACTTGTGGGGTGCCTGGGTGGCTCAGTCAGTTAAGTATCCAACTCTTAATGCTAGCTCAGGTCATGATCTCATGGTTTGGGAGTTCAAGTCTGGCATTAGGCACCATGCTGTCAGTACAGAGCCCGCGTGGGATTCTCTCTGTGACACCCCCTCTCAAAAAAATAAAAAAGCTAAAAAATAAATAAAAGAATTCTTCAATGACAGTCCTATGAAGGCAAAAACCAAAACTGCCTTTTGCCCCTGCATCTCCCAAGTGTTCCATAGGCATATGAAAGGCACTCAATTTCTCAACTAGGCAACAAATAGGAACTTTTACCTAAAATCAAATACCCAAATCCTGTTCCAACTTTTGTGACAGAAGAGGGAAATAAATGCTCAGTGCTCCCAGATTTAAACTTCAGAAGTCCTTTCTAACCTTAAAATTTCTCATTCCTTCCCTTTTGAAATCCTATTTGGGGATGGATTAAAGCTCCTAAAAACACCAACGTGATACTACATGTACAAAAAACAGACATAGAATGCAAATGCAATTAAACAAGACTGGCTCAAAATCTCAGTCGTAATGAAATGAATGGACATTTCTGGAGAATACCATCGAAAGTAGAGGGGGAAAGCCAGGAAACAAGAAAACACAACCAACAGAATTGCCCACTAATCTAAAAGTCTAGCCCATCAATTCATGAGCTATCAGTGGTTTTCCTATTATATCCCCTCAAAACTCAGAGAGCTGCAAGCTACTGCAAAAGGGGTCGTTTCTCCATTTAAATAAGATTTCTAAAATTTCAAATTTCCTATGAAATGCTTTACATAACACTGATATACAATCGTTAGATTCATGAACATCTCATCCTTGCAAATAGCAGACGGTGCCTAATTAAGATTTTCATGCCATTCAGTATGATTAAGTTCAACTGACTGTAAACCCAAGTTAATTTTAAGGCAGCATCTGGCCAATGTCCAAGACCACCAGTACTCCCAATACCACAGTAAGTTTAAGAATCACCAGTTTGGGTCACTAACATGCTCTTAATCTGTGAAAAGGTCTATCCACCTACCACTTTTACATATTCTCTTAAACTTAACTGTTCAAATGATTTTGTCTACCACCCAGCCGACATCACCTGCTAGGAAACTTGGTTAAGCAGAATAGTTTTTTCACGAAAGGAAGGCTGGACTTGGGACCTACTACCCTCAAATTGTCCTTTTAAAGGACTAGATTTTGAGGACTAGATAAAAGGAACATATAAAGAAAAAAGTTAACACATGTCCCACAAACTCTGGCCCTAAATTTGCTTAGAATAATACACTCCTCTATTTCTCAGGTCTTGGATCTGGGAATTCAGGTTCATTTGCTGGTTCAAATTAACTCCCAGTCACCTCCCATTTGCTCAAAGGGCCTTATATTTTATTGCTTCACCGTGTAACAAATGTCTGTTAATATTAAAATGGTAAGCCATGGCTATCATTTACTGAAAAACTATCAGAATAGAGTCAACTGGTAAAATATCAAGAAGTATCTACACCATACTACCCAGTTACATCTATCATACCTAAGAACAAAAAAATTGTCTCTTTCCATTTGACATTAACTTCTGGCGGACTTGCAGCCTTCCGAAGCAACCCAATAAAAGAACCTGGGGCGCCTGGCTGGCTCAGCTGGTGGAACACACGACTTGACCTTGTTCAGAGTTCAAGCCCCATGTTGGGTGCAAAGATTACTTACAAAATCTTTAAAAAAAAAAAAAGAAAAAAAAAATCTAGGTTCCACTGATTTCCACATGCCTCCACCTCAGTAAACAAACAAGCATACTAAACTCTCCCTAAAATCCATCTCATTCATGGTAGAAGGTTCGGCTTCCCATTTTCTGGCCTCAATTTCTAATCTGGGCTATGAGAAGCAAATGTATACCAAAAACCTTTCAAACCTATCCCCCCAAATGGGGTCCCACTACCCAATGCCCACACTTCTGGAAAGCCAATTGGTACTTCCAACTGTTTCCCTCAAAAAACCCCTGCAAGGCTAAGGCACATTTGTCTACACTAAGAAAACGTGGTGCTTGGGTTCTGGGGAACTGGACTCCAATGCCCATACTAGTTCACCACTTACTTGCTCTTCTTTGGCCCCAATTTCGCTCCTAGAAGATGCGTTCTTGTATGTAGGAAGTAACTGAGATTCAAGAACACACAGGGAAGACAACTGTCAGAGTATCTGGCTACTACGTGTCACTCACTGTTACCATTTATCCAACTCAGCACTCCTGCATGGGACCAAGAGAATCTAAGTAGTCTCTAGAGAGTCCTAGAAGAGACTATTAACAGCGCTCATCATCTACACATATAGGCTCCCAGAACAAAAACGGGTGTAGAACCTTCAGCAGTCTTCTCTAGTAAACTGTTTTCTCCTTAACATACGGTCACACCCACATCACAGCATTGAAAGCAAGAAACACGAAACCTCTTAAAGCACTCTTGTACAAAGAGTTAAAATAAGCTGTGATCACCTCTGACCTTCAAAATTACATACAACACATAAAAACAAATTTTTATAATTTCCTTCCCAAATTATCGTTCTCTTGGCTACGGAAGCCTAAACTACCTGATGTCGATACAATACAGTAATAAAGAAAAAGAGCATGGAAGGTCACACACAAGAAACCAAAACAACAGTTACCATTATTCTGAACAGTTCACGGTCTTCCCTGCCCCAGTTTTGACTAGCCCTGAAATGGCAAGATTTAAATTTTCAAAAAATTTAAAAAACCCACCACACCAAACTCCAGGATTCTCTATAAAGGCACTTTAAATGTGCTGAATGTAGATGGGGAGGGAGGAGTAAACCGCATTCGTCCTTCAGACAGACAGACAAAAGCAGTTTTATAATCTTTTATTATCAATAACAAACAGCTGCTTTAACGTGTCGTCAGGCAGCTGTTAAAGGGTGGGTGGGAGGACACCCTTGACCCTAACAAGGAAAACTCAAGCCTTTATGTACAAGCAAATTTAGAGCTCTTTTAAGTGTCCAAAGCTATTAATTAGTTTAATTGAGGCATTAAACTAATTCTGAATTAACATATTTGAATAACCAAGAACTAAAATGTTCAAATCTTTTCTAGTACAAAAAAATTAAATTTGCTTTAGTTATAAAAGAGCTCTCTCAATATACACAAACTATACACTTCAGACATTCACAAAAATGTGAGCAGAAGGCTTATCAAAAGACATTTAATACAATTAGTTTTCAACAACCCCTTGGTGGTCCACATCTACAAAGATATCCAGCCCAACCCCCCTCCAAATCCCACCCCCAACCCCCCCACAGAAAAGCACATACTTACCAGAATTTTTAGCAAGTATGGTTTGGGAATTTTTGTGTGTGTGTTTTTAAAAAAGGCCCCCAGGGCAAGTTATTTACAGTTTAATTGCCACTGTCAACTGATCTGGACCTTGACCGGGATCGGGACCTGGACCTCTGGCGATCCACAGATGCTGGAGACTTAGATCTACTTGAAGAACCACGTTTCTGGCTCTTTTCAGGCACAGGAGACCTACTAACAGAACGGGACTTGCTCCGGCTCCGGCTCCGGCTCCTGGACCGGCTGTAAGACTTGCGACTCCGGGAACGAGATCGGCTACGAGACCTAGAGGAACTCCTGGTTCGGGAACGAGACCTGCTTCGTGACCTACTAGGAAGGGAGGAAAAATATAACATAAGAGGCAGTCCCTACAAACCTATTAACTAAAACTTTGTCTTAAAAATGTTAAAGAGATACCTGTGCCTTTTGCTGCCTTCGATTAATTTGATTTTTCTCCCATTTATTTCCTTTCCAGAAAGTTTTTCAATAGCATTCTTTAAATCACCATAAGAGGCAAACTCTACCACCCTACAATTAAAAAAAAAAAAAAAAAAAGCCCTTTATAAAGGTACATACATGTTATAGCCTAGTCTCACACTACACACAGCAAACTAAAATACCTTCTCCATGCACCTTTTGTTAATACTACATTGTCTTAGATCTTAATGGAGAACAGCATTGCAACAAGGTTTCTCAACCTTTCCAAACAACTGAAATTTTTAATTCTCGGTTGTGGAAGGCTTTCCTATGCACCATCAGATGTTTAGCAGCATCCCTGGCCTCTACCCAGATGCCAGTGGTGACCTCAACCAGTTACAACCACCAAAACTGTTGTCCAGTGCTCCCTACTGAGCAAACTCCTCCTGGATTGAGAACCACTGCACTACAGCATGTCCAAATTTTATGTTCTCTAAAAAAATCCCCAGTAAAATTTTCAGTATGTTTTAAAAGGCGGTTATGATCTCCAATACACACTCACCCTTCATTTAATTTAGGTCGATGTGCATCCGCAAAGGTTACTTCCCCAGCTTGTCTCATGAAATCTTTGAGATCCTTAACACAAGACAATCGTGTCAAGCAAAGAAAAGGCGATGTGACACACAAACAACCACATGGTATAAAAAACAAGACTACTGGAAGAGAAGATGTTAGATAAAGTACAAACATGGCATTTACCACACTTGTATTCTATCAGAATTGAAAAATTATCTAGGTCAGGGCACGAAATAAGCAAAAAAGCATATTGCTTTTAAGCAAAATGCTAGAGGAAATTCAGATCTTAACATTAAAGTAGTATTAGTCTATACTGAGCTCAATACATAAGAAAAAAAGCAAAACAAAAAACAAAACAAAAAGAAACAAAAAGAAACAGTACATATTTTAAAAGTAAAGACTAAAGTAGAAATTTTATATTAAAAAAAACAAAACAGAACATTTACAAGACACCAGTTATTTTGTGCCCCATATGTCATTAAAAAAGTTTACTTTACCTTTATTATTATTTCCCTAGGCTAGTCAAGCAGCAAACCGTTAATCGGTCGGAGAAACCTTCATGACATATGCCCGACTGGCTCTTCGCCACCCACTTGAAGGACACTACCCAATCGATGGAAGCCTTTAATCGCACAGCCCTCCCTATTAGCAGACTACAGGCGGATGCAGACATGTTCTACTCTTGTGCAGTTACCAAGGAACACTTTACTGCGATCAGGATTCCAACGACCACCTAATTTCGTATCTTTCAACTCTTTTCGACCAGGACCTCTTATTCGGAAGCGTTACAGGAAGACCGCTCTCAACTTAAGGATCAGATCACGTTATCAACGCTCTGGGATCGCTGCAACCTGGCACTTCAAGTTAAGTGCACCGATTACGTCTAGACCGGCAAACACAGATCTAGAGGTGGCCAATTGATCACTGTAGGAGCTGACTGGCAAAGTCAACCAGGCCCAACCAAGAGTGACCAAGACAACGATTAGGATAACCCACAGGCACTCCTCGTCATAAGGCCAACGACACAGATAGGCTGGCAAATAAAGGGTTTAATATTTGGTTAAAATTGATTTTAATAAACAAGAAAATATATCCTCAAAACATTAAACATTTGATCACTAATTATTAAAGTTTGAAATATCCCCCAGTTACATTTAATTAAAATTTAAAAATTACAATTAAATCCATTTTAAAATTAATTAAAGATAAAATTACTTTTAATAAAACATAATAAAACATTAACTGCCCATTAATTTTTAAAAAGCCACATTAAAATAGCTCAAAACTGTATTTCAACAAACCTGCCAGCTGACTCTTGAAGATAAATTTTCAACTATAAGCCGATTTTCTGTTCTTACAGGTGGAGCATTTCTGAGGAAGAAAATGAGTACTCACAATGGAAGAAATGCAGCAGTGTGTACCTACTGTGTTCGACTGTGGACAAGTTCAAGCAACGAGACGGAACAAGTCATTCAAAGGACTCCCATCAAGTTTCTACATTATTTTACAGGACTTACTACACGCACTAATCAGGAACAGTGGATTAACATATGAAAAGGAGAAACGATTACTCAGTTAAGCACCAGAATCACTTATTGCTAATGGTTCTTAAACATTAAAAGCTCCTCCTGCGGTAAAGATTGTTCAAAGCAGCCATCCACCATCTATCACATACCGTCTATCATTTCGAGGTCTGCGACTACTAAAACGGTCAGAATAGCGTCCTCTACCTCTTCCACCTCGAGATCGAGCCCTAGCATGTTCAATAGTAACCCTACAGGAAGGGGGGAAAAAAGACTGTTATCTCCACACAAGCCACAAGAGATAGACTTTGAAAAATATCCCAGCCGATCTTGTCCATCTTACGGTGCTAACTGGTTACAAAACTAACATTCTCACCTTTCACTGCAGAGTTCTTTTCCATCAAGTTCATATACAGCATCATCTGCATCCCTGGGATCCTCAAATTCCTAAAATGTAAACATGGGGGGAAAAAAAACAAACAAACCGACCCCCTGCTTAATGTGGCTCTAAGATATATTCTACAACATAGTAAGAGCACTGCAAACGTGTGATAGAATGACTATCTTAAAGACAGTGATCAGGAGTGGTTTCCCTCCAGCCAACAGCGAGGTTATCCCTCAAGAAAATTCACTGCTCTAAGAACATACAAAGTTTTCCAAAGATACCCTACCTGAACTCAGTAAAATCAAAACACACTGCTCATCAAAATCTTTAGCGACTTAACAGTAGTTCTAAAACACTTACCACAAAACCAAAGCCTCTTTTCAGATCAATATCTCTTATTCGTCCATACCCCTTGAAGAATCTTTCCACGTCCTTCTCCCTGGCCGCGGGATTTAGCCTCCCGATGAATACTCGACAGCCACTCATGATATCCGGCTAGTATTTCCTGTTAGAAAATGATTCGATTGAAACAATACCAGTGAATGTCAGAAGAATGCCTAGTTAAGGGGCCAAAAACATAAACGGCATAAAATAAAATGTTTACCCGGTGATGTTATAAACAAGATTGCCAAGAGTGCCTCTTATTAGGCCAGGTCCCTTGCAGACAAAATTAAAACTCGGCTCCCAACACGATCCTTCCCTGGGCCCAGACCGCAGCAACCGCAACGCCCACTGCCGCCTCTGGAACTGCGCAGCCGCACTCTCTCCCTGGCTCTTCTGGCCCCCTCCCATCTGCCGCAGTTAGGAAAGGCCGAGAAGTGCGGGCGGAGCCGACCCCGCCCTCCGCAAGGCCAGCCCAATGGTGATGGGCCGCGCGCGCGTCGCCGCCTCCCAGGAGCGTCACAGCGGGTGGAAGCCGGAATCTCGCGACGCCACCGCCGCGCCTGCGCAAACGGCGGCGGGCGGACGCCGGCAGCCACAAAATGGCGGCGGCGGAGACAGCGGTGGGGGAGAGCCGCGCGTGCCAAACGCCCTCCTCCCACCCCCTCCCACGACTCCATGGTTCCGGAGTCATCGTGCCCTCCCGCAGAAAACCCTAGCCACACCCCCGAGCAAAGGTCTCCGCCCAAACTCGGGGGGTTCGGGTAAGTGAAGAGGTAAGGAGGCAGGGAGGAACATAGACCCCTGTGTAAAAATGACCATAACCACGACCGCCCTTCCACCTTCAGTTCCCCTCAAACAGTACCCAAAGGGAGACGTGCCCCAGCGCCCACCTCGAATAAACTGCGCTCATTGGACGCCGTCCTCCGCAAAGAGAGCAGCCCTGGCCACTCACGATCTGAGCGGCCATGAAGAAGCCTCGATCCGAGAAGCCTTTCCCTCAAAGTGAGTCACTCACCTACCGGACAGGATCTTTGGCAGCTGAGAGACCAGAGAGGTCCGTAGTCTGCGACGGAGCCGTCTGCCTCCCCGCAAACCAGGACTAAACTCGTCTACGTCTTTCCAAAACTGACGCACTTAGCTGCTCCTGCGTTCCACAAAATGGAGGGCGCGCCCCTGCGTCACTTCCGGCACCGCCCCGGGGACCTCCCCACTGAATCCAGGGATGACGTTTCCGCGGAGCCGGAAGTTTACGTGCAGTAGGGACCGCTGTACGGTGACCGCGCCGGCAACCCGCATCAGCGATGGGCGGGGCCGAGGGGCGGGAATTGGCGTGGGTGTGGTCGTCAGGTGCCAGAAGCTGCACGGGGCACGGATGAAGGTGTTTGCTCCTTGAGTGGGGTTCGTCAGTGTCTCTCCAGCATTGTCATTGCTAGAGCAAATGGCACTTCTTTTTTAGCTGAAAAAAAATTTTTTTAAGATACTCCGGAGAGTACTGGGTAAAAGAAACTCACGTTTTGCAAAAATATTTGGCCATCTCTGACTCCTTGCTTCCTGCAGTTTATGCTTGTACTTTGGAGGAGGCTGCTTAGTGCACAAGTGAATATCTTAACCATACCATACCACGGACGTGTGGTTTATAGTAAGAAGACTAAAGAACTGCAGTGTTTTTTAAATGGAAGTTTTTTGCATGATGAAATATTAAAATTGGGACTGCAGCTAGCAGGCCATCTTGAATTGAGGTCAGAATGCAGATTTCTGCACTAGAACTGAACCGGTTGGGAGATGTTTCAAGCTACTTTTAAAGTCCAAATGGTATTTGGTTAACCCTCCCTGTTCAGGTTTCTGTAATGTAACACATAAAGTATACCATTACTCAGAAACAGAAAAGATTGTGTTTTCAAAATGAGGGTGAAATAGCCTTAGGCATCTTTAACTCCACATTTTCCCAGCGAAGTACTCAGGTTTAGAAATTGAGGCATAAATAGAATGATTGTAAAAGGTTACTTTTTTTTTAATGCTTTTAGGTGGAAACGAAGGCATGCCATTTTTCAGAGTGTCCTGTATCTAGGGTTGCTGTTTGCAACTAAAGTTACACAGAGATGAAGTTCGAGAAGGAGAAGAGCTACTGGCCCTTTTACTGATCTCCCAGCCCTTAGAAACTGTAGGTTCGGATTTAGATAGTTTGTATGGAATGAGCTCCACCATTTAAACATTTGTTTATTTTAAAAAGAGCCTTGGGGGCGCCTGGGTGGCTCAGTCAGTTGAGGGTCTGACTTCAGCTCAGGTTGTAATCTCACAGCTTGTGAGTTCGAGCCCCACATGGGGCTCCGTGCTTCTGATTCTGTGCCTCCCTCTCTCTCTGCCCCTCCCCTGCTCACAAACGCTCACACGTGCTCACGCGCACTCTCTCTCAAAAATAAACATTAGGAAAATAAATAAACATTAGGGGTACCTGGGTGGCCCAGTTGGTTAAGCGTCCGACTTCAGCTCAGGTCATGATCTTCCAGCCGGTGGGTTGGAGCCCTGCATCAGGCTCTGTGCTGACAGCTCAGAGCCTGGAGCCTTCTTCGGATTCTTTGTCTCCCCCTCTCTCTGCTCTTCCCCTCCTTGTGCTCTCTCTCTTTCTCTCAGTAATAAGTAATCATTAAAAATTTTTTTAAAAAATAAACATTAAAAAATTTTAATAAGTAAATAAGTAAAAAGAGCGTCAGTATATAGCAAAATTGTGAACTTAGTTATCTATGGTATGGGTAATGAGGATGGATTTAAAAGAAAATAATGAGTTTGTTCAAAGGAAACACCTTTAGGGGTGCATGGGTGGTTCTTTGGGTTAAGCATCTGACCCTTGATGCTGGGCACGAAGCCTGATTAAAAGAAAATACCTTTAGGGGCACCTGGGTGGCTCAGTCGGTTAAGCGTCCGACTTCGGCTCAGGTCATGATCTCACGGTCCGTGAGTTCGAGCCCCACATCAGGCTCTGTGCTGACAGCTCTGAGCCTGGAGCCTGTTTCAGATTCTGTGTCTCCCTCTCTCTCTGACCCTCCCCCATTCATGCTCTGTCTCTCTCTGTCTCAAAAATAAATAAAACATTAAAAAAATTAAAAAAAAAAAAAGAAAATACCTTTAGCCACTAGCCTAATAAACACTGGAATCCTGTAATGTACAAATTGTCCCAAACCAGCATTTATTTAGTTACACTTGTTTGCTTTCTGCATAATTAAAAAAAATGGTCTTCCAGTTATTTTCTATATTTTCAGTTGAGTGTGGAAGCAATTGCTTGTGATTTCACTCACTACATGCTATTTTTGCTGCAATAACAAAGTAATCTAGAAAAAGTTTTCTGGGAGTGAAAAACAAGAATGTTGGTGCTGTACACCATGAAAAAAGTTGCTGTCTTCGGCCCACAGCATTTGATTTTCTTCAGGACTATTTTTTTTTTTTTTCAGTAGGCATCACACCCACCATGGAGCCCAACATGGGGCTTGAACTCACAACCCTGAGATCAAGACCTGAGCTGAGTTCAAGAGTCAGTTGCTTAACCGACTGAGCCACCCCAGGACTAATTTTTTTTTACAAAGCCTGTGAATCTTAAAAATAAGGGGCACCTCGGTGGCTCAATCAGTTAAGCATCAGACTTTAGCTCAAGTCATGATCTCACGGTTCATGGGTTCAAGCCCCATGTGGGGCTCTGTGCTGACATCTCAGAGCCTGGAGCCTGCTTTGGATCTTGTGTCTCTCTCTCTGCTCCTCGCACACTCATGCTGTCTCTTTCTCTCTCTCTCTCTCTCAAAAATAAATAAACATTAAAAAAAATTTAATCTTAAAAATAAAACAGTGATTTGGCCATAAAAATGGGTTTATTCAGGAATAGTGGAGAGTTGTAATTTGGGACACAGAAGCTGCTGAAAAACCATAGGCACATCCAACAAAGAAGAGGAACAGCATGTTTTTTGAGAAGCAGGAAGAATTTGGGACGAATTGTTTTGAAGGCAAGTCTAAAGTTCGTTAGAGAAAAGCATGGTTTCTCAGCAGCTAAGTTGCAGGGGTAGTTGTTTTCTTATAAAAGATGCAGTGTGCGTCTTTTCTGTGTGAGGGACTGTGATGATTCTTTCTTCTCGAGGTTTCTTCTGTTGGGGTCTGTAACTGACACTTCTTCCAGTAATTGCAGAGGAATTCTTTGACTCCCACTGCCTCCCTCCAGACTCCAGTGAGGTTTCCCTTCGTTAGTTTTCACAAGGCCTTTCTCGATTTGTTTAGTGCTTAAACGTTTGTCATCTCCACAAAGGTAATTTTTCATTAGTGCCTAGTGACTTAATCTACTGGTTTTTTTTATTTTTTATTTTTTATTTTATTTTTTTTCAACGTTTTTTATTTATTTTTGGGACAGAGAGAGACAGAGCATGAATGGGGGAGGGGCAGAGAGAGAGGGAGGCACAGAGTCGGAAACAGGCTCCAGGCTCCGAGACATCAGCCCAGAGCCTGACGCGGGGCTCGAACTCACGGACCGCGAGATCGTGACCTGGCTGAAGTCGGACGCTTAACCGACTGCGCCACCCAGGCGCCCCATTCTACTGGTTTTTTTAAATGACTTTTTGCAATATTTGTTTTTTCCATGACACTCGCTTAATAAGTCTTCCTACCAGCTTGTTTCTTACCAGTTCCTCCAATAAACACAGTCGTCTTCCGTGAGCGTGATTACTCTGCCTCCTGTGTGATCCTACAGAATTCTGCATGTGCCCCAATAATTCCTGCATAATGATACACCTTATTTTTGCTTTTGTTTCCCAGAAATACCTAGCACAGCAAAGATTCAGTATCTGTAGACCTGGATTTTCATGACTATTTTTTTTTTCAGGTTGTCCTGCTCCTATATTCGTGTTTCAACCAAATGGCATCTTTTTCCTCAGACACCCAAGTAAGTACCAAATTCTTTAGTAAAGGAATAAGAGGATGCAGAGAAATCACAGGTTTAAATAAATACAATAAAATAAAGGAAAGGAAAGGAAATAGAGTTTATTGGCCATCTCTTTTGGGGGTCTTTCAGCCTAACTATAGGATGTTTCATTCATCACGTTCCTGATCTCTAACTCAGGAGTCAGCAAATTATGTCCTCTGGGGGGTAATTCAGCCTGCCACTTGTTTTTGTATGGTCTGAGGATGGTTTTACATTTTTAATGGTTGGGGTTGGGGGAAGGTGATCAAAAGAAGACTTCATGACACATGAAAATTAGATTAAATTCAAAGGTCAGTATCCATCAATAAAGTTTTTAAGAACACAGCCACTCCAGTTCATTTACTTAGCGTCTATATCTGTTGTCCTGCTACAAAAGCAGGGCTGAATAGTTGTAATACACACCATATGAACCACACTATCCGGCTAATATATTTACTATCCGGCTCCTTACAGAAAACATTTGCCACCCCCTGAGCTAACTGATTCCTAACCTTTAAACTGTTTTACGAATGTTCCATCCAGCTCCCTCCATCAGATAATAAAATTGTAAACAAGAACAGAGGATTCAATCTTTATTTTTAAATAGAATTTATGGTATTCCAATTATTAAAAAACACATACGCTTGGGACGCCTGGGTGGCTCAGTCAGTTGAGTGTCTGACATTGGCTCAGTCATGATCTCACAGTTTGTGGGTTCGAGCCCCACGTAGGGCTCTGTGCTGACGGCTGGGAGCCTGCATCCTGCTTCAGATTCCGTATCTCCCTCTCTCTCTCTGCCTCTCCTCTCCTCGTGCTCTATCTCTCAAAGATGAATAAATGTTTACAAGAAAGAGAGAGAGAAAAAAATACCTGTGCTCATTATCACAAAATGTACAACAGGAGAAATAACTGAAAGATGCGAAGAACACTCAGAATCCCATCTCACCAAATCAACCTTGGATTATGTTTTCCTGTATTTCCTTCTCGTGTTTTCTTTCCTGGGTGTTTAATATATGTTTTATGTTCCAATTCAAAAGTAATACATCGTCATTTTTTTTTTTTTAGTTTTTTTTTAACGTTTATTTATTTTTGAGACAGAGAGAGACAGAGCATGAACGGGGGAGGGGCAGAGAGAGGGAGACACAGAATCGGAAACAGGCTCCAGGCTCTGAGCCATCAGCCCAGAGCCCGACGCGGGGCTCGAACTCACGGACCGCGAGATCGTGACCTGAGCGGAAGTCGGCTGCTTAACCGACTGAACCACCCAGGCGCCCCAATACATCGTCATTTAAAAAAAAAAAACATAGATATTTTTTAAAAGATGTCAAAAGGCTATCCTTGTTTTTCAAACCCCGAAGGATAATTACTTGGCTTTTTCAATAATTTCTCTGTAGTGTTCTTCTATATATACAAACGCGTTTTTAAAATATGAGTCATCTTCACATATAGAATTTGGTATCATTTGGTATGAAGATTTTTTATTCATAAAACATAATCATGGGCACTTTCCATGTTTCTTTAATATATTTATGATCAAAAGTGTATATTCAAACTTGTGGCCGTTTTTCCACTTAACATGACCCAACCACGTGACTGGGGAAAATGCTCATTCTGACCGGTAACTCTGTTTTTCTGAAAATGTCCTAGAGATCACCAGATACTTTCCAACACAAAGAAAAAGTATTGCTTCCTTATTCCTAGCTAATTCTAAATATTTTTTGAAAGGCTTTTCTTAAATCTTTCTTGGAAATGTATGGTTTTAAAAAATGCTCCATTTTCTCCTGATTCACCCCTACATCCCTATCTGACTTCTTTCAGTTGCCACACTGTGATTTTTTTGTCGCTGTTTTCATTTTGTACATAATAATCAAAAGTCCTGTGAACCTTCTACTTTAACCTGAGTGCTTTAACCTCAACACCAGATGCACAATAAAATCACCTGACAAGTGTTCATAATATTGCACTGCCTGGGTCCCTACTGGCAGAAATTCTAATGTAATTGGTCTGGACTAGAGTCCTAGTTAGTTAGTAAGGGCTGCAGGTGGTTCTAATACTCAACCAGGAGACCTAGAGGAATGCTGCCCTAGGTCTAGGAACTCACTTTTTGTTCTCCATAAAATCCACCTATCATCTAGTTCCATCTTTCCTCCTCCGAGTACCCATATCTCACTCGGGTTATGGCTGGAGCCCTGATTGGGACAGTCATGGGGAAGCAGATTTGGGACACAAACGATCATAACACCAAGATAAACTTAAATTCAGAGCACCAAGCATAGCCTCCTTACCACACCTCTTAATATTGGCAGCTCCCATTTTCTGAGCCGCTATTGTGTGCCAGGCATTGTGCTAGGGACACTGCACACATCACCTCAGTCACTCCTCACACAACCCTTCATGTAGCCGTATAACATTTTAATTTTTTTTAATTTTTAATTTGTTTATAATTATTTATCTTAGAGAGAGTGCGAACAGCGGAGGGGCAGAGAGAGAGGGAGACACAGAATCCGAAGCAGGCTCCCGGCTCTGAGCTGTTGGCACAGAGCCCGACGTGGGGCTTAAACCCACAAACCGTGAGATCATGACCTGAGCAGAAGTTGGACGCTCAACTGATTGAGCCATCCAGGTGCCCCGGCATATAACATTTTTTAAATGAAGAAACTGAGGCTTACAGAATCCACTGATCTCTTCTGCCCAGAACATCCCACTTTCTGATTTTCCTGCCAAGGCCCTTCTCACAAAAGCTGCAGCATGACCCTCATGTGAGGCCTCTCTGTGCATTAGGGTGGCCCCAGAAACCCCAGAAACAGGAAGCACTTCTGTGCACTTCTGGCCTACTTTGCAGGACTTTGCAGAGTCCTGACCGCCAAGACCAGAGAAGGTTGGAGTGAGGTCGAAATCGGAATAGGGAGAGCTTCTTTCTCCACACAGGGTGAACTGAAGGAGAAATAGGGCAGTCTCTTTACAAAGAAAGGGAAGAGAAGGTTAGCATAAGGACTCCTGAGAATGTTTTCTTAGGGATACAAAGTAATCCCCACTAACTCAGAATTTGCTGAATTGTTGGCGAAACTTAGCAATTCTTTGTATGTCCACAGCGTAGTGCTTATGTGATGCCAGCCTGTGCTGTGAGTTACCCAGTTTAAATTCTAGCTTTTTGCCTCTGCTGGCAATTATTCTCGAACTCAATGGCTCTTTAAAAGAATCACTTGGGCACTTTTTCAAATGCAGATCGCCAGTGCCATTTTCCCAGGGAAAAGCCTGATTCAGGAACGCAAGGCTCAGGAATCTGAATATTTACCTGGTACCCAGGTCAGGTGGTTCTGAACTACAGTTTGCAACCACTAATCAGACCTGTATTGTGGGTCCACCGCTCCCTTTCTCGTGATCTCAGCGGCCATTCCGTGCTCTGTCTCCTCTTTGCAAGCAACCACGCCTCCTTCCTTGTTAGCAGGTATATCAAATATCACTGTGTAACAAATTACCCTAAAAGTGAATCGCTTAAACAACAAGAATTTATTCTCTCATAGTCCCTGTGATCTGAGAAATTCAGGAGTGGCTTGACTGGGTGGTTCCAGTTTAGAGTCTCTCTTGAAACTGTAGTCGAATCGTAGGCTGGGGCCACAGTCTTTTCTGAAGCCTCAACTGGAGGAGGGGGGGGTCGGGATCTCCTTCCAAGTTCACTCCCACAACTCTTGACACACCGCTGACCCTTGCTGGCTGGAGACTTAAGTTCTTTCCCAGGTGGGCCTCTCCCTAGGCTGCCTGATCGTCCTCAGGACTCGGCAGCTGAGTATCCCAAGAGGGAGTGATCTGACAGCGTGCACCTCATGTGGAAGCTACAGTCTTTTTACCAACCCATCTTGGCAATGACACCCTGTAGTGTATTCGTTCACTAGGGCTGCCGTTACAAAATACCGAGAACTGGGTGGTTTACAACAAGAGAAATGGATTCAGTCACAGTTCTGGAGGCCAGATGCCCCAAACCGAAGTGTCCCCAACTCGAACTGCTCTAAAGGAGGATCCTTCCTTGCCTCTTCCCAGTGACTGGTGTTTGCCAGTAATCCTTGGTGTTCTGGCTGGTGGCAGCAGCACTCTGTTGCCATGGAGTCACATGGCCGTCTTCTCCATCTTCCCCCTGTGCACATCTGTCTTTGTTTGAACTTGTGTCCAAGTTTCCCCCCGCCCTTTTTAATGTTTTTTTATTTTTGAGAGAGAGAGAGAGAGAGAGAGAGAACTTGAGCGGGTGAGGGGCAGAGAGAGAGGGGGACACAGAATCCGAAGCAGGCTCCAGGCTCCAAGCATCAGCACAGAGCCCGACGCGGGGCTCGAACTCACAAACAGCGAGATCATGACCCGAGCAAAGTCAGATGCTTAGCCAATTGAGCGACCCAGGTGCCCCACGTTTCCCCCCCCCTTAAAAAAAAAGTTTATTTACTTTGATTTCTCAGAGAGAGAAGGGGGAGGAGCAGAGAGAGGGAGAGAGAGAGAATCCCAAGCAGGCTCTGTGCTGTCAGCGCAGAGCTCGATTCAGGGCTCGATCTCATCCCATGAACAGTGAGATCAAGACCTGAGCCGAAATCAAGAGTTGGACACTCAGCTGACTGAGCCACCCAGGCGCCCCATAAATGTCTCCTTTTTATAAGGCCAGCAATCATATTGGATGAGGACCTGCCCTAACGACCTATTTTAGCTTAATTACTTCTGGAAAGACCCGATTTCCAACTCAGGTCACATCCTGAGGTGCCGGGAGTTAGAACTTCAGCACGCCTTACTGCGGGACACAGTTCAACCCCTAACACATAGCTTCTGCTCTATGCTGTTGGTCACACAGCACATCCCTGGTACAGTGTGGACAGCGTGGGAGGCAGCTGCACAGACTGAGGACCAGGAGGAGGGATGGCGGGGTCATCGAAGGCGGGCTACCATAACGACCCCTACGTCACACAGAAAATAGATGTTATCTTCAATTATCTATAAATAAAGAAAAAAGAATTGATTTATCAAGCGGCCACTGTTTCCATCCTTCCCCATCTTTAGATCACCTGTATCTTTGCCCATCTTCTCCTTCTCTCTGTCTCAGAGAAACAACGGGTTTGATTTCTGCCCAAGCCTTTGGTTCTTTGTGCACCAGATTACACCCCTTGTTCCATTAAGTATTTTTCTTTTTTTTCTCTTTTTTTTTTTAATTAAAAAAAAATTTTTTTTAACGTTTTACTTTTTTGAGACAGAGAGAGAGCATGAGCAGGGGAGAGGCAGAGAGAGAGAGGGAGACACAGAATCTGAAGCAGGTTCCAGGCTCTGAGCTGACAGCACAGAGCCCGACATGGGGCTTGGATTCATGAACCATGAGATCATGACCTGAGCCAAAACCAATAGTTGGATGCTTAGCCGACTGAGCCGGCCAGGCGCCCCTTTTTTCTATCTTAAGTCTCACCCTGTCCACTACCTCTTTGATCCCTGTCAAACCTACTTTGTTTTTCCCATTAAAAGTTGTTGTTTTTTTTAGTTTTTTAATGTTTTTATTCAGTTTTTGAGAGACACAGAGAGAGACTGTGAGCGGGGGAGGGGCAGAGAGAGAGAGGGAGCCCAGAATCCGAAGCAGGCTCCAGGCTCTGAGCTGTCAGCACAGAGCCGGACGCAGGGGCTCGAACTCACGAACCCCGAGACCATGACCTGAGCCGAAGTCGGACACTCAACTGACTGAGCCACCCAGGCACCCCTCCCCTTAAAACTGTTTTTCAAGAAACCCTCCTCTGAACCTCTGTCACTTGTCAACCTGCCCCATCTCACCTTTCCTAAGCCAACATGTTTCTTCACAGAGCAGGTAGTCTTTATACACGAGGTGCCACTTTCTCAAGCTCTCACTCACCTGCAGTCAGACTCCCCCCGCCCGCCCCATTCCCCTCCCTACCACCCCCAAAACTGCCCTCGAGACATTCACCATTCACCCGATTGCAAAACCCAGTGGCCTGTTAGCAACTCTCATCCTCCGCAATGAAAGCTGTGTTCACCCTCCCCTCACTGTGCGCCAAGCATAGCACTCAGGACTTCGGATTAAGTAGCCAATTCCGTCCTCATGCAACTCTCTGAAATCAATGCACACCCTCGTTTAAAAAAAAATATGTGGAACCCAAAGCTGAAAGTCACACAGCTGGAAGCGGTGGAACCCTGAACCGAACCCAGCACGCCTCTTCCAACTCTGTGGTTCCAAAGGATTTCCTTTCCAAAGTTTACCCAAAGGGGAAATCTATAACCTCATAGCGTTATTAAATCAGGAGAGAACATTTCACATCACGGGTAAGTCACCCTGGCTGCATTTTGGTCTCTGTCTTACAAATGTGTGAGCTCGAACGTGCCAATGGTTGCAGCCCTTGCAAGTAAGGACCAAAGCATCTAGGCTGTGTCACACGGGACACCCACAGGCCAAACATGCGGGCGAAGCCCCGAGCCAATCAGCTAAGCCTACAGGAGCTGCAATCGTGTGTGCTGGCATTTCGGTCCCAACGCCTACCCTGGCAGCTCCAGAGCTGAATTACGGCCTGGCACATCCAACAATTTTTGCTGAGTGACTCTATGACTTTCAGCATGCTGCTGGACCTTTCTAAGCCGCAGTTTCCTCGTGTCCGAAATAGGTCAGTAATAGTACTTAATTCATAGGGTTGTCATGAGGATTCAGTGAGGCAGCGTGTGTAATGTATTCGATCCGGAGCCTGGTCCATTCAGCACATTTCAGCGGTAGTAAGTCATACGCTAAGCAATGTCTCCTCATTCAGAAAGGACAAAAATCGTAGAGGAGGTTAGGCTGCTCTAACAGAGAGAACCAACAAGACTGAGTTGAAGAACATGGACGTTTCTTTCTCATGTCCCCAAATCCTCTGTAGGTAGAAGATAAAAGATTGCAACGTCCCAAACACCAAACCATTCCAGGGGTTTATGAAAACCAGAGAGAACTGGACAAGAGCCCACCATTGTTTGTTGACTCCTATACCCACTCCGTCCTCCACCCTGTCAGGAACTGGGACCAACCAATCACCGAGCTCTTTCCATCTTTAACATCAAGGGGGAAGCCTCAAAAGTATTAACTCTCCATACCCATTTATAACAGAGCCATTGTGGCAGGGCACACAGGAGAGATCCCCCAGAGAGGGACACACCCCAACCCCTGCAAGATCAGCCCCAATACTGGAAATCATGCCTTCTCTAATGCGACAATTAGGGTCGAGACACAGGGGGCCGATCCAGTGCTGCACAATTGACATCTGCCTCTTTGACAAGTCAGCGTGCCTACTAGTGGCCAAGTTTAGCCAGAAGAAATGGATGCTTCGGCTACAGAGCTGTAGAGGGGAATGAGAAGCTCTACCGTGTGTTTCTTCCTGATCATTGTACCTCAAGTAAACAATCTCCTATTTTAGGAGCTTGGATACCGAGTATTTAAGTTAAATTCAATGCCCGTGGCTTGGGTGTAATGTGTAATGAGCTTCCGTAGAGATCTGGTTGAATCCGCAGTGAGACACTGCGAGGAACCCAGAGCTGCAGAGACTGGGGGCCTGATGGAAAACCAGAAGCCCAGCATCTCCAGGGTTAGCACAGGAGAACTAGTGCAGCTTCTGGTAGGTCTGGGGCTTCCAGGCTATCTTGGTGAGGCTGACCCTAGTTCTCTCCTATGTTTTTTACCACCCTAATTCCTGATGAAGGCTCATGTGCTCCCAGCCAAGGACCCTCTTCAGAACAGTAGGGCATATGGTAGAAATAGTTGAGTGTTCCTCAAAGCAGAAGCATGGTGGGGCACCTGGGTGGCTCAGTCAGTTAAGTGTCCGACTTTGGCTCAGGTCATGATCTCACAGTTCGTGGGTTCGAGCCCCGCATTGAGCTCTGTGCTGACAGCTCCAAGTCTGGAGCCTGCTTCAGATTCTGTGTCTCCCACTCTCTCTGCCCCTCCCCCACTCTCTCTCTTCTCTCTCTGTCTCAAAAAGTAAATAAACATTAAATTTTTTTTTTAAGTGGAAGCATGGAAAGAAGAGGCTGGAGGTGGATGGAGATAGACGGGATTACGGTAGGCTAGCTACCATGCTAACGAGCTCAGACTTTATCCAGTGAACACTGAGTAGATGTAAGGTTTTAAGTTGACAGGGACCCCCATAGACGTGACATGGAAATTGATGAAGTCATCCAGGTTTTTGTTGAGGCCAAGATTCTAAGAACAGATTAGGAATGTATTTGCCATAACACAAATCAGTCCTGCGGATGTCACGTACAGCATGGTCACT
Organism: Prionailurus bengalensis; assembly: GCF_016509475.1. Classification (NCBI taxonomy): domain Eukaryota; kingdom Metazoa; phylum Chordata; class Mammalia; order Carnivora; family Felidae; genus Prionailurus; species Prionailurus bengalensis. The sequence goes on along the minus strand of NC_057355.1, from coordinate 116,131,850 downwards.
ACAGTTAATAACACGGTATTGCATACTCCAAAGTTGCTAGGAGAGCAGATTTTAAAAGTTCTCATCACAAGGAGAAAAATTTCTAACTATATGTGGTGAGCAGAGTTGTGATCATTTAGCAATATATACATATGTTAAATCATTATGTTGTACATTTGACGCTAATATAATGTTAAATGTCAATTATATAGCAATAAAAATAAATTTTTTTAAAAAATGTATTTGCCTTGGAAGGATGCTTCCAGTGACCAGTGAGCCCTGGAGATTCCAAGCATGAACACTATGGGGACGAAAGTTCAGGGGAAATGGGCTGACCAGAGGCTTACAATCAGGGCTGGGTTTCAGGGATATGATCAACTTGCCTGGCAATTCCGGCAGGACCCTGGTGCAATCAGTGTGTATTTTCTCTTCACTGGGTGCATTTGCAAATGTCAATGTGCCTCACACACTCTGGATTCGTCCACCAAAGAACACGTTCTTACTCTATTGCACTGAACATTTTTTTAAGCTGTTAATTTGTTCATTTGTTTTGAGAGAGAGAGGCCTGACTCGGGGCTCAATCTAAAGACCATGATATCGTGACCTGAGCCGAAATCGAGAGTGGGACGCTTAACCAACTGAGTCACCCAGGAGCCCCTCACATTTGATTTTAAATATGCTTCTTCTGGTTATGATTATAAGGCATGTCAAGTGCATTTTTAGTGTTCTGTTCAGTAAGCTATTGGCCAACCTTGACCTAGCCTGGAATCTGGGCTGTCGTCCCCACACTTCCAAGGCATCTTGCCTTTCTCTAAATTCCCGTGGCTGTCCATGCTCTCTGTCTCTTCTAGCAGTTGTCACAGGCTGCCCTGGAACAGGATTGTTAGCGGCTAGATTATAAATTCTTTGATGTTAGAGACCCTGTTTTATAAATCTTGTATCCCTCTCAGCACGAAGACAGTCCCCCATATACAGTAGGCAGCCACACAAACCAGCCCACAGGGAACACCACCTTGTTCTTTTTTTTTTTTTTAATTTTTTTTCAACGTTTATTTATTTATTTATTTTTTTAAATTTTTTTTTCCAACGTTTATTTATTTTTGGGACAGAGAGAGACAGAGCATGAGCAGGGGAGGGGCAGAGAGAGAGGGAGACACAGAATCCGAAACAGGCTCCAGGCTCCGAGCCATCAGCCCAGAGCCTGACGCGGGGCTCGAACTCACGGACCGCGAGATCGTGACCTGGCTGAAGTCGGACGCTTAACCGACTGCGCCACCCAGGCGCCCCAACACCACCTTGTTCTTGAGGAGTGTTATGTCCTGTCCTCCTGATCAGACCCTCTGGGCAGATATGTTGCTGCTGCCTGAAGCCATCCTGTAGCCATTAGCAACTGGCTCATCGTGGCTCAACGAGGTTCTCTCTACCTTAGGAACTTTGAGTTTGGAACTGAGAGACCCAACGCTGAGGCATCTTAATGGCAGCACGCCCGAAGGAGGCTGGCTTCCCAGTCTGTGGCCGAAGCACTCAGAAAGGCTTTGGTGCTGGCTCCTCCTTAAATGAACTTGTTCCAGCCTCCTGGATCTCATGAGATCCCCAGCACTTTCCACTGATTTCCTCTTTATGCTTGAACTGGCTTCTGTAACTTGAGCACAAAATAGCCTAACACACATCTTGCGGTGCAAGCAACGAGAGGTGTGTTTATCATTGAGTACTCAGAAGCGTCGAACGAAATCCCGGGGCCAGGATGTGTCCGGGTCTAGGAAGGCATCTGGAAACAGGAAGTGGGAACTGTCAAGAACCCAGAAATACAGACTTTCTCTTTCCTTTCTCTCTCTTTCTCTCTCTCTGATTTCATTTGCTCTCTCCCTGCCACCTGGTTTTCCCTGCCTCACGATCCATATGGCAGAAGCTGGCCACACCATGTCCCCCAGTTTTTATATCTTCTGCATCCAAAAGCAGATCTCAGGACGAGGGCGGAATCTCTTAGTCCCAATTCCAAGTTCCAGGGAGAGGGAAATCTGATTAGTCCAGTTTGGGCATGGTGTCTATTCTCATCCTGGCAGAGGAGATAAGGTCACATGGTACAAGCAGAGCTATCAGAGAGCCCCCCTCTTAGGTGAGGACGAAGTGCAAACAGGGTCATGGTGAACGAGGCTGGCCGCCTACGTGTTGGACAAATGAGCCGCTCAACTTCAAAATGGCCCAATCTGCCTTAGATCCAACTTACAACCACCCACCACCCTTCTACCAGAGCAGGCCCAACCGGCTTATCTGTCTTCCTACACCAGGCTCTGCTTTGGCAAAGACGTGTGAAACCACCTTATTTGCCTGAGTCATGCGTATTTTTTTCACTATGTCTGCTGTAGGAAGATACCCTAGTAATTACCTACTGTACCTGGTGACATTCAGGAATTGTCGGAGGCCTGCTATGTGCCAAGTACCATGCAAGGATTTTTGGAGACTTAGCTCATTTGGCTTTCTCAATACCTAATGTGGGTATTGTTAACACCATTTTAGGGAAGAGGAAATACGTTCCAAGAGCTCTGTTTCCCAAGTTCAATAACTATTAGCGGCAGTGCGAAGATTCAAACCCAAGTTTGTCTAAACTCAAAGCCCATTTGCTCTTTCCACTGGATCAAGGTCAATTTCAGTATGGAATGGAGAGGCCAGCAGAGTGGGGCCACATCTCTTAGAAAACAGAGGATAAGGGGTGCCTGGGTGGCTCAGTTAAGTGTCCAACTTTGGCTCGGGTCACGATCTCACAGTTCACGAGTTCGAGCCCCGCGTCGGGCTCTGTGCTGACAGCTCGGAGCCTGGAGCCTGCTTCGGATTCTGTGTCTCCCTCTCTCTCTGCCTCTCCTGCACTCATGCTCCGTCTCTGTCTCTCTCTCTCAGAAATAAACAAACATTAAAAAAAAATTTTTTTTTAAATGAAAGAAAACAGAGGCTGAGAGGGAAACAGAGCTCTGGCTGAGGGACTGTCCCGTTGAGTCTGTTGGCCTGTTCTGCGACTCGGGCACTGACTCCCCACAGCCCTCACTCAGCGCACTGCCTCCCCAACCCAACCTCCTCTAGGAAAATGGGGCTAACGAGGAACACAGTAATATGACACTAGCAACAAGGCCTGAGGTTCTGTGCGGTCATTTATCTTTCGAGTCTCTGAGCATTTTACGAGTATCACCTGTCCCAGGAAGGTTTAAAAGAGGCTGAATTTAGGGCAGTGCCAATAATAATAATAACAGCTTACAGTTACTGAGCATTTACTGTTCCTGACATCGTGCTGCCCAGACCTCGTGTGCATTCAATCACGTAAACCTGAAAAAAACCAAGTTTTCATCAGAGGTGACCGACACTGAGACTTTAAGAAAGTAACGTCCAAGGGGGTCACACAACCGGCAAGTGTGGAGGGACCCACGCCAGTTCTCTCAAAGAGCTCGAACTGACTCTGCCGTGACAAAAAGTGCATACTGGATACGTCCCCAACGAAAACTTAGGGACACACCTAGCAATGTTTCAGAAAGCAATCTATCACACAAGAGGGAAGGCGAGGCCAAGGGAAGGCAGCCCTGGGTGTGATGGGTCATGAAGAGCACCCCGAGAGGCCAACGGTCAAGGTTATCTTTTTTTTTTAATTTTTTAAAGTCTATTTACTTATTTTTGAGGGAGAGAGAAAGAGAGAGCACACACAGGAGGGAAAGAGAGAGAGGGAGAGAGAGAATCCCAAGCAGGCTCCGTGCTGTTAGCACACAACCCCACACAGGGCTCCATCCCAAGAACCATAAGAACATGACCTGAGCCAAAAGCAAGAGTCAGATGCCCAACCAACCGAGCCACCCAGGCGGCCCAAGGTTATATTTACTTCGAGTTTGAAGCTGCATCAGCCGCTTGCCCCGCCTGCCTGTGCAGGACCACCTGGAGTATGTGAGCCCTTGGGAACACACAAAGACTTTCCAAGGGATAGCTGCGCATTAGATTCCGTTTAAGGGACCCACCTGTAATTCTAGATGCTTGTCTTAGCCAGTCTGAGCTGCGAGAACAGAATACCATAAACTGAGCAGCTCATAAACAATAAAATTTATTTCTCGCAGTTCTGGAGACGAAGTCTAAGATCGAGGCACCAAGAGATTCCTTGTCAGACGAGAGCCCACTTCCTGGTTCACAGATGAGCCAGCCATCTTCTTGCTGCGTCCTCACTTGGAGGAAGTCGTGAGGGCACTGTCTGGGGTCTCCTTAATAGAGGCACTAATCCCATTACCTGATCATCTCCTAGACGTTCGACCTCCAAACACCATCTCATTGGGAGTTATGATCTCTGCATCTGAAGGAGTGGGGGGCAGGGGCAGATACAGACATTCAATCCACAACAGCTCTCCTTGCCAATCCTTTGCTTTTAACTGAATTGGAGGAGGTTATAACCAATTTGCCAGCCAACAACTTACTAAGTATAATTTTAATCAGTCATAAAATCATTTTTGACATATTAACTCATAAGGAATTTTACAAATTGAGTGACATTACTTTAACAAAACTCCATCCATTCCCATCTGTATAAGCAAAATTCTTAGCACTTACACATATAAATGTCTCTTTCTTGCAATGACTATTATTCATCCAAGGTTATATGGGAAAAGCAGCCTGACCCACCTCATTAAAAGATGTCTTTCCAGTAAAATTACTTTTGAAACGGAATAACTGTCAGAAATTGTAATATATTTATTGTGGTGGGAGCTGGTGATGCGGGAGATGGAAGAATTCACCCAAGGCAGAACAAAAGAGATAGAAGTTTATTGAATACATTGCAACAGAGTAGTGGGCAGGACAACCGCAGAGATTCTGTCTGCCAGGAGGTGGTGGTGAGGGACTATAGCAATAGGGTAGAGTGAGGGAATATGGGATGTATGGAATTTTCCCTTTTTTTGGTAATCTTAAGAACTGTGCCCGGTTGTAAGTAGCCCACTGATGGGTGAGGGCCTAGGGCTTAATGAATCTGGCTGCATCAGCTTGGTGGCCGGTGGTTACCGTGGGCCCTTCTGCCTTGTTCAAATTTCCATCACTAAAAGCCTCTACAGGCTGGGTGGCTCAGTCGGTTAAGCCTCCGACTTCGGCTCAGGTCATGATCTCACAGTTTGTGGGTTCAGGACCTGCATTGGACTCTGTGCTGACAGCTCAGAGACTGGAGCCTGCTTTGGATTCTGTGTCTCCCTCTCTCTCTGCCCCTCCCCTGCTTGCACTCTGTCTCTGTCTCTCTCTCAAAAATAAAACAGGGGCGCCTGGGTGGCGCAGTCGGTTAAGCGTCCGACTTCAGCCAGGTCACGATCTCGCGGTCCGTGAGTTCGAGCCCCGCGTCAGGCTCTGGGCTGACGGCTCAGAGCCTGGAGCCTGTTTCCGATTCTGTGTCTCCCTCTCTCTCTGCCCCTCCCCCGTTCATGCTCTCTCTCTGTCCCAAAAAAAAATAAATAAACGTTGAAAAAAAAATTTTTTTTAATAAAAAAATAAAACAAAACATTAAAAATTTTTTTTTAAAAAGGAAAGGAATGATACAAATTTCTGTCTTAGAAGAGCTGCTTTCCATGTTTTAAAATGATCAGGATGGGAGGGCTGCCTGACTGGCTCAGCCAGTGGAGCCTGCAACTCTTGATCTCAGGGTGTAGAAATTACTTAAGTAAATAAAACTTTAAAACAAAATAAAATGATCAGGATGGGTAGCAAATTGCAATGGTATGCAGATCTCAATGGATCTATTTAAGAGTGATGTAATCGTTTTGTTTTGGAATGTCAATACTGAAAATGCACTAGAAATTCTACCCTCTGTAACTATGTCAACTGATGATGTCAACTGATGATGAAAAGTTTCCGCTGTCAACTTAAAAATGCGGGGACAAGTCCATCATTTTTCAAAGTTCTTTTTAATTTTTTTTTCAACGTTTATTTATTTTTGGGACAGAGAGAGACAGAGCATGAACGGGGGAGGGGCAGAGAGAGAGGGAGACACAGAATCGGAAACAGGCTCCAGGCTCTGAGCCATCAGCCCAGAGCCCGACGCGGGGCTCGAACTCACGGACGGCAAGATCGTGACCTGGCTGAAGTCGGACGCTTAACCGACTGCGCCACCCAGGCGCCCCTCAAAGTTCTTTTTAAAAGCAAAGTGCACAGTGAGATTGGAAGGCCACAGGCGGGAGCCCCGCGACACTCAACACAGGCACGTGGGGAGGTAGATCCAAAAGAGTTAAGTGTAGTGGGAGTGACCTCACCTTAGGGAGAGACTGGAGCCTGGCCTCGTGCTGAATCTTGTCCCCTGCTTCCCCATCGGGTGGCATTCTGTGACGCAGATGGCTTCTCTAAAAGGCCATTTCCCCCTCCCTCTTATGGGGTTGCCAAGCCTATATAATCACCTTCAGAGTCAACAGCTCTGAACCTCAGAATTAGACTCATCGAAGGGTCTGGTTAACAATGCGATTTCTGGGTCCTCCTCAGACCCATGGAATCATGTTTTCTGGGGCTGAGAAAGAAACTGTTCCCAACCCAAGCTGGCATGGCATGGTGTGGTCTGGTATGAACAGCTGTTTCCTCCCAGAAAAACTTGGCATTCCTGAGAAGACACTGAGCAATTGTCTGACGGACTTTAACTGGCTTAAGAACCTTTTCTGAGAACTTCACCTAGCCTACAACAGTCTTGGGAGAAGCCTACGGAGATTTAACCAGTGCTGGGAGGTTCTAATAACCTTCAACCAGACACTCTTCAAAACTCTTGCTGTCCACAGTCTAACAATGACCATCGAACCCAGCACAGTGTGACAGAAATATAATGCCAGTGACCAATGCTTTTAAAAAGTAAAATAAAAGTCCCTACAACCCAGCAATTGCACTACTAGGTATTTATCCATGGGATACAGGGGTGCTGTTTCAAAGGGACACATGCACCCCAACGTTTATAGCAGCACTATCAACAATAGCCAAAGTATGGAAAGAACCCAAATGTCCATGGATGGATGACTGGATAAAGAAGATGTGGTAAATACATACCATGGAATAGTACTTGGCGATCAAAAAGAATGAAATCTTGCCATTTGCCACTACGTGGATGGAACGGGAGGGTATTATGCTAAGTGAAATTAGTCAGAGAAAGACAAATATCATACGACTTCACTCATATGAGGAATTCAAGATACAAAACAGATGAACATAGGGAAGGGAAGCAAAAATAATATAAAAACAAGGAGGGGGACAAAACATAAGAGACTCTTTAATACAGAGAACAAACTGAGGGTTGCTGGAGGGGTTGGGGGTTGGGGGAAGGGCTAAATGAGCAAGAGGCATTAAGGAAGACACTTGTTGGGATGAGCATTGGGTGTTATACATAGGGGATGAACATTGGAATCTACTCCTGAAATCATTATTACACTATATGCTAACTAATGTAAATTAAAAAATTAATTAATTCAAATAAAGCAAACTAAAATAAAAGAAGTGAAATTAATTTTCCTAACACAGTTTGGCTCAAGAAATGCAAAATATTATCATTTCAATATGCAATCAATATAAAAATTATTAATGTGATATTTTACATATTTACTTCCTCAAAAGCTGGCATGTGTTTTATAGTTACAGCATGTCGCTATCAGACTGGTCACATTTCAAGTGCTCAATAATCACGTGTGGCTGTGACTCTCACATTGGACAGCAGAGATTTAATTAAAAAAAATTAATTTCAGCATTTTACTTATCTTGGGGAGACAGAGGGCAAGCAGGGGAGGGGCAGAGAGAGAAGGAGACACAGAATCCAAAGCAGGCTCCAGGCTCTGAACTGTCAGCACAGAGCCCCACGTGGGGCTTGAACTCATGAGCCGTATGACTCACGAGAGCGTGACCTCAGCTGAAGCCAGACACTTAACCCTCTGAGCCACCCAGGTGCCCCAGGAGAGCAGAGATTTAAATACTCGTAAGATTTGCTTTTAAAATGTCTCCACCAAGAAAGAAGTCTTTGAATTAGGTTTTTCTTTTCTTTTTTTTTTCTTTTAGAAAGCCTCCTCCCTTGCAGCAAGTTTAAAAAGAAACTTTGACGTGCTTGTAACTAATGCGTCTGGAAAGTGGATTTAACGAGAGGGAGGTGTTCGGAAATCTGCATTTTCACAACTGCTGCAGGTGATTCTTGTGCACTCTTTGGTTTCCAGATCACTCCCCCAAGCAGTCCACACCTACTCTAGTCACAGGCGGCCAATCCTTCTCCAGCCACCTTTGCGGCAACCTGTCTGTTGGCCAAATTCTCTCCTACTCCAGAAGCCATGACTGATACAGCTGCTCAATGGAGTTCTTCTCTTATTTTTTTTTAATGTTTTTATTTATTTTTGAGACAGAGACAGAGCGTGAGCGAGGAGGGGCAGAGAGAGAGGGAGACACAGAATGTGAAGCAGGCTCCAGGGCTCCGAGCTGTCAGCACAGAGCCCGACGCGGGGCTTGAACCACAGACTGTGAGATCATGACCTGAGCCAAAGTCGGACGCTCAACCAACTGAGCCACCCAGGCACCCCTTCTCCTGAGTTATTGACCTCAACAAGGAGATACTGGACTCCTGACTCCAGGCCCCGCTGCGTGTCCCAGAGGTCTTGAGCATGTGCTTTATACGTGGAAACGCTCAGTAAATGGTGGCTGCTATTTTTAGGTAGCCTGGATTTAGAACCAGGTTCTACCATTCAAAAGCCATGTGTTTCAGACACATGATGAACCTCAGGTTTTCATCTTCACTTTTTACTGTTTTTTTTTGTTTGTTTTGTTTTTTGTTTTTTTTTTAAGTAGGCTTCATGCCCAGCGTGGAGCCCAAGTCGGGGCTTGAACTCACGACCCTGAGATCAAGACCTGAGCTGAGATCAAGAGTTGGATGCTTCACCTACTGAGCCACTCATCCTTTTTTTATTTTTTTAATTTTTTAAATCTTTATTTATTTTTGAGAGAGAGAGAGAGTGTGAGCAGGGGAGGAGCAGAGAGAGAGGGAGACACAGAATCCGAAGCAGGCTCCAGGCTCTGAGCTGTCAGCACAGAGCCCGACGCGGGGCTTGAACTCACGGACCGCGAGATCATGACCTGAGCCGAAGTTGGACGCTCCACCGACTGAGCCACCCAGGTTCCCCAATAGTCTATGATTTTAGAGAATAAGATTTCTCAGCCCTGTGTCTTGACGTTAAATAATATTGCCATCAATTTTTATGGCTCATAGTCATAACAAGAGTTAAGTGAGATCATACATGCAAAGTGCCTGGTGCATAATAAGGGCCCAACAAATGTAGCTGCTGTTATTAGTATTAGGATCGGTGTTCGTATTAGCGTTAGTGTTTGCATTAGCATTATTCTTCCACGTTTCCTGTGAGACCGTTCCTTTCCTTCTGCCACACAGGCTGCTGCCAATTTAAAGGGGGACAGTTTTTAACTGAAATCTTAGCCCACGCTGGATTGCTCCTTAAAGAAGCATCGCCAAGGCTCCTGGGGCAGGACTTGCCGTGTTCTAACACTGTCCACAGCAGAGGTTGTCTTTTTATGAATGATCGCTGCTTTCTTTTTTTTTTTAATTCATTTATTTGAGAGAGAGAGAGAGAGGGAGAGGGAGAGAGAGAGACAGTGCGAGTGGGGGAGGGGCAGAGAGAGAGAGGGAGAGAGAGAACCCCAAGCAGGCTCCAGCAGAGCTGGAGGCAGGGCTCCGTCCTCGCACTGCACCGTGAGATCACGACCGGAACCGAAATCCAGAGTTGGAAGCTTAACCGACTGAACCACCCGGGGGCCCCCGGCCGCTTTCCTTTTCCGAGAATTCTGTCTTTGCCGTCAAGGTGTCACTTCTGGACCGTGTTTTGTTTTTCATGTACAATTTGCCTAAAGGCTCCTTGGGGGAAGAGAACCTTATTTTATCAGGAGCCAAGCACACGTGTCAACCCTGCCGCACTAGATCAGAGTCACTTGCCCAGACCACTTATGTGTGCACGCGCACGTGCACACGCACACAGACTATCAAAGGCTCCCCAGGTTCTGTTGGCTCTTTTGTTTCCTCTTCGCACCTGAGGAAACAAAGTCGTTTTCAGTGTCTTTGTCAGACGGGTTCTTCCAGCTCCATGACCTTCTTTCTCTGACGGGAGCACCTGGTTGCCCTTCTTGCTCTCAAGTGCAGTGATACTGGGGTTAATAACATAACATTTTATGTATTTTGAGTGTCTTAATTCATTTTAAACAAACTGCTTATTTTTCTACACGCATCTCGTCAGAAAAAAAAAGAAAAACTCTACAAAGAAGAAGGATCCAAATACCTCCACAAGTAGACCCCGCATATGTCACCAACGTGTTGGCATTCTTTCTGGCTTTCTCCCTACGTGTGTGTTCTTTTGTCAAGTCAAAACTGGGGGCGGCCGGGTGGTTCAGTCGGCTGAGCGTCCAACTTCAGCTCAGGTCACGATCTCGCGGTCCGTGAGTCCGAGCCCCACGTCAGGCTCTGTGCTGACAGCTCGGAGCCTGGAGCCTGTTTCGGATTCTGTGTCTCCCTCTCTCTCTGACCCTCCCCGTTCATGCTCTGTCTCTCTCTGTCTCAAAAAATAAATAAAAGTTAGAAAAAACAAACAAAAAACTAGGATCACTTTTTTTTTTTAACAGTTTTTAAAAAGTTTATTCATTTTGGGAGAGAGAGCACGCACAAGTGGGGTATGGGCAGAGAGAGAGAGAGGGAGAGAGAGGGAATCCCAAGCAGGATCCACACCATCAGCACAGAGCCCGACTCAGGGCTCACCCATGAACCTCAAGATTGTGACCTGAGCAGAAATCAAGAGTTGGACACTTAACTGACTAAGCCACCCAGGCACCCCAAAATTAGGATCACTCTGTTGGCAGGGTTATAACTTTTTTTTTCACTTAGCAAGAATATACCACAAACATCATACTCAAATAGATTTTGGGGTTCTTAAACATTTTTCTTAATGTTTATTTTTGTGTGAGAGAGAGAGAGAGAGAGAGAGAGAAACAGAGTGTAAGGGTGGGGAGGGGCAGAGAAAGAGGGAGACAGAATTCGAAGCAGGCTCCAAGCTCTGAGCTGTCAGCACAGAGCCGGGTTCACGGCCTGAACTCACGAACCGTGAGATCACGACCTGAGCCGAAGATGGATGCTTAACTGACTGAGCCACCCAGGCGCCCCTCAAATAGGTTTTGGCACCGTGATTTTAAGCGACTGCTTATCATTCATGAATTGGATTTGGAGTGTTCGAAGACCTGGTAGTTTTTTCTTCCTCCTTGGGATGTTTTCTTCAAAACCAGAAACACCACCCTGAGCAGGTGAACAGTAGGTTGCAAAAGGTTTCGAAGCATGGGACAGCTGTCTTCAGTTGAGACTGAACCCCAGGGCTGTGGAGATTGACGGATACTCAAGTTCATGTGAGGTGAGCGGCCAGCTTGGACAAGGAGACCGATAAGGAGATCTAGGGCAGGACTCACTCTAGAAAAGCTGCTGTAAGGTGACAGACCCGGAGGCAGAGGGCATTGCGGAGGGGAAGCAGAGGGGGAGCCCGCTGCTCTGTGCAAACGCCTGGTCCCTTTCCTGGAGAACCGCGTGGCTGGCTTCCTCCTGCCTCTTGCTCAGGCTTTGGATGCCCTGGCCTCTTTGTCATCAGCACCGGGCCCTCTGGGAGCAGCTGCCTACAGTGCACCTGCTGGAGGCAGGCCCTTGGTGTCCCCAGGGTGTTCCATGCTCCGCGATGGGGATGAGGTGGAGAATGTTTTCGCAGGGAGCGTTTTTGGTTAATTTGTTAATTTGTTGTAGGACAGGCCGGCAAAGGCGAAAACGCACCAACAAACAACAGCAAAGAAAACAAGGATTGATCATCTACACACAGAACTAAAATTTCTGGCCCTACGGGCTTTTTTGCATGTTTTTTGGTTTTGCTTCCTTCCGTTTTATTTTGCTTGTGCAGTATTTAAAAACCAAAGTAATAAATTCCTAATATTTTATCTAAAACCAAAGTTATTGGGGTGCCTGGGTGGCTCAGTCAGTTGACTGTCTGATTCTTGATTTCGACTCAGGTGGTGATCTTATGGTTTGTAAGATTGAGCCCTAAGTTGGGCTCTGTGTTGATAGTGTGGAGTCTGCTTGGGATTCTCTCTCTCTCTCTCTCTCTCTCTCTCTCTCCTTCTGCCACCTCCCCCCTCAAAGTAAGAAAATAAACTTTTTTAAAGTCTTTAAAAAAATAAAATAAAATAAAATAAAATAAAAGCGTCTGGAGATATGCCTTCCAACTGGTTGGCTATGGGTACTGACCAAGTCACCACCCCCTCCAACCACTGATCATTCCTTCACCCCCCTGCCTGGCCCCAGGGATTTGAGCTCAGGACCCTTGGTTATAGACCCACAGAATGTCAGGAGGCCATTTAGTCCAGAGGTTTCCAAACTGTGGGTCTCCACCTACTAGTGGCTCTTGAGATCACTTTATTTTTAATGAACTAGAATGGAAGAGTGAGCATGAGAGAAGATTCTAGGCTCTCAAAGGACACCGTAGGTACAGTGTAAGATGTATGACTACAGTGAAGGGCGGTCAAGAAGGCTCAAGAATGGCTGGCCTGGCCTAGTCCTCTCATTGTACAGAGAAAGAAATTCAGGGCCAAAGAAGGTGAGTAACTGACCCAAAGTCACACAGCTGCTAGTCAGGGAGCTAGGAGGAGGAACTGTAGCTCCTGACCCCAGGCCACCAGCCTTGCCTAAGGGTTGGGACCACTGGACCCAACTGTGGTCAAACGAGGCTCAAGACCATCCTCCTGACTTGGGGGAAAAACCTCCCAGGTTCCCACCGCACCCTCCCTGAAGACAGTATTTGTCAAAGTGGGGGAACACCTATTCCATAATCAGCCCGGATGCTTGTGAAAGATGCAGTTCTGGCCTCGGCCCCTTACTAACCTTAGGCGAACCATCTGACCTCTCTAGACCCCAGTTGCCCACTTGTAGAAGGGAATCATGAGAGCACCGCTTTGCAGGAATGGGCAGAAGTGCTCGCGTACAATTTCCGACATAATGGTGGTGACTGTTCCCTCTTAATTCCCAAGGATGACAAGCCAGTTACTGTTTTGAACCCTGGGGGGCAGAGATGAGCCAGCCGGTCCTCCTCCTTAGGGAGCTCACAGTCTAACCAGTGACATACTGAATCCTTCCTCTTCAAACCAAGGCTCCCGCTCCTAATGATTCAATGACTGTGCCGCTTGCGTTTTCCAGAACATGAAACTGTACCACAGAAAGGAACCTCTTCTGGTTGAGGGTGTTCCCTACACGGTAGATAATAAAGCTGCCTCGGTTTCCTCATCTGTAAAACAGGCTTTCTCCATTCTCAGGGTGAGGAGAAGCGCGTATATGGGCCGTGTGCAGAGGCCAGGGAAGCTCTCCGTGAAGGTGGCACTGGTGGGGACCAGAAGTCCTGGGAGCAGAACCCCACACCGGCTTTCCCTCGGGAGAAGCCCGGTGAACCTGGCTGGATCTGGCAGAGGGAGGACACCATGGCCAATGAAACAACCGGGTGGGAAACCCGAAGGCCCCGCCCAGCCCACCTTGCCAAAACCAACAGGCAACCCCCTGCCCAGACCCGTCTCTGTCCAGAAGGGAGACGCTTCCCTGAGCCATCCCTCCTCTGAAACCTGCACCTTTGTCCTTCCTTTCCAGCTGCGACTTCCAAGCTGTAGGACACAGGGAGTTTAGTTCTCCTGGTGTTTCCAGGCCCCAGGTGGCGGACAACCCAGCACCTTTGCTGGGACAGCTGCAGGGAGTGCGACGAGGGGGGGGGGGGGGCAGGAGGTGCCGCCCCCGCCACCCACCCCTGGCACCAGCGACAAAGCCGTCCTTGTTTCCACCCTCCCACAGGTGGCTTCAGCTACAGGCTGCCATTCGGAGAAAGGTCTCTGACTCATGCTTTCAAACGGGAGATGCGCCCCTCGGCTTTGGCAGGCTTTCTTAATTTAATGCGTTTAAGTTTGAATAAATGTAAAGTGATTATTTCAACTAATGAATGCAAATCGCTAACTTAACCCTCACACAGTCCTGTCCTTCTTAGTCCCAGTTGGCAGAGGAGAAACCCAGGTGGCCCCCAGCAGCAGACCCAGGACGTCTGACCATCAGAGCAGATCAGTGTTTAACAGCATCCTTCTCGCTACAAGTATTTTCCTCAAGAATCGTGGAAGGAAACAAATAATAAGAATGGCCAGAAGAGAAACATAGACAGTGAAGTTTTTCTTGTATTAAACTTTGTATATCAATTATATTGATACATAAAGTGTATTGATATATATATATATTTGATTTCACTTTTTTACTCCTTATCAAATTATTATAGCAACAATGTATGATTTGTTTTTAAATTTTTTAAATGTTTATTTATTTTTGAGAGAGAGAGAGGCAGACTGCAAGCAGAGGGAGGGGCAGAGAGAGAGGAAGACACAGAATCCGAAGCAGGCTCCAGGCTCTGAGCTGTCAGCACAGAGCTCGACGCGGGGCTCGAACCCACAAACCGTGAGATCATGACCTGAGCTGAAGTCGGTCGCTTAACCGACTGAGCCACCCAGGCACGCCAAGAATGTATGGTTTGTAACAGAAAAACCATACACAGATCCAGTCTCCTAAGAAAACCACATGTTTATTTCTCCATCATCCACTGCCAGCCTCCAACCATATGTGCACATATCTCTACATGGCTCTAATGACAGGAAATCTTCTATTTTTATGCCTTCTTTTTGTTGCCTGCCATATTATAAGCATTTTCAACATGGCAATAAAATCTTTATAATGATGGTTCAAAGCGGCTGCATGCAACAAATTAGAAGTGTACCAAATGAACAACAGTGTGAGGGTGGTGGGGGTGATAACATAAACATAACGACTCAGTATTTTTCTGTTTCAACAACTAAAGCAATGCATCACATTGCTCAGTAGTAGAGATATAAAATCCTTTTTGTGAAATTTAAAACAAAACGTAAAAAAACATAAATATGACATTACAGAAGGAAACAATAGATGAAGTACTTTTTAATTTCTTCAACGTTTGGATACGTTTTTGCTTGTTTTGTTTTGTTTTACAAAAAGGGAAAAAACATGAAGAAATATTTCCGATTGAATGAATAAATGAGCAAGCACATGAACCAATGAACCAGTCCATTTGTTGTATCCTCTGGATTATCTCTGCTAAAAAAAAAAAAAAAAAAAAAAAAAAAAGTCTCATATTCTGTTACTGTAAGTTCCTGGTGCAGGCACACACACACACGCACACGCACACGCACACACACTGTTGGATTCAGACCTCTCATTTTCACGGACCCCCCCCCTCCCCCCCCCCGCTTTACATATATCACCGGATCTTTTCTTGCCGGAGGAGGACAAGTAGAAGGGAGCACCGAAGTATATGCTTAGTGCGCCACCCAGTGGTCGAGTTACATTGCCGGCAGTCTCTAGAGGTGAGACAGGTCACAGATGTCAGAAAGCTGTTCAAATGCTCTGAAGCAGGTGTTGTCCCTCATTACCGAATCCATTTCTAAGCTTCTAACAAATGTATGAGCCCGGATCCATTTCTAACCTCTACCAACGTTTTTATTGTAATCTGAAAGAGGACTATGTATCTGAGCAACAAACTATCCACATGGAACCAGTGAGAACAGAGCTTGGCATTAACATTAAAGAGACACACCGAGAAATCAATATAACATGTGTCTGTGATAGTGCAGGGGGGCATCTTGGCATAGGGTAAGCCGCAACTGACAAAACTTCAGGGAGAAATAGGTAGGCCGACAATTGTGGTTTGAAATATTATCACCCTCCTCCATGGTCAAGCAGCATAATTGATAAGACTGAGCTATTAGATGTCTATAACCCTCATACCTGGAACAAATAAATACACATTCTTTTTGAGAGATGCAACATTTAAAACAATATGGTAAGCTCATAAATCTACAGATTCCAAAGGATCCTTACCATTTGGACTATATTCTTTGATGACAAAGCAATAAAATTAGAAATGTATGACAAAAGAGACTTTAAAATCTAAAGAGAGGCAAAAGTCTAGGAAATATTTGGGGGGGGTAGTGGAGATAATACCTTCAATTTTTTAAGAAAAAGTTTGGTGATTGGGGCACCTGGGTGGCTCAGTCGGTTAAGCGTTCCACTTGGGCTCAGGTCATGATCTCAAGGTCCGAGTTCGAGCCCCGTGTCGGGCTCTGTGCTGACAGCTCAGAGCCTGGAGTCTCTTTCAGATTCTGTGTCTCCCTCTCTCTCTGACCCTCCCCCACTCATGCTCTGTCTCTCTCTGTCTCAAAAATAAATAAACGTTAAAAAAAATTTTTTTTTAAAGAAAAAGTTTGGTGACCTCTAAAAGAATGGAAATACAATCTCATGGTTTCCCAACTAGACAAGAAAAAAAAAAATAGAGATTATAGAAAATTGGCAGCATCTTCAATCCAAATGAAAGTAGAATGAAATAAAGAGGAAGAACGTTAAAAAGATAATACAAAATGAGACAGTGGAAATAAACCCAAATGTATTAATAATTGTAAGAAAGATAAACATAATAAACTCAGATATTGAAAGAATTTATCGCATCAAAGTCCTAAAAATCCAATAAAATTCTACTTACGAAAGAGACCTACAACAAAACAAAGAAATTGGAAATAACCAAAACAAAGACCAAAAACAAAGAAATTGGAAATAAAGGGATGAAAGGGTGGCTTAGTAGCATAACAGAGACAAATAAACCATATGGTATTAAAAAAAACCCTGAATAATAGATGAAGGGGAAGAGTACATAATAAAAGAATATGCCATTAAGAAAAGAGGACATCATAAACCTTGGCAGATCGAATAACATAGCTGAGTCCCTTAAATATGCACACGGATTCTTTAACCCTCCTCCATTCAAAAGATGGAGCCTCACTCCTCCGCCTTGAATATGGGCTGAGCTTAGCAACTCACTTCTAATGACGAGCATGTGGTGAAGTAACGGAATGTGGCCTCCGAAGCCGCATCGGACACGACCTCGCAGCTTCTGCCCTGCACATAATCGCCCGCTCTGGGGAAAGCCTGCAGCCGTGCCATGTGGACACTCCAGCAGCCCAGGAGGGGTCTGGGCAGGGAGAGAGACCACACCAAGCTCCCAACCACGGGAGTGAGCTTGGAACCAGCCCTCCAGCCCTGGGCCGCACCTGCAGAGGACAGTGGCCCCACAGAGAGACCCCAAACCGGAACCACCAAGCTAAGCCATTTCTGAATCTCAGACTCAGAAGCTGTGAGATTATATTGTTGTTTTAAGCCATTCAGTTTGGGGGGGGCTACTTGCTATGCAGGAACACACAACTGATAAAATGGCCTCAAGTTGTGGAAAGCAAAAACAGCCATCGTGACAAGGAGAAATAGACAAATCCCTAAGCCTCGTGGCAGATTCTAACAGCCTCTATCATATATGGATAGATCGTGCAGAAAAAAAGTGTAAGCATGTTGGAAGATAGTACTGTTAGCTCATAGTTATTGAGAACTTAGGTGCTGAGCACCATTCAAAGTATTTTTGCTTGGATATAGAAACTTGCACCAAAAAATAGAGAGCATACATTATTTCAAATATCAAAGAGCACCACAAATATCGACCAGTTATAAGATCACAAAGAAAATCTCAATGTATTTCAAATAACCTGTTGTACTAATCACTGTCTCTACTAAATACAAAGCAATTAAATTAAAAAGCAACAGGGGGCCTGGGTGGCTCTGTTGGTTAAGTGTCTGATTCGGCTCAGGTCATGATCTTGAGGTTAGTGAGTCTGAGCCCCGTGTCGGGCTCTGTGCTGACAGCTCGGAGCCTGGAGCCTGCTTCAGATTCTGTGTCTCCCTCTCTCTGCCCCTCCCCGCTCACACTGTCTCTTTCTCTCTCAAAAATAAATAAATATTTAAAAAATTTTTAATTAAAAAAAGTAAGAAATTTTAATTAAAAAAATAAAATGGAGCAAATATGTGCAAAACGCACATCGACAAAAGACCTGTGTCTACAATAGAAAATAACTCTGAAAACTTAATTAGAAAACAAAGAAAACAACCACATTTTTTAAAGGGGCAAAAACTTTGAACACTTTATCAGAGAAGATAACTGGATGGCAAAGAAGCACATGAAAAGATACTCAATGTCACTAGTCAACAATGGAAACAACCCAAAGGTCCTTCACCTAACGAATGAATAAACAAACTGGAACAGCCATCTGATGGGATGCTATTTGGCAACAAAAAGGAAGGACTTATTGATACACATAACAATGTGGATAAAATCAAATGCATTATGCTAAACAGAAACCAGTCTCAAAAAGTAAGTCATCTATGGTTCTATTTATATGACATTCTGAAAGTGCACTTTTTAGTTTTTGCTTTTTTTTTTTTTTTGCAGAGCCCAACACAGAGCCCAACACTGGGCTTGAACTCACAAACCTGAGATCAAGAGTCCAATGCCCAACCAACTGAGCCCACCCAGGCACCCCTATATGACATTCTGTAAAAAGCAAAACTATAAAGACAGAAAACGGGTCAGTGGTAACTAGGAGCCGGGGCAGGGGAGGGGTTGGCTACAAAGAAAAACAGAGGAATTTTGGAGGAAGATGGAACATTTCTTGATCGTGGCAGTACTTACATGATTTTCTTTTTTTTGGCAGTTACACGATCGTATGAGTGTCAAAACTAAAAACTAAAAAGGAGTGCATTTTACTGTATATAAATGATATGTTAATAAATCTGAGTAAAAGAAACAAAACTAAGGAAATAGATCAACTTCTGGTGATACTGCTCAAGGTAAAAGACAAAGTCACACAAGTTTAAACAAATTTTAGGAAGTGAGAAATATAGTTACAGACCTGATTACAGATAATAAAATTTTAAAAATCAAAACACTTTACACCAACAAATTTGAAAATATATATTAAAATGGTAGCTCACTTTCCAACCCGGGCCTGGCAGGGTGGCTCCCGCAAAGAAGGATGGAAAGAAGGGCCGTTCTGCCATCAACGAGGTAGTAACCAGAGACTACACCATCAACATTCACAAGCGCATCCATGGAGTGGGTTTGAAGAAGCATGCCCCTCGGGCACTCAGAGAGATCCGGAAATTTGCTATGAAGGAGACGGGAACCCCAGATGTGCGCATCGACACCAGGCTCAACAAAGCTGTCCGGCCCAAAGGAACAAGGAATGTTCCATACCGTATCCATGTGCGGTTGACCAGAAAACGTAACAAGGATGAGGATTCACCAAACAAGCTCTGTACGTTGGTTACCTATGTACCTGTCACCACTTTCAAAAATCTACAGACTGTTTTTTTTTTTAATTTTTTTTTTTTACATTTATTTTTGAGAAACAGAGTGAGACAAAGTGTGAACGGGGGAGGGGCAGAGAGAGTAGGAGACACAGAATCTGAAGCAGGCCCCAGGCTCCGAGCAGGCAGTCGGCACAGAGCCTGATGCGGGGCTCGAACCCACGAACTGTGAGATCATGACCTGAGCCGAAGTCGGACACTCAACCGACTGAGCCACCCAGGTGCCCCAAAAATCTACAGACTGTTAATGTGGATGAGAAGTAATTGCTGATTGTCAAATAAAGGTATAAAACTGCAAAAAAAGTTAAAAAAAATAAATTAATTAAAAAAATAAAGTGGTAACTTCATAGAAAAAAAAACCCACCAAAATGAATAAAACAGAAAACCTAACTAAATCAACAATATTTCAGGAAATTAAACTGTTAATCAAAAGTATCTCCCATCAGAAAGACACCAGGCACATATGATTTTATATGTCAGCTTTATCCAACTGTTAAGAAATCAGTAAACTCCTGGGGCGCCTGGGTGGCTCAGTCGGTTAAGCGTCCAACTTCAGCTCAGGTCATGATCTCGCGGTCCGTGAGTTCAAGCCCTACGTCAGGCTCTGTGCTGACGGCTCAGAGCCTGGAGCCTGTTTCGGATTCTGTGTCTCCCTCTCTCTCTGACCCTCTCCCATTCATGCTCTGTCTCTCTCTGTCTCAAAAATAAATAAACGTTAAAAAAAGTTTTAAAGAAACCAGTAAACTCTATATCCTACAAAGTGTTTCAGAAAATTTTTAAAAGGTGAGCAAGCTATTTTGTTTTATGGGGTTAGTATAGTTCTGATAGCAAATAAGTACAAGAAAAATTACAGATCATTTTCACTAAGGAATATAGATGCATAAAATTTTTTAAAAACTGCTGGAGTTTATTTTTCTGTATACATTTTTTAAAGTTATTTATTTATTTATTTATTTATTTAATTTAAGTAATCTCTACATCCAACCCAGGTTCAAACTCATGACCCCGAGAGCAAGAGTTGCATGTTCTCCCAACTAAGCCGGCCAGGCTTCCCCAAAACTGCTGTATTTTAAGGGGTGCCTGGGTGGCTCAGTCGGTCAAGCGTCCAACTTTGGCTCGGGTCAGGATCTCATGGCTCCTGAGTTCAAGCCCTACGTCTGTGCTGACAGCTCCGAGGCTTGGGTCTGTTTTGGATTCTGTGCTTCTCTCTGTCTCGTGCCCCTCCCCTGCTCGTGCTCTGTCTCGGTCTCAAAACTAAATAAACGTTAAAAAAAGTTAACACACACACACACACACACACACACGCTCCCACATGCTCTTATCACAATGAAGTAGGGTTTGGCAAGGATACAAGGTTAGTTTAACAGCAAATACTTCTATCACTATTCAGCACAATGCATTATATTACCAAATTAAAGAAAAATGTGTTACCATCTTCATAGATGCAGAAGAGGCATTTGGTAAAATTAAACATTCATTCATTTTTAACAACACTCGGCACACTAGGGATTAAAGGCGTTGACTACGGTGATGCCCACAGCCAGACTGTGAGGGACATGCGTAAACTAACACAGATCCAGTTTCTTGGTACTTGCTGCCATGGGGTGGCTTGCACACCTCAGTAAAGTACTGCCAGGGGCTTGTGTGAAGTATTTTGGGTAAGTTTCAAAACAACATGGTTTTATTTTGGACTAAGTGCTGCCAGAAAGTGGGGGCAGATTTACATTTCAATTTTTTTAAGTTTATTTATTTTGAGAGAGAGAGAGAGAGAGAAAGCAGCGGATGGGCAGGCAGAGAGAATCCCAAGCAGGCTCTGTACTGTCAGCACAGAGCCCGCTGAGAGGTTCAGTCTCACGAACTGTGAGATCACGGCCTGAGCAGAAATCAGGAGTCAGACACAAGCAACTGAGCCCCACTATATTTCAATTTTTATCGAGGAGGCCCTCTGGACCTCGCCTGTCGTGACTCTCTGCCTGCTGCCCTCTCTACTGGTAATTATGACACCTAGAGCAGGCTTAAAAACCTCCAAGGTGGGGGCCACCTGACTGGCTCAGTTGGTCAAACATGTGACTCTTGACCTCAGGGTCGTGAGTTCGAGCCCACGTTAGATGTAGAGATTATTTAAGTAAATAAATAAAATAAACTGAAAAAAAAAAAAAAAAAACCCTCCAAGGATAATATTTAAAGCCATGAGAATGGTCCTCTAAACTCTTCCCCATTGAGTCACTGTCTTCTGGGCTACGGTCCTTGGGCAGCACACACCCTCGTTTGCAACCATACCAGACTCCCCCGTGCTCCCCGACATCACAGCCACTGTCACCCCTCGAGCCGTGGTTCACACTTTCAGCTCTGCCTAGAAGGCCCCTCACCCTTGCTTATCTCTTTCCTGCCTGGCAAACTTCTATTGCTTCTAGACC